>NC_136504.1:28454333-28476833 GCF_053919585.1 Euprymna scolopes
ATCTAAACAATATGATATAAATACGCGAAAATTGTCTCTGTGATGGGTATATATGCTGATGACACCACGCTCTGTAACAGGCACGAGGGGAAAACGAATGAACACACAATGGCAGAATCACTAGAGGAAGACCTCTAATCTGTAGTGGAATGAGGAGAAAAATAGATGGTCGTATTCAATGCTCCCAAGGATAAGCTTTTTTCCTTCAATAATTGCAAGAAACCTTCTCAATCACTAATAGCTATGGCTACAGATACATTACCTGAAAATACTTCTTTCAAAATCCTCAGCTTAACTTTCACAGGAAACATGAGTTGGAACAGATACATTGAGAGCATTGTCAGGGCCTTTGGAAAAAGATGGGCTCTCTCTACCGTACTAGAAACTTACTTCCGCCTGAAAGTATCCTGTACCTCTACAATGCCATCATTCGCCCATGTATGGAGTATTGTTGTCACATTTGGGCTGGTGCATCTGCTACTAGTCTCTTGAACAGGGTTAAAAGAAGAGTCGCCAACCTGATAGGTCCTGAACTTTCGTCCAAGCTTCAGCCTCTGTCCCATCGACGAAATGTTGCATCTCTCTGCCTGTTCTACAAGTATTTTAATCGTAGATACTCTGACGAACTACAAGCTTTTGTACTCCCTCGACATAAATACCTCGACAAACCTGAAAAGCAGCAAAATCCCACCCCTTCACAGTAGAGATCCCTAGATGTAAGAAGGCCTCTTACTTTAATAGTTTCTTTCTCAGAACTAGACTTTGGAACTACCTTCTGGGTTCCTGTTTTCCCAACGGTACTGACATGCAAAAGTCCAAGTGTAATGTGGACATACATCTTGCTGCTCAACTCCCTACATAGTATCCCTGCAACTTATGGTCCCGTTTGTAGCCCTCCTACATCAAAGTGGCACTGTGCCTTGTTTGTGGTGAATATGGAATTAAAAAAAAAACAAAAAACAAAATACACATCAGATAACATCGGATAGAAAATATTTTAATTTTAATTCTGCAATCGTCTATATGTATAAGTGTTAAATATGCCCTGATACTGACTGCAAGTTCATCTACGTAAATGCAGGAGTGAATGGAGCTGGATCCGATCGCGAGATATTTGCTGAGACAAACTTTCGGGAAGGGTTGGAAAGTGATACTATGAACCACTTCCTGATGACCAAGTCTTCGAAGCTAGCTGATGAAGCCATTGCCTCTACGCACTTAACTTAGCCATAAACCCTAATTGTCTTTTGTGAGGAAAGGGGAGAGAATAATTTAAAATACTGATGTCACCTCTGGGGAGGAGCTGCTCAGATGCACCTTTTCCGCCTGGATAGAGTACAAAACCGACTACGAAATTTGGTAGTCAAACCTACTTTCTCTCTTCTTTTCTATCTCTGTCTCAAAGAAAAGACATTGCGAACTTACCTCTGTTCTATCGATACTTTCATGACAGGTGCTCGGTTGGGCTTTAGTTTATAGTCCTCCACTATAAGGCATTCACTGTAAACGCTCGCCTAGCTACCACCACGATCAGCAATTTCTTTTACTTTCCATCTGTGCCTAAGGCTAAATAGAAACCTTACTAGCAGAGCTTTTATTCTCAGAAGTGCTCGTCTGCGGAGCTGCTTCCCAACTGGTAGTTGTTTTCAAGTTAAATGTAAACAAGTTTTTGATAAGGCATCATTTATAAAAATAAACTCATTCATTTTCCATCATCACTGATCACGCTATTGTCTCACCTGACGTTTATTAACCTTTATCTGTGAATAGGCTCCGGGACTTGATGCTGCAAAACAGGGGTAGGACGTTTTTTAGTCGAAACCGACGCAGCAAAGAGGCCGCTCTTTTCATTGGTAGTCCAGACAGACAATCGGCTCAGCCCATGGCAATGTTATCTCAAAGGCCCGTTGTTAGCATACAATATTGTTTTCAGGTTTTATTCACCTTTCGTGTTCTTTTTTTGTTTGTTTGTTTGTTTGTTTTAGTTTTGTTTGTTGAACATAAATCTCCCGTCTCCGTTTTCGAACGGCTGCCTGTTTTTTTTTTTTTTTTTTTTTTTTTTTGCTGCTGCTGTTTGGTATTGTTTTTTGTTTTTGTTTTTGTTTTTTTCTTGCATGGAGCCAGCCAAGCCGGCTTCTTTTAAATCTCGAACTTGAACTGCGGTCAAATTTCGTATTTCGTTTCTATTTTTTTTTTTATCCGTTTCATTCCCTGTTTTCAGTTAACCTTTGCAACCCCCTCTGGTGCCAGGTTTGTTCACAAAAAGATAACGTTTCTATTGTTCTTATCCTAGCTTTTTATAATTAGTTTCTTTGTGAAAATACAATGGAGGAAAGCACACAGCATACACTGTGTGAGGTGGGTGATTAGTACAATAAATGATACAGTCCTAAAATTTGAAATTGGCAAGCTGTGTTAAACTTCTAATTGTGTTTATTCCCGTACTTATACTCTTGATAAAGGTATAAGTTTGCAATTTCAAATTAAAAAAAAAAACAAGGTAGATATGCCGTAAAACAGACGACTCCCGGTCATACGCACACACACACACACACACAAACACACACACATACACAAACACAAACACACACACATACACACATGCATAATTATCATTTTAATACAATTAAAACTGGTTATGGACCAGGAATCCTTGTTATTATTATTAACCTTGTTGATATTATTATTGGCTCACAAGAAGCTTTCACACAGGTTATCAAAGTTCTCATTGAAAACGGCCTGCGGTGTTCCCTGTAGGTTAAGTGACAACAAGTCTCCCCAGATTTCCAGTACTCTCCACCTCTTTCGCTAACATTTGCAAATAAATTTGCATTATCGCAACAGCTGCTTGCCATTGATTTCTCATTTGCAGCGGTCATTGGTCTTCACTGGAATTTGAGTTGCATTAAGCCTCCTCAAAGTCCAAGTTCTCTTAGCACTTATACAGCGGAGGTCTGGTCAGTGCTTACTCCTCGGTCTTTCCTTTCTTCTTGACTCTACTTGGCTATTTGGTCTCACTCTTTTATTGGGGAGGATAGTGATATGGTAATGGGGGTAGGGGTTAATGGTTATTATTATTATTATTATTATTATTATTATTATTATTATTATTATTATTATTATTAACACACTAGGGCTCTCACACGAGCCATAATCACTGATTACTCACTGATAATGACTGGTAGTGTTTCTTGGGATCTGAGTGAAAACACGTCTCCCCAGATTATTAATACTCTCCACCTCTCTTAATAGCAATTGCAAATGACTTCGCGTTATCTTAACAGCCATTTACTATTGATTTCTCGGTGGCAACAACTGGCCTTCGAGCCAAAATCACAGTGTAGTATCTGTTCTGATGCTACACGTCACCTTCTCTGTCCTCTGTCAGTGGAGGAGAAATTCTTCACGACTGACACAATTTTTATTTTTGTTCCTATCCAGAGTGTCCCTTTTTGGGGAGTTTGATTTCCCCAAATTAAAAACCGACCTTGTGTCTAACTTTGTTCTCGTGCGAGGCAAATAGGACAACTGTTAGTATACCTTGGGTAGCAATAAGTCTCCCCAAGGTACCAGTGCTTCTCGAACTTTTCCAGTGAATGTCTGATTAGTGCTTTCCCTCTTTGCATCCTCTTTGGTCTTTCATTCCTATTTTGAATGAAATCAGTCGAAGCTTATATTTTTTGTTGTTTCTATTAGAGAAGGGGGTGCATAGTTCCATTTGGTGTTTCCTTCCACCATTTTCTTTTTTCTTCAGCTGCAGCTCCCATGTGTCTGGTCAGTCGATTAATTCCGCATTCGTGCATTTTGCTAAAAATTTAAACTGTTTTATCGGTTATTCTGCATTTACCGACCCGCGATTTCCACGATATTGATACTGGATCGCCTGGCAGATGATGGAAAAATAAAAACACGGAAAATATCGGTCGAACGTTCTTCAATTTTTAACGAAAGAAACTTCCGTTTTTAGCTTATACGAATCTATGAAAGCTACTTTTTTTTTTTTTGAATAAATAAAATATAAATTTTTATCATGCAGGTTAGAGTTATGGTTTAGGATTAAGGTTTAAAGTTGGGTTAGATATATCTTTGTAATTCTATTTCCATGGTTTCCCTGTTCATTGTTATAATTTTTATCGTAACGGTTTTATGCTTCCTGATCGGTCGTTTCTGATTATTTCCATCAGTAGCAAATCACATCTGAGAAATTTCCGGTCGATAAATGCAGAAGCACGATTTTATTATTACTGCTCACTGTAAACTCTTAGTATCTCCCGTGATTCCAATTCATTGTCTTTTCCAATTTTTTTTTTTTTTTTTTTACAAAACTGTTTCTTTACAATTACTGGTGTTATATTGGATTTCTTCACGTTCCACATTCCTTTCGGTTCCTTTAGCGAGTTCAACGTATTTACTCTTTTTTTTTTTTTCGTCTATTTGATCTTCATCTTGTGGTCGTCTATGACGGCCAAATTTACAATTTAACAGATTCTTTCTCTTTCGTTAATTATTATGGTGTCCAGTTTTCTTGCTGGGATAAGAAGGCTTGTTTGCATCTGCTCGTCCCAAAGAATTTTGTGGCTTTCGTATTCCAGTACTGTGTCCGATTCGTGGCTGTACCACTTGTCTGCATATTTATCTCTCTCTCTCCCTCCCTCCCTCTCTCTCCCCCTCTCTCTCACACACACACACACACTTTCTCTCTATCTCTCACATACACACACTCACACTGTATATATATATATATATATATATATATATATATATATATATATATATATATCCGAAACAGTGTTTCATGGTAAACAACTGATGATCCCTTAAAAATAAATTATTACTAGTACTATAGTGAATTCGAGAGAGCAAGTTGATGCAGTGATTGCAGGTGATTGAATGTCTTACTGACTAAATAGTTTCCTAACTATTGATAAAAAATAAATTTTTTAATGTATAGTTTTTAAAGGTTAAAAACTTCCAAGACTCTTTCTTCAGTCTTGACAGGCTATGAATACCCACTGTAAAAGTACCTGCGCGTGAAATTTTTTTTGTGTCAAGAGTTGCTTATTATAGAAAAGTGTTCCCCTACTTTTTTATACTAACATTTCTTCATATCTCATAACTCGTTTGCCGTAGATTTTAATGTTATTTACGTTTTCAGCGACCCAGAAAACCTCTCAGAGTGGTAATTTTAAAGGAATGTTCGAGGGTGGAGTAATTCTTCATATTTACCGTGTGTATATATATATATATATATATATATATATATATATATATATATATATATATATGTGTGTGTGTGTGTGTGTGTGTGTGTGTGAAGGAAGGAAGTGGGGAGCGAGGGCATTAGAAATAATTTCAAAGACAAAAGAAGAAGAATATTGAAGATATTGTAACCATCCTCATCCCTATTGATATGGTAAAGTAATACAGTTGTAATGTAAATGTTTATTATTTCTCCCTATCTTTTCTTATAAATTGCTCCTCCTAACCGAGTAGAGCTTCGTCTATCTAGACAAATTAGCCTTTTCTCCTCGAAAATAATCTAATTTTCCTATTTTATATATATATATATATATATATATATATATATATATAATTTTAGGTTGCTATTTTTCAAAGGTTAAGTAACCAATGAAATATAACAAGGTTAATACAAGAGTGCTCAATACGGAAGTAGAGCAAGTTAAATTTTCAGTTTGTCTTTATGCAAGCAGTAATTTGTTGCTACACAGTCATGAACATGTTTTGGTCTTCTAGTTTTCAGTAACTTGAGACCTCTTCAGGCAACAACGCTTATATTCCAAAGCGGAATTCTTAATAAAAAACAAAAAATCAACTCTCAGCAAAAGAAGGTTTTATGTAAAAAGGGTCAGGGGTGCAATTCAGATGTACAAAGAACAGGGTTCATTGGGTGCGGATGTGTTTATTTATTTATTTTCTATTAGTTTATTTACTTATTCGCCCATGTACCTATTCATTTTCATGTTGGTCTTAGGGAATGGAGTTGTTGGGGTGAGGGGTGGGGAGTTAGGTTTTAAGGTTAAAGTGTATATAGATGTTATCTTAAACAAGTATGTGTTTCGCCTGTCTACTGTTCGCTGCCAGTCTGAGCCTTATAAGAGTAAATATATTCTTTAATTATTTTTATTATCTGTTTTATTTTAGTATTTCTATTTCTGGCAGCATGCAGTAGACTGAAAACTAGAAGACCGAAACGTGCTCATGACTGTGTAGCAACAAATTACTGCTTATGTAAAGACAAATTGAATATATATATATATATATATATATATATATATATATATATATATATATATATATATATATATATATATACTTGTATTATACAAAAAACTGAGTAAACTAGTTAGTATTTTTTTTTAAATCATAGAAATTTCCTGCTTAAATATTTATTTTTTGGGAGTGGGGGATTGAGTAATTTTGTGAAAAACATATTTTAATTCTTCTAATTCTTGCAAATAAGATTGAGGATAAATCAGGATTAAAAATAATGTTTACTATGCGAAACAGATATAGGCATTTATCTTGTGGTCACACGTACAACTCTTTTTAACTCTAAATCTAGAAAATATTTTTTCTAAATCAGAGTTAATGTAAGGGACATAACTCTTTATGTTTCTAAATTTTAGAGATGACGATTGAAAATTTGTATTATCTGAATTATTTGAACCATCACGCCCATCTTGTGTGCTATTAACATAACGCCCTAGCCAGTGTATCTTGTCGAACTCGGGAATCTGAACAGAATTGGAAAGGAATTGAATCCTCTTACTCAATTCATGGGAGAAGCATGTTCTTGTACTGTCAAACATGACCGAATGGGGGTCAATAATTCGTAATTATATTCTTCGTATAGCCTGTACTGAGAATCGAACCTTCTACCTCCAGAAAAGTGGCATTTAGAACTGAATTTTACCGAGTAATGCATCCGTTATGTCATGGGTGTTAAGCAATTCAAAATTCAACGGATTAAGTACTTGGTTAAATTTGGAACGAGAGCGTGCCACTCTCATGGATCAAATAAACTGAAACTTGAAGAAAGTCGGAGGTTACATCGGTCAAAATATTTTGCATTATTTAACATCGTGCATATAAGTAGTGCATAAGTACTTTTTACTGTTAGACATAGGAACATGAATTCCACGTTGCTTTGTTCTTTGGTTTATTCTTTGTTGGTTGTCTGAGATTAGTTTCATGACGATCAGGTGACACCTGTTAATCATGGTCATTCCTATCGAGCGAGGTGTTTTGATTCAGAAGCTATCCGGTTTCTATTTTTCAGGTATGTTATTTTCCTTGTATAAGTCACGCGCAGAAGAAGCAGGAAATACTGTATGTTTTTTATTGATTCTAAGAATTTGATCAAATATCGATATTTGTTAAATAATCGCTTACATGTTAATTTTAATAATCTCTAATATGTTAATTTTAATAATCTCTAATATGTTAATTTTAATAATCTCTAATATGTCAAAGAGCTGGACAGCACTACTGTCAAAGGAAAAGTAAGGCGCCTCCTCCTCTCTGGTAGTCTGTCAACTTTGAGCATAGTTCAGAACCCAGTTACGCACCGATCAGAGTAACGTGAGGTCATTGAAAGTAGGTGACTGATGTATTACGGAAGCAAACAAATAATTATGTAGATGGTTTCGCATTTCGTTGTGCTGAGGAGAAGATACTTCTGGGTACAATAGTCAGGACAATCGCCCAGTTTGGGTACTGCTCGGACAGAAAGAAACTGCAACCTTCTGTCTGTAGAACAGCCAAGAACGCTATGGCAATACATCAAATTATTTATTAGAGCAACGGTGTGGATAGCTTCTGAATCAAAACACGTCGCTCGATAGGAATGACCATGATTGACAGGTGAACATAGCAACGTGGAATTCATGAATGCCTCGAGGGAGAAAAGTTGACGGAGATCCATAGCCATTAATGCCTACGCCAGGCAGGACACCTCTTGAATAAATGAATCTGGGCTGAACTCAAGAAAGTAACGCTTTTCTAAGGTTTTAGCGTAGTATCTTGGTGACAAGTTAGTGTTTTCGACCGATCTCTGAAAGGTATCAGGGGTGTTCCCATTAGTCTGTGTCGAATACTGAAGTATAATTTTACAATTCATTAAACTTGCAAAGCGTTACAAACACTTAGACCAAGAACAAAATAAATAGACAAATTTATAAATTACAAAGTTATAAAGCTACACTGTACATTATAATAATAGTATGAGCACTATCAGGGTTCCAAAAAGCTCCATACAAAATGGTAAACTGTAAAAATATTTTAGAATATCAGAATATTTCTAAATTAAAACACTAACAAACAACTTCATTCTTTTTTAAATAGAGTTAGCCATGTTTTGTGTGTGTGTGTGTGTGAGTGAGAGAGAGAGAGAGAGTTCGTTAACTATGCACTCCAAAACGGCACATATTTATTTTATGTGTCTGGAAGTGTTCTTAGTTAGGCATTTTATTAGAATGCCTACGATAATTATTGAAATCGATAATCGAAAAATTCTTATTAAAGAATGAACAGTCTGATTTCGACTAAAGTTAACACCTTTATACAGCCTAACATCATGGGTGCATTTGAGAAGCCCTATCACCAGACACGCAGAAGGGTCCGGCGTGGAAAATCAGCATTAGGTTCTTTGATAAGAGCGTGTTCAAAATAAAGGTTTATTTTAAGAGCATACCACGATTCTGAATTTTTGCATTTTTAACTTTAATTCAAGACATATAAAAAATGTACGGATCAACAGTAGGTTCTCTACAGTGCAATGTAGACTACCATTAATTGTGAACTAAGAGACTGCGGGGAAGTATGTGATGTGAAGTTTCCTCCTGATGCATTCAATCAATTTGATTAAAAAAGAGACCATTTTACGGATTTCGAAATGATGAGGGAAACCTACCACACAAAAAAGTTTTCATTAAATAATGGACAACGAAACGACAAAAATCGTGTAATAAAAAAAAAAATAAAAATAAAAAAAGCCAAAAATAAACGCGAGGTGCACGAAATCTTCGCTGATTTGCTTTAAGCGGATTGACAATATTTTCGAAAAATAAAAATGGCGTCTCTTCTCGAAAATCTGAGTAACCATAACACGCACGCGCACAGAAGAGTTCGCCTCCGTTTCCTTCGTCTGTTTTCGTTGATTTATTTGACAGTTATCCTCCACATTTATCCCGTTGAGTAGTGAACCGTACGCCCGTTTACTCATTGATCACGCAACGGGTATTTCTATTTTTCTCCCATATTGGCATCGGCCTAACATCGTTGCGTAAGAATACAAGAACAGCCGTAAAGTAGCTTCGTTTTGAAACGTGTTGTATAAAGAGAGAGAGAGAGAGAGAGAGAGAGAGAGAGAGAGAGAGAGAGAGATTATAAGAATAAAACAAGTTAGAAGAGGCGTCAACATTTGATCTGCAAGAAATAAAATTACATTATCCATGGCGTATTTCATATATATATATATATATATATATATATATATATATATATATATATATATATATATATATATGTATACATAAATACATATATATATATGATGATTGATGATTGCAACGTCTTGTCAGACGAGTGCCACTCCCTCAGACACTTGAAGTACATGAGCCCAAAAATGACTTTTTTTTTTTTTTTTTTTTTTTAGTCCTACCGGTGAATTCACATGCTCAAGCAGGCATGGCACTGAAGATGGTCATTGAGATCAATTATTACATGCTTCCAGCATTTCAAGCCTCCACACATCACAACTTTTCCATCGGCACAGGACCATTTTTATAGACAAATGCCTAAGGGAGTATCTATACACAGATGGTGTTACAGAGTCTTAACTTTGTACGACAGCTAAGTCTCTCTCTCCGTTCAAAATGTTGAGATCCAGCAACAAGCAAGAGCAAGATAGCCAGCAACAAGATAAACTGCAGACCAGCTTAATGCGGGTGCTGGTCTCCCGCTTTATGGGTTTTTATATCAGAGATTTGCTTCTCCTAGAAAGGTTATCTTCACCACGGCTTACGGAAGCCCTCTCCACCCCAACACACACATACACACACACAAACACACAAAAACACACACAGTGCTAGTTGGCCGTTGACCCCAAAAAAGGGTTCATTCGCCCTTTGGAGGGTCGTTTTTAATCCTTCAGGGAGACTATCCACCCTCCTCACCAAACAAGTTTGGTGGGGGAATCAGTTTAGTTGCCGGTGACCCGACCATGACGCAGGTAGTACTGTGTTACATGGTACCAGTAGCATATGACATGACCTGACACATGATACATACATATACATACATACATGCATACATATATGTATGTATGTATGTATGTACCGTGTATATTTGTGTGTGTGTGTGTGTGTGTGTGTGTGTGTGTGTGTGTGCGTATTGGGGTGGAGAGGGCTCCCGTAAGCCGTGGTGAAGGCAACCTTTCTAGGAGAAGCAAATCTCTGATTTAAAAAACCATAAAGCGGAAGACCATTATCCGCATTAAGCTGGTCTGCAGTTTAATTTGTTGCTGGCTATCTTGCTCTTGCTTGTTGCTGGATCTCAACATTTTGAACCGAGAGAGAGACTTAGCTGTCGTACAAAGCTAAGACTCTGTAACATCATATTTGTATAGATACTCCCTCAGGCATTTGGGATAACGGATTTTAAATGTCTGAGGGAGTGGCACTCGTCTGACAAGACGTTGCAATCATCATCATATGTATGTATGTGTGTGTACGTGTATGAAGTAGAAAAAGTCCAGATATTATAATGTAGAATTAAACAATATTTTATTAAAAACAAGGAATACGAAATAACGGTTTCTTATTCCATGGAGTTTCAAAGAAAGCACTCCTCTTCTCAGAGCAAAACAAAGTTAGCAAAAGATAAGTATAGATAAGTATCTATTTTTGCTGGTCAGTTCAATTATTTAAAACATTTTAGAAAGACAATTCGCAAAAGAAAATTGAAAGAAACGCATAAGTTTTTAGATTAAATGAAAGGGAATATTCAGCAAAGTTCAATATGTATGGTTGTAAATATCCGGTGATATCCAAAAGTTCGCAATAAGTAGAAAAATAAGTGAGTTTAAAAAGAGTTCCGTAAGATATCATTTTGAATCTCCTCAATAATATCCGAGGTTAGAAACGAAAAATCCCTTATTGAAATGTAGGAGTAAAATCCAATCCATGGAAATAATAGTTCTTGTCCAGAGAGGCATATGAAGTCTTTTTTTAATGGTAAAGAGTTAAACAGTAGATTTGAAGCGGGGCGGTTGGAAAAATAACCTGCCATGGTCAATGTAAATCGAAAAAGAGCGAAAAAGTGAAACTTAAAAGAAAACGGGAGAGAAAATTAACAGAAGGGGTGTTTTACTATTATGCTGGTGATGTATGTACTTATAATGGAATTAAACGGGGCAGAGAAGGGGGCAGGTAAAAGGCAGGGGAAAGAGAAAATCCTAAAGTAGTTGTTAGGTTATTTGGTGTAAGAGAAAGATAGTTTGAATTAAGGAGGAAAACAGAGTAAAAGATAAATAAATAAATAGATTCAGAAAGGTGTATACTTAAATATATATATATATATATATATATATATATATATATATATATATATATATAATATTTTAGAGAAAGATAATATTCAGAAATAAACCGTGTATAAAAGAACTGTTAAAACTGATAAAACAAAATTAGCGAGAAAGTAAAAATTTAAGACATTCAAACTTATATGTATATTAGAGAATAAATTTGGGTGAATGATCTTGAGGGAGTTGTAGAGTAAAGGGGACGAGCAAATGTTAAAATGAGCAGGAGATTTAAGTGGAAATACATATAAGTTAGGATATAGAGGGATATATGGTAATCAACGTAAAAATGTGGTCCAGGGAGAGAAAATTGAAAAAGCAAAAATTAAGGGTTAAGGTACTAAAAAGTTCCGGGAGTAAGAGAATACAGAAGAAAAACAAACAAGGAAAAACATAAATTCTTTTATTGCAAATTACAAGATTGGTTTACAATATTTTACGCGGACGGACCCAGTCGATCGCCTGCGTCGATGTTGCTTTAATCATCAGCAGCAGTAATTAGTCGTACATTGATCTTATATAATTATTAGTCGTACATATTAAGTAAAACTTTATAAGAGGGAGAAAGAGCTGATGTAAAAAGCATTTCTTATACAAATGACTTGAGTGCTATCAGCTAAAACCGAACAAAACATTTAAGGTTCCTCTACCGTATTTTCTTAAGATAAGACAACCAAACACACACACACACACACACACACACACACACACACACACTATATATATATATATATATATATATATATTCATCCAATTACAGTACTGTTTCTCAGATTACCAGTGCGGCTAGACGGGCAACTACCTAAAGCTAGGATCGAAACTCGACGTCCCATACGACAGCAAAGGCTTCTGACTGCTGTGTGGGTAGTGAATTAACGATGTTTTGAATACTTAAGTTTGATTTGTTTACACAACGAGCATCGCTTAATATACTAATGGTAATTCGTGTATCACTTCCCAATATGCTCAACCTAAGATAGGGAGCATTATATATATATATATATATATATATATATATATATATATATATGTGTGTGTGTGTGTGTGTGTGTGTGTGTGTGTGTGTGTGTGTGTTCTTTTAAAAATTAAAAAGTTCCTATTTTTTCTGACGAGTCAAGATCACAAGATCTCCAGCTCCAGTTATGGTATAGCTGGAAATGTCTTCTCGATTATTAAATCATTCCTCTCTGATAGGTTCATAAGAGTAGTGGTTGATGGGCAGAAATCAGAAGCTCTTAGTATTAATGCTCGAGTCCCTCAGGGGTCCATACTGGGCCCAACTCTCTTCCTGATCTACATTAATGATCTTCCAAATCACATTCTTACATCATTTGTAGACATTTATGCTGATGGCACTACCATCTATGGTAGCACATCTAAGACTGTAAACGACCAAGTTCTCTCTGATTCTCTCTCTTCTGATCTTGAGCAAGTGGTACAATGGGGAAAAAAGGTAGCTTGTTACTTTTAATGCATTTAAAACAAACCTTTTATCTTTACATCATCAACGCTCTGATCCCCATCTGAAATGAATGGCTCTCGTCTTGGGGAGGCCTCATGTTTTGACAAGCTTCTGGGCTTGACCTTTACTCCTGATCCTAAATGGAACACATGCATTAAATCCGTTGCCAAGGCCACTTGAAAAATGGTGGGATCCTTCTATCGATCCAGTAAATATCTCACTGCTGATGAAATTCTCTGTCTGTATAAGAGCCAGGTACGTCCAAAGATGGAGTACCGTTGCCACATCTGGGCAGGAATTGCTAGAAAGGACTTGTCCTACCTTGATAAAATTCAAAATAGACTTCGAAGCCTTATGAGAGATGTCCTTTTCTCTTCCCTACAACCTCTTTCACACAGAAGAGATGTTGCTAGTTTGTCTCTGCTTTATTATTCTCATGGCAGGTGCTCGGCTGAGCTCCATTGTATGATCCCTCTTCGCCAAATTTTCATAAGAAACATCCGTCTAGCAGAAAACACAATCATTAGTTTCCCCCACTCTTTATCTGTGCCTTAACCTAAGCATAGATTCCATGAGCAAAGTTTCTTTCTTAGAACTGCACGCCTATGGAATTGTCTTCCGTTTTTCTGCTTTCCCGCTGACTACAATATGGTTGTCTTCAAGTCTAACGTAAACAAGTTTTTGATGAGCCGTTCCACATAAATTAACAAATTTACCGAATTTCCATTACTAACGGTTACTATATTGTCCAATTTCTACTGTACACTCTTTAACCCTTATGCCTTCAATGCTTGTGCCGCATATGCGACACGAGGCCAGCGCCGCTCCCACAAACCAAGCCGCACAACTCACAGGATACAGGCTGGGAAGGTGCTGTTCCTAATCTTGCTCTACCAAGATTTGTTTGATTCCATAGCCGTGTGTCAATGTATGTGTTAATGCCCGCAAAACAGTTTTCCCTTCACAATTTTCTATCCGCAGAATCTTCTTCAAACCTTTTTGGGTTCAGGCCTGCGTGCTTAAGGTTGTCTTTCAGCTTAACCCTGTACTTCAGAAATTGACGGCCCACATTTCGATTACCCTCTTTCAGTTGACTGTATGCTAGTTGCTTAGGAAGACGGTTTTCATCCACGCGAACAAAGTGACCAGCCCACCGAATCTGAGACTTCATCAGGAAGGCCTCAATACATAAAATGTCGCACCTAGCAAACAATCCCGAGTTAGGGGCCTTGTCTTTCCATGTTAATCCACGTATACTACGAAGGCAACACTTATGGAATGTATCCAGCTGCGCAATCTGCCTACGGTATGGGGTCTAGGCTTCCAATCCATACAGGAGTATCGAAACAATCACTGCACGATACACTGAGATGTTGGTCTTTAGAGTCAGACCTCTTTCATTCCATACTCTTGACCGCAGTTTGCCGAAGGCATCAGTCGCCTTTTAAATTCTGCTCAATATCTCATAATCAAGTGATGCTGACGAATTCACCTTACTTCCGAGATATGCAAAGGATTTAACATACTTTAGAGGCTGTCTATTCACTAAGATTTTCTGAGGCGGTTCCACATATTCTGGTCTCGGAATATTCACACCACCTTGCTGCAACGGGGTGGGCTTTGATTGGTAGATAACTTCTGTCTTTTTAATACTAATCGTCAAACCAAATGCTTTTGCGGCATTGGAAAACTTGTCAACTAATTCTTGTGCTTCTTCAAATGAAGTGGCCACGAGTGCAGCATCGTCTGCAAAAAGAAAAACACGAACCATTTTGCTTCTTGCTAGTGTTTTAGCTTTGAATCTTTGATGATTAAAAAGACCCCTAGTAGTTCTAAAGTCAAAATGGACACCTTGCGTGATTGAAAAGAAGATGGCAAAGAGCACAGGTGCCATAACACAACCCTGTTTCGTACCGGTTTTTACCTTTAATGACTCAGAGAACTTTCCGTCTGCTCTTACACGTGTCTCCATATTCTTGTGAAAGGATATTATTATATTTAACATTTTTTCAGGGATTCCAACTTTTTCAAAACTTTCCAAAGTGCGACTCTGTTGAGAGAGTCAAACGCCTTGGTTAGGTCGATAAAAACGACAAACAGATCCTGATTTTTCTCACGTGTCTTCTCTGCAACTTGGCGTATGGGTCCCCTTCCAGATCTAAAACCATACTGCGTCTCAGGATAAACTTTGTCTACTAGATGAATGATTATCCTGTTCAAAATGACCCTAGCTAGTACTTTTCCAGCCACAGAGAGCAGTGATATTCCACAGTAGTTATCACAATCAATGCGCTTTCCTTTATTCTTGAAGAGATGGATTATTGACGAGTTCCTGAAATCTTGAGGTACAGAACCGCTTTCCCAGATCCTGATAAATAACTGCAAAAGTTTTTTCAAAAGTGTGTTCTCCCCAAACTTAAATATTTCAGCCGGTATACCATCATCACCTGCACACTTTCTCAGTAACATTTGTTTTACAGCTGCGATAACTTCAGAAAAATTAGGAATCACATCTAGTTCTGGCATTTGGATTCTTGCAGGCAAAGAACTCAAAACATTATCGTCAACATCAGAAGAAGAATTCAGCACTCCTTCAAAATGGTCCTTCCAGCGGTTAAGGATGTAATTCTTATCAGTCAACAATGCCGTAACATCTGCCCCCATAACGGGTGAATTACCACATTGTTGTGGTCCAAAAACTTCTTTCAGACCCTCATAAAATACCCTCGCATCTTTCCTATCAAAAGCAGCCTGGAACTCAGAGGCTTTTGCAGACCACCAATCTTCTTTCATTTTCCTCAATCGGCGCCGAACATCCCTCCTGACACTGAGATAAGCCGACCTCGTCGCTGCGGAATTCTTGTCTGATATCCAGGCCCTGTGCAGAGAGTGCAGCCGGTCTAAAATACCCTGATTTTCAATGTCATTTTCGTCCAACCAATCCTGATGCTTCCTCTTGGAAAGTCCAAGTACTTCGCTTGAACATTCATAGATGGCACCCCGCAATTTCTTCCAGGACTCTTTAATATCGTTGTTTATAACAATTTCGTTTAATTTCGCATCTATTTTTTTTTATTACATTTTCACCCCAAACAAGGCAAATTGCCACTTTGGTGAAGGGGGCTACTATCAGGGGCAACAACTACTGGGGTACAATGTAGGGATTTGGGCAGCAAGATGTCGGTTCACGTTACACTTGAACTTCTGCACATCAGTACTGTTGGGGAAGCAGGGACCTGGAATGGAATTCCAGAATCTAGCGGTTCTGGGGAAGAAACTATTGGAGTAAAAAGATCTTTTATATCTAGGGCAATCTACAGTGTGGGGGTGGGATTTATTAGCCTGTCGGGTTTGTTGAGGGTGCTCACGTCGTGGGGGCACAAGTGACTACAGTTCGTCAGAGCATTCACCACTAAAATACTTGTAGAAAAGGCAGAGTGATGCAACATTTCGTCGATGGGACAGAGGCTGAAGCTTAGATGCCAGTTCAAGGCCTATCAGGTTTGCGACTTTCTTTTCTCAAGGAGGGAGAGACTAGTAGCAGATGCACCAGCCCAGATGTGACAGCAATACTCCATACATGGGCGAATGGTGGCTTTATAGAGGTACAGGATACTTTCTGGTGTTAGTAGTTGTCTAGCAGCGGCCCTGGCAATGCCTTCAATGTAATTGTTCCAACTCATGTACCCTGTGAACGTTAGGCCAAGCAGTTTGACAGATGTACTCTCAGATAAAGAGTCATTGGCCATTGCTATAGGTGGTAGAGAGGGTTTATTGTAATTATGAATGAAACTAGTTTAGTCTTGGCAGCATTGAACGCGACCAACCACTTTTGTCTCCATTCCACCACAGATTAGAGGTCTTCCTCTAGTGTTTCTGCCATTTCTTTAGAAATGTGTTCATTCGTCTTCTTGTCGTGCCTGCCATAGAGTGTAGTGTCATCAGCATATATACCCATCTCAGAGGCAATTTTGTCGGGGAGGTCATTTATGAATATCAGGAACAATAGAGGTCCAAGGATAGACCCCTGAGGCACTCCCGCATTTATATCATATTGTTTAGATGTACGACCGTCGAGGACAACCTGGATTTTTCTCTTATCTAAGAAGGATTTAATTATGTTAAGTATTTTACCAGTGATACCGTATGATCTAATTTTCCTGAGGAGACCCTCATGCCATACCCTGTCAAAAGCATTAGATATATCTAGAGCTACAGCTTTGCCCTCCCCCGCTTTGTCCATTTGGTATATGCGTTCAGAGATTACAGTGAGGATGTCTGCTGTGGAACGGGCTTGTCTAAATCCATATTGTTTCTCAGTCAGAAGTTTAGCATATGTAAGGTGATGGACTAGAGCATGGTTAATTAAGGTCTCAAATATTTTGGCAAAAAGTGAGAGGAGGCTAATGGGGCGATAATTTAATGGGTCAGTCCTTTCGCCAGAATTCTTGAATACTGGTACAACAGAAGCAGTTTTCCAACAGCCCGGAATGCAAGCTTCATTAAAGCATTTGTTGTAGAGTTTGGAGAGAACTGGAGCTGAGCACATTTTTAATAGCACAGCTGGGATGAGATCGGGTCCACATGCTTTTGAAGTGTCAGGTTTTTTATGATAGCATGGGCCTGAGCAGGGGTGATTTTCAGAACGTCTAGCGTGGCGTCTGTCCGCATAGGAAAGTCAGGTAGGGGGTGGTTGGAAGGGTCCAGTGTGGAGTTGGAGGCAAACCGACTGGCAAGCATGCTAGCCTTGTCGGTTGCTGAGGAGACAACCTCGTGATTGTTGGTTAGTGGGGGAATTGTTGATTGCCCATTATTTACTACACTGTTTCCAGAAGTCTTGAGATCCTAGTTTTTGTGCTTCGATTCGCTTTTTAGTGGTTTCCGTAAATTCTCTCTTAGCTGTCGCTATTTCTTTCTTCACGTTATTTCTAGCTTCTATATACTTCAGTCTGTTTGAACTGGACTTATCTCGGTTAAACCTACGGTATGCATGCTGCCTTTGAGCAATGGCAGTTGCGCAAGTCGACGTAAACCATTGGGGAGAATGGGGCTTACTATAAAATTTCCGCATGGGAACATGCGCTTCGATTGCAGTTTTGAACCAGTCAGTGGTCTCGTTTGCACACTGTTCAGCAGGGAGAGAAAAATATTTCTCAATGGGGCATCTCTGATTAGTTCCCTGATGGCTTCTTCTTTCTTTTCAGTGTCCAGTTCTTTTATATTCAATGGCTTTGGCATTTTAATTATATGCCTTCTGCCCTTAGGTCGTAGTTTCAGTGATGTCTTGCATCGAATCAGGGCGTGATCCGACAGCCAACATGAGTCATGAAATGAACGACTCAAAAGAATGACTCTCCTGTTTCTTTTCCGGGTTATAACGAAGTCAATAAGATGCCAATGCTTGGAGCTTGGGTGCATCCATGTGCTTTTACAACGATTTGGCTGCTGAAACATAGTATTTGTAATGAAGAGCCCATGTTCACTACAAAATGACAGCAAGCGAATTCCATCGTCATTTATGTTCCCCATACCATGAGCCCCAATCATATTTCCCCAAGTCTCCCTGTCCGAGCCTACCCGGGCATTGAAATCTCCCATCAGTAAGATCTTGTCAAAAAAGCTTACGTTTCTTACTATGTCATCAAGCTTTTCGTAGAAGTTTGTGGCTTCTACCTCTTCTGCATTTAAAGTTGGTGCATAGCAACATACCAGTGTTAGTCCCGTTCCAACTGTGAGCCCCATTCTAAGGGTCATTAAACGATCGTCACCGCTCCGAGGAAGAGCCTCCAGAGAGTCAGCAATATTTGATTTTATTGCAAAGCCAACACCGGAACTATGCATCTCCCACTCTTTCCGACCTGACCAAAAGAACGTGTAACCTTCGCCAATTTCTTTCAATTCACCTGATCCCAAGAGATATATCTCAGACAAGGCAGCAATGTCAATGTTGTATTCTTTCAGTACTTTTGCAACTAGCGCCGTCTGCCGCTCGAAAGCATCATCACTATCAAGCAATGTTCTTACATTCCACGTTCCAAAATTGAACGCATGCTTTGTATTTCGAATTGAGTTTCTGTTTCGACTGCACAATTCGATAGCCAGTCAACGGCAGCAAGATGACAAGCTTTTGTGTGAACAAGCTTTTTTATGGCTCCTTTTATCGCCCTCTCCCTGTCTAACTGCCATCACTTACTACGCCGCCAACTGTACAGAGTACCCACTAAAGGCCTCCAGTGGTATCCTCCACCTGCCTCCACCACCAGTACCCCATCGCCAGTGGACTTCGGCTGATGGAACTTTTTGCTTACCTTTTTGGATGTTGTAAGAAAGCAGAGTGAGCAAACACATGGCTACTCACACAATGATTTGACTTAAGTGGTAATGGCTTGTGTAGAACCATTCAAACTTTTTGAAACAGCCGATAACATCAGTTGGTGCAAAATATGCCACGGAACTAATGAACAGCTGCATATCAGGCTTTGTAATAGAGTTTTCCATCACTTAGGTAGACTGTCGCCCAGACTTAAGAGCTACTACCTGCACATGAAGTGAGATATTGCGCGCCAGACACCAACCTGGGATTTCAAAGTCCGCGCTATATATATATATATATATACATATATATATATATATATATATATATATACAGATACACACATACACATATATTCACATGCATATAAGTGCATGTGAAGCTAGTTGGCCGTTGACCCTAGGAGGGTTCACTCGCCCTTTGTAAGGTTTTGTTTTTGATCCTTCTGGGAGACTAGCCACCCTCCTCACCAGGCAAGCTAGTGGGAGAATCAGTTTAGTCGCCGGTTATCCGACCTGCAGCAGGTAGTAGTGGGTTACATGGTACCAGTAGCACATTACGTGACCTGACACGTATATATATTGAATGTCCTATCCTGATCGTGCCAATATATATATATATATATATATATATATATATATATATATACATATATATACATATATATACACATATATATACATATATATATACATATATATATACATACATATACATATATATACACATATATACATATACGTATATATACATATATATACATATATATATATATGCATATATATGTATATATATATATATATATATATATATATATATATATATATATATAAAGCCAAGTACTTCCAAGGATGGAATACTGTTGCCATATCTGGGCAGGAGCTGCTAAAAACAGCCTATCCTGCATTGACAGAGTACAAAATAGACTTCGTGGCTTAGTGGGGGATGCCCTTTTCTCTACCCTGCAACCTCTCTCCCATAGAAGAGACGTTGCGAGCCTATCCTTGTTTTATCGTTATTTCCATGGCAGGTGCTCGTCTGAACTCCAATCTCTCGTCCCCCCTCGCCAATCTTTCACGAAAAACACCCGTCTAGCTGAATCCACTGTGAAAAATTTCCCCCACTCTATATCTGTGCCTAAATCAAAACGCGGATTCCATGAACAAAGCTTCTTTCTTAGAACTGCACGCCTGTGGATCTCTGTTCCGTCTGCCTGCTTCCCTCCGGATTACAACTTAGATGTCTTCAAGTCTAATGTTAACAAATTCCTAATGAACCGCCCCCTTAATTAAACACTTCAGCAAATCTCCACACTAACGTAATGTACTTGCAATAACCCTTATCCCTGAGTGGCTTCCGGGCCTTGATAAGTGGTGATCACTGTGTAATATATATATATATATATATATATATATATATATATATATATATATACATGCACGATCAGGATAGGACATTCGAAGCGAACTCGCCCACAAAATCCGCCCCCCCCGAAAGCAATAAAATACTCACACAATTAGAATTTCGAATTTGAAAATACACCATCTACAAAAAATAAATAATAATAATAATAATAATAATAATAATAATAATAATAATAATAATAATGT
Organism: Euprymna scolopes; assembly: GCF_053919585.1. NCBI lineage: Eukaryota > Metazoa > Mollusca > Cephalopoda > Sepiida > Sepiolidae > Euprymna > Euprymna scolopes. The sequence goes on from NC_136504.1 coordinate 28,475,321, forward strand.
CCTTATCTCGAAAAATTACCAAGAAATGAAATGAAAATAATTTCACTTCGAACGCCAAAAAAATACATCAAAAAGATATTAAATGATATCAGATGAAAATTCTTTACTGACTTGGGTTATCAACATGGTGTTGCCATCACATACACACCACACTTTTTTTTCGTATGCATATGTACATATATATACATACACACCACATACATATATATACATACATCAGATACACACCACACTCTTTTTTCGTATGCATATGTACATATATATACATACACACCACATACATATATATACATACATTAGATACATACCACACTTTTTTTGTATACATATATACATATATATATATACATATACACCACATACATATATATATACATACATCACATACACACCACACTTTTTTTCGTATGCATATATACATATATATACATATACACCACATACATATATATACATACATCAGATACACACCACACTTTTTTCGTATACATATATACATATATATACATATACACCACATACATATATATATACATACATCAGATACACACCACACTTTTTTCGTATACATATATACATATATATACATATACACCACATACATATATATATATACATACATCAGATACACACCACACTTTTTTCGTATACATATATACAAATATATACATACACACCACATACATATATATATATACATACATCAGATATACACCACACTTTTTTTTCGTATGCATATATACATACATATACATACACACCACATACATATATATACATACATCAGATACACACCACACTTTTTTTTCGTATGCATATATACATATATATATACATACACACCACATACATATATATACATACATCAGATACACACCACACTTTTTTTTCGTATGCATATATACATATATATACATACACACCACATACATATATATACATACATCAGATACACACCACACTTTTTTTTCGTATGCATATATACATATATATACATACACACCACATACACACCACACTTTTTTTCGTATACATATATACATTTATATACATACGCACCACATACATATATATACATACATCAGATACACACCACACTTTTTTTTTCGTATACATATATACATATATATACATGAATTTAGGAAAACTCGTCCCGGGAAAACTCGTCCCGGGAAAACTCGTCTCCGGAAAACTCCTCTCCGGAAAACTCGTCTCCGGAAAACTCGTCCCCTTTCGCTAGGTAGGAAAACTGCTCCCTTATTGAAGAAATATCGATTGAAAACACATTTTATGATCGTTCTTAAAGGAGATATTGTTTTTTTAAAATAAACTATAGCCCCCCCATAATATATTTTTTAAAAATATTTTTACTTGTTTAATGTTTTTTTGTTTTTTGTTTTTTTTTAAATAAAATCGATTTTCTAAGTGTCCGTTTTCTACCTAACTGGCTAAGTTCTTAGTGGTTTAACTTATTTTAAAGCGTTTATTATGTTCATACAAAGTTAATTACAAT
>NC_136504.1:28481833-28611833 GCF_053919585.1 Euprymna scolopes
CGAACAATAATCAATACTACCTGGAGACTACTGCTGAAAACTCAGTCGAAAGTACTTGCAAAGAACAACGAAAAAAAAACCAGATGGACCAACAGTCGAAAGTACATGAAAAAAAGCAAGCAAAAAAACAGATGGACCAAGACGACTGTGGAACTTTCTTGCACAAATTCAATCGAGAAATAAGAACAACAATTTGAGAAATTGAAAAATTACAAAGTTCATTAAGCAAGAAAACTGCTTGCCATTCAATACTTGTCTGATTATATATATATATATATATATCAACTAATAAATTATTTATGTGTAGATGACGTGCTTCGCTAAAAAATAATTGCCTACGTATATAAAAATAAAAAAAACAACTATTATTGATTATATTACGACAACAAAACAATGGTTGTTTATGTTGAAATCATAATAAATGCTTGAAATTCCCCCTGTATTCCCCTTGGACTAATGCAGCACGTTTAATTAGATTGCAAACAGCTTTAACTAATTCATTTTTTCTGACTTGAGTACAAATTGTCTTCAGAAAAGTATGAACTGAGAATCACGACTGACCTATGTATATAATAAAAACTTGCGTTTAGCTAATTGGTTAAAACGAATCAGCTTAATTAGATATTATTTATTGCGTAAGAATTGATATATCCTTAAACAATTTTTTATTATTATTACGTTTTCCCCCCAAACAAGCCACATTGCCACTTTGGTGTAGGGGGCTACTATCAGGGACATAAGCTACTGGGGTACTATGTAAGGAGTTGGACAGTAAGATGTCGGTTCAGGTTACACTTGAACTTTTGCATGTCAGTACAGTTGGAGAAGCAGGAATCCGGAATGGAATTCACAAGTCTAGCGGTTCTGGGGAAGAAACTACTGGAGTAGAAAGCTCTCCTACATCTAGGGATATCCACTGTGTAGGGGTGGGATTTAACTGCTTGTCGGGTTTGTCTAGGGTATTTACGTCATGGGGGCACAGGTGCTCGCAGATCGTCAGATCATTCACCATTAAAATACATGTAGAACAAGCAGAGGGACGCAACCTTTCGTTGGTGGGACAGAGGCTTCAGCTTAGTTCAGGACCTATTAGGTTGGAGACTCTCTTTTGGACCTTGTCTAGGAGCGAGAGACTAGTAGCAGATGCACCAGCCCAAATATGACAATAATACTCCATACATGAGCGAATGGTGGCCTTATAGAGGTACAGGATACATTCGGCCGTTAGTAGCTTTCTTGCACGGTAGAGAGAGCTTACATTCTTCGCAGCGGTCCTGGCAATGCTCTCAATGTAATTGTTCCAACTCATGTACCCTGTGAACGTTAGTCCGAGGAGTTTAAAAGAAGTACTTTCGGGTAATGTGTTCTTGGTCATTGCTATTGGTGGTAGAGAAGGTTTCTTGTAATTATTGAAGGAAACAAGTTTAGTCTTGGTAGCATTGAATGTGACCATCCATTTTTGTCCCCATTCTACTACAGATCGGAGGTCATCCTCTATTGTTTTTTCCATTTTTAGATATGTGTTCATTTGTTTTCCTGTCGTGCCTGTTATAGAGCGTGGTGTCATCAGCATACATACCGATCTCAGAGGCAATTTTGTCGGGGAGGTCATTTATGAATATCCGGAATAATAAAGGTCCAATCCTAAATATAACGACATTGACTCGGAAAAAAAACGGTAAGAGTGACCCACAAAATAACACATTATCGTATTAATATATATGTAATGTATGTATAATATTGCTGACATTCTGTGAATGGAGACGCCCTGGTATTTTAGTAGCTATATTGTAAGAACTGCAAAAGTATTTATCTAAGATAGCATGAATGCTCGGCGCAGCCGGTCATAAAATACACTTAAATAGTGTATTTTAATCCATGCAGATTTCGTATACATAATAATAGAGTCAATTTTCTATCGATTCTTATATATTATAAAGTTGTGATTTCAAAAATAAAAAATATAGCCACATGACTTAGGTGTATCTGCTTGAATCGAAACCGAAACAAAAACTTATGAAGATACACACACACACACACACACACATATATATATATATATATATATATATATATATATATATAATTAGTTATTGTTGGAAAAATAGATTCCAGGAGTGTGCTCTACAATAAGAAAAATCCGAAAAATAGAGCGTATTATTTATGTTTTATTTGCAGAAAGTTTAGATGAAATAAGTCATCGTACTGTCGGTTTCAAACCTGATAACTAGAGACCGCTTTAGAAACCCATAGAAAGCTCTCTTCAGCCGATACTCATCGGTTTTATAACCGAAAACGGAAACCTCCGGTTATAAAACAGATGAGTATTGGTTGCAGAGAGCTTGATATGAGTATCTAAAACGGTCCCTAATTTTCAGGTTCGAAACCGACGGTACCGATCACTTATCTCATGTAAACTTTCTGTAAATAAGACATATGTATATATATATATATATATATATATATATATATATATATATATATATATATATATAGTCATCCACATACAGTACTGTTTCGCTGTTTCACAGCTCATCAGTGCGGCTAGACAGGCAACTACCTCAAGCCATGATTGAAACCCGACCGTTTGTACGGCAGTCAAGGCTCCTAACCATTACGCTATTGGCGGCTGCTTGAACGAGTAGTGAGTTTAACGATGTTTTGATATCGTTCGAAATACCTCCGCTCGATTTGTTTACACAAAGAGCGTCGCTTATATGCTAATGGTAATTCGTGTTTCACTTTTCAATATGCTCAACTCAAGGTGAGGAGCACTATAGTCATCCACATACAGTACTGTTTCGCTGTTTCACAGCTCATCAGTGCGGCTAGACAGGCAACTACCTCAAGCCATGATTGAAACCCGACCGTTTGTACGGCAGTCAAGGCTCCTAACCATTACGCTATTGGCGGCTGCTTGAACGAGTAGTGAGTTTAACGATGTTTTGATATCGTTCGAAATACCTCCGCTCGATTTGTTTACACAAAGAGCGTCGCTTATATGCTAATGGTAATTCGTGTTTCACTTCTCAATATGCTCAACTCAAGGTGAGGAGCACTATAGTCATCCACATACAGTACTGTTTCGCTGTTTCACAGCTCATCAGTGCGGCTAGACAGGCAACTACCTCAAGCCATGTGTGTGTATATATATATATATATATATATATATATATATATATATATATATATATATATACACACACACATACATATATATAAATATATATACATACATTTCTATAAATAAATATGTATACGTACATATCTATATATAAATATATATACATACATATATATGATGATTGCAACGTCTTGTAAGACAAGTGCCACCCCCTCAGTCACTGAAAGTCCATGAGCCCGAAGATGACCATTTTTTAGTCCTGCCGACGAATTCACATGCTCAAGCAGACATGACATTGAAGACGGTCCTTGGTATACATACATATATATACATACACGCATACATCTATACACATACATACACATACATATCGATAAACATACACACATGCATAAATCCATATATACATACATACACAATAAAGACCACACATACATACATACATACATACATACAAACATGTACATACATATACATACATGCACACACACATACATATGCATACACATATATATACACACATATACAAATATATACAGACACATATATACATATTCACATACATATACGTACACATGTATACACACATACATACACACACACACATATAGAATGATGGCAGATCAGTTATTACATGCTTCCAGCATTTCAGGCCTAACGCGTGACAATTTTTCCATCGCAGTATCTATACAAAGATGATGTTACAGAGTTTTAGCTTTGTACGGCAACTAAGTCTCTCTCTCTCTCTCTCTCTCTCTCTCTCTCTCTCTCTCTCTCTCTCTCTCTCTCTCTCTCTCTCTCTCGGTTCAAAATGTTGAGATCCAGCAACAAGCAAGAGCAAGATAGCCAGCAACAAGTCAAACTGCAGACCAGCTTAATGCGGGTACTGGTCTCCCGATTTATGTTTTTTTTTAAATCAGAGATTTGCTTCACCCAGAGGGGTTGCCTTCACCAATACATATATATAAATATATATACACGCGTATATGTAAATATATATACAGACATATAAATATATATATATATATATATATATATATTATAACTTTTCATTCACCTATAATCCAAACCGAAACCAAAACTTATGAAGAATTTTTGGTAAAATTATTGATAACAAAATAGATGACTCGAAACCAAAAATCTAATGAAATAAAGATTCCTTAGTAAAACGACATTCACTCGGAAGAAAAAAAAAGGTAAGATGACCCACAAAATAACACACACATTATCGTATTAATATACAGATTCAGATGATTTTTTTCCAGAAACAACAATGAAATTTGTACCAGATCTTTAATATCTATCTTATAACCCAATATCGAATACAATATATTATTTTTACGAACGCAGAAAAAAAAACCTGACGTATGTTCCTTGCTAATGGAACTAAATGTGGCTTTGTTGCTTGGTTCGAATTATTCGACCAGCATTGATCGTCATATTCTGCACTGATAACTGCGTATGCATGGAACACAAGTATCTGTAGGTATATAAAACAATTATTTATAAATTATAATTTTTATCGACCCTATATGATCAGACACCTCCGGCAGATTTTAAATGTCAAGTGGTATGACTTTGTCAGCAACAGGGAGATCCTATCACAAGCCAACCTCCCAAGCATGTATGACCTGCTCAACCGGAAAAAACTGAGATGTGCCGGGTACGTAAACAGAATGGAGAACTCCCGACTACCTACTGTTTTCACAACTGGAGGATGGGGTACGGGGCATAGGCATACCTAAGCTCAGGTTTCGTGACACCGTCAAACGAAATCTAAAGGACAGATTGATCTCTACTGGAAGCTGGCAGACCCTCAGTCGCGACCGTGACAAGTGGAGAATGATGGTTCACAGGAAGTCGTCTTCGGACACGAAGGACAGCTCATGATGGTGATCGACCCTTTAAGAAATAAAAGAAAATTCTTGAAGTTGAGAACTGTTTTGGGAAATTGAAAATCACTCAAAGATTGTCTGTATTAAGCGTTAGACTTTATTCATGTTAACATTTTTTTTAATTTCGTGGCGATAAACGATGGCCTTGAGGTATGCTCCTTGCGAATGGAGTGAGAGTATGCTCCGTTGCGGGGTTCGAACTCTTCAACTAGTATGCATTGCTATCTCCTACTCTGATGATTGCGGTCCTGGATATGACCTTAAACTATATCCAGTGGCGAGGCGCCAGCTTGCGGTCTTTGGGGAGTGTGAAGCCACCCTTTAATTGCCATTACTCCCATGCCCACTCTGACCAGGAGTGGTGGTACCTTTTAGAATCCCAACTATGGGATAAATAGAAACCGCCTTGAAAACAACAAATATATTCCATTAAAAAAAATTTCTTCAAAATAACTGGATTGCGCATTAAATAACCTCAAAAGGGTTGATATGCCGTAAAACAAAAAACAACCAACCAATCTGATGATTGCGTAAGCATGAAACTATTTTCTGTAGGTATATAATTGTTTATTATATATATATATATATATATATATATATATCTGTGTGTATGTTTGTATATGGATGTATTTGTATGTGTGTATGTATGTATATGTATGTATATGCATATATATTTCTGAACTATTAAAATAGGCTGTCTCGTATATGATTGTTGTAACAATATAGATTACAAGTATGTATGGATGTCCAAATGTTGTTTATATGTGTTATATATATATATGTATGCGTGTGTATGTATATATATATATGTATATATATATATATATATGTATATATATACATGTATATATATGTATGTATGTGTGTATGTGTGTGTGTATATATATGTATACCCGTCTGGAGTGTAGTAGCATACTATTGCATATATGAAGGGGTTACCACGCTACTGACGTAAAGAAAAATGCCATTATTTGTCTCTGTATGTCTGTATGTGTGTGTGTATATATGCGCGGATGTAGCAAAGTAAGTGTAAGTATATTGATATATTAATATATATATGTACATGTGGGGTTTAGATAACTTTCGTGTTTTATGGTTATTCATATTTTGTTTGTTTATTTGTTCTTATTTTTAGTTTTATTTATTTATTTTTTGTTTTGTTTTACTTACCTTATTTTAATTTTAACTTTATTCCTGCGTAGTTTAGAGTTATTGCCTAGTTTCAGTACGTGTGTTGTGAGTAAAATAAAAGCGAACAGCATAGATTCGCTTTTGAATATATGTATTAACGTGAGTGTGTGTGTGTGTGTGTGTGTGTGTGTGTGTGTGTGTGGCGGTGTCTGTGTATGCGTGTGTTGTGTGTGTGTTGCATGTATGTGTGGATGGATGTAGATTGAAAGGCAACGGTCAGTACTTAGTGACCATAGCTAATGTTCTTAATTTACAGACTCCAAGACAAAAAAACTAAATTCTCAATTACCTTATGCCATAAAAACCAAAAGATAGGTTGGATGGGGGGAAAGGGAAATGAAAAAGATGTTTATTATCTTCAAATACCTCACTTGTCCTCTCACCGTTTTTATGACTCCCACCCAGGTTACATTCTAACTTGATAAACGAAATAGGAAAATGTATTTGGTTGAAATATCACTATCGACGGTAATTCTTGGCCTGAAGACGTAATCCCCCAACGCGGGTGATTACAGAAACATGTATGCACATATGTAGCCATTAATGTTTGTATAAATAAAATTAATATACCTACTCTGTTCACTCATTGAGCACTATTTTGGTAGACACATGTTGTTTCATTGGATGTACTTCTAGGAAACTAAACTCTACTGGCTATATATATATATATATATATATATATATATATATATATATATATATATATATATATGCATATATATATATATATATATGCATATATATATATTGTGTCTATTCAAGCAGCATTCTTTCACTTAACCTAACATTGTTAAAGACAACAGGGAACTTTTGTTTAATTAGACCGGTTTTTATTTTTTTTAATGATCATTTTAGTGTGTAGATCGAAAGAATCAATATAATTTCAATGTGTAGTTCGAAGTTAATGCGGTGTTGCTTTTCGTCCCTTCAAGAAGGCTGGAAAACTTCTGATATAGTAGCAGAAGTGAATGCGAGTGAGCTGTGAGTGCCCAGAGTGGGAGAGAGAGGTGCCCAGTTATCTGGTCAGCGCTGGGTAAGAGTTGGGAAGTTACGACAGGCATTTGAGTGCGTTTTCGCTGGGTTCGAATGTGATTTGTTTAAGGGCAGTTTTTTTTTTTGCGTTTTAATGTACATAGCTTCAAGTATTTTTAACTTCTTGGCGTTGGTTTCGCGGTGCATTATTTGTTTGATGCTGACAAGAATTTCTCTAACTTCGGAGGAAGGGAATTTATATTTATATAGTTATAATATAGTTATATATATAGTTATATTTATTTATATAATATCTTTTGTAAAAATATTAATAGCTCTAGTCCTACATTATTGAGCGATTGAAAATACTTTTTGTGCTATTAAAAATCTATTTGAAATAGAAATATGTGCACATATATGTATGTTTCGTCGTTATATTACTCATGAGATTTAAATGGTTCAACTACGCTAGTGAGTTGTATAATGACGAAACACGTGCTAATGGGTAATTATATTTAAGATTATATACTTCGCTCCCCACTTGAGAGCATCGCATTAAGTAGATGGGTGGAATCTACTTATATCCTGTATGAGTATATAAATTGTTGCCACCTATCTGCTTACACGGTATGCTGTACTTCGCTATTTTTATTTAATAAATTTGAATTGATTTGAAGGCACATTTGTGATATTCATTGACTCAAACTCCTCGCTCGCCTTCAATTAGATACGGTACTAAAGATACAGAGAATCCTTTTTTTTTTAAATGACGCTGATGGCCAAAATGTTTTGTAACTCTGTCAACCGAAACGATCTTGCTTCATCGACATACCGGTGGGATGATGTGACACAAGGGTCGATAAGTGTGATTTGAAAAGCCAGCGCCCTAGAGGAATAGCACTCTGGCCTGCAAAAAATGCTCAAGCATCTCTCATCATTCCCGGTTACCCGCGGCTCAAGGCGATTAGCAATAAACTAACCCCTTTGCAAAGGGAAAGAAAACAAATCCAGGAAAGGTGGACCTCCTAGAACTCACGGGATCAAAGTCATAACTCAGGCGACAGGAGAACAATGGAATAGACTCTATTGACTTTGGGACTAAGTGAAAATTCTTGGACTTCGCTGGGGATGTCATGCATGTGCCCCTAAAGGAGAAGCACCCTTGCCTAACAAAAATTGCTTGGGTATACCCGTCGACATTCCTCGGCAGCGGCGTCTTATGCAGCAAGAGATAAACTTATCCCATCCGAAATTCGGATAGTAAGGCCTGGGAGGGTGGAGCTCCTAGGTAATACCCAGGCAGCGTACCTCAGTCTGACAGGTAACAGGCCAGTTCCTGCTTTCGCACCTGTCGGGCTGATTGTCAAGAACGGATTGTGGGCTGGTACTTTTCTACCCGAAGCAGTAAGGAGACTCATACTCTGACATAAAAAATAATGAAGAGGGTTTGTTGGTAATTTCGCTGAAACCCTTTAGTAAGCAGCCATACTCAACAACCAATCGGCTCTCACTTAGTCTCAAGAAACCGACAAAACTACTGGCTATATTTCAGGAAAAAAAAAGAGCAATTCATTGGACGAGGCGTCAACTGGTCATAAATAGGCTTTACAAATGTTGACTGCGCCACCTCCCACGGGGCAAATCTGTCCAAGTCGCTGCCAGAAGTATAAATGCCGGCACCCGACTTTTTTGCGCCGCAGCGAATAAAGTAGGCGTTTATAAAAACAAAATGTAAATATTTCCTATCAGAAGCACAGTTATTGACAAACCACTCAAATTTGTGGCTTGAAAAGAGAGCAGGAAAAACTGGGGGGCGGGGGGTCGAAGGGGGAAAGAGAAAAAAAAAACAATTAAAAGAATTAGCTTTTGGTCTTCGCTTGTTTATCGCTATGTGGCGCCAAAAAGCATACACGCAGACCGCGGCTTTCACTCCCATTTTAACCAAAGATTGTGCGTTTATGGGTACGGGGTTGTATGGTGGATGGCGGTTGAATAACAATACACGGAAGTCTCTGTAAAAATATTTATAGCTCTAGTCCTACATTATTGAGCGATTGAAAAGACTTTGTGTTATTAAAAATCTATTTGAAATATAAATCTATACACATATATATGTGTGTTTCATCGTTATATGACTTGTCAGTGTGGCTGAATCTCATGAGATTTGAATAGCACAGTTACGCTAAAGAGTCGTATAACGCCGAAACATGTATTAATGGCTTATTTAAAAATATGTATATTTCGCTCCCCAAATGAGGAAAATCACATTAATGAGTGAAAATTATTCCTGATTAGCATTTTAAATAGATTGCTTTTTGTTCAACTGTTTACATAATATATATATATATATATATATATATATATATATATATATATATATATATATATATACGGCATAATAGTGTTGACACACTGGTTCTCGTCAGATCACCTATGTTAAGCAACGTTGAGCTTGGCTAGTATCGGATAGGTAACCATTTGAGAATTTCAGTCGCTGTATGTGTTTTCCGATTATCTCGGTATGGTTTACAGTCGTTCTGAACCTCCACTTGCCACAGATATTCAACAATGTCGACTTAGGAGAGGTATGGTTGGAGATTGTGCAACTTTTGCCACAAAAATTCCATGCGCAGGCACCCTTGCAATGGGTATCCATAGTCTGTCAAGACTAAATGAAGCCATAATATATATATATATATGTATGTCGATGACTAAAATATATTTTATAAAAAGCTCCCCTCTTTGGTAGAGCACTCTTGTAAATTATCTTACTCGCTGCTTAATTTAGCTGAAATAATGCGAAGCTCGCGATTTGTTTACAAACAAACGTTTGAGCCCTCTACGAGTAGCGGACGAATGTTTATTTAAATAATCGTTCGGATAGGTTAATTTCGGCCACCGATTCCGTAGTCATGTGGGTAGGACTGCCGACTGTCATCACGACGGTTCTAGGTTCGATCCTCGGCTTGGGAGAGGTGTTAGTCTAGCGGCACTGATGAGTTGTGATACAACGAAACAGGTCTGTATGTCGATGACTAAAATATATTTTATAAAAAGCTCCCCTCTTTGGTAGAGCACTCTTGTAAATTATCTTACTCGCTGCTTAATTTAGCTGAAATAATGCGAAGCTCGCGATTTGTTTACAAACAAACGTTTGAGCCCTCTACGAGTAGCGGACGAATGTTTATTTAAATAATCGTTCGGATAGGTTAATTTCGGCCACCGATTCCGTAGTCATGTGGGTAGGACTGCCGACTGTCATCACGACGGTTCTAGGTTCGATCCTCGGCTTGGGAGAGGTGTTAGTCTAGCGGCACTGATGAGTTGTGATACAACGAAACAGGTCTGTATGTCGATGACTAAAATATATTTTATAAAAAGCTCCCCTCTTTGGTAGAGCACTCTTGTAAATTATCTTACTCGCTGCTTAATTTAGCTGAAATAATGCGAAGCTCGCGATTTGTTTACAAACAAACGTTTGAGCCCTCTACGAGTAGCGGACGAATGTTTATTTAAATAATCGTTCGGATAGGTTAATTTCGGCCACCGATTCCGTAGTCATGTGGGTAGGACTGCCGACTGTCATCACGACGGTTCTAGGTTCGATCCTCGGCTTGGGAGAGGTGTTAGTCTAGCGGCACTGATGAGTTGTGATACAACGAAACAGGTCTGTATGTCGATGACTAAAATATATTTTATAAAAAGCTCCCCTCTTTGGTAGAGCACTCTTGTAAATTATCTTACTCGCTGCTTAATTTAGCTGAAATAATGCGAAGCTCGCGATTTGTTTACAAACAAACGTTTGAGCCCTCTACGAGTAGCGGACGAATGTTTATTTAAATAATCGTTCGGATAGGTTAATTTCGGCCACCGATTCCGTAGTCATGTGGGTAGGACTGCCGACTGTCATCACGACGGTTCTAGGTTCGATCCTCGGCTTGGGAGAGGTGTTAGTCTAGCGGCACTGATGAGTTGTGATACAACGAAACATGTCTGTATGTCGATGACTAAAATATATTTTATATATATATATATATATATATAGAGAGAGAGAGAGAGAGAGAGAGAGAGAGAGAAAGAGAGAGAGACAGACAGACAGACAGACAGAGACAGAAAGAATAAATGACAAAAAGTTATATTCCAAAATTCGTGATGTTGACTATCTTATAATTTATTCCTTTAATTCAGTTGACTTGTGTTTATATATATATATATATATATATATATATATATATATATATATATCACTAATGCCATCACTAATATATATATATATATATATATATATATATATATATCCAAGTTACGTGCTTGTATCTGCTTTATTTCGATTGCCCGTGTTCGTCTGAGCTCCAATCTATGGTCCTTTTTTTACGAAAAAAACTCGTTTGTGCCCAAAACCAACACGTAGACTTCATGAACAAAGCTTTTTTCTTAGAGCTGCACGCATGTGAAACTCCCTTCCGTTCGCCTGTTTTCCATCTGACTACAATTGTGTTGTCTTCAAGTCCAACGTAAACAAATTTTTGATGAACCGTCCCCTTAAGTAATCCAATTTAACAAATTCCCACTACTAACGATCGCTATATTATCCCACTAACTACGGTACACTCAGTAACCCTCCGGGCCTTGATAAGTGGTGACCCCTATATATATATATATATATATATATATATATATATATATATATATATATATATATATATATATATATATATATTAGTGTAGGGAGATTAATCGGAATCGGTAATCGGGAAAATCGGAACTTTTGTGGGTATCGGAATCAGTATCGGAAACATTATTGCCTGTTTTCCGATCCCCAAAACGATTATTTTAATTGTATGTTCATTTGATTTTATTAAAACAACATCTTCCACCGCTGATACTAATGAAAAAATAACAAATAGTAATTTTAAACCATAAGTAAATCTACAGCTATAAGTGTATTTTTACGCCGGAGAAAATATCTGCACATGTACATTTACATGTGTTTTTATGGTAATATGGAAAAAAGTTAAAACTCTATAGTTAAATATTTATCGGAATCCGTAATTGTATTAGAATTGAGAATTTAGTATGGAATCGGTAATTGTATTGGAATCGGGAAAAATATTGAATCGTTCCATCACTAATATATATATATATATATATATATATATATATATATATATATATATATATCCAGATGAAATTTTAATCCAAATGACAAATATAGAAAAGCTTTAAATAACAGTGCTCAATAATAAATAGGACTGTTTCAGAAATCTAATAAAAAAGGAATGTGACAGTATAGGAGGGCCGTTCCAAAAATATGCCTTCCTATTTTTAAACTCAAAAACATAAAAGGTTAAAGAGCTACGAAAAGAGAGGTGGTACCATTTAAACAAGTGGCCTTCTGTTCTCTAGACTTTTTTCTGCAGTGGCGACACTGGCGATTAGTACTGTTTTAGAGCGGTTATTTGCGTTTACTCGTGGACATTGATGGCATTTACAACGGTCATTATCGGTTATCGGCGTTCATCGTCGGTCACTGGCAGTCATAAACAGTATGGGCGTCTATTAACCAGCTCCGAAATAGTGAGCACTGGTGATCGGTGTCGTTTACTGACGTTTTGAGGCGGTTACTTGCGTGTACTGGCTGGCACTGGCTCCCATTGCAATTAATGGCCATTGTTGGTCACTGTAGATTATGACCAGTGTCGGTGCCCATCGAATTGTTCTGAAATTAAAACGCCTGTCTTCAACTATCAGCCACTGTCACCCAGCGACGGACATTGTAATCTACTTTGACGGTGATAACTTATGATCACTGTTCTTTTCACGTGGTTACTCTTACTTTTGGATACTGTCATCCAGTGGCGAGCACTGTCATCCATGTGGTCATTGTTCTTTTAAGATGGTTACTGTCATTCATAGCAGAGGCAGCACTGGTGGCCACTGCTGTTTTAAGGCGGTTACTGCTGCTTTGAAATGTGTTTGCACTTACGGAGAATACGGAATGTTTTATTTTTAGATATGAAGTTCAAGTGTAATTTAACTTTTAAATGTTATGTGAAAGTACAGAATAGCATCAAAACTCTCTACCATCTCAATGTTAAGAATTGGTTTCTAAATTATAACGTTATTACTTTAGCACGTTCAATATTCTGCAAATCATGCGATCATTGATAAGCGCATGAATTTAGCACACATTAAAACAATATGTAACCGAAATAGGATGTTCATTTGTAGCGATGTTTCACGTATAAGAAAGTCTTTGTTTCCATAACGTTAATTCTCGTCGCATTTATGTTTTTATAGTTTAATAAGTTTGTGTAAAACCCCGGACTAACGACGATAGCGGCAATGACAATGACAATAAGAAATAAAAGTAGCTGCAAAAGTATTTAGGAGGAGAAATTGCAGTTGTGATATTTGATTTCATTATTGAGGCAGAAGGAAACATATGGAGGTAGATATTATTGTGTGCTGTTTGTTATGGTACACATGTGTTCATTGATAAGCGCATGAATTTAGTACACATTAAAACAATATGTAACCAAAATATGATGTTCATTTGTTGTAATTAGTGACATATAAGAAAGTTTGTTATGGTAACGCCATTTTGTTTAATTTTTGATAACTGTTCGAAAGGTCAATCAAATTGAGCGGAACTTAATAATGGATTCTGAATGGAGGGAAAATAAATGTGGATGACGCGGTTGTTGTGAGAATGTGAAAATGTATCAAAGTTCCTGGTCGAAGAGTAGAAAATAAGGGTTGAGTAAGTTGCTACCACCTGTAAATATGACTAATTTTGGAGATAAACTATCCTAAGAAATATTATAGGAATTTACAAAATTGAATAATATCCGGAAAACGTGCAGAAGATATTGGCAGGTAGTGTGACCTTAGATATTTTCCAGCCTTGAAAAAACAAAACATTATAGCAATAAAGCACATACGTAACACACACACACACATACACACACACACATATATATATGTGTGTGTGTGTGTGTGTGATATATATGTGTGTGTGATATATATATATATATATATATATATGTGTGTGTGTGTGTGTGTGTGTGTGTGTGTGTGTGTGTGTGTGTGTGTGTGTGTGTGTGTGTGTGTGTGTGTGTGTGTGTGTGTGTGTTACGTATATGTTTTATTGCTATAATGTTTTTGTTTTTTTCTAGGCTGGAAAAGTTGTCTCTATTTCATAAATATAGATATAAAAAAAACAAAAAGTAGCACATCCTATATATAATGAATGAAAAATATCATATTTCAGTATAAATATCTTTAAAATAATTAAATAAAATGCGTTTGCGGTCAATACGTTCAGCGACGAAAGTTATCTTTCTTGCATATATGATATGTGATTATCTGATATGTTGACGCTTGAAGGTGAATGCGTAAAACAAAGGAGCGATTCATTTCCTTCTTATTTTAACTGTTTACCCAGAATTTCTTTCATATCAACCATTGTATAAATACTAGAAGGAAGACCCGATGTTGTCCGGATTTGAATGAGGAAAAATAAATGTTTCACACGTCCAATACATTTATTGTCATAAAAATCGATGGAATTTCCATCTTTTCCTATCAAATCGATTGATAGCTTACTTTAGTCAGGGACCCATTAGTCCCCACTATATTATAAGCTACATTGCACTGTAGAGAACGTACTATCGATTTTGTAAAATTATATTTATATAATAGCTTGAATCAAAGTTTTAAGTAAAAAGATGATTATCATGGTTCAATTATGCTCTAAAGAGAAACATTAATTTCGAACGCGCCCCTGTCGTATTAAAGAGCGTACTGTTGATTCAATAAACCAGATCCTTCTAAAATGAACTTGTGATGTTTGGTTAAAAATTAACTAGTTCTTCTTTAATAGTAATTATCTTATATTATTTTATAGATTATCGCTTTTCATTACTTATCGGAAGCATTCCAACGAAAAACATAACGTATAACACGCCAAAACACATGAGGAACACTTGTGTAACATATAAAAAAAAAATCGGCCCAGGATTCTATATCGAACGAACTCACACTAAATATGTTTATATATATATATATATATATATATATATATATATATATATATATATATATATATATACTAGGGTTTTATCCTCCTTTCGGGAATATTCAATGCAGGGTGTAACGATTAACAAAAGTCGATAGATTCGAACATGGCGACAGAAGTCATCTCTGGTTTCATTAGCAAGGACCTAATCCATTCGGCTACCATTAAACATTTTATTTTTAAATGTTTCTATACATCAGTCAGAGTGGTCTAATCACTATATGACCATCGGCGCATAAGAGCTAGATTGACCGATTTAATTCACCTGAAGGTGCTCAATCATAAGAAACGAGTTTCTTAAAAGGGCTTACATAATATATATATATATATATATATATATATATGTGTGTGTGTGTATATATATATAGATAAATATATATATGTATATATAGATACATATATATATTTATCTATATATATATATATATGTTTATATAAAGATACATATATATAGAGAGAGAGAGACATATATATGTACATATACATATATACATATATATACATAAATATATATACATACATATATATATACGTAAATATATATTTGCATACATCTATACACATATATATATATATGAATACATATATATACACACATATATATATACGTATATATGAATACATATATATACATATATATGAATACATATATATATATCAATACATATATACATATGATTACATATATATATATGAATACATATATATATATATGAATACATATATATATATGAATACATATATATATATATGAATACATATATATATATGAATACATATATATATATATATATATATATGAAAACATACGTATATATGAATACATATATACATATACCTATATATATATGAATACATATACACATATATGAATACATATATATATACATATATATATACACATATATACACATATATAGATACATATATATACACATATATGAATACATATATATATACACATATATGAATACATATATACACATATATGAATAAATATATATACATATATATGAATACATATATATGTATATATATGTATTCATATATATGTATATATATATGTAGTCATGAATACATATATATACGTATATATGAATACATATATATACATATACATGAATACGTATATATATAAACGTATATATGAAAACATATATATATAAACATATATATGAATGCATATATATAAACATAAATATGAATACATATATATATACGTATATATGAATACATATACATATATATGGATACATATATATAAACATATATATGAATACATATATATACATATATATAATTACATATATATAAACATATATATGAATACACACATATATATAAATACACATATATATATATGAATACACATATATATATATATATGAATACATATATATATATGAATACATATATATATATGAATACATATATATATGTGAATACATATAAATATATATATGAATCCGTATATATATGAACACATATATATACATATATACACACATATATATATGAATACATATATATACATATATATACACATATATATATGAATACATATATATATATGAATACATAAATATATGAATACATATATATATGAATACATATATATATATATGTATCTATGAATAAATATATATATATGAATATATATATGAATACATATATATATATATGAATACATATATATACATAAATACATATATATATATATGAATACATATATATATATGAATACATATATATATATGAATACATATATATATGAATACATATATATATATATGAATACATATATATATATATGAATACATATGTATATATATATGAATACATATATATATGTATATGAATACATATATATATATATGAATACATATATATATATATGAATATATATATGAATATATATATATATGAATACATATATATATGAATACATATGTATATATATATGAATACATATATATGAATACATATATATATATGTATATAGATTACATATATATATGAATACATATATATATATATATATATATGAATACATATATATATGAATACATATATATATATGAATACATATATATGTATATATATATGAATACATATATATATGTGAATACATATATATATATATATATATGAATACATATATTTATATGAATACATATATATATATGAATACATATATATATATATATATGAATACATATATATATGAATACATATATATATATATGTATATGAATACATTTATATATGAATTCATATATATATATGAATATATATATATATGAATACATATATATATATATATATGAACACATATATATATATATACATGAATACATATATATATATATTAATACATATATATATATATGAATACATATATATATATGAATACATATATATATGAATACATATATATATGAATACATATATATATATATATATATATATATGAATACATATATTTCTATGAATACATATATATATATGAATACATACATATGTATGAATACATACATATATATGAATGCATATATATATATGAATACATATATATATATATATGAATACATGTATATATATGAATACATATATATATATGAATACATACATATATATATATGAATACTTATATATATGAATACATACATTTATATGAATACATATATATATATGAATACATATATATATGCATAAAGATATATGAATACATATATATATATATATATATATATGAATACATATATATATATGAATACATATATATATATATTAATACATATATATATATGAATACATATATATATATGAATACATATATATATGAATACATATATATATATGAATACATATATATATATGAATACATATATATATATGAATACATATATATATATATATATGAATACATATATATATATATGAATACATATATATATATATGAATACATATATATATATGAATACATGCATATACATATATATATATATATATATATATATATATATATATATATATATATATATATATATTTATATATACATATTTCTTTGAACAGTAGGGATAATTACTGTTTGTTTCTCTTGCAATCAGTTTTTTTGCTATTTCCTGGGCTCATCTTCGATAGTTCTGTACGAATGTAATAGTGTGAACAGAACGTTCGAATATTGTCCTGCAAGAGAAATAAATAAGAATTATCCCTGTTGTTCAATGAAGCATGCATATATATATATATATATATATATATATATATATATATATATATATATATATATACTAGCAGACGTACCCGTCGTTGACTGGGTTCAAAAACAGCCTACAGAAAATGGACTGTGATTGGTGCAAGTATGATAGGTTATGAGAAAGAAGGGGTTGTAAAGAGATAGGTTTTGATACTCAAAAATTTTACCCTAAGCAAAATATGGGCAAAGTAAAGATAATTTTCGCGAAAATATATTTTTTATATCAACTTTGTTTCCATTCGTAGCCAAGAGTGACCAACAAGATGATGTTTCCTTACAAAAAGAAAATGTTATATATATATATATATATATATATATATATATATATATATATATATATATATAAAAATATACAAGAAATTAATTTAACCATAGTCAATAAAAGTTACTTTTATGGTAGAAAAATTCATTGGTTTGTATTTTAAAGTAGTTTGTAAAAAAAAATTTTTTTTTTAATTTACGAACCGGTTAAAAAAAACATGAAAATGGCAGCGACTTTGAAATGGAGAACCCCATTTTCAATTTGAAGGAGAGGCACCTGAGCATTCTGTCTTAACAACTTAAGAGAGTTCCGTCAACGTAAGGATTATTTATAAAGATATTTTAATGTTTTCCGTTATTCTGCGCTTGAGAAATATTCGATTATGGCATGTGTAGTTTATATAAAAAAGTCATTTAAGTAGTTATCGCCTCAAATTTCGTTTTAATTTCGGTTCGCTGAAATTATTTCAAGTAAAGAGCATTAAAAACTATTTCAAAACAAAAAAAAACATGAACTTTGCAACATTTGATTTTATTTTGCTTCAAACATACGTAATTTTACATGCATACATTTTTATTTATTGAATAAATTTCAGTTTTACTATTAATCGAATCGTGTTCCTATTTTTCTCTTCATAAAATTCTCCCAGTTAACGTAAAAAATAAAAAATAAATGTATTTTAATTAACTTAATTTTCTAACATTTTAAATTTTAATTTTTTTAAATATTGAATATTTCGGTATAAATCATCGTATTTTTTTTATTGTTCTCTCTTTTTAATGCAATTTTAAAGTTTTGTAATGTTTTTGTAAAATTTCGGTGCCCAGAAAACTCGTCTCTGGAAAACTCGTACCCGGACCCCCCCCCATTTTTGCTTGGTAGGAAAACTGGTACCTTATTGAATAAATATGGATGGAAAACATATTTTATTACCGTTCTTGAATGAGATATTGTTTTTAAAAGAGACTATGCACGCCCGTAATATTTTTTAAAATATTTTTAACTCTTGGTTAAAAAAATAAACTTAATCACGCAGTCAAGATACGAAAAACGAAACCAAATATTTATTTAAAAAAATACTCTAGTTTTAACACTTTTTGTGTTATTACGAAACAAAAATAAAGAAAACACGTATTATCAAAGAAAGCAATTATTTTCTTTGGAAGAATTAATTCAGTTTAAATAATTCTTGTGTTATTACAAAACAATAAAAAAGAAAACACGGTCTTATGTAATTTTGGTACTGCGCTGAAATAATAACGTTATTATTTCGAAAGCCAGAGGGGAGGGTATCGTTTAAAAGTTATTTCGGGGACACTTGTGCAGTACTTAAAAATACACCAATTTATATTCTTATGGAGGCTCGTTTTAAAACTGTATCTACCCTAGTATTTTCTTTAATTTTCGGACATTTTTTTGTTAAAAATTATTTACTAAGTAATGTCGAGTGCGACATTACTTGTTATTTCTTTTTAACTAAATAAACTCTTTAAAATAAGTTTAAACACCCAAAACTTACAAAGCTAGGTAGAAAACGAAAACTTAGAAAATCAATTTCAATTTTTAAAACAATAAACATGTAAAAATATTTTTTTAAATATTATGGGATGTGCATTATTACCTAAAAATATACAAATTTATTTTCTTTTGGAGGGGGCGCTCGTTTTAAAACTATATATACCTTAATATTTTCTTTAATTTTCTATTTTGGAGCAATTATCCTCCTAAGATGTGATCCTCTTATGTCGGACATTTTTTGTTCATAAGTAACACTCGACATTACTTTTTTTAAACTAAATAAACTTTTTAAAATAAGTTGAAAGACCAAAAACTTTCAAAGCTAGGTAGAAAACGAAAACTTAGAAAAATTAATTTAATTTTTTTAAAAACAACCGTAAGCAAATAAAAATATTTTTAAAAAAATATTATGGGATATGTATTCTCTTTTAAAGACAATATCTTCTCCAAGAACGGTCATAAAATGTGTTTTCAATCAATATTTATTCAATAAGGGACCAGTTTTCCTACATAGTAAAAGGGGACGAGTTTTCCGGAATCGAGTTTTCCGGAGACGAGTTTTCCTAAATTCAAAATTTCTTCATGAATTACCGAAAATTTTACTATACGACAGATCTTGCTTGCTATGACCTCAGCGATGACGTTATTTTCAGCTCACGGGCCTTTAATGACATATATTACGAAGGTCGAGTGTAGTACACTAGATCTATATAATAGTGACGTCAGATGTTTTGCCATAAGTTCTAACCAGATAGGAAGAAGAATGGTTGTAAAAGAGAGAGGAAGAGTGAGGAAGATGAGCAAATGGCCAGAGAGAGATGGAGGGTGTGAGAATCGTAGTATAGAGGCTATTATAATAAACTATATTATTATAAGCTAGGACAAATAAGCTACATAAGAAACCCTGCATCATCATAATGCCAATAAAAATGTAAGGGAATAGTTTACTTAATAAAACATTTTTTTATTTGAAAATGACATTAAAGAAAAAATATCTAAATAATTCGTCCATTTCTATAATACTGATAATACACATTTTTACAATGAGGCTCAAATTCTTTATATTGTCAAAGAATAAAGTTGTAATTAATTCAATGTTTTAATCGTTTGTAGACATTTTGTTGTTGATTCATTTCATAATGTTTTTAATAAAAAAAAAAAAGGTCAAATTTTAAATTAAGATAGCGAAAAAATATTTATGTATATATGTAATAAAGAATTCGTTCATTTCTAAATAAATTTAAATAAAACTTGAAGATCAAAATGGCAGAGTACTTCATGAAGACTGACAGGGAAGTCAT
Organism: Euprymna scolopes; assembly: GCF_053919585.1. Taxonomy (NCBI): domain Eukaryota; kingdom Metazoa; phylum Mollusca; class Cephalopoda; order Sepiida; family Sepiolidae; genus Euprymna; species Euprymna scolopes. Next base: position 28,503,438 of record NC_136504.1, read on the forward strand.
CAGGAATCACATCAGAGTAACCCTATGGAGTAGTATTTCCTCTTTTTCTGGGGAACAGTGTACAAATGAAGTTATTGAACCGTTCAAAACAGCAAGTGAAGCATACGTTTCCACGCGAAAGGTTTTTAGCAAAATCCATTCTTCCTAATTGATTCACTTCTAACTGTGCAGCTGCCATTGCTCATACTTATCCGACAGAAAACAGCCAAAAAGTCTGCAGAAACTAGAAACAATTATAAGAATGAAATAGCTGCAGCTACGAGAAAGTGTACAGAAATTACTAGAAAAACGCGTTGAGTCACAGAAATTAAAAACTCCCGATTTCTGGAAAAATTATAACAGTGTAGGAAATAATGGGCAATCAACAATTCCTTCTCCATCCAACAACCATGCAGTTGTTTTTACGGCAACCGAGAAAACTAACCGGTTTGCCCGACGATTTGGTTCCAACTCCACTTTAGACCAAACAAACAACTCTTTTCCAAATTTCCCTTTGCGGACAGAAGCCAGGCTCGATGATATAAAAATCAAAACGTCACCCCCTTTTCATGTGTGTAATATCATAAAGAACCTAAACACTTCTAAGGAATGTAGACCTGCTATATTTTTTACAGAATGCTCCGTTGAGGTTGTCCCAATTCTCTCCAGACTCTTCAACAATAGCCTTAACAAATCTTGCTCTCATGACTGCTGGAAAATTGCTTCTGTGGTACCGGTGTTCATAAAAGGAAAGGACTGGCCACTAAGTTATCGCCTCATTAGTTCCCTACATTTTTCGTCAAAATCTAGGTCAATCAAGCATTAGTCTATCACGTGATAGAGACTTGACTTCTTTTCAACCGACAGTATGGATTTAGGCAAGCTCGTTCTACTGCAGATATATTAACTATAATCTCTGAACCTATGTACCACGAAATAGATAAGGGTGTGGAGTTTAGGGCAGTAATTTGGCAACATACACGTTGTGGGCCGTGGCGTTGTTTTGTGGGAAGAAGATACCGTTGCTGATCTTGTCCCGCCTCATGATTTTGATAGCTTTTTCTAATTTCTTCAGAAGTGAAGCGTAATGGGCACCTGCAGTTGTTGTGCCCTTTGCTAAGAAATCTGTTAACACTACTCCGTTCTTCTTACAAAAGAGAATGAGTATATCGTTGCAAGCGGACAAGGTACACCCTTGCCTTCTTTAGAATCGATGGGTCCAAGTGTATGGAGTGGGCTTTCATCACTGAATCATAGTGATGAAGATAAGTTTCATCCTGTGTAATCGGCCTTTATAAAATCTTTCTTTCTGACACATCTCACAATACACTATCGAGCATTCGATGTGTTTTCGCTTCTGAAAAGGTGTCAGTAACTAGAAACTCCATCTTGCAAGCACCTTATTAATAGTTATGAATAACAAGTTTAACCTACCAAGAACTGATTCTGTCCGCTTGGGCTATTTGGTAGAATAGGCATGCATCAATCCTGCAAAATGGCAGCCTCAACGTAATTGACAGATGCGTTGTCAATGGCAGAATTGAGGCAATAAAATCTTGGGGATATATCTGGCACTTTTGACAAGGTCTTGCAAGAATGGATAAATCACATAGTATTAATGGACGAATAATTAACATAATCAAATCCTTTTTAAATAAGAAAAAAAGTCAGGTTGTCATTGATGATTGTACGCCAGAACAACATTATATAAATGCAGGTATGTCACAATAATTGATTGCGAGATCTTTATTATTCCTGATATTCATAAATTATCTACGAGTAAACAGTTAATAAAACATGTTAAAACACTTTGAAAAAGAGTTAAAAACATATTTAATCTGAAAAGGGAACACTTGATAAGTGGATAGTCCTTAAATCGCGGAGTTTCGAAGAAATACTTTCCTTCTCATCAGAGGGTAGGAATTAGCAAAATGCAGGATCGGATTTTGCATACAAAAGTATTTGATGAAACAACAAGCAAGTCAAAGATCTTACTTGATAACAAAAAAGTGAAGCAGAGGGAATATTATTTTATATATATATATATATATATATATATATATATATATATATATATATATATATATATATTTGTTTTCACATGTGATGGCACGGTCCTTAAATTCGTCTAAGCAATTCTGAATACCAGCGGCGAATCGACATGCCACGCCACGAACAAATACCGTTGAATCGACACACACCTTACCTTGCAGAACCCAACAATCTCGCCGAATCGACACGCCACGATACGAAAATCCAATAACGCGATAGACGTTATTAAAGAAATGTGTTTAAAACCCCACAAATAACTTATCGGCTAGTCCTTTCATAGCCGTTGGACGAAACCAAATCTTCACTTTGGGGTAAGATTGGTGTAGTTAATTAGTGGACTTGATTTGTAATCGAAAGGTCTCGGGTTCGCATTTCACCGCAAGTAGGCCCGACACATACGCTTATGAGCTTTCGCGCATGCTCAGCACAATTTACTGATGACACCATGTTCTATTATAGACACGGGAAAACGAATGAACACATATCTAAGGAAATAGCTAAAAACTTAGAGGAAGATGTCCAGTCTGTAGTGGGATTGCAATGTAAATGGATGCCAAGACTAAGTTTCTTTTCTTTAATAATTACAAGAAATATTCACAATCGCTGAGTGTCATGCCTAATAGAATACTATCTGAATGTCTCTCGCTCATAGACAAGATCAAAAATAGAGTCTCCAACCTATTAGTAGATTCGCACCCCAAATTCATTTAATGTAGACACACTGGTATGCTAGTCAGACCATCATGAATTTCAAGCTAAGTACATTTATTATATGAAACCTCTATATGTAAATCTAATTCCACCATTTTTTTTTGTTTCTTTTCTTTGTATTTTCTCTTAAATACCCATGTACTTTTGTTAATATTTTATTCACTTGTTGTAAAACAAATTCATTACTAAACCAGATTGGTTTTCTCACCATACTTATTAGATATACGATTTTTTTCTTATTGTCTGATGGAATCGATTTTCAATTCTACACTTATTTATTTTAAACAAAGCGACACTATACTCGGCCCTCCGTATGTTAATTCCAAATTTTGTTCATCTGAAGTTGTTACCCTTATATATATATATATATATATATATATATGTGTGTGTGCGCGCGCGTGCGTGCGCGTGTGTGTGTATTAGAAATGTGTTGTATGTATATGTATCTATGGGTCCGTATGTATTCAATAAATGCATAGATTTAAAAGGATAAATTTTCAATATAATTTAGCCTCATTGATAAAAAAAAAAAAATAGGATCGCTATCTACTCACTGACCCACTATCATAGCAACTGCACATCTATCTTGCTCCAAACTAAATTTCTGCGCGGTAAATATTACAATTTTCTGGGTACGAGCAAAACGAATGCTGATGTTCAAAATGTATAAACATTTTGACCTCTCCCTTTACTTAAAAATCCACCATAAATTAGGAAATTAACCAATTTTAATGAAATTAATGATCAAATAATAATCATGGAATATTATAAATACATTATTTTTATTTAAATCTTAGTGGAAATATATGATTTCGGTTAAACAAAAAATACCTTTATTAAAGTTATGGTTTTTAGTTGGAAAAAAAATGCATGACTTTATTTTTGCTTTTTTTATCAAAATAAAACATCGTAAATTATAACAAAAATATTATTTAATTTTTATAGAAACATTACGAAAAAAAGCCCCCAAAGTCCATAATAATAAATTCGATATAACTCGACAAAATATTAATTTATCGAATTACCGATATTATCATTGAATTAAGCATTCTTTATTTAATATTTTCACACAAAAAAATTATAATTGCAAAAAATATATTTCCACTTTTTTTAAATTACAGGTTTCGCATAATTTTTATATGTAAGATTCTAATAATTTCCTTGCTTGTATGAAGGTGAAACTTAACAACATAATTTTTACATAATTTTTACATAATCTTGAAAAAAACATTTCATTTAAAAACGAGAACAGAGAAAAATAATTAAATTAAATTGGCTAAACGTGAACAAACGTTCAGGATAAGAATGTACGGATGCACGTCTGGGGGAAAAGAAAACCAGCACTCCCTGCCTCCTTTTAATTACATGACGTTATTTTCAGACTGTTTCTAATTTGGGGCTACCATATAATCGATATTTACGAAACTTCCGTCTGTTGCGATTTCGCAAAGGGCAGAATCCCTCCATTTTGGGGGATAATTCAGCTATTTTTTGTACAAACAAGTTTTTTTTTTATTTAATTCAATATCTTATGACTTTACTAATTATCTTTTAAATAGACCCAGAAAACTTATATTTATCTTACAAACGATTTTTACAGTGAATTTATTTAACTTTCAAAATTTAGCTGAATTAGCTACTTTTTTTCCTTTGAATTAATGAAAAGGTATTTGTTTTGTTTTAAGGAACAAACAGCATTTTTTTGTTTTATATGCAAAGAAAAGTTTGGAGCAGCCGATGACGGCAATTTTTTTTTATGGATTTTGATGAAAATAAAAATTTTGTCGTTAGTGTTTTTGTTTTTTATTGTTTGTTTTAATTTCTTGTGGGTTAGGGTTAGGCTTACACATTTTTTGGTAAAAAGATAGTATTTTCTGCTTGTTAACGACGGCAAAGTAGGCCGAGAATGTAGAAGGCAGCTTTCTGTGACATGATTTCTGATAGACAAAAATGATTTTTCCGAAGGTTTGTCTCCACATAAATTCATCGAAATAACTGTCAAGCAGATCGCGGTTGGTTCCGCACTCTCTTTTATTTTGTTATTTCACCCCTTCCACATCCTCTCCTCATGATTTGTTGTGCCTATTTACAATGTCTCCCCACGGGACAGAGTTAGACACCAGGGTCGTTTTTTAAAGTGGAGAAAAGGAACAAAAATAAAAAAATTGTCTCAGTCGTGAAGGATTGCTCCTCCACCGAAAGAGAACACGAAATGGAAGTGCAGCATCTGAAGAACAGATCCTATTTACAATGCCTCCCCACGGGACAGAGTTAGACACCAGGGTCATTTTTTAATGTGGAGAAAAGGAACAAAAAATAAAAATTGTCTCAGTCATGAAGGATTTCTCCTCCACTAACTGAGACCAATAAATTGAAGTGTAGCATCTTAAGAACAGATGGTATTTATTTGCTCCCCCACCGAGCAAATTAGGCACAAGGCCGATTTTTAATGTGAGGAGTGAAGGGAGGGGGAAGGGAAAAAGGGGACCAGCTCCCGAGAGGTCGGAAATGGGAGCTGGTTAAAGGTCAGGCATGTGGGGTTGCCCCCACATCTGGTCATAGCTAGTCATAGCTAGTCATAGCTTGCAGTATCTGCCGGAACAGATGGTATTTATTTGCTCCCCCACCGAGCAAATTAGGCACAAGGCCGATTTTTAATGTGAGGAGTGAAGGGAGGGGGAAGGGGGGAAGGGGACCAGCTCCCGAGAGGTGGGAAATGGGAGCTTGTTAAAGGTCAGGTGTGGAGTTGCCCCCACATCTGGTCATAGCTAGTCATAGCTAGCCATAGCTTGCAGTATCTGCCGGAACAGATGGTATTTATTTGCTCCCCCACCGAGCAAATTAGGCACAAGACCGATTTTTAATGCGAGGAGTGAAGGGAGGGGGAAGGGAAACAGGGGACCAGCTCTCGAGAGGTGGGAAATGGGAGCTGGTTAAAGGTCAGACATGTGGGGTTGCCCCCACATCTGGTCTTTGCTAGTCATAGCTAGTCATAGCTTGCAGAATCTGCCGGAACAGATGGTATTTATTTGCTCCCCCACCGAGCAAATAAGGCACAAAGCCAATTTTTAATGTGAGGAGTGAAGGGAGGGGGAAGGGAAAAAGGGGACCAGCTCCCGAGAGGTGGGAAATGGGAGCTGGTTAAAGGTCAGACATGTGGGGTTGCCCCCACATCTGGTCTTTGCTAGTCATAGCTTGCAGTATCTGCCGGAACAGATGGTATTTATTTGCCCCCCCCCACCGAGCAATTTAGGCACAAGGCCAATTTTTAATGTGTGGAGTGAAGGGAGGGGGAAGGGAAAAAGGGGGTCAGCTCCCGAGAGGTGGGAAATTGGAGTTGGTTAAAGGTCAGGAATGTGGGGTTGCCCCCACATCTGGTCTTTGCTAGTCATAGCTTGCAGTATCTGCCGGAACAGATGGTATTTATTTGCTCCCCCACCGAGCAAATTAGGCACAAGGCCAATTTTTAATGTGAGGAGTGAAGGGAGGGGGAAGGGAAAAAGGGGGCCAGCTCCCGAGAGGTGGGAAATGGGAGCTGGTTAAAGGACAGGCATGTGGGGTTGCCCCTACATCTGGTCTTTGCTAGTCATAGCTAGTCCTAGCTAGTCATAGCTTGCAGTATCTGCCGGAACAGATGGTATTTATTTGCTCCCCCACCGAGCAAATTAGGCACAAGGCCAATTTTTAATGTGAGGAGTGAAGGGAGGGGGAAGGGAAAAGGGGACCAGCTCCCGAGAGGTGGGAAATGGGAGCTGGTTAAAGGTCAGGCATGTGGGGTTGCCCCCACATCCGGTCTTTGCTAGTCATAGCTAGTCCTAGCTAGTCATAGCTTGCAGCATCTGCCGGAACAGATGGTGTTTATTTGCTCCCCCACTGAGCAAATAAGGCACAAGGCCGTTTTTAATGTGAGGTAAAAACCAGCTCCCCTAAAAGTAGGCAAAAAGGGGGCACTCTGGTTACCAAAAATAATAATTGTCCCAGTATAGAGGGTTTCCCCTCCATTGACTGGTAAAAACTATCTCAAGTGCAGCATCTGCCGGAACAGATGGTATTTATTTGCTCCCCCACCGAGCAAATTAGGCACAAGGCCAATTTTTAATGTGAGGAGTGAAGGGAGGGGGAAGGGAAAAGGGGACCAGCTCCCGAGAGGTGGGAAATGGGAGCTGGTTAAAGGTCAGGCATGTGGGGTTGCCCCCACATCCGGTCTTTGCTAGTCATAGCTAGTCCTAGCTAGTCATAGCTTGCAGCATCTGCCGGAACAGATGGTGTTTATTTGCTCCCCCACTGAGCAAATTAGGCACAAGGCCGTTTTTAATGTGAGGTTAAAACCAGCTCCCCTAAAAGTAGGCAAAAAGGGGGCACTCTGGTTACCAAAAATAATAATTGTCCCAGTATAGAGGGTCTCCCCTCCATTGACCGGTACAAACTATCTTAAGTGCAGCATCTGCCGGAACAGATACTACACTTTGATCTTGTTTATATATTTTATTGAGAAAGAAAAAATTGAACATAAAAAACGTACAAAAAATTCAATTCAACAAAATTAGGCACAAGGCCCTACAAGAAATTGGGAGGGGGAGGGTACAGGGTCTTTTTGACTATGTAACAGATGAGACTTTGAAGTCTTACTCTTGACTGGCAACATTTACCAAAATACCTCAATCACTCTGTGGATCCTAATCTAACTAATAACCCCAGCGTTCAATGTAAAATTTAACTATGTACAATTTGTATATTCATTTCTGTATGTTGTGTGTGCATTTTTTTTTTTTTTTTTTTTTTTGTGTGTGTGTGTGTGTATGTGTGAGAAAATTTGATCTTGGCCCGAAGGCCAAGAAACATGGTTTGTTGTAGCCCTAGTCGTAAGGTACGCAAAATGTAGACCGTGGTTTGGTTAACTGTAAGCTGTTAGTACCCTGTGGGTCCTACTTTGCAGTACGCTTTCCAGCAATCAGACACTATCGCGGTCCCTTGCAGTATGATTTTTTAATTAGCGGAATAGTGGTTTCTGATGTATGGTCTGGGACTGTGACAAGAAACCCCTCCTTCTCAGCAGGGTCGTATTATCCGAAGACCCAGAGCGGTTCGATGACGTCTATTAAAGACGGACTCGTCAACTTCCACCGTGTATCCTGGGCCTCCGATATGCCAGGGATTCTGAAGGAAATAGTCTTGGCAAATATCCTTAAAGAAGTTTTTCTAATCGGTAAGAGTGTGATACGACCTGATATCGCACTCTTGCCGTATTTTTTTTTGTAGTTATGTGTGTGTGTGTGTGTGTGTGTGTGTGTGTGTGTGTGGCTCACAGATGTGATGCAATATTTTTTCTCAGTCAGTATTTAGCTAGTACTTTCAGCTAAAAAAGTATCGCAGACAAAATAAATAGATAAATGGCATCTACAAATAAAGTAATACAGTTATTACTAGTCGGGATTACTCAGTGGTAGAGCTTCAGGTTCAGACTTTGGGTTCCTAGTTCATCTATGGTGATGAGTTTTATAACGAAGCAACACGCGTCTGTCGATAATTATATTTGAATATGTGTGTATGTGTATGTGATAATTATAATTGAATATGTGTGTATGTGAATGATAAGCTGTAAGGAATGTAAATAGACAGTGACTTTTCAAACAAACAAAAAAATGGTCGAATGACGTTAAATGAGTCCCAGCCCAGCTTTGTTTTGCCGCGTTTTGAATAAAAGTGGAGAGGGGGATAGATAGAGGAAGGGAGAGAGGATTAGAAATATAAATATGGAGGGACGAAGGGCGATATAGGGTTAGAGGAAGGAAGGGGGGATAGGGGTAGAAAGATCAAGCCTGGCGTCACCTGAACGAGGCTGAAAATCTAAATGTGGTGAAGTGATCGACATTTATGATAAAAGCGGCCATCTTTAAAATTGCTTCTCTCGCTATCATGGCGCTCGATCTGACATGACAACATCCGAGCAACTTCCTGTTCCGTTCCAAGCGAAATGAATATTTAAAATATATCGAAAGTCTCTGAACAAAATAATCTACAAATGTAAAAAAAAAGAAAGAAAACAAAACAAAAAGGCCCTCTTGTTTTGACCTCCAAAACGATAAAAAGTTATTTTGAAGTTGTGTGTGTATATGTGTGTGTGTGTATGTGTGTGTGTGTGTCTGTGTTTTAACTTATATGTTACGTTTTAAAATTTTTGAACGGTTTGTTTATTTATTTATTTATTTATTTATTTAAGAAAAAGGAAACTGATTACTTGTTTGGAAAGAAAATGTGGTGTTTGAAAGAAATACATAATGAAAGACAAAGAATGACAGGAAGCCATATCTGTGCTGATGCATCAACCACTGATCTCTTCCCCTTAGACAGGGTTCGAAAAGAGTTTTTAATATAACGGATTAAGGCAATGTTGCATCCCTATGCGGCACAATCACGTTAACACACCGGTTCTCGCCAGATCACCGAAGTTAAGCAATGTTGAGCCTGGACAGCCCCAGATGGGTGAGGATTTGGGAAAGCGAGGCGTTGTATGTACCGCAAGGTAAAATACCAGGTTGAGAAACTGGCGCGGTCTATCCTTCTCTAAAGGCTAGATGGGACTCTCTTAAGCTGTGGTAAGCACCCCATATAGTGATGTCGTCACGATAAAAGTACCTTTGATAGCCCTGGCGAAGAATCAAGTATTCAGCTACCGACAAGATTTGAATTACACTACAAACTCGTGTAGTGAGTTTAATCTCGGTTACGGCCGCGTTGGATGGATGGATGAATGCCCGTTTTCTAAGTACTTTAATGGAATTTGCTTTGATGAATCTTTAACACTTGTTCCCCATCGACGTATATACTCCCGATTAATCCGACAAAATATCCCACTATCGCAGAGGGTCGAAAAGGGAGTAGTGTTCTTAGTCTACAAGTGCGTCTACAGAGTTCAACAGATAAGTTCAAGTGAGTAAGCATTTGTTGATTCTGTCAACTTTGGCTCACTTCCAGCGGTTCCTGCAGCTTCCAGCTTACTCTAGTGGCTCCAGCTCACTCCTCCAGTGTTCACAGTGGCCACCAGCTCATTCCTATCGCTTCCAGCGACTCCAGCTTACTCCTGCAACTCCAGCGCTTCCATCTCACTCCATCGGCCTCCAGCTCACTCTTGCAGCTCTAGCGCTTCCAGCCATCAGCTCTGTTGCCCCTTGACATTCGTTTACCAGCTCAGTTGCTGTCAACGTCAAGCTACCGATTTCCAGTGCCCACTGACGTCCTGCTACTTGTTCTAGAGCTCACTGACGTCACACTACCAATTTACAGTGCCCATCGATGTCCAGCTAACCGTTCCAGTACACATTGCTTTTCAGCTAACAGCTTTCAGTTCCTACTGACTTCCTACTAGCTACAGAGTCCACCGACCACTAACACCCAGCTAGTACTTCTAGTGCTTACTGATGTCCTTCTACCTGCTCCAGTGCTAACTGATGTCCGGCTACCAGTTTCCAGGATCAGATCCCGTCTATACTATTCAGATCAACCTGAGGCACGTTACTTCATCTCAGGGACACAAGAATCTCAACTCAATGAGACGCCCATTCTTGCTCCGGATGATCCTTCTATCCATTTCTATCAATTTCACTTTTTTTTCTTGGTAAAAATGCAGCACAATAACCTATTGTCTTTAACCGATCATCTATGTCTGTTATTTTACTTTGTTATTGATGTTTTCTCTTTGCCTTTGTGTCTACCCTTTTAGTTGTTTTCACGATTGGTACTTCGCCCCTTTCGACAATTGCAACACCATCTTCACTGTTGCGGCCCATAGTTGATTGAACGTCTTCTACTTTAATATCTTCTACCATCGGAATGCTAAAATTGGGAATTTCTTCCGTTAACTGATTTATTCACGCATCTCTTCTATCACGGATATTTCAAGTTGCGGTTAACATTATTCTCTTCATGTTAACATCATGCCACAGAGGAGGAAGAAAAAAAAACACAAAGTGGTCTTAATCCTGATGAAGACCCTATGATCATCGAAATAATTTGATTTTTAAGCAAATAAATATTTATTTACTTTTTTAAAATCCGCGTTGTATATTTGCTTTCTGATATAAATTTACGTATTTCAACCAGTGACTTCCTCTGGTTAATATATATATATATATATATATATATATATATATATATATATATATATATATATATATATATATATATATGTATGTATGTATGTATGTATATATACGAGCAAACAGTTAATAAAACATGTTAAAATGCATCGCTATGTTGCCACGAATAAAAGAGACGTGCTCAGTGAGATGAAAAAAAATGTTTCTGGCCACGGCGTGGTTTCAAGTGAGGACCACATCATGTCACCTCACATCTTTGAAGTTGGCTTGAAAGTCAACACCAAAGTGTACCTAGATGTGCTGAATAGTGTGATGATCTGCTGCTATCAGGTGGCCGCTGGCAGTAGGCTGTGTGCAGCAGTAGGACTATGCACCGGCCCACCAGTCCAAAGTTTGCTTCAGTAGGAGTGCTGCGACTTTGTACCTTTCTCACTGGCTCCTCTCCTCCCTCGACTTGAACCCGCTGGACCACTTCGTTTGGTCATACGTCGAGAATATCATCAACATGACCTCTCACCACACCAAAGTCAGCCTGATCGCCAACATCTGCCCAGTATTCGCCGAGCTCCTGCCAGCGCGTGTGAAAAGCTATGCTCCCAGTTTCGGAGGCGGTGATTAAATAGATGTCAGCTCTACTACATCAAGTCTCCTAAATTGATTTTTAGTCGCATGCAAGCGACTCTATAAGTCACTCCGTCAGTCAGTCGGTCGGTCGGTCGGTCTGTCCGTAACACTTTTGTGCTTAGCCTTTTTGGTTAAGATCAAAGGTCTGTTGTTAATAGCTACTGTTCTTAGCTTTTTAAGCTTTTCTTGGCCTTTTGGCTAAGATCAAAGTGTAGTTTCTTTTTGTTTCCCCTCCCTCCGCCCTCGACACAAATGAATTATTATATTACCTTTATTGTTATCTTTTTTGTTTTTAAACGCTAATAAAAAGGTTTTAAAAATTGGCTGCTAAGAAGGACGTCCCCAAATACGAAAGGGCGAATGCGGTATTATGGCGAAAGAAGATTCTAGCTAAGAGAAAATTTTGTCTAGTTCTAGAGTGACAAGGATGACCAACGACCCCCATTTTTCCCCCTTTTGAGTTAGCCTTGTGCCTAATTTTTTTGTTCATGTTCAATTTTTCCTGGATTAAAAGATTTAATATCTCAAAGTGTAGTATCTGTTCTTACTACATCCTGTACTTATGTTTGTAACTTTTCCTTGGCCACATGGCTAAGATCAAAGTGTAATATATGTTCTTAACAGATGCTGCACTTACATTTGTAACTTTTCCTTGGCAATGGAAGGGGAAACCCTTCTATGCTAAGGCATTTTTAGTCGCATGCAAGTCACTCCATCGGTCGGTCTGTAACAATTTTTTTTTAAGCAAGAGGCATAGAAGAACATTTATCAGAGAGGGTCTTATGTTTTCAATCGGTCCGTTAGTCCGTTAGTCCGTTAGTCCGGATGATTGACGGATAACCGTCCATTAGTTTTTCCTGAAATTTTTATTTATTTAAGTCATTTCAGCCCATTTTTTCTGTCATTTTAGTTTATCTTTAAGAATTTCATGTCAATCCTATATTCACGCATTCATTCATTACACGAGAGCACCCGACTAATGGCTATCGGCCTTGTTTCAATAAAAGTTGTTTTCTTCAGGGCAACTATTTTATCGTTCCACCCTATATGTGCGTATGCGCTTGTGCGTATTAATGAAATAAAAGGGAATTTCTTAATAGAAATCTAGAAAGAAAAAGAAAATCACATAAGTGGATGACAAACAATGAATGATTATTTCTTTTAAAATGAAAATAACAGAATGAGAGAGGAGAAGGAGGAGAAATATGTTAAGTCCTTGGAGACTTTTGGGGCTAAATGTGTGTATGTGGGGGGTGGCAAATGATGGACTTAGTTATTTCTTGTTTTTTGCATAGTGCAGAACTGAAATTTACATATGTTAAGACCTAAAACTGCACCGTTTGTTCATTTTCACCAGGATTTGACGTCCGCAGGGGACTTTTGGGGCTAAATGGGGGAGGGGGGCAAATGATGAACTTAGTTATTTCTTTTTTTGCATAGTGCAGAACTGAAATTTACATATGTTAAGGCCTAAAACTGCACTGTTTGTTCATTTTTACCAGGATTTGACGTCGGCAGGAGACTTTTGGGGCTATATGGGGGAGGGGGGGCAAATGCTGAACTTAGTTATTTTTATGCCTCGTGTACTGTGCATTCACGAGTGACCATGCATGCTTCATTTGTTTTTTGTTAAATTCACTTTATTTATTTTATCAGTTACATAACTGTCTGTTTTTAATTGAACACAAGCTATCGAAATTTCTAGTTCATTCAGATTAAATATTATCCTCGAGTTTTTCTTGGCCTGGATAAGTACGGAATAAAAACTCATTTTTAAAACTTTCTGCTTTGCCGATGTTTGTCTTTCGCCTCTCTTAGTACATATTGATTCAACTACTCTTTAATCTGCCTTACTGTCACTGAGAGCGTTTAGAAAAAAAGAGTGATTCTCTTTTTTTTAGTTGTTTTCAGCAAGCGTTGGCCTTTTAATTTACGCTGTGTGTACACACCAAAAAAAAGCATGTAAATTAGATGGCAAATTATAAAGTTTCTTTACTTCTGTGTAACATTTATGATGATTTAGGAAGAATGAGATTTAGAATTTTGCGAGAATACGGAATAATCACATTGACACGATGGTCCGTCTTAGATCACCTAAGTCAAGCGACGTTTAACCTGTCCAGTTAGAAAATATATGACAATCTTGAACAACAAGGCTCTGTATGCTGTGTCCTCTGATCGGTATATACATGTTAACTGGGGACCTATGCTAATTCGTACTCTTTATGAATTTTAATATTAATAATCGGAATGCCCAGCGCTGAGCGAATATCCCAAAAACGAGTATTGCCGCTTATTCGATTCAATGCATGAAAAATCTCCGGACAAATATGCTGTAGTTTATGAACTGTCACATTCGACATTCCAGAAAAGTAAAACAATCACAAAAGAGAAAAATAAGATTCTTAAATAAACCACCACCTGGTAATAATCACGGCGATCGAAAACGTTTGAGAGATGGCTGAATTAAGAGCTACATTATACAAGGTACCAGCGGATACCTAAAAGCTTGCTCGCCGTGTCGAGAGTATTAAAGAAAATTTTACAAAAATAAACGCGAAAATGTCATGGTATTTAACCAACCATACAGAGATGCTGACTTCCTGCTTAAATGCACACACACACACATATATATACAATGGTCGTTTATCGAGTTCAATTGATATCACGAAACATCACTGATGATGCTGTGACTTGCGCGTGAAATTTTGTGTGTCAAAAGTTGCGCAATCTCTAAACACACTTCTTCTGAGTCGGCACTGTTAAATACAAATGGCAAGTAGAAATTTCAGGGCGACGAAAAAAAAAAGCCGAAATAAGGGGAAAGCGTAGAAAGCCTCTGATCTTCCCAAATAGTTACCCATCTCGTACTGGCTAGGCTCAACGTTGCTTAAGTTCGGTTATCTGACGAGAACTGGTGTGTCAACGAGATTATTATATTATGCAAATAAGAAGATATCTTATATATATATATATATATATATATATATATATATATATATATATGTATATATTTAACAGACAAAATCAATTTAAATTAAACATATTTACTAAAAAATACATTAAGTAAAAAATTAAAAATTAGAAACTTGATATTGAAATAAAATAAAATATATAGTAATAGAGATAAGGTATAGTTAAATAAAAATGAACATTAATATAAACAATATGTGCGGTCCTGCATTTTCCTCAAACAGAAAACAACATGGCTGACGAGAGCCTAACATTATTTACCATTAACTGGTCCTCCTTATGTTAGGATTGAAACCGACGGTACCAATGTTTGTCTAACCTTCTGTACAATTTTAAATAAATATTAAGCTCGTATATTTAAAAATAATTCTTTGTATTCGAGCACTTTGTTGGAATTCAGTAAACAATTGATAGAAACAGAAAGGGTATTTCATTGTAAGTTACAATTGTTTCCATACCAGTTTGACAATTTCAAGCATTATGGCGTTTGAAAATGTCCACATAACCAACATTTCTTCAGACTTCTTGAATAAAAAAACACTCCTGACAATAGAACATTGTTTATAAAAAAATTCCTTTAGCGAAAATGAAGCATGGGAAAACATTTACCCTGGAGGCATCCTCCGTCAAAAGCCCATTCAAATATTAATATATATCACCTAATTTTCGTATCCTTATTTAAAACCAGTCATAAGAAGTTTCCACAAAAACCCGTAGCCATTTAAAATCTTTAATTAATACAATCCATTGAATTCCTAAATTAGATTTCTATATTTCTTATATATATATATATATATATATATATGTGTGTGTGTGTGTGTGTGTATGTATATATATATGTATGTATATATATTATATGTGTATGTATATATATATGTATATATATTATATGTGTATGTGTATATATAAATATATGTATATGTATATGCATATATATAAATGTATATATGTGTATATGTATATGTACTAGCAGTTCAGTCCGGCTTTGGTTGGGCCCTATGTACTGTTCATAACTTTATGTTCATATATATCTTAACAATTTGACTTATGTCCAGGTAACCTACATCTAAAATTTCAAGTGTTTAGCCCCAAAATTAGCGAAAGAGATTTGTAGGGTCTGCAAAGGTCAACTATTTCAACTTTGACCTCTTGGCAGCCAAATTTTCGCCCAAAAACTGATTAAAAGGCTTTCGGCATATCTGAATACCCTTTATGTATAATTTCAAATGTTTAGACCCAAAATTGGCTTAATAGTTTGCTAGGGACCGCAAAGGTCAACTCTTTTGAACTCCGACCTCTTGGCAGCCAAATCTTCGGTCAAACCCCAATTAAAAAGGTTGCTCCATGTCTACGTAAAATTTCAAATGTTTAGACTAATAATTGGCTGCGTAATTTTATAGAGATCGCAGAGGACCAATTTGTTTTAACTTTGACCCAATCTTGACCCCTAAACATTTATTGTTTTGGGTGCATATCAAATGAAAAAGTTTGATCCAAGTCCAAGTAACCTACATCTAAAATTTCAAATATATAGATCAAAACTAGGAGGAAAAGTTTGGTAGAGTTTTCAAAGGTCAAATCGTTGAATTTGACCCCTTGGAAGCCAAATTTCTGGCCGAAAATTGATTTAAAAGATTTCCCCCAAATCTCATTACCTCTTATGTCAAACCTCGATTCTGTGCTTGGTAGGGAAATTTACAGACAGACAGACAATTTCACTTTTGTAGATATACAGATATGTATGTATCTGTATATGTATGTGCATGGTCTATCGAATCTCGGTTTTATTTAATTTTATATCATTGCTCAAAATAATTTTAAAACTGGAAATAGATATCGTATGTTTTTTTAGAATTTCGTTTTTTGCATTCAACAAAATTTTGAAGAATCTAAGTATTCATCAATGCTTTGTTTTTATTATTTGCGTTTCTTGTCTTATTCTTATCTATTTTTTGTTAGAGCCAGAAAAAAAATAGAGCGGATATTTTTAAGAAACATTCAATCAAACTTTTAGCGAGAAATTTTTTTCTTTTTTTTTTTTAACTAAATCGGATTTTACACTTAATCGTGGATAAGTGGTGTAGACAACGTTTAACCGTACATGGGTCGTTCTAACCATAAAACCTCTTATTTTTAACGCAAACATTTGAAAGATATACGAAGACGGAAGTGGTAACATAAAAACTAATGACTTACCCAAGAATCGGTTTTCTACATAGTAACCTTTCATTCTCGATGTCCTTTTTTTCCAGCGATAAACGATGACTGTTCATGGGCGTCCTGGGCGTGCTTTGTCCTGCGAGGTTCCTTCTAAAAGTAAAGTCTTCTATTTTTACTAAAAAAAAGTTGAAGAGTAATAACGGCGGTAGTGATATCATCAAAACGAGCGACCTTTTGTATTCCAGAATTTTTTTTTCTACATAGTGACCCCATTTAAAATGCCTTTTTGCCAGCGATGAAACATGGTTGTATGGACGTCCGAAGCGCGCTTTGTCATACAAGGATGGTTTCAAAAGTAAAATATCATATTTTTCAACTCAAAAAGGTGGAAAGCTACGAAAATGGGAGTGATACCATTAAAATGAACGACGTTTTGTACTCCAGAATTTATTTTCTTTTATATAGTCATTATCATTTCTATTGAACTTTTGCAAACAATAAACGATGGCTGCGCATGGGCGTCCGGAGTTCGCTTTGTCCTACAACGTTTCTCACAATAGTGAAACGGCCTGTATTTTTTAACTAAAACATTTTAAGAGCTACGAACGAAGACCGGAGTGGTAGAATTAAAACGCGCTATTCTTTGTGCCCCAGAATATATTTCTCTACATAGTCACCATCATTCTCATTGCACTTGTGCCAGGAATCCAATGACGTATCTCTGCTTTTGATGCACACCCATGACAGGAGTTGCTTTTATAAAATATCACACTGTCAAAATCTGCAACGGAGAGATGAAACTTTCAGGTCATGAATATATACATTCAGTTATCCTAAAAATATTATTTGCGGTCGTATCTGATTAATTCGAGCGGAATAACAAAAAAAAAAAAGTACGAGACATTACTTTTAAAACGTTCGTATTTTAAATATTAGCGTGACGATTGACATACAGTGTCAATTTCTGTGCGCTAAAAATAACACGTAGGATACCAACCGACTGAATCTAAAAGTGGACGTTTACAAAATTGCGGAGTGGAAACAAAAAAATGATTTCGTTCCATCAAAATTACCAAGTAAACTGCAACTCGTTTGACATATGCAAATGGTAGAAGATAAAAGTCGAACGTGATAAAAAATAAAGAAAATGGTGGAAAAAATATGTGTAAAATATTAATCAAGTAAACTAAAACTCACAAGAAATTCAAGACTGCAGTGTATATATATATATATATATATATATATATATATTAGACTGGAGATTCCTTACGAGGATAAAACACGGAAAACTCTGTGTAGCTTAATTGCTATATATATTTACAACTTTTTTCACTTATAATATATACATACTATTGTTAGTGTTATTATTATTATTATTATTATTATTATTATTACTATTATTATTTCTATTATTATTATTATTATTATTATTATTATTATTATTACCACTATTATTATTATTATTATTATTATTATTATTACGACTATTATTATTATTATTACCACTACTATTATTATTATTATTACCACTACTATTATTATTATTATTATTATTATTATTATTATTATTATTATTATTACCACTACTACTATTATTATTATTATTATTATTATTATTATTATTATTATTACTATTTTTATTATTATTATTATTACTATTATTATGTATTATTATTAGTATTATTACTATTATTATTGCTATAATTATTATTACTACTATTATTACTACTATTATTACTACTACTATTATTATTACTATTATTATGTATTATTATTAGTATTATAACTATTATTATTACTAATACTATTATTATTACTATTATTATTATGCATTATTATTATTATTATTATTATTATTATTATTATTATTATTATTATTATTATGATTAATAATAATAATGCAGGATGCGAAGAAGAAGAAGAAGAAGAAGAAGAAGAAGAAGAAGAAGAAGAAGAAGAAGAAGAAGAGAAATCTGAACGTAGCATGGATCGATTACAGAAAGGCTTATGACATGGTTCCTCATTCATAAATACGTGAAATACTATTTATGATGAAGGTTGCTGAGAATGTGGTAGGGCTTTTGGAGACAAGTATGGCTCAATGGAAAACGGCGCTGACAGCAAACAGAAAGGAGATGGAACAGGTTGGCATTAAACGTGGGATATTTCAAGGAGATTCGTTATCGCCACTTCTTTTTGTAATAATAATGATGCCACTGAGCATCCTCTTGAAGAGAGAAAAACTGGGGTATAAGTTTGGATCTGGTGATAGACGCCTCAACCATCTACTGTTTATGGATGATTTGAAAATATTCAGTAGAAATGAAAAGGAAATGGAGAGACTGGTAGAACTTGTGGGGACATACTCAGGATACATTGGGATGAAGTTTGAGATTAGTAAATGTGTGGTGCTGGTGATGAAAAGAGGAGTAAAGGTTCATTCGAATGGAATAGAGATGCCAAATGCAGAAATCATGAAAGAAATAGAAGATACAGGATATAAGTATTTAGGAGTGCTGGAGGGTGTAGGCATCATGAACAGAGAAATGAAAGAAAAAGTCAGGAAGGAGTAGCTTAGAAGAGTGAAACTAATTGCAAAGTCGAAACTGCATGGAGGAAATCTAATGAAAGCAGTAAATGCATGGGCAGTCAGTGTTTTCAGATACAGTGCGGAAATTTTAGAATGGTCTGACAAGGATTTGCATGCCATGGATATCAAAACAAGAAAAGTTTTAGCAATGTTTGATATATTTCACATTCGAAGTAGCGTAGCAAGGCTGTAACAAAAGAGGAAAGATGGTGGGAGAGGATTGAAAAGTGTAAAAGATTGTGTTAGAACCGAGGAGACGTCGTTGAAAGAGCATGTGGTTAGAAGTGGGAGTGGATGCTTAAGGTTGTGGCCAATGAAATGGAGGTATGTGGGACCAAGGCTGATTATGTGAAACGTATGTATAGAGAAAGGGCAGAGGAACTGGCTAGGAAGAAAATGCATGGAAGGTTCTTCCAGGATATAGCAGAAGTGGCTGATGAAAGATCATGATAATGGCTTAGAGCTGGGTATCTGGTTAAGAGTACTGAAGTTTTTGTTTGTGCAGCACAAGAGCAGGCATTAGGAACACGATTGTTCAAAAAAAGTGCTTCTAGGAGAGGAAATTGCTGCAGAATGCCGGATTTGTGGTAAGACCTCAGAGTCAATTGCGCACCTTGCAGCAGGGTGTAATGAAATGGCCCAGAGAGAGTACCGCAAAAGACACGATCGCATTGGACTCCGGATATATTGGGAGGTGTGTAAGAGGGTTGGGGTGAAGTGTGCTGGAAAATGGTTTAAGGAGGTGCCTGATGAAGTGCGAACAAATGAGGATGGCAAGGTAGAGGTATGGTGGGACAAAAGTGTCATAACGACCAAGCAATTGGAAAATAATCGTCCGGATTTGGTCGCCATTGACAAGGTTTCAAAAAACTGGCAGATTGTAGACTTCTCAGTACCCTGGGACAGGAATGTGAGAGAGAAGGAGAATGAGAAGTGGAGCAATTATATTCCATTGGCCTTGGAGATAAGGCGTATACATGGGGTTAAAACACAAATAATCCCAGTCATAGTTGGTACACTAGGAGTAGTATCAAGTCGTCTGGAATGACAATTGAAAAAAAACTACAAATCCCCGATGTTTTAGGTGGCCTTCAAACCTCTGCAATTATAGGTACAACCAACATCCTTAGGAAAACTCTTGATCTTTGAAGCTCCTGGTTTGAAGCCGGGATTAAGGGAAATCCTCTGGAAATGAACCCCATCCCTTTCCAGAGAGACGTTCATAAACGAAATCAGAATTATTATCATTATTATTATTATTATTATTATTATTATTATTATTATTATTATTACTACAACTATTATAAATATTACTATAATAATTATTACAATTATTATTACTATAATTATTAATTATTATTATTACTATTATTACTATTATTATTATTACTATTAATATTATTATTATTACTATTAATATTATTATTATTACTATTATTATTATTATTGCTATTATTATTATTATTACTATTACTATTATTATTATTACTATTATTGTTATTACTATTATTACTCATGTATCTACATAAAATGAAGGTGATTAAAGCTATGCAGTAAGTTATGAAAATATACATAATAACACTGGTCAACACAATATTTTTGGCAGGCAAAGTAAGACTGGTTTCTGGGGGTTTCAAGGGCGCTGAATCCGAATCTGACATTAGTTTTTTCAAATTGGCTCTAGTTTTTGAGATATCACAGGGGGGTCGTTTGTCTGAAATCACCCATTCGCGACCATAGCTAAACGTACAAAAAACGGCTAAATAGTGCATAAATGTCAGATATTGATTTTTATGATAATCTTAAACCACAAAGACAGTGTAAAATCTCAATCTAACAAGTTAAGTTAGATATAACATCATTTCATTTATCCTATAACTGAACACTTTTCATAGATTTCGAGGATATACAAAAAATTTGCTAAAAATTTGCTGAATTTTAATTCTCCAAGTGAAAAAAAATTTACATAATCAGTTATATATCATAAATTAATGCAAAGCATTATACACTAGATTCTTAGTTACAATAAACACACAAAACAATATTTTATTCACAAAACTAAAATTGACGTTTATACGATTTTCGCTTGTGAGCAACTTTTGGGCAGTCTCTCAAAAGGTTCCAGCAGTAGTCTGCCATCATGTGCTCATCCCATTTGCCTTGATACCTCTCTTCCATTGTTTTGATGTCTTGATGGAATCTCTCTCCCTGCTCCTCACTGTAATCACCAAGATTACCAGGAAATCTGTCGAGGTGGCTAAACAAGAAATGAACTTTAATGCTCATATTTGCCCCTAGTTTTCTGTATGCAGTAAGCATCTTACGGACCAATTGCTTGTAATTGTCAGCTTTGTGATTTCCCAAAAAGTTTGTCACTACATATGTGAAGGACACCCAAGCATTTAACTCAACCGTGTTCATATGATTAGTGAAGTCAGAATCCCTCATGAGCGTTCGAATCTGAGGTCCATCGAAGATGCCACCTTTAGCTTTTTCGATGGAAAGACCTGGAAATTGCCTGCATATGTAACCCATCCTTGTTCAACGCCTTAACAAACTGCTTCATGAGCCCTAGTTTTATGTGCAATGGAGGGAAGATGATTCTATCCCTGGGTACCAAAGGCTCATTGATGACGTTGGCTGTGCCGACTTCGAGACTTTCTCGTTCTGGCCAGTTCTCCCTTCTCCAGTGCTGGATTCTTGCTCTGCTATCCCACAAACGAAGAAAGCAGGGATACTTTGTGTACCCACTTTGCTGACCAAGCAGAAAATTCACCATTTTCAAGTCCACATAAATCAGCCATTTATGAGTGTTGTAATTCAGCTTTTCAAGAACAAATTTGATAGCATCATACTCTTCTTTCATCTTGGTAGAATGGCCAATTGGTACAGGAGCAAACTTATTGCCATTGTGCAAAAGTACAATTTTTAGACTTGCTTTCGAGCTATCTATGAAGAGACGCCAATCTGCTGGGTCATATGATGAGATCCCCATTCAGTTAAGAAGTGCAGAAACGTCATTACAAAAGACCAGGTCGTCTTCTTTAGAAAAGAAACGAAGAAAGCTGCCTTCCCTTGTCCTATAGTATGTTACTTTTGTGACAGAATCAAGAATGTTTTTCTCTTGGAGTCGTGATGCAAGAACTTCAGACTGGTCCTTCGACAAACAAAAGTCTCGCACTTGGTCATTAAGTTCAGATTGATTGAAAAGCTGAGGGCCATTTGAGGGTTCTTCATAGTCACTACAGCAATCATCACTTGATATTGAAAGATCAGCTGGAATCTCTTCGGTTTCATCGATTTCAGGCAAACTGGTGAAAACAGGCACAGGTAGATCCTCAGAGTGCGCAACAGGACGGATAGCAGAATCCAGGCTCGGATACTGCCAATTTGCTTTCTTGTGCTTGTTAAACCCCGTCATGTCATTGAGACAGAAGTAGCAGTCATCAAAATGGTTGTTGGGCTCTCTCCACACCATTGGTCCAGCAAACTTCAACTTCAGCTTACCGTTGGTCCAACTGCGGAGACTTTCTACACAGGTCTTGCACACCATATGTGGGGCTCAAGACCTGTCTTGGTCACCAAGTATCATATCGAAGTATGCTTTGTACGCCCTCTTGACAAAGTCTGTAATATTCTTCTTTTGTTGTGCCATCATATACTGTCCACAGATGTAACAAAAGACATCCGGTTCATATCTGCAACATCTTCTAGAAGAACTCATTTTCTCTCTGGAACTCATTTTCAACTGTGGAATTAAAAAGAAAATTTTAATTACTGTTTAATTTATACTGCAACTATATTTATGGAACATGTTATTAAGTAATTACAGTAAAATAATTATATAAAAATTTTCCCTATATAAATAATTATATAAAAATTCTCCCTGAAATACTTCAATATATACATAATCATTATAATGATTCAATAATATCAGAAAATTATTATTTACTGCTTCTATATTGAAGTATTTCAGGGAAAATTTTAGCAGTTTAGGCTTATTTGGGGCTATCAGTATCTTCTAAACTAGAGCCAATCTGGCAAAACCTATGTTATATTCGTAATCAGCGACCTTCAAAACCCCAGAAAACACTCCTAGATGGTCTGCCAAAGAAAAAAAAATAAAATTTGTTGACCAGTGTAATTAACCCGCACATAATATTTCCCCTTTAATTCCCGCATGGAAGTGATATTAACGGGCGTTATATATTCACCTTGTGTTAATTTTACTAGTTAGCCAATCAGATTCTTTGTTATTCCCGCGCCCATTTTTAGTAGCCAATGTTACTGCATTTATCAATAAGAGCTTTATTGGCTTGTAATTCGCCTGTTTCTTTGTTATTTTAAGGAAGGAATGGGGCATATTTTCTTTGTATGTTAGAGGGAAACCTCATTTTGATGTGTTTTAATTTGTTTAATATAAACAAATTAAAACACATCAAAATGAGGTTTCTTTTTCTTTTTTATTATAATTATTGTTATTATTGTCGTTATTAATATATACATACATTTATGTGTATTCTTTTTGTGTTATTACCTTAAGGTAAAATTTAGTGTGTGTATGCATATGTTTGTCATTTCATTCCTAGAGTTTAGTAAATTTTGTGATTTTTAAAATTCAAGATAGCTCATTTCTCATTAAGCCATAGTCTACACAAGTAAATTCCTACATGTACAGGCCTGTACTATTTCCCACTCGACTATCGGTGAGTGTCCACTTCCTTCTCCCAGTAGTCGTTCGCTAGTGCACTTTTTATTCGGTGCTTTGTGTGTGTGTGTGTGTGTGTGTGTGTGTGTGTGTGTGTGTGTGTGTGTGTGTGTGTGTGTGTGTGTGTGTGTGTGTGTGTGTGTGTTTTAAGGTATTTATGTTATCGATATCTAGGGTGGTCATACCTACGAAATATTTCTTATTATTCAGGTTTACTTTGGCTAATATTGTTACGCGGTAAATAGTAGTAAAATGCGCGAGTTCTGTAATTACAAATTTCCTGTTTATTGTTCAATTTTCTGTTTGTATGGTAACGTTTTTAGTTCTATTACGGCTTTGGTCATTACTATTTCTAATAATTACGTTTTTATCCTATTTTTATTGTTGTGATATTGATAACTTTTCTCATTAATTTTTTTTTCTTTACTGCTCTTATTGAGTATTTTATTCTTATGTGTTTTAATTAAGTTTTCACAGCATGAAATAGAATAGTTTTATGTCATGAACTCGCTCCAGAGCACTTGTTATTCGATGAGATCTGAACTCCTAAATATCATAGAAAAACACTTCCCCGGAGCAAATAACACACACACACACACACACACACACACACACACACACACACACACACACACACATATATATATATATATATATATATATATATATATATATAGTAATCCACATACTGTACTGTTTCGCTGTTTCACAGCCCATCTGTGCGGCTAGACAGGCAACTACGTCAAGCCAGGATTGAACCCGACCACCTGAACGATAGTCAAGGCTCCTAACCATTACGTTAATCGGTTGCTGTGCGAGTCGTGAATTAAGTATGTTTTTTTATCGTCCAAAATACCTAAGCTCGATTTGTTTACACAAAGAGCATCGCTTCATACGCTAATGGTAATTCGTGTATCACTTCTCAATATGCTCAACTCAAGATAAGGAGCATTATATATATATATATATATATATATATATATATATATATATATATATATATATATATATAAATTTAAAGGAGATTAGAACAATAGTCTAAAGAGCTAAGTGTATTTTAATGTAATAGTGAAATTACTAGTTTAATTAAAATACAGTACCGGCAGATAAAACTGGAAATTTCTACACAATGGACTATATACAATATAAAAATCTAATATATAAAGAACTTAATAAAAATTATAAAACTACTAATAAATCAGCACTAAATAAAATAAATAATGATGCAAAAAACATTTTAACTAAACTTAAAATAGATAAATACACAGAAATAACGGTACCAGGTACCCCGAGATTTACTTTAAAAGACCACAAACACAGCTTCAATATCAACCCTACTATTAGACTCATTTGCCCCTCGAAATCAGATATAGGACTGGTTAGTAAAAACATATTAGATAGAATTATCCCCAAAATTAAATCCATAATAAAATACCCACTATGGCAATCTTCAAACCAAGTAATCGACTGGTTTTCTAATATTCAAAATAAAAATAATATTAAATTTCTTTCTTTTGACATTGAATCATATTACCAATCTATATCACCTATCCTACTTAATAAATCTCTATTAATGGCACGAAAATTAACTAATATAACTCAAGACGAAACTAAACTAATACTTATAGCTAGACAGTCTTTAATAACATTTGATAATAAATATTGGACCAGGAAAAATACCCCTAACCACTTCAACATTTTAATGGGATCGACGGACTCGACTCAGGTCACTGATCTAGTTGGCCTTTTCCTTTTAAATGAAATGCATTGTATACTCCATAAACAATTCAAACTTGAAGGAGGGCTATATAGAGATGATGCACTTTTCATAACGAATTCTACTAATAAAAATTATGAAAATGCAATTAAAGCTCTACATAAATTATTTAAAAATTATGGACTTAGTATAAAAATCGACCCTAATAAAAAAATTGTTAATTTCTTAGACATAACCTTAAATCTTGAAAATTCTACCTTTGAACCATACCATAAACCTAACCAATCACTTCTATATGTCCACAATCAATCAAACCACCCTAAATCAATATTAAAATCAATAGTTCCCAATATCGCTCTAAGAATTTCTAGACTGTCTTCTACTAAATCAATATTTACCAAAAATGAAAAATACTATAATGAAGCCCTTAAAAACTCTGGATATAATTCACAAATTAAATTCATAAATGAAAATGATAGAAACATAAACTGCATTAAAAATAAACCTATTAAGAGCGTAATAACATATAATATGGCAATGTCTTCCCGTATACGAGTTAAGAAAAATAACCAGGAGACAAAAAAAGATAAAACCAAACTACAAATATTAGATAATAATATAAATAAACAACAAACTAAAACCCGCAAACGTAAGAATAGACACAAGGAGATCCTATGGTTCAACCCCCCGTATTCCAAAAACCTAGAAACAAACATAGCTAGAGAATTTTTTAAAATATTAGATAAGAACTTTAAAGCCCCCCATAGATATAATAAGATTTTCAATAAGAACACAATTAAAGTCTCTTACTCTACTATGCCTAACCTTCATCAGAAAATAATTAGCTCTAATAATAATAAAATTAATAAACTACAAAATGCAACTATACAAAATACATCGGACTGTAACTGTAGAAGAAAAAATAAATGTCCCCTACAAGGCTCATGTAAAATTAAAAATGTTATCTATAGCTGCACAGTATCAAAAACTCCAAATATACAAGAACCTATCAACAGCCATAACTCAACTACCAGATTAAATAATAACACCAACTTAAATCAATCTACCGATCAATTATTAACCAACCCACCACATTATAATCCAACAATAGACCTAAAGGAAAATAATCATAATAATCAAGAGGTAATATATATTGGTTCCACATCTGGCCCAATAAAACATAGAATTTCAACGCACAAACATTCTTTTAAAAATAACTCTCTATCAAACCAAACTACTCTATCCAACTATATTTGGCAACTAAAAAATAGCAATATTTCTTTCAACTTAAAATGGCAAATAATTGAGACTTGCAAATCATATAAACCAGGAGATAAATTTTGTACATTATGTACAAAAGAAACCCTAAAAATTTTAAAATATGAAGATATAAAAAGCACAACCAAACTAGTAAATTCAAGACACGAGCTTCTATCGTGTAATCATAAACGTTGGTTTAAATTTAATAAATATACACCACCTTAAATCATTAAAAATTACTCATTAGTAAAAATAGATTTTTTTTTTTTTTTTTTTTTTTTTAATAAATTAAGTTAAACCAATTACCGCCCTTAGACTCGTAAATCAAATAATAAATAAAGCCATGACAATTATCTCCCCTTAAAAACTTGCAAAAATAAAAAAATAAAATAAAAACTCTCTCTCTATAGATATTAACTGTAGCGTCTCTAAATCAAAATACGCTAACGGAAACAATTTACTGCACGAGCGTCGCCCTTTTAAAATTCATCATTCAATAAAATAAAAAGCTATAGCAAACATCTAAATGACTACTTTAAATACAGTTCCTGATTTCAAAAAAAGAAAAACCAAAAGGTAATTATATATCTATATATTTTTAAATCAAATTTATTATGTAAATTCAAAAATATTTTTTTTTCTACTCATTTCTATCTCTAACCTATACCAATTTTCTTATTAATTTTCTTATAAATTTTATATCCAAACCTTTTACTTCAATTTTTCAGATTCATCTGCCTTACTTTTAATGCTAGGTTTATTTTTGGTGTCTTTTCAATTCAATAGAAATCCTCCTAAATTTGCTGATGAGGAGACCGTGCTTACCAAAAAAAACTATGTATAATTATTCTACGTGACTTCATGTATACCACAAATAAAAAGCACGGATTTCCGAAACGATCGTACAGATAATTGACTTTGTTGTTGTTCCTTCTTATGAAACTGATTTTTAATTTAATTAAATTTTGATTTTTAAATTTTAAAAATTTTAAAACTTTTAAATTATAAATCACATTACTTAATATATATATATATATACATATATATATATATATATATATATATATATATATATATATATATATATATATATATATATATATATTTCTAAACATCAGAAAATCCAATGCGGATTTTAATCGTCTCCTCCATAGTATAAACACCAATTTACAATTTTAAATTAAAAAGTTAAAATAAAAAAGTCTTAAACGCCGATTAATCCGATTTGGTTTTTTTCTGGTGCTGATCTAATTTTACGTATAATAACTCTACATATGTATTGAGCACTTTTTGAAAATATTTTTGTTTTTGTTCAATAGACTTAAATTTATTTAATAAGAATCACACACACAAACACACACATATATATATATATATATATATATATATATATATATATATATATATATATAGAGAGAGAGAGAGAGAGAGAGAGAGAGAGAGAGAGAGAAAATAAAAAAGGAACAAACCGTATTATGTGTTCACCAACGTTTCGTCTTTATTTCGAGACTTCCTCTGGGTGAATGAGATTAAGAAACCAAAAAATATACCAGTACAAAATATTTGAAAAAGTTTCACGTGCACAGTGTGACGCAGTTCTATTTAAGAGAAACGGAAAATTAATGTTGGAAATTCAAAAAGGAAGGGGGGCTGGCGCTGTTAAAGAGAAGGAAATTTTAGTGACGTCATATAGCCGTTAATTTAATTTTAAAACTATGAACGCAAGTTTATATTCTTATTGGGAAAAAGATATATCTGTTGAAATTTAAATATAAGTTTGTAACAGGAATGAAATGAGTGTTTTTTATGTAATTTATTGATTGAGATTATGTGTTAATTATTACAGGGGGTGTTTGAATGGTGTGAGAAAGTTAACCTGTGTCCACAGTTAAATAATGTTCTTTTAATAACAGTTTACTTATTAATGGTGCTATGTTATAGAAACCTCCACGTTGTTTAATAGTGCTTGAAATTGCGATAAGCGCAGATTCAAGGAGTCTCCGGCGCGGTTTATTTGAAATAAATTTAACTACTTTCGCTTGTTTAAAATCAAAGGTGTGGTTATGTTGCAATGAATGAGAGAATAATGCACTTAGAGAATTGCTATTTTTTTATATCTCTTTTGTGTTCATTGAGCCTTTTTTCCAATTTACGCTGAGTTTCACCAACGTATTTATGATGGCAATTATGGCAAGGAATAGTATATATACCTCCATCGGAAACTGGTTTGTTATAGAGATATTACGTGGTTTTTAATATATGTCTTATGGTTAGTGATGTGGTTTGTACGATAGGAATTTTTAGTTTGTTTAGTGTGTTATAGATTATTGTATTATTGGTGTGTGTAGGTAAAAGAAGATGTCTGTTTATGAGAGAAAGGTCTGGTGTGTATGATTTTCTATTATTATTTATTCTGGAAAATATTTGTGTGGCTTTTCTCTTAGCATTCAATATGAAATATGTCGGATATTGCAAGGTTTTCAAAATGTTTGTAAGGTATTTGAATTCTTCGTCCAGATATTCAGGACTGCAAATTCTGAAAGCGCGTAAGAAGAAACCAATTATCATCCCTGTTTTTATTTTATTGTTATGGTGTGAATAGAAATGTATGTAATCGTTTTTGTGTGTAGTTTTGCGGTGAACTTTGAAGGATAGTTTATTATTGGATTTTATTATAAGTATGTCAAGAAAAGGTAATGAATTATTGTTTTCTGTTTCATAGGTAAACTTTATGGAAGGTTCGACTGATTTAAATTTGTCTGTAATGATATTTATGCGCGTATTTTCAGGAAGAAAAATTAAGATGTCGTCAATGTATCTGAAATACTCTGTGTTTGGAGGTAATCTGAATTTGAAAGGACCAGATTCTAGGAATTCTAAGAAAAGGCAAGCTAATACTCCACTAAGAGGGTTACCC
Organism: Euprymna scolopes; assembly: GCF_053919585.1. NCBI lineage: Eukaryota > Metazoa > Mollusca > Cephalopoda > Sepiida > Sepiolidae > Euprymna > Euprymna scolopes. The sequence continues at coordinate 28,533,225 of NC_136504.1, forward strand.
ATAGGAAGAACAAAATTTTGTTTATAGAAATTGTTATTGAAATGAAAGTAAGTCATGTTAGTTATAAGTCTAATGATTTTTATAAGAGTGTCGGGAGGAAAATATTTGAAATTCAAGTACTTATAATATTTTTCCATATTCTCATAGAAAATCGCTCTAAATCTTTGTTAGACAAGAAATAAACAGATTAATTCTTTCAAGAACCTTCTTTTTCAAAACTATTTATATACTTTTTTATGCAAGACAAAAATGTCAATTGTTAACTTTTGGGGGAAATTTAACATTTAAAATTTAATTAAATATAGTAGAAAAAGTTTTATACCATTCTGCTTTCTATATTCAGGGTTTTATCTAGACACCGCCAAAAATGGCCGAAAAATCAAGTTGTTGTGTTTTAAAACGAAATTACATTTATTAAAATCAATTATTTCTGAGTAACTTTTTTTCCAGAAAGATAAAACCCTGAATTTTATCATATAGAAAACAGAATGATGTAAAAAATTTCTACGATTTTTAATTAAATTTTTAATGTTAAATTTTCCCAAAAAGTTAACAATTGACATTTTTTGTCTTGCAAAAAAAAAAAAACGTACAAATATATTTTTAAAAAAAAAAGGTTTTTGAAATTATTTATTTATTTATTTATTTATTTGTTGTCTAACAAAGATTTAGGGTGATTTTCTTTGAGAATATGCAAAAATATTATAATATAAGTACCTGGATTTCAAATAATTCCACTTCTTCATATAGGCAACCAGTTACTTCGCGTCGATCTAGACAATGTTTACGTTGGAACTTAATAAAAACAAACTATGGAAAACCAAACAGGCCAAAAAAAACTTATTTTTCAGTGACGAAAATTTCAATGTATTATTAACGCCGAGGATGGCCAGTACAAGATGGGTGACCATTTGTATGAGTTTGGTTTTTAATGTGTATGTGTGTGGGGCCAGGCTCCCCAAAATGGGGTGGCGGCAATTTAAAGCAGAATAAAAAAAAATTATTTCAGCGCGTTTGGTCCACCGTAGTCGAAAGGCGGCAAACGTTTTCAAACGGGATCGAAAAAATGATGCTATTTTTAACACAAAGGGCACAATATTTATCGAATTTTTTTGTATCGATTCTTCAAAGCATGCCCTGTTTAATAATGGCCATGCATTATTCGGCTCGCTAAAAAAAAATTGTTAATTTATTTATCAAAGATTTAAAAATGGATTTTTTCGTGTAAATATTAAATTTTTTTGTTTGTTTTTGTTTTGCTTAACTTAAATTAATTATTTTACTTAACATATTCACCGAATTCCAAACTTCAAAACTCAAAAGCGGGATAATTAAACAATCGAAGTTCTGATATTCAGACGTCAAAATAAGGTATGCAAACAAGTTTTTTTTTTAAATCTATAATCCTGTCCCTTAAGACAACACAATATGTTTTGTTCAGATTCAGATTATTATTTTAAGCATATTTAGAATCCCCTCAAAACAAGGGGGTTTGTAAGCAAATATATATATATATATATATATATATATATCGATTATGAAAAATAAATACACTGTTATAAATTTCATGCTTCTCTTAATAATAGCTGATAATTTCGTATTGATTGGATAATTAGCTGATTTTTGGTAGATTTTAAAAAAGACGGTCCGTCAAAAAGAACTTACCTGCCCCCCCCCCCAATTTTGACGGTGCCTAGTTTTATCTTTCTGGAAAAAAAAGTTACTCAAAAATAATGGATTTTAATGGATGTAATTTTTAAATGCATTTAATAAATGTAATTTCGTTTTAAAAAACAAGAACAACTTGATTTTTCGGCCATTTTTGGCGGTGTCTAGATAAAATTAATATTTTTTTTATTCCGGGAATTTAAACTGCATTCTTTATTTTAATTTTTGCATTGTTTTTATTCAAAGCTTCTTTAGACATATATATATATATATATATATATATATATATATATATATATATATATATATATATATATATGGTGCCCGGAAAACTCGTCCCGGGAAAACTCGTCTCGGGAAAACTCGTCTCCGGAAAACTCGTCTCGGGAAAACTCGTCCCCTTTCGCTAGGTAGGAAAACTGGTCCCTTATTGAATAAATATCGATTAAAAACACATTTTATGATCGTTCTTGAAGGAGAAATTGTTTTTTTTAAAATAGACTATAGCCCCCCCCCCATAATATTAAAAAAAAAATTTTTTTACTTGTTTGATGTTTTTTTTTTTAAAATAAAATCGATTTTCTAAGTGTCCGTTTTCTACCTAACTGGCTAAGTTCTTAGTGGTTTCACTTATTTTAAAGCGTTTATTATGTTCATAAACGAGACCGCATATTTTTTTATATTAATATAAAAAGAATTTACTTATTTACTGTTGTTATAAAAGGGTAAAATCGATTTGGGTTTGTATTACTGTACACATAGATTCGAAAAAATTGTCAAAAAACAAATATATAAAAAATAAATGTTATCAAAGGCAAGATAAGTTACTTTCCTACCAAACTGGATATATTTTTCGTGTTTTTATTCAATGTAACATGTTTATTCAGCTCGAAAAACATACAGTGTTTACCGATGTATTGGACAATTCAAAATAGCGGCCGACTCTCTCTTAAACACAGTAAGTTCGGGAATAGGTGTTATAAATAATAAACTAGACAAAATACTATTAAAAAAACACCGAATATATGTCAACCTATGTCACGGTAATATATATTGAGCGAATTTCTAACAGTATTTTGTCTAGTTTATTATTTTTCGAATCTATGTGTACAGTAATACAAACCAAAATTTTAATATTTTTTTAAATATAATTTAGAGAGGGGGGGGTTATATCTCCCTCGGAAAAACAACCAACAGAAAATGAAATTAAAAAGATTCTTGATAAACGATAGCGGAGTTTTCAATAAAATTGATTAATAAATTTATTTAGTGATTACTTTTTCTCTTAATGATTGATTTTAGAATTTTGAAGTAAAAATTAAAAAAATTAAAAATGAGTTAACGAGAGATTGTTAGCACATGGCATCTCTCGCGCCAAAAAAATATTTCGCTTTTGATTTATTAGTTAATTTTTGCAAAATTTGAGAGGACGACAATAAATGTTGATAATTGATAGAATTATAATTTTAAATAACGCATGAGTGCATTGCATTTGGTATGAGAGAAAACGAAAACATAACAACAAAAAACTATCATTATTAAAAAAACAAAACAAAAAAGTAACGCTCCCAGTTTTTAATTTTTTTGTTTTGTTTTTTTATTATTGTTTTTATGACTCCAAAAAACATCGTTAAGATAAGAACCAAAAATGTTTTTAATTAACTTTGTATGAACATAATAAACGCTTTAAAATAAGTGAAACCACTAAGAACTTAGCCAGTTAGGTAGAAAAAAAAACAAAAAAAAAACATTAAACAAATAAAAATATTTTTTAAAAATATTATGGGGGGGGGCTATAGTCTATTTTAAAAAGCAATATCTCCTTCAAGAACGATCATAAAATGTGTTTTCAATCGATATTTATTCAATACGGGACCAGTTTTCCTACCTAGCGAAAGTGGACGAGTTTTCCCGAGACGAGTTTTCCCGAGACGAGTTTTCCCGAGACGAGTTTTCCCGGGACGAGTTTTCCTAAATTCTCTCTCTCTCTCTCTCTCTCTATATATATATATATATATATATATATATATATATATATATATATATATATATATATATATATATATATATATATAATTATACGTATGTATGTATACATGTTATGGTGTCTGTGAAACTGCACAAACGTTGCATCTTCCTTATAACAAAATAAATAAATGAACAAAGAAAGAAAACACGGAAAATCTGTAAGAGACATGTGTGTGTGTGTGTGTGTGTGTGTGTGTGTGTGTGTGTGTGTGTGTGTGTGTGTGTGTGTTAATACAGGAAAGGAATAGAAAAATGGCCACAGGAGAAAAAAAAGGGAACGTAATAAGAAAATAAGACAGACTCTCAAGCGATCTGTTCAAATAGACAGCAAGGATAAACAAGCAAACCTAAACCAAATAAAATAAAAGGGCGGGGGGGGGATCAAGTTATTGGAGAAAAGATAAAAGAGCGACGGCAAGGAAGATAATTTTAACAAAAGAGAAGATGAATGTGGATCGACCCTAATTGCAAAGAGACAGTCTGTATAGGCGACAGGATATTGTGAACGAAAACGAGGCCCAGCAAAGCGGTTAGCGTTCAACGTGGCGGTTGGAATGGCGCCAGACAGTGTCCATCGAGAAGTTAATAGTCGTCCATTAGAATTCGAATTTCAAAGTTGAGGGAAGAAAGCTGGAAAGAAAAGGATGTTTGTGAAATAGAAACAGAACGGACGGACCAGCAGTATTTTTGGCAGCAGCCATGTTGATACTTGTAGACGATACTGGATACAATTACTGAGCTACCTACCCAAGAGAATTCGGCGTGGCCATTTTTTTTTCTTGTTATCTCGACTGATTTGCACAGCCCCCATGTCGCGTTGGGCTTAGGTAAGTACAAGACATCGACTAAAATTAAATGGACATGGAAATAGAATTACAAAAGAACGAATTGGAAATAAACTATTTCCTCTGTTATGTGAGTGTGTACTGTGTGGCATTTAACCATTATATGTGTTTAGGTGTTGTTTAAGTGTGTCCTCGTATATTAATAGAGTTAATAGTAGATTAGCATAAAAGATTGCTAGACTGGAGCTTAGGTGTTCGAATATCTAGTAGATATCATTTTACAATTTTATTAGAATTTTGGGGTTTGTGTTACTGTATACATAGATTCGAAAAAGTTGATTCCCGAAAGGATGAAGCACTAGTGTCTGTAGGTAAAAATTATTATAGTAAATAATATATATATATATATATGTATATATATATATATATATATATATATATATAATGTTATCGATGCACAAATTATACTGTCAGGCTGTTTGAGATATCGGCTTTCTGACATGGAATGGGACCAGACATTGATGTCATTGTTTTGTTTTTTTTTACATTTCCCTTGGCAAAAGTCAATCATGTTCTGCAAGGCCAAAAAACAAAAACAACATTTTTTTCTGCTAAAAGAAAACAAACTAAACAACGTTAATAAATTTTTAAGGGTATAAATAACCCGAAGCATGCTAGGCGGCGTGTAGGTCCGAGAGGTTTGTAATTTTATGACACAGTTAAAAAGTAATAGCCTCGTTACATGAGTAACATTGGTGTATTATTCTAACTTTTCTATATACGTTCTCAGTGATAATTCATACAGCAAAGAAAAAGAAAAAAAGAAAAGAAATACTCACCTTAACAACTACATAATCTAAACAAACTAGCGAATGGATAGATAGTTATAATGTTTTCCCTTGATTACCATATTTAAACAGAATTTAGGATAATGTTCCCCCTGATATTATATGTATAGATAAATGAAAAAAAAATCACCTCCCTTAACTGTGTACGTGATTATTGAAGCTCAAGAGCGGCTATATATTCTTACAAAAATATTTAAACAACAAAGGCCAGTTATAACCATATTAAACAGAAATTTATATCTAAACTCTACAAAAACATTTAAACTACGGCCATTTATAAGCATTTAAATAGAATATGAATTACTTCCCCTTGATTTGAAAAGCTGTAGATAAATAAAAATTGAATTACTTCCCCTGAACATAACAAATTAATTAAGCTTTGAGCGTTTCGATTTAAAATCCAAACAAAAGAAAAACACATGATTTTATATAAAAAAAAACATTTAACAAACAATGGCTAGCTATAACCATATTAATCAGAATTTTGAATTACGTCCCATTGATCAGAAAATCTATAGGCAAGTATAAAAAAAATAGAATTATTTCTCCTGAACATGTAACGGAATTATTTAATCTTTGTGTGTTTGGATTTAAAATCTAAACAAAATAGCCATTTTACAAATTACAGCTTCGAGAGAGGATTTGTTTTTCTACTGATGATGGGTTATTACCCGAAAGGACTTTTGGAATAAGTATAATCCACAGTTAAAGAAAATTCAGGTAGATGAATAAATAAATATAAATTTTAAAAACTAATATAAATAAAAAAGTTATTGATTATTTATCGATCATTTATCTATTTATCTGCTCATGATGATTGTATATCCCTGCATTGTAAGCCTTCAAAAAATACCCTTGATTTAAATATAAATATACATTACTAGCAGGGGTGCTCGGCGTTGCTCGGGAGTTTGGAGGTGTATGCTGTGCAAAAAAAGCAAAAAAACAAAAACAAATGGTTAATTTTTTTAAACTTTGACCCCTATTATGACCCCTTAAAATTTATAGTTTCTGGCTCAAATCACTTTATTAAGTTAGATCCAGGTTCAAGGAACCTATATCTAAAATTTCAAGTGTCTAGACCCAAAATTGTCGGAGGAGTTTGGTAGAGTTCTTAAAGGTCAAATCGTTGAAATTTGACCCCTTAACAGCCAAATTTCTGGCTGACACCCGTCACCTCGATTTTCCCAAATCTCAGTACCCGGTATTTCAAATTTCGAGTCTATAGACTAAAAATTGACAGAGTTATTGCGTAGGGAAATGTACACAGACAGATAGACACACAGACACACAGACAGACAGACAGACAGACAGACAGACACGTTCACTTTTATAGATATATAGATATAACTATAATTATATTTATGGCCATATTTACTGCTTTTAGTAGCGCTCATGTGGACTCTGACGATTTAAATTTTTTTCAGGCCTTACTTAAAAAATATTTTATCTTCAAGGAGAGGGAAGGTAGAAAATTGGTTTTAGTAATGCTTTTAGCAGGCCTTCATTATGTTACAGGGAAAGGCTGTCCCCTTTCCATGTAAATAAGAAGAGTATTAGATATGTGCAAATGACATTAGGATAAGCCGAGACTCGAACCTTGTAAGCAAGGTTAAGAACTGGAATGTTAGAATTTAGTCTATTGTTAAATTCTATTATAAATAGTTAGATATTGTTTATATCCTAAAAAGAATTGATTATTCATTCTTTTAGAAAACTGAATATTAAAAATGCCAGCTAAATAATGAACAATAAAAATTTTAAATATATTGTTAAAAAATAAGTTAGAATTATATGTTGAGAATTCTTTTGTTGTTAAAAGTGTATTTGGAAAAGCATGCATAGCCACGTGAATTGGTCACGTTTGAGAAACACACTTCTGACGTCATAGACAGAGAGGGATTCTCAGTATAGGAGAGTTAGTCAGATCAGGGGAGTCAGCAGAAGAATAGAGTCCAGAGCAGTTGAGTTGGGTTGAGTTGGAGTCAGTCCTTTGGAAGCGAAAGGAATAACATTAAACTAGGTAGATCCCAAATTTGAATTCCTGACGTCATCAGCATTCGCCCGGTCCAATGAATAAAGAATCATCATTATATCCGTTATATGTCCCAATATATATGTCCCCGTCATCTCTTCAATATGAATCCCCCGTCATATCTGTTTGAAATGAAATCCTTCTACACAACACTTAATCTTAATTAGTGTTCGCAGTAGTGCTCTAGAGGCTTCCTGAGTTGTATTTTTTGTCATTCATCACTTAATAAATGTTTTCTCAAGGCAATATAAGACAATATAATCTCAAAATCATTTATCTTTTTTTTAACATTTTTCATCTCATCCTTAAAAGGCCAACGTGTAGACTAGTATATATATATATATATATATATATATATATATATATATATATATATATATGAAGAGATATTTCCATAATTTTCATCATATATGTATCGTGTGGAAACGAGGAAGCTGTTTGGCTAACTAAAAATTCAACAGCAGGTACGTAAATAAAACGCAAGGAAACCACAACTCTTTGCATAAGCCTGATGAATTCTCACGGGAATGAAACTCGGAATATTCTGTGTAGCTTAATTGTCATATATATTTTTATAACTTACTAACTAGCTATACCTATTTATTTAGCACTGTTGAAGTAAATACTAAAAATTTACGCATAAAATTATATTTTCGTATATTAATTTATGTGATTAAATGAAGTAACCAACCACACACACGCATATATATATATATATATATATATATATATATATATATATATATATATATATATATATAAATACTTTAGGATAAAATTATCTAACAATAAACTGGTATGGAAACCTGTGATTATACGATCTACAAGATATTATTGGCAGTAATATTCTATGAGTAATAGCCCACCTAAATAAGAATTGCTCGATATACAAGATAGAGCAAATAAATCAATTTTTAGTCATTCAATGAATTTAAAAATTTATGAGGTGAAATGTTTGAGTTTCAGATCAAAAGATTCTTATTATTCTATATAAGACAAAGAATACATTTGAAATATTTTAATTCCTTATCCGATATGATTTCGATGTCTACCGTCTCTTCAGAGGAGAAAATATTAGCTAATAATTATAATGCTTTACACCTTATTTACTAAAGTTAGTGAGACATGGAAAATCATAATTAAAAGTTGTTCAAGTATTTAAATGTCACAGATTAAGGGAAGTTAATGAAAAGGATATAAAAATTCGCATCCAAATTGTATGGTAAGATCCGAAGTGAATGTCTTTGATAGCAGTGTGGTAAAAAGATTCAAACTGTATTTTGAGTAATCCGCGTTTCTTTCTCACAATGATGAGGAATTCTGTGTAGCGTAATAAACATATATATTTTCACAACATACTACATAGCTCTAAATAAAATAGTATATCACCTTATAACAGCTAATTATTATTATTATTATTATTATTATTATTATCATTATTATTATTATTATTATTGAAGTTGTTATTTTTGTTGCTGTTATATACTGTGATACTAGTTTATAATAACTCCACGAGGAAAACTATACGTTTAAAATAAAGTAAAGTTACAGTGTATTAACGTGGGGGAAAACGGGAGACGCTATACATCAAAAGTAATGCTACGGGTGATCTGTATACAATGAGACTAATGATGTCTCTTAGGTTTGTACTTGATTAACATCTAAGAGTCTCTATCATCGTACATACCCGACGTGCCGATTCCTCAGCTATCTTTTAATACTCTTTTCTTCTCTAGCTTCTTTGTTCATCTAATTTTTCACCTGATGAAGATTCGGCAAAGGATCGAAACGGTTTGCGAAACGTATGTTAATTTTATTTTTATTTTGACACAAAAAATCATTCGAATAATTCTAAATCTAAAAAAGGTATTATTAACTGGAATAATTGTGTTATTTTACAATGTTTGCTTAATCGGGGGAATGTTGGACAAGCGCTGAAAGATAGTACCTTATACAAGCTAATATCTTGATGGAGAATTGTTGCCACCCAGACGTAGGTTGGTGGTTAAAGTTGTTTTAAAGTTGCTGAAAGATGCTAATATTTCATCATAATTTTAAATATTTAAAAAATAAAAATCGTTTTTTTTAATCCTAAAATATCAGAAAACAAATTGAAAATTTAGTGCTTGTGTAGATTAGTGATGTTTTAAACCAACGCATTTCAGGTGAAACCATTATTACGTACTTATATGCCATGTCGAAATTAGCATAAATTCCAAAAATTATGAAAAATGATCCAGTAGCAGATGGGCTAGATATAAGATGGTGTATATATATATATATATATATATATATATATATATATATATATATATATATATATATATATATATATATATATATTAGTGACCGTGCTGGTTAGTGTGAGAAATGCTTAATTCCAGACTATAATTTTTTTTTCTGGTCTACAGACTTGAAACTTCATATATGGGGGATGTGGACTTGTGAAACAAACTCTATTTAGTTTTTAGCCCGTATAAATAGCTGCTAAAGGTCGAAATTGAAAAATAAAATGGAAATTAATAGGAGTAAGTGGACTAAACGTATTATTTCTACACATTAGCAAATGTAGATTTGAATTTTTAACAACGTTATTTTTTTTAGCTTTTCTATGTGAATAGATTACTTTCGGTTCTAGTTGGTGGCAATCAAGCAATGTTTTTTCTTTATACTTTTGAAATCACTATTATATATTAGAAACAATATAATAATAATAATAATAATAATAATAATAATAATAATAATAATAATAATAATAGAGTATTGGCTCTATAACAATAAATATTATATCTGCATTAAGAAAAATATCATATTTAAGCATATTTTATGATCAGCTGACGTTGGGTAGCGCTGGGCGATCACTACTATATAGTGGTTACAATATAATAATCAATAGAGAATGTGCTCTATAATAATGAATACAAATTCGAATAATTAAACAGAGAGAGAGAGAGAGAGGAGAGTGAGAGAAAAAAAAGAGAGTTCCACGCGAATCTTTGCAAGGATGGAACGCATGCGCCTCTGTGTAGCTTAACTCCCATAAATGTATTTTCACACTTACGCATCTGTAATAAAACATGACGAGAGATTCTGTCTAGTAATCTTTCATTCAATTAAGGATCTTTCTACTCGTCTACTTGACAAACGGAAATGTACAGCTTTTATAGCTTGGACTATCAAAGAGGAGATACTCCATATTCACAACACTCTCCTCCACCAAATTTCTCACTCATAGGGAAGAAATCTCCAGGCTCCTATGAGCTCGTAGTGGCCGATTCGGCAGTCCATGATTCGGTGTCGGAGTACTCAAACAGGAAGGTCCTTCAGTGCGACCCTGTCTGTGTGCTCTAAAATACTTCGCTCCGAAATGTTTCTTTCTCAGAGGAGCCGGCTGTTCCGCGTCAGAGTCAGTCGAGTCGTTCTTTCAGTGCTAGTCTTTTAACTGTGAGGGATTCAAGTGTTGGCCTATCTGAAGTGTCTGACGGAGTTCCAACGGAGACAGTGACATTAGACGATGTGTCAGGAGCAATTTCCGTGTCTTGATCTTCCGGAGGGGCTTCAGTGTCAGGGGGAGTTGGACTGTTCTCAGGGGTTTTCCGCGGTCCTGGTACATCTCTGGCAGTCTTTGAGAGACACATTAGACTCCCTATTCTCTGCATGTCGTACTAGAGCGGACTTGGGTTGACCTCTATGATCTCTACCTTGTCCACCAAGGGATCGTTCTTGGTGTAACGCTCATGCCGTCTCAAAAACACGGTACCGGATCGAGAGAGCCAAGATGGAAGCAATACTCACGCCGAACTCCGTCGCTGAAAAGGTGAAAACCTTTTGTGTGGGGTGGCATTCGTGGCAGTACACAATAGGGATCGTATAACGTATAATGTGACAGGAAGAAGATTTTCCCAATTATCAATCGAACATCCGTTATTTAATGCAGTCAATTAAACTGTCTTCCAAATAATGTCGTTGTATCTTTCGCATTGGCCGTTACCCTTAGGGCTGTAGGGAGTTGTCCGGCATATAGCTACTCCTTGTTCCTGTAGAAATTATCGAAGCTGATCTGACATGAAAAAATCTCCTCGGTCCGAATGTATATAAGCAGGAACTCCAAAGACAGTGTATAATGACAAGAGGCATTATATAATTGCAGTAGCCGATATGTCTGAGCAAGAGAAGGCAAAAGGAAATCGTGAATATTCGTCAGCAACAGTTAATATATATCGCTTCTTTCTTTTGGTCGGTAGGTCCTTTAAAATCAAGATTTAGTTTTTCGAATGGCAGTGTTGCTTTTATTAAAACGACAGTTCTAGGTTTATAAAACCGAGGCTTTATTTTAGCACACGTTCGGCGGGAATTTGTAAACTTTTTATCTCCTCCACCGAGAAAGGCAAGTTTTTACTCCTCACAGCATAAACCATTCGAGTAATGCCCTAGTGACAGAGATTGGTATGTAGCGTTCAGAGTTCGTCACCGCTTGGTGCGGTACAGCATACTCTTGACAGTGTATCAGTCATTAAGTTCTCCTTGTCAGGTCGGTAGCTGACGTCAAAAGAGAAACAAAATAGTTCAATTCTCCACCTCGCTATTTTCTAATTCTTTATTTTGCTTGTAGTCTTAGAGTTGAACATAAAAGCAATTGATTTTTGGCCAATAATAAGTTTAAAGTAGCGTCCAATCGGGTAGTGTCGCCATTTTGTTAATGCCTCGACTGCTTCCTTTTCAATTGCGGGGTGTCATCGTTCAGTCCGTGAGAGGGTCCTTGAAAAAAGGGCTACAAGACGATAAGCTTGTCTCAAAGAAGCAGCAATAGCACAGTCTGATGCATCCATTTCAACCACCAGAGGAATATTTTGGTCCATGTTGTAATTGCTGATTTCGCAGTATTCTTTTTCAGTCCCTCGAATGCCTCAACAGCTTGATGGGACAGAGGAAACGTCTCTACTTGTGTTAATGGATGTATCTTTTTCTAAGAACGATGCAATCCATTGGGAGTAGTGAGCAAACATGGCGATAGCATGTTGAAGGGAAGGCCGATTTTGAGAAACAGGCATCAATAGTAAAGGTTTCAATCGATCTCCGTCTGGTTTATTTTGTCCAGTCCAAAAGAGCATTTGTCATCGTTTAGGGTAAGGCTGTATTTGTCGACGGCAGACATGAATTGTCTGAGATTTTCGTCGTGTTCCTTTTTATTATGGCCACATACTGTGAGGTTGTCAATATACGCCAATGTGCATTCCAGTTTCTCATCTGTTATGTAGTGGTCGACTATCCTTTGGAAGCTGGCTACCTCATTACTAACGCCAAAAGGAATCCTACGAAATTGATATAGTCGACAGATCGCCTCGAAAGCTGTGTATAGCGTGTCTCTAGATCTAATGGCGATCTGAAGTACGCGCTTTTCAAGTCCAGAGTGCTAAACATACGATATTTGGCTATTTCGCCTGTTATTTCATCTATCATGAGTAGTGGAAAGTCGTCCAAAAGAATAAATCTATTTATGGTTTGGCAGTAATAACTATCTGAGCCCTCCAGTGTGATTTACTAGGCTCAATTATACCCTCCTCGTGTAGTCTTTTTATCCCAGAGTCAATGGTTTTTTTATTATTATAAGAAAAACGTCTGCTTCTCACTGCTATCGGTTTGATGAATCGGTTAAATTTGCAGATGTATTTTTAAGGTATAGGCTTGCTCGTAAGCTGTTCTAAGTGTAAAGTCTTATTCTCAAGAAGTCGTCTTACCTGAGCATTAGGTAAGCTGTTAATGAAGGTGTCCCAAATGTGTTACTATTGGGCTTCTAATGCCGTCATTGGGTAGAAGTCGTAATCTTTGCCCAGTGTCCGAAGGCTCTTAAGGAAATGATCACCTGTTTTGCCTGATTCTTGTCAGTGAATCACAAGTAGGTATCTAGAAAATCTCTCAATCTTTGGCTTTATGTATGTAGAATTCAGAACATCGATTGCTTCTTCATAGGTAACGCAATCCGATATAATTTCATTGACTGTGTGAGACAGGTAGTTGGTTAGGAACGCACGCTTATTTAATGGGGCGTCCTGGTCTTTCTGAATGTAGAACCTCGATGACATTTGTTAATGTCTCTCGTCAATGCTTCCAGCACTTGTCAGCTAAATCGCTTTCTGGATCTGTTGTAAATTGCTCTGGTCGCATAAATTGTTCCATTCTTAATTGAATAAATTGTAATGAAAACAGGACGAGAAATTCCGTCTAGTAATTTTTTATTAATTAAGAATTCTACAACTCGTCTACTTGACAAGCGGAAATGTACGCCTTTTATAGTTAAGATTATCAAGGAGAAGATAATTTATATTCACAACAGCATAATTCCATGTTGGAACACTCTCATTGTCGTTGAATATAACAAACCAGCGTACATGGCTGCAAAAGAGTTTGAATTTATTTGTATTTTAAGTTGCAAAGAGGAAAACACTAGCCTGCAAAATCAAAGCTTCTTTGTTGTCTGGGTTCGTATCCCTCAACCAGCAGTATTTTTTACTTTCTGATTGCGTAAGAACAAAACATTCGTGCATGTAGGTGTAAAACATTAATAGTATTTATTGAAAGGAATATATATGGAAAAAAAAGTATTACAATGTCTTAATATATACAGAGTCTAATTTAATACCAGGTTTTCTAAATATGTCCCAGAATTTGGCCTGTGACGTAAATCCTGGCAGAACAAAGAACTTAAATAATATATAAACAGATTCTTTTGTGGGTCAGAAGAGAGAGGAGACAAAGCAGACGCGTGTGATCGCAATTCTGTCACCATCACCAACCGCCATACCCCCTCATACATGTCTCTCATTCTCCACAACGACGAGAACGAGTTCTCAAAATAAGTAGTTATTTTCATATCAGCTAAATTATTCTTCGTCCTTATTAAAAAAAGTACATTCGTATGCATTTGAAAAAGTAGATACATTTTCTACACTCGCACATAATAGAACACATATGCGTGAGATATTCAGTAATTTTATTTAACTGAAATTTCTCAGAAGTTCTCAGAAATCAAGGGGTTCCTACTTAGGGCTAAGACTTGATCTCTATATGTCATACATAGATGTCTGTATGTTCCATTAAATTCTCAAGTGTGGAATTTGAAAGAAAATGAACATTAATTTTAGCTAATAACCAAGAGAATTACAACCAAGATGAGAACAATAGTCCGAAAAATCCAAATAATACACATTCCTCAATAACAGGCATTGTAAAGGTATATCTATTGTTCCTGGCCCTCAAAGTGTAGTATCTGTTCCGGCAGATACTGCAAGCAAAGACCATATGTGAGGGTAACCTCACATATAAGACCTTGATCAATGTAGGGGCAATCCTTCATACCAATTGTCACTATCCAGCTTCTCTACTCCCCAGGGAGTTGGTCCCCATTTCCTCTTCACTCCTCACTTTAAAAATCGGCCTTGTGCCTAATTTTCTCAGTGGGGGAGCAAATAAATACCTCAAATTGTAGTATCTGTTCCGGCAGATACTGCAAGCAAAGCATATGTGGGGGCGACCCAACATATAAGACCTTAGTCAATGTAGGGGCAACCCTTCATACCAATTGTCACTATCCAGCTCCCCTACTCCCCGGGGAGTTTGTCCCCATTTCCTCTTCACTCCTCATATTAAAAATCGGCCTTGTGCCTAATTTGTTCGGTGGGGAAGCAAATAAATACCATCTGTTCCGGCAGATACTGCAAGCAAAGACTATATGTGGGGGCAACCTCACATATAAGACCTTGGTCAATGTAGGGGCAACCCTTCATACCAATTGTCACTATCCAGCTCCCCTACTCCCCGGGGAGTTGGTCCCCATTTCCCCTTCACTCCTCACTTTAAAAATCGGCCTTGTGCCTAATTTGCTCAGTGGGGGAGCAAATAAATACCTCAAAGTTTAGTATCTGTTCCGGCAGATACTGCAAGCAAAGACCATATGTGGGGGCAACCCCACATATCAGACCTTGATCAATGTAGGGGCAACCCTTCATAGAATTGTCACTATCCAGCTCCCATTTCCCACCCATTGGGAGCTCGTCCCCTTTTCCCTTCCCCCTCCCTCTCTCTCTCCACATTAAAAACGACCTTGTGCCTAATTTGCTCAGTGGGGGAGCAAATAAATACCTCAAAGTGTAGTATCTGTTCCGGCAGATACTGCAAGCAAAGACCATATGTGGGGGCAACCCCACATATCAGACCTTGATCAATGTAGGGGCAACCCTTCATACAATTGTCACTATCCAGCTCCCATTTCCCACCCATTGGGAGCTCGTCCCTCTTTTCCCTCCCCCCTCCCTCTCTCTCCACATTAAAAAACGGCCTTGTGCCTAATTTGCTCAGTGGGGAAGCAAATAAATACATACTGCAATCAAGGACCATATGTGGAGACAACCCCACATATAAGACCATTGCTCTTGTAGCAATCAGTTATTGGTCAATATAAGGAAAACTCTTGATACAAATTGTCACTATCCAGTTCCTCCTCGGGGGGAACTGCCCCCCCCCTTTACTCTCCATATTAAAAAAACTGCCTTGTGCCTAAGTGTGAAAGCAAATGAATACAAAGTCCATATGCGGGGGCAACCTCACATATAAGACCATTGGTTTTGTAGCAATCAGCTATTGGTCAAGTAGGGGAAAGCCTTCATACCAATTGTCACTATCCGGCTCCCCTACTCCCCGGGGAGTTGGTCCCCATTTCCCCAATCTCTCCACATAAAATACGACATTGTATCTAATTTTCTCTGTAGGGAAGCAAATAAATACACATTGTAAGGCTATATCTGGAAAAAGGTTGGAGGTTACATCGGCCGATATGTCGTGAAAATAACAACCAAGATCAGAACAGTAGTCCAAATAATACAAATTAATTTTCCTATCACTTATGGACCAGATAGTTGTTTAATAGTTCATTTATATCTTCAAGCATTAAGTTTGATTGGTTTGGTTGTTTTCTTATACGGCATATAAACCTTTTTTGTGTTATTTAATGCCTTATTTGATCATTTTGGTAAGAGGTTTATGTTTCAAATTCGTTAAATTTTTTTACACAGGAATCACCACATTATCAAGGCCAAGAGGCCACTCGAGAATAAGGGTTAAAGAGTGTACAATAGAAATTGGACAATATAGTAATCATTAGTAATAGAAATTCAGTAAATTTGTTAACTTATATAGAAAGGCTCATCAAGAACTTGTTTACGTTAGACTTGAAGACAACCATATTGTAGTCAGCCGGAAAGCAGGAAAACGGAAGACAATTCCACGGGCGTGCAGTTCTAAGAAAGAAGCTTTGTTCATGGAATCTACGTTTAGTTTTAGGCACAGATAAAGAGTGGGGGGAATTATTGATAGTGTTTTCAGCTAGACGAGTGTTTCTTGTGAAAGTTTGGCGAGAGGGAACCATAGACGGAAGCTCAGTCGAACACTTTCCATCTTTAAATATTTATTCATGGTGTTTGGTTTGATGTTTTTGTAGAAGATAATTGTCTTTCTTTTTGAGTTTTTCAAAAGAGAGAAGAAAAAAAAAACGTGAACGTTTAGTGCAATTTAGGCCAATAAACCAAAAAGCTGGTATCTTCAAACAGCTTTATTTGATAGCATCTACCGAAAAGTTTAAGTTTTTTTTTTGTTGTTTTTGTTTTGTTTTTGTTTATTTTTGGTACTCCTGACGAAGTAGATATGTATCAGCAGAAGAAGTAGAATTAAACAGACCTTTGAAATTTCAAATCTATCGCTGAGTTCTGCATATTGCCCAAAAAGAACATAAAAAAACAGTATATCTGATATATAAACAGCTATATTCTGTCTGTCTGTCTATATATCTGCTTGTCTGTCTCCATATTTTCAAACTCTATCAACTTCGAAACTAAAAGTCGTAGAGCGGCGCTAATGGCTTAAAATGATTGGATTTTTTCATGGGTCTTTAGCCGATTAAAATTGTTTTTAAGGGGTCAAAAATGAGTCAAAATCGAAAAATTCATCAAACATTTTATATTCATCTTAGTTTATTTTTAATTTTAATTTTAACCTGTTTATATGCGTGTCGCCTGCTTTGAATGCTTCGGTTTCGATTCGAGCTGATGGCGCCTAATTTTTTTTTTTTTTTTTACTTTTCAAATCACGACTCTATAATAATATATACGAAATGTGGACAAATTAAAATATTTTATTGAAGCGTATTTTACGCCCCGACAAGACTGCTGCAACGAATGTGGGTTTTCTCTGCCCTACTATTACTAACATCAGAGAGTATCTTAGGTCTCTATAAAGCCACTATTTACTTATGCATGGAATATTATTGTCACATCTAGGCTGGTGCAGCTACTACTAGTTCGTACTCTTTGGCAGGCTATGAAAGAAAATCTTAAATCTTATGAGGGAATCCCAAATCTTGTAAGTCCCGAACTATCGGCCGAGCTTCAATATTTATTAAGCACAACTTTACACTGACAAAGATCGTAAGTAGAAGACGTATTTTTTTCTTTGGAGACACATTTTTTTTAAAATAGCTTTTGTTCTTTTAGAAACACTTTTGAAAGCCATTTTATTTCTATACGTAAGAATTAAATAAAAGCGCATATCTATGTATTATTCTTATTCCATGCATTTACCTAAAATATATAATATAAAATTGCGACTCAGCAAAAGGTATGTGCGCTTTTATCCGATGTCTTGCGACCATAAAGAAGGTATGTGTCTCTTTTGTCTGAGGCCAAGCAGACCTAGATGTTATTTAATCCGTTATAGAACAATCTCTCAAGTGTTTAATTTTCCGGGTATGTACTGTTCGATTTTATATGTGTAAACAACTAACACACGCACCGCTCGATGAACATCGACACGTATATATATATATATATATATATATATATATATATATATATATATATACTCATACACAGACAAACATTCCAAGACGATTCGAGCCGCGATGAAGAGATGCGTAAGCATATATATATATATATATATATATATATATATATATATATATATATATATATATATATATATTAGTAATGGGACGATTCCTATATTTTTCCGATTCCGATACAATTACCGATTCCGATTCTTTATAAATAGCTAAGTATTTTACTATAGAGCTATTATTTTCCCCGATTTCTGTAAAAAACCACATCTTTAATATGCAGATATTTTCGTCAAAACGTAAAATTACACTTGTGGGGGATGATCTATCAATTTTAGCTTTACTGGTATTTTAAAATCAATAAATATTTATTATTTTATCATTTTTACCAGCAATGGAAGATTTTACTAACAAAGGCAAATAAAAAAGACAATTATAAGAATTGATTTGGTATCGGAAAATAGACACCAATATTCTCGATTCCAATACGCCCAAATTTGTCGATCTTTCCAATTCCCGATTCCAATTAATCGTCCCAACACTAATATATGTATATATATATATATATATATATACTCGTTATACAGACAGTATACATAATTACATGGACATGTAAACGAATCGGCCTGTTATTTACACGGCTATAAAGCATATAGACACTAGTGTACTGTTATACACGTTTAGACGCGCGTTAACCTGTAGACACTCAGGACCCAACACGTTATAGACTCAGTCACAAATGAGGCAAAGAATAGTAAATAGCTTTAACTCTCTGTTTCTCGTTTTAAGAAAAGGCTTTTAGTCCTCATTCTCCCACCACACGTGACATCTCGTCACGGCTATGACGTTACCCACGTCTCTAACGTGATCGTCTTCTCTAACGTTTTCCTTTGGTATGTGCACACGTTTCTTTATATCATTTTTCTTTTTTCTTATCGTGAAGTCACTTCGCACACAGCTCGGCATTTGCATACAACCCCCATATGCGCCTCTGCTCTCAGGTGCACTAGTATATAACAAAAAGTAGAAACACCTTCAAATTAGGTATTACCTCACTGACCCTCATTGTACTCTTTTAGCCATTGTCTTATTTCTTGCGCTTGCTTAAATTTTATCTTAGTTGTAAGATATTATGAATGACATTATTGCGCCTACGAATGACATTATTGTGTCAAGTTTGATTACTCTAACGCTAAAAAATTAACAGGAGAACTTAATTTAATTTAATATATCTAGTAATATTTCAGTTCTAAGAGTTCAACCCTCGCAGGCCTTGCTTTCTCTCTTTGAGAAAGGGTAAGTTTATTGCTAATCGCTTAAAGCGCCTCCACCGGAAAATGCTGACGGGGCTGCCTAGGCACTTTTTGCAGGTCAGAGTGCCCCTCCTCTGGGCGCTTACTGTTCAATCCCACTTTTTGACTCCGGTGTCTAACTTCTTGCGGTGGAAGAGAACTTAATATCATAAACTAGTAATATTCTAAGTGGAAAACGTTATTTCTTCTGCCAGATGTATAATTTTTCTGTGTTATTTTCAGTGCGCGTGTATGTGCGTGTGTATGTGCGTGTCGTACTATGTACCACATACATACAGTTCACTTAGGTATCAGCGTGACTAAAGAATACGAACGTTTATGTATGCGCAATTATATATTATTTATGTTTTAATATTATTACTTGATGCTTAACTCCTATACGGGAGACAAACGTACATTGTGTGTGTGTATATATATATGTATATATATATATATATATATATATATATATATAATGGATATATATATATATAATGGATATATATATATATATATATATATATATATAGATATAGATATATATATATATATATATATATAGAGAGAGAGAGAGAGAGAGAGAGAGAGAGAGATTGTAATATGATAATATGTACGGGTGTGATACTCATCGTGTTGCTAGAAGCCTATATTTTTTGGCCCAAAATTCTTTCAAGCAATTCCGCCATAAAATTCGCCGCGATAATCAAATTTACCTGATTTCCCACAAGACTTCCGGCAGTCATTATTTGTCGAATGAAGGACTTCGCAATAAAAAGTCTTCGCTTTTATTACATTTCTCGTCGTAAGCACTCACCCTAATACCCTCTACACGTCCTTCTCATCACCCTCCTTTTATTCTGTTGCTCATTCTTTTTTTTTTCTTTTTCTTCTGCTCTTTTGATTCGACTTTTTCCTTCTCGATCTTCTACTTTCTCTTCTTATTTTTTCTTTCTTGTCGTTGGGCTACTCTTACTTCCATGTTTCATTTCTTCTCCTTTTTCTTCTTTCTTCCTCTTCTTTTTCTCCTTTTTCTACTGCTTTATCTTCTACTACAACTATGACTACTACTACTACTACTACTATCGCTCTCAGGTACACTAGTATATAACAAACTACTACTACTACTACTACTACAAGTACTACTATTACTTATTTATTACTATCACTATTTTATTACGTAAGTATTACTACTATTACTACTGCTACTATTACTTATTTTTTTCTGCTGCTTTTGTCTTCTATTTCTTTGTTTTCTGCTTTCTTTTCTTTCGACCGCCATCTCACATTTCTTCTACTTGTTGCCACACCGCCATCTACTGCTTCATTCTTTTCTTCTTTGACTTTACCCTTTTGCACGTTCTTTCTGTTTATTCTTTCCTTTTGCCCTTTTTCTTGTATCCTTCCTCTTCCATTTTATTTTTCTCTACCTCTTCCTCTTCTTTCTTCTATTACTACTACTAGTAATAATAATAATAATAATAATAATAATAATACTTCTTATTTTCCTTCCATCGCCTTCCTTCTTCTTTTTCTCCTCCTCTTTCTTTTTTCTACTACTACTATTACTACTATTACTACTACTACTACTACTACTATTATTATTATTATTATTATTATCACTATTATTGTTATTATCATTATCATTATTATTATTATTATTATTCGTCTTTTTCTCGTTTTTTCTACTTCTCTTTATCCGTATTTCTCTCTCCTCCTCCTTTAACTCCTTCTCCTCCTTATTGTTTTTCTCCTCTCCTCCTCTCCTCTTCCCCCTCCCCCTCTTTCTTCATTTTCTTTTCTTTTCTTTTTTCAAAACTTTGACAATGAACGATTCGATCGCAAATTAGACTAAATCGAAAGAAGAACGACGACGCTATACACAGGGTTTTTTTTACATTTAAAATTGTTCAATTTCAGTTCCATTTTATGTCGAACTTTCCTTCTGTTTATGGTTTGTGAAGAATATTTACAACATAATTCAATCAGCTTCATCTTCGCTCTCAATTCAACGAGTGTTTAATTAACACCCGTCTATTTCCGGAGAGGAACATTCTATTCAAATTAGTTAGAAGTAACTCTGGAAGACTTTTTCACGCAAGTAACTAAGCTATCTGCCATTGAAAATTTTTACCACAAGGAAGACTTTCCTCAAGCTTTAGGGTGTCATTAATTTGAAAAATTCATATTGTATCGATGTATCGATCTTTTAAAATAATTTACAAATATAATTATGCCAGCGGTATTCTATCCTAGGCGGGTTGAAACGGCTTCCTGCGAATAAGGAAGTTTAATGGGAATATGAAATTCACAAGAGGTCTCTAATCGCATGTATATTCCAATAAGAGGAAATGACAACTTTAGAGTGTTGCAGTTCCTGCAGGAAGGTGTCGACGTCCTCCTACATACAGAGAATTCGGGAGGCCTTGCTGCATCTTTGACAAAAGTTTGAAAAAATTTAGCAACTTCAAATTGTCATCAGAACGCCAATAAGTATTCGAGAAAATTAAGCAGGTACTTGATACCGAACCAATACTAAAAGCTGCGTCGTTTGACCAACGCTAGTAGATGGTCTGCAAAAAAAAAAAAAAAAAAAAAACCCTGGTTTTCATCAAATAGAAATGAAATCATGTCTATGTTTGGTGACAATTTTATCGTTCCGCCCTGCATATGCGGAAAACTAATGCCAATAGAAGAATCATCTGTACGAAATGGAACAATTACAATGAGAGCATTGCCAGGACCGCTGCGAAGAAGGTAGGCCCTCTCTCTACCGTGCTAGAAAGCTACTAACACCTGAAAGTATCCTGTACCTCTATAATGCCACCATTCGCCCATGTATGGAGTATTTTTGACATATTTGGGCTGGTGCATCTGCTACTAGTCTCTCGTTCCTGGACAGGGTTCAAAAGAGAGTCGCCAATCTCATAGGTCCTGAACTTTCATCTAAGCTACAGCGTCTGTCCCACCGACGAAATGTTGCGTCCCTCTGCTTGTTCTATAAGTATTTTAATGGCGAATACTCTGACGAACTGCAAGTACTTGTGCCCCCCACGACGTAAATACCCTCGATAAGCAATTAAATCCTCCCCCTACACAGTGGAGACCCCTAGATGTAGGAGAGCTTTCTACTTCAGCAGTTTATTCCCCAGAACGGCTAGACTTTGGAATTCTATTCTGGCTACCTGCTTCCCCAGCTGTACTGACATGCAGAAGTTCAAGTGTAACGTGAACCGACATCTTACTGCCCAACTCCCTACATAGTACCTCAGTAGCTTATGTCCCCCCCTAACACCAAAGTGGCAATATGCCTTGTTTGGGATGAAAATGTAATAAAAAAAATTAAAAATAAAATAAACACTCTTCCTAATTACCTCCTAGTTTTCATTTTTTTCGATCCCTTAAACCTATTAGGTAAGTGTTTAAATTTATCGTCATTTTCCTAAACCACGGTTTCTCACACATCCGTTGGTGTGAATCCACCCCAACAGCAAGGAGAAACATAAAAGTGGGATTAGGCTTTGCAAACGAGCACGTGATCTGATCTGATGGAAATTGGACATGACTGTTCTCCAGCGATTAACGCGAGTTTAATTTGCTTGCTCCTGGCTTCGGGCCAGACGGCAGAAAAGGTTGAAGATTGCTTTTCCTGAAAGTGTTAAATAAATTAGGTGAATCCAGAGGTGACTGTATTGTGGTATCGAAGAGAATATTGCTATTTAAGTTATATGTATATTCAATTACATGTAAAACAACTTTCAGACTAAACCGTTACATACGAAAAATGTCGTTTCAAACTAAAGCGTTACATACCAAAAAATGTCGCTTCATACTAAAGCGTTACATACAAAAAATATCGTTTCAAACTTAAACGTTACATACCAAAAATGTTGTTTCAAATTAAAGCGTTACATACCGAAAATGTCATTTTAAACTAAAGTGTTACATCCCAAAAATGTCGTTTCAAACGTTACATACCAAAAATGTTGTTACATACCAAAATCATTATTTCAAACTTTAGCGGTAAATTCCTAAATGTTGTTTAAAAAAATTGCAGTCCAAAAACGTTGTATCAAACTTAAGCGTTACATACTAAAACTGCTACTTGAAACGTTAGCGTAACATATCAAGAATGTTGTTTCAAACATATATGTTACTTTCAAAATGCTATTTAATTGGAATTCATTATTGAGATGAGTATTATTTATTAATTTTATTTATTGCCGACTATTATCTTTATCCTTTCTTAGTTGTCTCACGACGTTTCCTCTGGCCTTTGTCAGGTGGTAACCGCGACGGATAGGAATTCTGACTCTCTTGACTGCATTCACTGCAGTTACTGCCTTCCGCAGTTGTTGTAGTTTGGGCCAAGTAAGCCTCTGGGCGGCTTTGGGTAGGATTGAAACCGCTATCTTCAGACAATTCTCACCTGGAACCGTCGCGGTTACCACCTGACGAAGGCCAGAGGAATAGTTAGCTGAAACGTTAAAAATGCTGTTTGAAACTTATGCGTTACCTATCAAGAATGTTGTTTTACTCTTAAGCGTTACATACCAAAGTCATTATATCAAACTTAAGCGGTAAATTCCTAAATGTTGTTTACAAACATTGCATGACAAAAACGTTGTATAAAACTTACGCATTACATACTAAAACTGCTACTTCAAACTTACGCGTTACACATTAAAATGTTTCAGAATTCAGCAGTACTGTTGTTTCAAATTAAAACGTTACATACCATAAATACTATTTTAATCTTTTACATACCAAAAACGCGTTTTCAGATTAATGCATTAAATACTTAAAATGTTAATTCAATTTTTACGGTACATACCAAAATTACCGTATTAAACGTTAAATACCAAAAATGCTGTTTCAAACTAAAGCTGAAAATGTTTATTAAGATTTTAACGGGACATACCGAAAATGCTGTATAAACCTTAAGTGTTACATAAAACTTAAGTGTTACATACCAAAAATGCTGTTAAAATCATAAGTGGTACATTCAAACATTTTGCTTTAAACGTATGAGTGAAACATCGACTAAACAAGGCCGATAGCCGTTAGTCACGTGCTCTCGTGTAATGAATGAATGCGTGAATGTAGGATTGACATAAAATTCTTAAAGATAAACTAAAATGACCGAAAAATGGGCTGAAATGACTTAAATAAATAAAAAGTAAATGACATAGAAAGACTTTAATGAACTTAAGGATGAATTGAATGATCTTAAAAAATTGAATGGCTTTGAGACTGACTGCTTGTAAAGTGGGTGCTCATTTTACATTAAATTAATACACTAAAGTGATCCCCCACTTTATAACACAAAGTTACAAACCTAAGTACAGCATGTAGTAAGAACAGATACTACACTTTGATCTTGGCCAAAACACCAAGAAAATGGTATTTATTTGCTCCCCACCGAGCAAGTTAGGCACAAGGCCGATTTTTAATGTGAGGAGTGAAGGGGAAATGGGGACAAACTCCTCGGGGAGTAGGGGAGCTGGATGTGACAATTGGTATGAAGGGTTTCCCCTACATTGACCAAGGTCTTATATGTGGGGTTGGTATTTATTTGCTCCCCCACCGAGCAAATTAGGCACAAGGCCGATTTTTAATGTGAGGAGTGAAGAGGAAATGGGGGCCAACTTCCCGGAGAGTAGGGGAGCTGGATAGTGACAATTGGTATGAAGGGTTGACATTACATTGACTAAAGTCTTATATGTGGGATTGCGCCCACATATGGTATTTGCTTGCAGTATCTGCCGGAAAAGATAATACACTTTGATCTTGGCTAAAAGGCCAAGAAAGCTGTGTTTACAATGCCGATTTTTAATGTGAAGAGTGAAAAGGAAATGGGGACCAACTCCCCGGGGAGTAGGGGAGCTGGATAGTTACAATTGGTATGAAGGGTTGACATTACATTGACCAAGGTCTTATATGTGGGGTCGCCCCCACATATGGTCTTTGCTTGCAGTATCTGCCGGAACAGATACTACACTTTGATCTTCATATTTAATTTATTCCGTTTAAAGAAAACATTTCAATATAAAATAAAAAAAATTTAAGTAAAATCTCCAAAAGACAAAACAAATTTAGGCACAAGGCATTATAAGATCTGGGGAGGGGAGTGTTGCAGGGTCTTTGTAACTAAAGTAAAAAT
Source organism: Euprymna scolopes (assembly GCF_053919585.1). Lineage (NCBI taxonomy): Eukaryota > Metazoa > Mollusca > Cephalopoda > Sepiida > Sepiolidae > Euprymna > Euprymna scolopes. The sequence continues at coordinate 28,558,923 of NC_136504.1, forward strand.
TGGAGTCTTTGGCGACTTTACTCTTGACTGGCAACATTTACCACAATACCTCATTCACTCTGTGGAATCTAAAGCTAACTAATGAATTCCCAGCGTTTAAGCAAAAAGCATATATTTACAATGTCTGTGTGTGTGTGTGTGTGCATTTTTTCTTAAATTAAAATAAGTGTGTATGTGTGTGTGTATGTGTGAAAAAAGTTCAATTCATTGGACAAATAAAAGTTCTTAATTTGGTAACAAATACTTCGTGCTGGGGAGTGGGGAAAACAACCTAGAAAAAATGATCAAATAAAATTGCCTAGTGCATTGTTAGTAAGGTCCCTCCATGAGCTAATCTAAGTACTTAGATCGCTTACTGTTTTCCGTGGGGAGATGCCTAGTGGGGATTGCGGTGGATTATTATCGGGTATTGGGGGGAAAAATAAATAAAGCATAAAAAAACAGAAAAGGGGAGAGGGGATGTTGTAGAAGGTGCCCTCCGAGTAAGGGTTGACCAGGGGTGACAAAACAAAAGAGAGGGGGGGATAATTGGCGCCTCATCGGATGCACAAGCTAGTGTAATACACCCACCTCCTGTCAAAGACCACTCGAGGCAACCTCCTCCAATCGCATCTGATCTTTACTTTAAGCAGATGTTTAAAGTAGACGATCAGATCCCGATCCGGAACAGATATCCCTTCACGAACTTGCTTGAGGCGTGTTATCCATATGACCATTCTCGCTACTGCTAGGATCGCCAGAAAACCCATTCTTTTCTCCGTAGGCAGCGGCGGATAAATGTTCTCCACAAAGTATGACTCGTCGAGTTCAAGCAGGCGCGTGGCATCGAAGCCAGCCGTCACCTCGTTGACGTACCCTAGGAGGGTCTTAAACCTGTTGCAACGGAAAAAAGCATGACTGACTGTTTCATTCATGCGTTCGTCGCAGCGCAGGCAATAGACCCGGGTCTCTTCTTTGTGCAAGTGGAGTTCGTCAAAGAGGGGCAGTGCATTTCTGACAAGTCACAAGGTAAGGGAAAATTCGGAGTTTGTAAGAAAATCCCATCCCGGCGCCCAACTCCACTGGGAGCGGACCTCTTCTAACGACATCCCCATCCGCTTCACTTGCGGTCCCTTTTTGCTATGCTCCACTAGCTCCTAATAAAGCCTGTTCCTAGACTGTTCGAGGACACTGGTCTTCGGCAACGCTTTAAGTGCGGACCGACATTCGGCGTAGAATTTTTGTTCCCCCCCCCGGTCTTAGCCGAGCTTCGACCGAGGGGTCAGATGAGAGATTGGAAAACGACCTTCCAACCGCATTGACCCATGGAAAGTCTACGTACAATGAACGGTTCAGGAAGGCCAACCTTTTTGCGTGCTTGTGACGCAGGAGATCGGGCAGTCCCAAACCTCCCTCGCTCAGATTTCGAACACAAATCTCTCTGCAAACATAATGCTTACTCTCGTTCCACAAGAAAGAGTAGGAGTGCTCTTGTAAGCTGATTCGTTTTTCTGCAGGGAAGGGAAGTACAGACAGACGGTAAAGGATGAACGGAAAGACTATGTAGCACAGCTTCAAGGACAATTTCCTTCAAATCCAAGTCTTGACAGAGGATTTGACCTTGGTCTCCACTTCCTACCAGTTTTTCTCCAGCTGGAGATCCAGTCCGAACCACACACCGAGGATTCGGACTAGGCCGTCGGTCCAACTGAAGATGACCGGAAGCAAATTTACTCCGGTCCAGGCACCAAACCACAGACCCACCGACTTACTGCGATTAAAGATGGTCCCTGTAACTTCTTCGTATCGAGCGAGCGCATCAATGGCCGTTTGAATGTCCGTGGGACAAGACACGAACACGGTAATGTCATCGGCGAACAAGGAAACCCTGGCTGATGTGCCTCCAGGGAGAGCTATGCCGTGCCGGACTGGTGTAGTCGCCTCGTCCCTTAACTTACAAAGGAGGGGTTCCAACGCCAGGACGTACAAGAGAGGCGACAGTGGGCAACCCTGTCGCACCGACCTGGAGACGGCGAATGACTCCAAAAGCTTACCGTTGATCTGCACCGGTACCGTCGGCCTGTCATACAATACAAAGATCCACTTGCAGAAGTCCGGATCAAAACCGGCGGCCTCCAGCACAGATCGCAGGAATCGATGGTTGACCCTATCGAAAGCCTTGGACTGATGCAAACTGATCAGCGCGGCCTCGGCGTCGTCTTCTGTCTCCTCTATGATCGTGCGTATCAGATGAAGATTGTCCTGAATCAATCTCTCCTTCAAAGAATAGCTCTGCTCTGGTTCGATCAAGTCAGTGATGACAACCTGCAACCGATTCGCAAGAACATTGGCCAAAATCTTTAACTCTGTGTTTAGCAGAGTCAAGGGCCTGAAGTCTTCCTCCCCACCATGACGTTGACCGTTCCTCAGCAATGTGATCACTCCCTTAGTTACCTGCTCAGGGATGGAACCCTGAACAAATCAATGATTGAACTTATCCTTCAGAATAGGGACCAACATGGGCGACAGCCTCAACTAGAATTCGTAGGGTAGACCACCAAGCCCCTGGGACTTGTTGCAGCCAACCTGCTTCAACACAGTAATGATCTCATGTTCCGTGACAAGACCATCACAGCTAGCCGCTCGAGCCGCCATGGGGCGGGGCGAGTCGGCCAAATTGCTGCCAAACTCTTCAACCCTGAGTCTGGGTAGTTGGGTGAAGCGCTCCGAAACTCGTCGCAAATCTCCCACATCGAAACGATGGCGTGCTCTTCTAGGTCATTTACTTTTCGAATGTACCCGGCCGAGTCGCACCTTAGAGCCATCTTACGCTCAACAGTGTCTACATTAACAGCCTCGTTCGAGACTTTCATTAACCTAGCCCTAACTATCTGGTCCTCGTACCGCTCGCTAGACAAGCGGTTGAGGTCTTGTTTAGCTAGCGCTATCTCTATGGGGTCCCCCCTCCACCGCTCGGGTCAGTCTATTCTCTATACGCTTCTTGGCCTTAGCCTTATCTCGCATGAGGCATTGGCTATATTGGACCGAGAAGCGTCTAATCTTAGCTTTAACCCACCACTTACTCTCGTTAACCGCCCCCACTAATGTCTGTTGGATTTACTCTGTAACCTTCAACCGGTAGTCCTCCAGCTACCAAACAGGCCATAACAAGTTTATGGTCCGAGTGTCCTAAAAAGTGGGACGTGGGGCAAGATATGAAGTCTATATCGCCTCTTCTGACTAACATCCGATCCAAGTAAGTACTTTAATGGGAAGGCACATTAGGATGTCACGTCCGCATCTCCCACCCCGGGTGATCCATGCGAAATCTGTTGACCAGGTCGCACGAAGCCATCAGGTCAGACAGACTGCTGTCATACCACACCGACCCGCTAGTCCACCCGAACTTATCTATCTTGGGATCAAGGATGGTATTCCAATCACCCATTAAGACTACCCTCTCCGGATCATCTATAAAGCCCTCTACTCGTCGAAAGAAGGAAGCCCTCTCCACAGCGGAATTAGGCACGTAAACTGCAACTATCTGCTATTAACGACAACATCGTGGGTCTTCTGTATAGCGGCAATATCTACCTTGAGGGACACCAGATCTCTCAGCATGCGTGCGGCCTTGCTTCACATCTGAGGTCCCTCACATTATAAGTAGCCAAGTTTAAAGCCATGGTCACCTACCTTATTCAGTGTCACACACGGGCCTGAAGTCCCCGGGGGTGAGGACGCGGAAGGCCTGTCCAAGGCTTCCGGTCAGTAAGTCTGCAGAGGGTACTCCATTCTTGGCCACGCCTCCAACGTCTAGGGGGAAAATTAATTTTAAAGCCCTATAGAAGGAGGGGTGAATATATACAGTGATTCTTCCCTCACATTTAAAACTAAATTGTTTAGCGAAGGACGCACCATGTCCACCAGCTGATGGCCTGGGATTGCATCCTTCGCGGCGTCTATCCACGCCCAGAGGGCCTCAGTCCTGGAATACTTGTTGACTCTAATAAATGTGGTCAACAAGGGAGCGTCCTTGAACTTGGTTGGGTCGGTGACATTATCACCACCGACGTAGAGAAAGTTCTTTAGCTGGTTATAACGGACGCTTCTGCTGCCGGGTCGGAATTGCTTGTGGCTGTGGCTGCGGCTGGGGCTGCGGCTTGTACCTCTACTGGTTTTGTTTTGCTGGGTGTTTTGGTGGGGACTTTTCCCTGGGTGTTGGCTGGTTGCCTTTTAGTACAGTTCTTAGCCATCTGTCCCCTCAGTTGGCAGTGCCAGCAGTGAGGTTTTCTCCTCTCCACGATCAGTCATAGACTGCTCTCCAAACTTGAGCATGGCTGGAACGTTGTCAAAACTGTCCTTGCCCAGGACCATCCGAACTTTGTAGTCCCCGGTCAAAACGTTGCGTCAATCGCGGGCTGGGACGACTGCCTCCATCTCACCGTACTGACTCAGTATGGCTCCGACTTGTTTTCCGGTCATATAGCATGAGACGTTCAGTACTGAGACAGTGGTGTTCCTCCCGCCAAAGTATACTGGCTGGAGCTTAATGTTCCTGCTTCTGTGTTCGGTCCTGGCCAGTCTTTTTGCATCCTCCTGGCTGTGGAGCAGAATGTCCCACATGTCGAAACTCCTCCTGCATATATAGCTTGCCGGAATGTTCAAGTCAGTGAGGATTTCCACCATGGTGTCTCTATTGATACCCGTTAAACTCCTAGTCTTGAGGTCGGAGGTGATCAGGGAGAGAACTCTCTTTTCCAATTTTTCAATCTGTCCCGGAAGGGGTATGATGGTTGTTCCCTTCGTGACATCTTTGTAAATGGAGTTAAAGAGTTCCCTATAATCATCTGCTCCAGCTCCTGAGGGCCCCATGCCATATTCTCGTCCTGTTTGGTGTTGGACGGACCGAGGAGGGGATCGACTGCCGCTGCCTTTTCTTTCTGCCGCTGGCTTTGTTGATGCTGTTGCTGCTGCTTGGACCTTTTGTTTGAGACTAACTCTGGCCAGTGCTCTTGTGGTGTCGTAGACTGGTTTTGGCCCATCTTCTGGCCCCTTTCCTTCCTTTTGTCCAGAGATTGAGTCATGGGATTTCTCCCATCTGGTTTTATTGTCGGTGGTTTGGTTTTCGGGGCTTTTGGTGATGTCAAGTGTTTTGGGGAGCTTTGGCCGGTGGAGGTGCCTTATATTCACCCCCGCGTTCCTTTAGTGATTCCAAAGTGTCCCTGAAAAGCACTTGGGTCCTATGGACAACTCCGTCTTCATCATCTTCCCCTTCGGGCGTTGGGGAGCTGCCCTCATGGGGAGTAGGTGCTAGGTGACCGGATAGGGCTATGAGACTGGGTGTGCCTCGGGCTGTGTACCACCATTGTTGCTTTTGGCCTCCTCATCTCCAACTTCTCTCTGTTCATCTGCCGGGACCCTGTCCTCGTGGGGAGCAGGAGTGGTGGGGTCTTCTCCGGCTGACGAGGATTAAGGTGGAGGGGGTTCATTAAGAGTGGTCCCCCAGAAAGGTGCCTCTTTCCCTCGTCACCCGCCTTTCTGGTCTCTTTCATCTTGGGGTTGTCCTCTTGGGGAGCCTTGGCGGGAGTGCTTTCTCCGACCGACAAGGATTGAGGTGGAAAGCCTGTCGCAGGATGTGTACCACCCAAATCACACCTCGTTCCCTCGTCGCTCGCTTCCTTGAATCCCCGTCTGGGGAGTGGCCCTCTTGGGGAGCCAGGGGCTGGGTTGGTTACCCTCCTGTAGCTGGATCTGCCTAGGTTGCCTAGGGCTGCAGCCTACCCTGGCCTCCTCCTCTTCATTCTTCTTGGTGGGTGCTCCCTCTGATGGGGAGTACTCGAGGGTGGGGCGATGTGACAGATCCGGGGTGGTATACGCCTTTTTCCGGCATTGTGGAAAAAACTGCACCAGCCGCTGAGGCGGACCAAAGTGTAGCGGGGAAAAAAAGAAAAATGCAGGGAAATGGGGGTGGTGAAGGGAGTGGGTGAAGTCAGAAGCAAAAGTGGTTTGACCTTGGGGATGTCAAGTTAGTCAGCTCAGATCTTCCCGCAAGGGGGGAGAGCAGCGAAAGAAGACGTAGTGGGTGCTACAGGTCAGAGTGCCACATCGCAATTAAGAGAGAGAGAGGGGATAGACATCTCTGCCCAGAGAGGGGAACAGAAACGAAACACACGCTCTACCCACGTCACCTACCCATAAACAACCCCAAGGAAGCGAGAAAGAGAACCCGGTGTACTCAATCCACTGGGAGAGCAGTGAAGGAAGACAAAGTTTGGGCCTGGCAGGTCAGAGTGCTGCACACGCAATTAAGAGAGGAGAAAGTAGGCCATTTCAACCTCAGAGGGGAGGGGGAAACGAAGTACCCCCCCCCAAAAAAAAATAAAGATGCTAAGCTAACCCGACCAGGTCGCGTCTACCAAAAATAGTGTTGTCGGTCCCGAAAACAGCAAACTCGCAAAGAAGGGATCAGTTTTTGGGTCCAGACTACGACACAATAGCGTCGGTCCTGGGGGAGCAAAAAGGGTCCAGACTCCCCAAAAAGAGGGTCAGTCCCACTAACAAAGGTTAGTAAAGTCACAAGAGTAACCAAAGTGAAAGCCTTCAACTTGAATGGTGGGTCAAGTGGCGGACCTCTTGAAAAAAAAAAATAAAAAATGAGGTAGCTGGGAGAGCAAATACTACACTTTGATCTTGGCCTAAAGGCCAAGAAAAGGGTATTTATTTGCTCCTCCACCGAGCAAATTAGGGACAAGGCCGATTTTTAATGTGAGGAGTGAAGGGGAAATGGTGACCAACTCCCCGGAGAGTAGGGGAGCTGGATAGTGACAATTGGTATGAAGAGTTGTCCCTAAATTGACCATGATCTTATATGTGGGGTTGCCCCCACATATGGTCTTTGCTTGCAGTATCTGCCGGAACAGATACTACACTTTCATCTTTACCAAAAGGCCAAGAAAAATGCGATATTTATTTGCTCCCCCACCGAGCAAATTAGGCACAAGGCCGATTTTTAATCGAGTGAAGGCCAAGAAAAGCTTAAAAAGCTAAGAACAGCATCTATTAACAACAGACCTTGGATCTTAACCAAAAAGGCCAAGCACAAAAGTGTTACGGACAGACCGACCGATTGACCGACGGACCGACGCAGTGACTCATAGAGTCGCTTGCACGCGACTAAACACTATATCAGACTTAACCGTTATGTACAGTTGCATAAAGCAATCTCGGATAATTTCTGATAACCATGCACGTTAGAATAGATTAGTTTGTTGAGATTCAAATTTTTGTTGTGATAAATGCTTATATTGGGATAAACTAGAAGAATCGATGTTTACATAGATAATATAAACAAATAGGTTTTGGAATAACAGCAATTTTTAAATAGCTTAACCTTGAACAATCTGACGTAGGGGTGACTTTATGCTGACGTGTATCTTAGGAGGATACGGAGTCAGTGAGAATTTTAGTTCAGTCTAGTTTTGGGAGCCAACGTCGGTTTTCCCAAAACGCATGAGGAAGTCTGTCGAGGCAGCAGACTTAGAGATATGATTTAGAACGGTAGTTGTAACTTCTAGCAGATGGGACGCTTCCGGGCTAAAAACCTGTAAGTATGCATTATCAACGTTTCGGGTTAGTCTCTCTCTCTCTCTCTCTCTCTCTCTCTCTCTCTCTCTCTCTCTCTCTCTCTCTCTCTCTCTCGAAGAAGTTGAAAGTCTTTATTTCAGTCCAATGATCCTAACAGCTGAACCGGCCAACATGGAAACCGTTGGTAAAAAAGTATAATCCTATTTCATGTCTTTACATCCCAACATTTAGAATGTATATCGATTTCAAAGACACTCATGAATAGACAATCCCACTTATACACATTTTATAAAGGGACTATTTAAACGCTCATCTCTTCCCCATAACATACGCCATCTTGGTGCCGTTTACATATACCCATAACAATATAACAGTAGCAAGAAAATTAAGCTTGAAATATCGACCGACCAAACTAACATTTATCTTCTATACATCTACAAAGATGAGTTTTTCTTGCTCTGACATTAATATTAAAAACCTACTTTTTCTATTTAAAATTATTAAAACGATCTTCATTATATACTGTCATCGATATGCGAGTGAACTCATGAAAAACAAAAAACGAATATTCATTAATTAATTATTCGTTGTTTTTTTTTATTAGATGATCGGTTTCATTTAAATATTTTTATGCATAGTTTACACATAATTGCGTAGCATTTGTGATAAAAATGTTCCAGAATACGAAATTGTTTAAGCGACCGTGTTTGTGCGAATGATAAACGTCTCTACGAAACTCCTCCCTGACTATTTCGTCTACAGACTTGAAACTTGATATAAAGTGTATTTGGACCTCGGGAATGCTTTCCATTTGGTTATAGCCTAGCAAAATAGCTGTTAAGGGGTCAAAATTCAGGAAGAACAGTTGATTTGGGCAGAATTAACCGATTAATTTCTGAGCATGCGTACATATACATTTTTAGCTTGAAGTTGATTAATTTTTAGCCTTTTAAAGCATCTGACGACATCTCAAGTGGTAACCACGACGGCTGATGTGCTAAATATAACGGGAGTGCGTAATGTTTTGTTTTTGATTCCAGATGATAGTAATGAAGTCTTTTTTTATTTTAACTTTTTAAATCATTACTATATATATTGGGTACAATATAATAATCAATAGAAAATTTGTTCTATAATAATAAATACAAAATCTGAATGATTAAAATATTATATGTAAGCGTATTTTATGATCGGGCAACACCGGGCGTCCCGCTAGTACGTGATATGAATATCGAGAATGCCTCAAGATAACATGCGTCTATTCAAATTACGCATTTAGCGAGAAAAATATTATTTTAAAGTGAATCGGGACAGACCAACTGCGGAACGGGCAGACAAAACCTATCATAGATATGCATGGACGCGTCTTCAAAAAATGGAGAAAAAAAAGAGCGGAAATAATAATGTCGATTATTTTAGCCAGGGGATTTACTTCGGGGAAATTGTCGTCAGCTTTATTCAACTATTAGCGAAAATTAAGCTTCAGAAATTAGAGAAGATTCACCGTGTTTATTCATTAGTTAAAAATTAATTGGAATCGTGGTTTTCAAATGTTCGCTCTTCATAGAATCAACCGGAAGTCAGAAGACAAAAGTGATTAAAATGATAATTTTATTTTAATTTTTCGATGAAACTTGCCAAGCTTTCCCTCCAAAAACAAATCGCTCGTCTTGCTGCAACGACCATCAAGTTTCTCCCACTCTCTATCTGTGCCTAAATGTAAACGCAAATTCCGTGAAAAAAATCTTCTTTCCTAGAATTGCCCGTCTGACTACAATATACAGATATTCTAGTAAAAAATATAGTAAATTTATAACTTAAATTTGCGGCATTAAGAATTTTTTTTTTTTTAATTCAATTTAACATTATATAATCAATTCTTAATTCTGCAATATTTTAAGCTATAAATTTATTATGTTTTTACTAGAATATCTTGTCCCTTTTATTATCCACGTTCAAGCTTAACCATATTACTTTTCATGCTCGATATAACTCTGTCAATTTTCAGTCTACAGACTCGAAATTTGATATACAGGTTACTGAGATTTGGGAAAATCGATGTGATCGGTTTTGGGTCAGAAATTTGGCGATTAAAGGGTCAGTTCAACGATTTGACCTTTGAGAACTCTACCAAACTCCTCCGACAATTTTGGGTCTACACACTTGAAATTTTAGATATAGGTTCCTTTGACATGGATCTAACTTAATAACTCAGTTTGAGCACAGAACTATAAATTTTAAGTGGTGATAAAAGGGGTCAAAGTTAAAAAGAAAATTTACCGCTTGTTTTTTTCTCAACATACACATCCAAATACCCGGGTAACGCTGGGCACCCATGCTAGTATATATATATATATATATATATATATATATATATATATATATATATATATATATATATATATATAGTACGGAATAATCGCGTGGACACATCGGTTCTCGTCAGATCACCGTGGTTAAACAACGTTGAGCCTGGTTAGTACCAGATGGGTGACCATTTGGGAATTTTTGTTGCTGTATGTGCTCTCCGCTTATCTCGGCATTTGTTTCCAGCCGTCCTTTACATACACTTCACTTGCCACTGGTATTTAACAATGTTGACTCAGGAGATGTGTGGTTGGAGATTGCACACCTGCTGCCACAAAAATTTCACGCGCAGGCACCCCTACATGAGTATCCATAGTCTGTCAAAGACTGAAGGAGCCTGTTTTAATATATATATATATATATATATATATATATATTATGTATATGTATATATATATTATATGTATATATGTATATATATGTATATATTATATATATATTATACATATAATATATATATATATATATACAGGGTGGTCGCTAGAAAAGCGGGAAATTTTAAGGGCAGCTTAGATCATGAATAAAATGCGTGATTGCTATTTTTTGATTGGTTCTTTTGTTGTCGAATGGGTGTGCAGTTTGCATATTGATTCCATTACATCTTGCTTGTTTATTTCTTCGATTTACATTTTGATATCCACATCATGGACGGGATCAGCAGGAAACACACACTCTATTGATGACTTGAAAACGTGCTTGGCAAGAGCTTTGAATGATATCCCACAAGTTACCCTTCAAAACGCCACACGAGCTTGGATTTCTAGGTTAAGGCGCAGCAGTGAATTGCACGGACGACATTTTGAGTATCTATGAGTATAATATAATATTTGTCCTTGAAACTTTGTAAAAGTTATTTCTTGTAACAATAAATCGTTGTTTGACAAATTTCCCGCTTTTCCAGCGACCATCCTGTAGTTGTGTTCAAGTTCAATGCAACAAGATCTTGTTGAGCCTGCCCGTAAATAATTCATATCCCTCCCATTTCTACCACTAACTATTAATACATCTGGATGACCATCATAGGTTCTGGATAATACCTTAAACTATATCCGATGATGAGGCCCAAGCTTGCGGGTTTTGAGGAATTGGAGCCACCCTTTAATTGTCATTGCTCCCAGGTCCACTCTGACCTGGACTTGTAGTACCTGTTAGGGCCCCAACTATGGGTTAAATAGGAACCGACTGAAAAAAAAAAGCAAATATACTCTATTAAAAAATTGTTCTTCCAAATCACTGGACTTGGCATTAAATAACCTGGAAAGGGTTGATATGCTGTAAAACAAAACCAACTAAACACCTTACACTCATAACCTTTATCCTTAAGTGGATTTCGGTCCTTGATAAGTGGTAATGAATGTAAAAAAATACTTAATAATTTTTTAATAGAAAGCAAGTAAAAACTCAACTGTATAGGTATATAGAAGATAAATATTAGTTTGGTCGATATTTCATATTTCAAGCTTAATTATGTTGCTACGTAACGGTTAAGTTTGAGAAAGTATAATAGTCGCTCTCTCAGCCATACGTGTAACACAAAATGTTTGGTAGGTAACGCTTTTTGAATGTAACGCTTAAGTTTGAAACAGCATTTTTGATATGTAACACTAAAGTTTTATGCAGTATTTTTGGTATATACTGTTAAAGTTTGAATTAACTCTTTTTGTATTTTTGAAACAGCATTTTGGAAACAGCATTTTTACTTATAAGACTTTAGTTTGAAACTGCATTTTTAGTATGTAAGAATTTAGTTTGAAACTGCATTTTTAGTATATAAGACTTTAGTTTGAAACAGCTTTAGCATGTAAGACTTTAGTTTGAAACAGCATTTTTAGCATGTAAGACTTTAGTTTGAAACAGCATTTTTAGTATGTAAGACTTTAGTTTGAAGCAGCATTTTTAGTATGTAAGACTTTAGTTTGAAGCAGCATTTTTAGTATGTAAGACTTTAGTTTGAAGCAGCATTTTTAGTATGTAAGACTTTAGTTTGAAACAGCGTTTTTAGTATGTAAGACTTTAGTTTGAAACAGCGTTTTTAGTATGTAAGTTAGTATTGTAAAACGATTGTTTTTGTTATGTAAGCATTAAATTTGAAGCAACCAATCATGAAGGGTTTCTTTTTAACCGCAATTTTTAAAAGTAAATAATAAACGTATTTTAGTCTTTTAAACATGATAAAACAAGAAAATATTTATTTACCGAATATTATATCGCAGAAGCAACACACAACTTCCCCTTTTGAATTAATACTCATTTTTCTTCGTTTTCTTAAATTAATATTAAATAATTCCTGTTTCATTATAAATCCTGTTTCTTTTGTTTTCTTTCTCAATGCAATAGCTTAAGTTTTCTTATAATCTAGTAAAATACTGTAATTCATTATCACTAACTCTTGCTTTCTTGGATCTCAGGCCTGACGTAATTTTTCAGTAGTTAGGCCTCCTATTTACGAAGGTCACGTTTTCACGTTGCAAAGTTTCATACTCAATCGTAAATGTTTTTGTTTTTTTTGTCTTTTTTTATAGTTATTCCTAATGAAATTAACGAACGATGAAATGGTTAAAGAATAAAGGTATAAAAGTATAAAATAGCGTTTTGTTGGTATGCCCTGTGTAATTCTCAAATAAAATTTTCATCGATCTATCACGCATAAGTTGTAAATACAATGTTAATTCTTCTGCCACACGTATGTATGTAATGCCATTTCTGGTTTATCATGCATAAGATTTAAATAGTTGATACGCCATGCTTAGATTTGAAATATAATTTCTGTTATTTTATCAAGTGAGAAATATCAGTTCTAGAATTGTCCACAAGGACACATGGCGGAGTGGCATACTTAGTAATGTTAAGTTATACTCTTATTGGGGGTGAGAGTTTAATCCTCTGTGTGGACAATACTCACAAATACAATTGCGAATTACTTAACTTTTCTACTCAGTCATGGCTGACGAAAGGATAGTATGCTACCCTGTTCAATCTGCAGTGCAGGCGATACTCAAAAATACAATTGCGTATGACTAGGGCTAGGACAACAGCATATTCTTTCCATTGTTTTGACTCTCGAGTGTGTATCCGTTAATATCTTATATGTTTTTATATAGAGTGATGATGTGGTTCTCGGTTAACTGTGTCTAACTGTGTTGGATATATACTCGAGAGTCAAAACAATGATAACGAAGGAAATCATGATAGCCATGGATTAAATACAGGTTTCTGTTTGAAATTCCCGAGTTCGACAGAAAGATTTCCGATTTCGACCTTTGAACAAAGTCGGGGGTTACATCGACTAAGATGAGAACATTAGTGAGATTAATGCAAATACGAATGGCATTTTTGTTGGTAGATTTAAGAGTGAAGTAAAATTTCAGTTAGTCTACCAAGCTTCCACTTTTAAATAACTTTTGCGCCGCTAAGATTACTATTTGATTGGAGGCATCTTCAGAATCTCTGTGTTCGTGTAATTTCAGTGACTGAATTTTTTGTTCCACCATCTTTTTATTTTTTTACTAGCCTGAGGGCCTGGCGTTGTCCGGGTGTTCGGAGGTGTGTGTTGAGCAAAAAAAAAAAGTGATAGTAGGCAAGCAGGCTCGAACAAGTACGGCGAAGGAGAGAACGAGCGAAAAAGAAAACGTGACGTCTTCCAAACCGGAAGTGGCGAAGGTTTAAATTAAGGCTATCGAGAAGAGGGAATGACTTTCGAAAATATCAGCGAAAAAAAGCGACCCCTTCTTGTAGAAAAATGCCAGTTAAGGGCGAAGGAATGAATGTTTTTAGCCAATTTTTCGATATTTGTCGTCTGAAGAGTCGAGCTTCAAAACGATATGGATCTCGAGAAAATCGGTCGCCTCTGTCGAACGTTTTAGGCAAACATACATACATACATACATACATACATACAAACAAACATGCATACATACATATAAACAGACAGGTGAGATTTATATTATAGATTATTATTTCTTGGAAACTCCATATTTTCTTGCTACTCTTCGTTTTTGCTTTTCTTCCCCCCATTTTTTTCGTATTCGTTTAGATATAAACATATCCTATGCATTTGTATCCTGTGCTTGGTGGCTTATTATATAGGCTGGATCATGTTCGTGTATATATATATATATATATATATATAATTTAGAATTGTGTGATGACACTTATCAACCTATATACTCAAAGAATTTTTTTAAATACAGACTTGAATTTGGTATATAGGGTATTCAGACATGTAAAATCCTTTTTAATCAGTATTCATCCGGGAAAAAAGGCTGCTAAAGAGTCGAAATTGAAAAACTGATATTCGGAAAGCGGACGGATTTTTATCTGTTTGTTGTTTCACAAAGATCGAAAACAATTTAAAATCGTGTCAAGTTGGTCTAATGGTTATTGTACTGGACTACCTGTCGTTAGGTTTTGGTTTCGATCTCAGCACAAGTATTTTTTTTTTACTTATAAAAAGTGAAAAATTGTTTCGGAAAAACATAATACTCGCATTCACATGTCTCAGTTTGTTTCCGTTTTCTTTTTTTACTTCATTTTTTTTTTTTTAGGAATTAGACGTTATGTTTAATACCGGGCAACATCGGATACATCTACTAGTATATATAGGAAAGTGAGAATATATGCGTATGAGGAGACTTCTCAGACTATATACTCAACGAATACTTTATCTACAGACTTGAAATTTGGTATATAGGGTATTCAGACAGGTGAAAAACTTTTCAATCAGTTTTCATTGGGAAAAGGGCTTTTCATTTTTAACGCGCAGCTGTCTTATAAAAAACTACTGTTGGTTGTATATGTTGAGCCTTTCTGCTTGTGCGATGAAACAACTTCTCGAATGTAATTGTGATGTTAGGCTGTATAATCGTGTTAACTTTAGTTTAAATCGAACTTCTTTAATCGGATTTTTTCTGATTATCAATTTTCGATACTTATCAGAAGCATTCCGATACAAAACTTATCTAAGAACACTTTCAGACACATCAAGAACATTTGTGTGAAATTAAAAAAAATCGACTCAGCAATTTCGGAATGCATAGGGAACGAAATCATATGCATATGCACACATGCACACACATACACACACACAAGCAAACTACGTTTTATATATAAGTAGAGATAAAAAAAGAAATCAATCTTAAGCGTAGTTAATAATAGTAACATAAAAATAAGACGTTAATTAGGCATCCTTAAAATTTTAGATAACTCATTAAGGATATGACGTCATATCCGGCGAAATATCGGTAACAGACAGGCGCCAACTTTTCATTAAAATAACATTAATTCCTTCCTTTTCCCTTTTCAATCATTATTCGAAATATCCCCCCCCTTTCTAGGCTAGAAAACTTCTCGCACCTGCCAGTGTTGTATATATTTTCACGGAGCCAACATTTGCCAGTACAGTGTGTTCTTCTTGTTCCACATCTGAACAAGTGTATCCCAAACCAAGCTTCTGTCTTTTCACCACTAACGCTCTGATCCTCACTTGTCCACAATTGAGATGAATGGCTCTAGTCTCAAAATAGCACCCGGCGTCGACAAGCTTTTTGGATTTACCTTCAACTTTGAACTATAATGGAAGTCTTACATCAAATCTGTTTTTTTTTTTTGTATTTTATTTACACAGTGGTCACCACCTATCAAGGCCCGGAAGCCACTCAGGGATAAGGGTTATTGAAAGTACATTACGTTAGTGTGGAGATTTGATGAAGTGTTTACTTAAGGGGGCGGCTCATTAGGAATTTGTTAACGCTGGACTTGAACACATCCAAGTTGTAGTCAGGTGGGAAGCAGGCAGACGGAACAGAGTTCCACAGGCGTGCTGTTCTAAGAAAGAAGCTTTTTTCATAGAATCCACGTTTTGATTTAGGCACAGATAAAGAGTGGGGGAAATTTTTCATAGTGGATTCAGCTAGACGGGTGTTTTTCGTGAAAGATTGGCGAGGGAGGGGGAAAGAGATTGGAGTTCAGACGAGCACCTGCCATAGAAATAACGATAAAACAAGGATAGGCTAGCAACGTCTCTTTTGTGGGAGAGAGGTTGCAAGAAAGAGAAAAGGGCATCTTCCAATAAGCCACGAAGTCTATTTTGTACTCTGTCAAGGCAGGATAGGTTGTTTTTAGCAGCTCCTGCCCAGATATGACAGCAGTATTCCATCCTTGGACGCACTTGGCTTTTATATAGATAGAGAATTGCATCAGTAGTGAGATATCTTCTGGAGCAGTAGAAGGATCCCACCATCTTTCCAGCGACCTTGGCAACAGACTTGATGTATGTGTTACATTTCAGATCAGGAGTAAAGGTCAAACCCAGAAGCTTGTCAAAACACGGGGCCTCTCCCAGACGAGAGCCATCCATCCCAATTGATGCCAAATGGGGATCAGAGCGTTGATGATGTAAGGTAGGAGTTTGGTTTTAGATGCATTAAAGGTAACCAACCACGTCTTCCCCCACTGAACCACGCGCTCGAGATCAGAGGAGAGAGAATCAGAGAGAACTTTGTGATTTACAGCCTTTGATGTGTTGCCGTAGTCGTAGATGTCAACGAATGATTTAAGTATGTGTTTAGATAGATGTCAACGAATGATTTAAGTATGTGTTTAGGGAGGTCATTGATGTAGACCAGGAAGAGAGTTGGGCCCAGGATTGACCCCTGAGGGACTCCAGCATTAATACTGCAGGCCTCTGATTTTTTCCATCGACCACTACTCTTATGAGCCTATCGGAGAGAAATGATTTAATGATTGAGAAAACATTTCCAGTTATACCGTAGCCGGAAATCTTGTGAAGTAGACCCTTATGCCATACCTTGTCGAAGGCCTTTGATATGTCAAGAGAAATTGCCCTAGAAAGGAAGCCTTTGTCAAGAGATTCACTAATCCTGTGAGATATAACCGTCAGCACATCTGCGGTAGATCTTGCAGAGCGGAAACCATATTGTGTGTCACTAAGAAGGTTATTCCTGCTGAGGTGGTTGACTATTTCCCTATTTAATATGGATTCCAGCAACTTACTCATAACACACAGGAGACTTATTGGTCTGTACTGAGAGGGAGATGACATCACCTGAATTCTTAAATACAGGGCAAACTAATGAGGTCTTCCAGGGAGTCGGAAAGCACTTCTCCTTAAGGCAGCGCTTAAACAGTTTCGTAAGTATGGGAGCAAGTTCTGGTTGAAGCTTAACAATATAATTGGGATGCCGTCAGGGCCAGTTGCTTTACTGGAATCAAGATTCTTGATTAGTTTGGCGACCTCATGCACGGATATTTGTATGTTACCTAGCGTGTTCTGTATTATAGGAGGAAATATGGGGAGTTGATGACCTTCGTCGCATAGGGTAGAATTAGCTGCAAAGTTCTTTGCAAATAGTATGGCCTTGTCTGATGCTGACGAGATGACCTCTGGTCCATGATAATGGTTGGGATAGAACGCACACTTCTGTTCAGGATCCTATTTGTTATTTGCCAAAACTGGTGGGAACCAAGCTGCTGATCAGCTACCTTGGATTTAACAGACTGGGCATATAGCTCTCTTGCATTTTTTATTACTCTTTTACAGTGGTTGCTGGCAGTCCTGAAAGCAGCTTTAGTCTCAGTGCATCTATTACGTTGGTAGCTATGGAAAAAGTGATTTCTGTGTGCGATAGCAGCAGCACATTCTGGGGAGAACCATGGCTGGCTGGTAGGTTTTTGTTGGAATTTTTTAGATGGTATGAATTGGTCTATGCCTACAATTAACCATTTGGTCAGATCTGATACTATAGAGGACACTTCCTTTTTAAACATGGAGTGCAGAGGTAAATAATATATGAATGTACGGAAGCTATCCCAGTCAGCCATAGAGTATCGGTATACAGTACGGTGGAGGGGTACGTCTGGGGACTTATTACATTTCGTTTTTATCTTAACTGATACGACGGAGTGGTCGGAGGATCCTAGAGGAGAATGAACGGAACATGAACGTAGCTCAGGGGAAGTTGAGAGAAAAAGGTCTAGGAGGCTTGCATATTGACCGGGTGTATCGGGTACACGGGTGGGCTCGCGAACAATCTGAGTAAGGTCATAAGCAATTGCAAAATCATGACAAAACCTCCCCTCATCATTTGTCTTATTTGAATGGGTCAGCCATTCCACGTTATGGACGTTGAAGTCACCACAGATGTGGATGTTAGCCGAGGGATGTGCAGACAGGATGTGGTCGATTTTCTCAGATATGCTCTTAAAGATAGTAACTCCGCTGTTGTGGGGCCGATAGAGGGCAAATATAAATGCAGTGGTGTTAGCAAGTGCAACCCGGAAGCACATATAGGGTAAATTAGGATCTTCTCTAGAGATATCCCTGCCATACGAGAAGCCATCTTTAATGTAGGCACATATTCGAAGCCCATGGCGATCTTGGGGATCAGATTTAGCTGTTAAGTTAGAGTATCCGTTAATTATGAACTCATCCAGGGAAGTGGTCGGCCCTATTCCAGTTTCGCTTAGAAATAATGTTCGGTTTCGTCTCCTGTAATTGGGTTTCAACCTCTGGAAGGTTGGAACGTAGACCCCTGATGTTGGAGAAGGAGGCCTGGTAGTAGGAGTCTACATTTAGATGGGGTTCTAGGTTGCCAGGGTCCTTAAATCGCCCCAGAATGTATATTACTCCCGACGCATTTCTATACCTGTATAAGTGCCAAATACGCCCGCAAGTAGGAAACTGTTAGCAGATCTCAGGAGGAGTTGCTTTGAGCACCTATCCTGCATTGACAGGCTTCAAAACTCGTTTCGAAAACTAGTAAGCGATACCATTTTTCTCCTCCCTGCAACCTCTTTCCTACAAAAGAGACATTGCGAGCCCATACCTGCTCTACTACTATTTTCACGATAAGTGCTCGCCTGGGCTTCATTCGATACTCATCCACTCCCGCTGCCAAACTTTTACAAAACCACTCGTCAAGCTACAACCACTACCAACAATTTCCCCTGCACTGTATTAGTTCCTAAATCTAAACCCAAATACCATGAACAAAGCTTCTTTCCTAGAACTGCCCGTCTGTTGAACTCTGTTCTTCTGGCCTGCTTTCCAGCTTATTACAACATAGTCGTCTTCAAGTCCAATTTAATCAAGTTCTTGCTATCACGCCCCTTTACATAGCCAAAATTCTACCCCATTCCCATCAAAAGCGATCACTGATGTGTTATCTCACTGACCACCTTACACTCATTATCCCTTATCCTCGAGTGGATTCCGGGCCTTGATAAGGGGTTACTCCCTTGTAAAAAGAAATGCACTAATCACTAGCATCTCCTTATTTAACAAGGTGCAAAAAACGAATATCTAACATAATAGGCCCCGCACTATCAACTAAGCTCCAACCTCTGTCGCATAGCAGCAATTTTGTATCCCTGTGTTTGTTATGCAAATACTGTCAAAATAATCACTACCTCCCCTTATTATGTTCTCTCGAAAAAGTACGACTTCGTCTGTCACTTATCGGTATGAAAAAACGGCAAATTTGTTTATTACATAAAAACATTACTTGATTAATTTTTATGATTTTTGGTATATACAATCTTCATTTCGTGACAAGTAAGTACAATATAAAAGTTTTTCTTGATTTTATAAATGCCAATCTGAATAAACACCCCAAAAATGATAATTATCCTATCTTAAAATTCAATTGGATAACTTTATTCGGCATTAAATAACCAATACTATGCCTCCGACTATGGATGCCTCAAGAGATAATGGATACACCATGTAAAAGTGGCTACGCATGTAATTTTGAGGCAAATGGTTGCGCTATTTCCACCAATACCGCTCCTGAATCGACACTGTTTGAGTCCAGTGCCAAAAAGAGTCCTAGACAACTGGAAACAATGCCGAGATAAGTGGAGAACACATACAACACTTGGAGTTTCTAAATGGTCACCTATTTTACTACTGACCCTTTTCAACGTTGCTTAACTTTGGTGCTTTAACGATAATCGGTGTGTCAACGTGAATTATGCCGTATATAACCAATAGGTGATTGATATGACGTCAAACATAGCCATCCAAACTAACCCACTCTACTTTCTTTTTGCCATTTCTATATTTTACATTCTTCTGTATATTATCTTTTTTACTTATGCGTTTTTTTTTTCTGAGGGTGTTTTCCTTCGTTTTCTTCTTTTTTTTTACAAAGGAGACACCACTTATCAAGGCCCGGAAGCAACTCGATGATAAGGGTTAATGGGTATACATAAGTAGTGGAAATTTTGTAAATTGGATTACTTAGGAAGTGGTTCATCAAGAAGTTGTTTACGTTAGCCTTGAAGACAATCAAATTGTAGTCAGATGGAAAGCAGGCAAATGGAAGAGAGTTCCACAGGCGTCTAAGAAAGAACTTTTGTTCATGGAATCTACGTTTAGGTTTAGGCACAGATAAAGAGTGTGGGAAATTATTAATAGTGGTTTTGGCTAGACGAGTGTTATTCGTGAAGGTTTGACGTGGGGGCATAGATTGAAGCTCAGACGAGCACTTGCGATGAAAATCACGATAAAGCAGAGACAGGCTCGCAACATCTCATCACTAAGCTACGAAGTATATCTTGAACTCTGTCAAGGCAGGATAAGCTGCTTCGAGCAGTTCCTGCCCAGATGTGGCAACAGTACTCTATCGTTGGCCGAACTTGGCTTTTTATATAGGTAGAGAATTGCATCAGGAGTTAGATATCTACTGGAGCAGTAGAAGGATCCTACCATCTTTCCAGCGGCCTTGATGTATGTGTTCCATTTCAGATCAGGAGTAAAGGTCAAGCCTAACAGCTTGTCAAAACATTCAGCCTCCCTAAGAAAAGAGTCATTCATTTCAATTGATGCTAGATAATGATCAGAGCGGTGATGATGTAAAGATAAAAGCTTGGTTTTAGATGCATTAAATTAACCAGCCATCGCTTTCCCCATTGTGCCACGTGCTCACGATCAGAGGAGAGAAAGAGAGAGTCAAAGAGAACTTTGTCTTCGTTGTTTTTTCTTTTTTCTTTCATATTCTCTTTTTTAGATTTGTTCGCTTTTCATCAATTGTTTTCTTCATTCAGTCACATTATTGTTATATAAAATCTTTTTATTCCATTTTCTCTTATTTTTCTCATTCTTTTTTCCCCCCTCAAATTTTCCTTCGCTCTCCTTTCTTCTTTCCTATTATCTCTGTTTCTTTTGTTTTTTTTTCTCTTTACTTATCTCTATTTTTTTTTTTTTTTACATTTCTATTTCTTATTATTTGTTCTCCTCGTTTCTCTTTCTTTTTTTTCCCCTCGTTTTAATGCCTTCTTCTTTTATGCTCTCTATCCGTTCCTATCTTCCCTTTTCTTCTTTTGTTTATCCATGTCAGTTTAAATTTTCTTATTTCCTTCGTGTTCTTCAGGTGTTCCTCTCATTCCCTTAATTTTAATCTGTCTGTCTATCTTCCTTTTTCTTTTTATAATTCTTCTTTTTATCCTTCGTCTGTCACTCCTCCTCTCTCTACCGTTTTACCCTTTTTATATATTATCGTTCTCTCTCTCCCTCTCTCTTTGTCTCTCTCTCTCTCTTAATATCTGTATATCTCAATTTATCTTACCCCTCTCATTTTGTTGTACTTTGTTCATAATTACTGTGTTTATTATTCATTTATCACTTCTGCCGCACGATCCCCCCCTTTCTCTTTCTCTCTATATCTCCTACCCTTGTTGTATATGACTGAATGACCAGCTAGGTGTCTATGTTATACACGGTGGAACGATAAAATTGTCGCTCCACAAAGATGACATTATTCCATTTTATTCCGATCGTCTTCTTTCTTTTTTGCAGATCATCTACTAGTTGACCAGTTGTGTACAAATTCAAAGTGACACAATGTCTGAAAGTGATACAATGTCCGACGCTGCTGTACAACTCCTCCTCTCTACTGATCCTAGAACAAGTGTAGAAATTTTATTTTCAACCTTTTGTCTTTCCTTCTCTCTCCCTCCCTTTCTTTACCCCCCTCCCGCTTTTCTCGGTGTACCTTGTGCTGCTACTGCTTGTTATATCACGTGTTGAATGCATGCCTTTTGATTGATAAAAGGAGATGTGTGCGCCATTTTGTTGGAAGTTAATGGCACAAGGGAGATAATTTACATACACCCTCTTTTAAAAAGATTAATTGTTGACGTGTTTTATTTAAGTTATTGGACATGCAGTAACCCCTGACTACACCTATATTCTTACTCCTTCTATCCCTTACAATATTGTTAATGGAGTTCTTTGAGAACCGCCAGAGGGACTAATTTGGCAGACACTATTATTGGTGAACATGAAACTGTTTATATCTTTCTTTCCCTATTCCTTTCCATTTAATAAAAAAATTGTTTATCGTAGTAATTTTTTTTTTTGTTTTGTTTTGTTTTTTTTTTCCTTGTTGTGCAATGGGATAACCTTCATGTGACGTCATGATAAAATTCCCGTTACAATTGCCAGCACCCTGCAAAAGCATCGCTGGATTGCCAGGAATAACAGGGATGTCCTCAGTATGATGAAAACAAAGTTTCGGTTACGGTTATTGTCTTTCGTGTGGTTTCAGGTAAGGACCACATCATGCCACCTCACATCTTCGAAATCAGTTTAAAAGTCAACACCAAAGTGTACCTGGATATGCTGAGGAGTGTGCTGATCCCTGTTGCAATCAGGTGGCCGCTGGCAGACCTTGGGTGTGACAGCAGGACTCATCGCCGGCCCAAAAGTCCAAAGAGACCCAGGCTTTGCTTCAGAAGAAGTGATCCTTCCTCAACCTGAACCCGTTGGACTACTTCGTTTGGTCATACGTTGAGAACATCACCAACATGACCTCCCACAAACACCAAAGCCAGCCTGATCGTCGCCAACCACCAAGTATTCGCAGAGTTCCCACCAGCGCTTTTGGAAAAGAAATGCTCCCAGTTCTGGACCCGTATCGATGTGGTGATTGACGCCGAAGGCGGCTACATTGAATAGATGTCAGCTCTACTACATAATCTAGTTACCTGAATTGATTTGTTCAATAAAAGTTTTAAAATCTAGCTGTAGTGTTGTTCTCGTTAGGACCACAATTTTATAGTTCCATGTAACGTTTTATATATGTGTGTAACTTAACGTGTTGTGATCGTCAATTAATGTCCCTATGTGTGTATATATTTCTAACAGTGTCTCTATGATTGTATAGTGTCTGGTCTGATCGTCTCTATGATCATCTAGTGTGTGCACACATATTTATAAGTGTGTACAACAAATATAAACAGAGATAGATACCTTAAAAACAGTTCAATAAACGGGACGAAATACATCTTACAACAAGTTCTTGTGGAGAACGAATAAACATTTTGCTGGGGTGTTATATTCAGGCCAAAATAAGAAGCAGGGGAACATACATCTTCCGTGGGTGGGTCTTGATTGACAGTACTGCAAAAGCTGCAATGAGATTTCCTTAGGAACGACAATCGACACTCGGGTTATTATTTGTAACTTTTATTCTTGACGTCCTCGCTCTCCATTTCTGGAGTTTCACGTCTCTTTTGGTTTCACATTTTGCGATGCGTCCGCTCTCCAATCAATTAACCTCTCTTTGTCGAATTTGTCTGTTCCACTTGGCTGCCAAATCTGAAAACCTACGTGTATATCAAAATTACTTTTCATTTTGCCAATATACATTTCTAGTGTTGCATAGGATGTTCATCTGGGGTACTTAACGGGACACGTATAACGGGGCAAATATAATACGCAAATGACGATGATGATGAGGGAGACTCTTATATCAGACTAGGATGCTTCTTAGGGACTCCATATTATTAATACAGACCGGAATATATGGTGCAACAGTTCTTATACACATATAGAGAGGAGGAGATACTTTACTTATGATGATGGGGAGGACACATACTTCTTTGAAGGGTTCTACAAAGTTCCCTACAAGATTATGATAAAAACACATTTACCTTTTTGACGACACGAGACAACAGTTACAAACATAGTTGGTTTCCTTTATTCTTCAATCGACCGATCGGTGATGTCAGGAATTCAAACTTTGACTTACATGGTCTATTTTCCCTCCTCCGCTTCTAAGGGGCTCTTCTCTCCAACTGACTCTCTCTCTCTAGCTCTCTCTCTCTCTCACTCTCTCATCAACCCTAACTTCGAACCGTCAGATTCCCATATTGAGAAATCTCCTTTGTTTATGACGTCAGAAGTGTGGTTTTCAAACGTGACTAATTTTCACGTGGCTTTACATATGTTTGTCAAAACTCATTTATGGCAAACAAAAGAATCCTCAATTCTAATTCTAACCTATTTTTAAACAATATAACTCGCATTGTGCATTCATTTAACTGACATATTTTATATCCAGATTTCTAAAAGAATCGACAATCGACTTTTTTCCGACATAAACAATATTTAACTATTTCTAATAGAATTAACAAATTAATTTCTAACATGCCATTTTCCATTATCTTTAGCACTTGTCTACAGGGTTCGATCCTAGCCTTTTCCTAATATCATTTTCACTTATCTAGTATGTCTTCTTACTTACACGAGAAGGGGACAGCCCTTTCATGTAACACTAGCACATATTTTAACTCACAAAGCATCTAGACTACAAAACAACAATCATAATAATAATCATCGAGTTTACTTCCTGGCGGTTTTCCAGAACCAACACTACAGCATCTATCACTCTCTCTCTCTCTCTCTCTCTCTCTCTCTCTCTCTCTCTCTCTATCTATCTATCTATCTATCTATATCTATCTCTATCTCTTTCTCTCTGATTTTTTATGCCCTTCGTATTTATAATCTTTGGTTCTCACTTCTGACTAATTACTCCTTTCTCGATTCTTATTCCCACAACGTTTCGACAGATGTAACCTCCGATATTCTCCAGGTGTATTTTGACCCTGGCTCTTATTGGTGAAGGGTGAAAAAAATGTCTTTTTTTTGTTTTTGTTATTGTTTTTATGCTTTTCATTCCCAACAAACTATAATCTTTGCAATTCAAAATGTGTGATTCTTTTATGATACGGAAAGAGCATTGGGTCGTTATCATTTTTCTGAAGAAGGTCGAAGGTTACATCGGTCAAAACGCTGTGAGAATAACAACCGAAACACTGCATATTTTCAATGCTCATCTTAAAAATTCTGAAACATTATATCAAATTGAAGGTTGAAGGTTCAATCGTCAGTACGGACAATACTTCTACCCGGCTATGGCTGACAGAACGAGAACAAGTTACCTCTGTGGACTAAGTAAGGGGTTTTGTTCGAAATACCGTAGAGATTTCGTTAGTTAGACACAGAGGTTCCTTAAGAAGTTCGGGAGTAAAATCGGTTAAAATGTTGTGAGAATAACAACTAATACAGAACGGTTGTCTGTCTCCAGTTTTCAAACTCTATCTCCTCCGAAACTAAAAGTCGCAAAGCAGCGCCAGGGGCCTCAAATGATTGAACCGTTCTTTTATGGCTTAAAATAGTTTCAAGGGGTCAAAAATGGGTAAAAATTGCAAAAATCGTAAAACATTTTGTACATTCATCTTAGTTTATTTTTAATTTTTAATCAGCTCATATGCGTGTCACGTTGGTAGAGTGGTAACGTTACCAGCTTTGAATGCTACTGTATTGCATTCGGTTTCGATTCTAGCTAATAGCAACCCAATACTTTTTTTTTACTTTTGAAATCTCGACTATATAATAATTAGGACTATGACAACGACATATTTTTTTTTATTGTTTTTACTCTCGAGTATATATTCGGCATAGACACAATTAATCAACCACTCTACATAAAAACATATAAGATATCAATGGATATATACCTAAGAATCAAAACAAGGAAAATAATATGCTGTTGTCATAGCTTTAATAATGATATATACGAAATATGGACAAATGAAAGTATCATATATATATATATATATATATATATATATATATATATATATATATATATATATATATATATATATATATAAGCGTATTTTACGACCAGGCGAAGCCGGGCAAACCGCCCCCACCGCTAGTAATGCATATAATACGTCCTCATTTGAAGAATTTAGAAATGATACTCTCTTCTCCTTTCATCCATATTTTTCTTTTTTTCCTTACTTCTCACAAATTTTATTCATTTTCATA
Organism: Euprymna scolopes; assembly: GCF_053919585.1. Taxonomy (NCBI): domain Eukaryota; kingdom Metazoa; phylum Mollusca; class Cephalopoda; order Sepiida; family Sepiolidae; genus Euprymna; species Euprymna scolopes. The sequence goes on from NC_136504.1 coordinate 28,584,991, forward strand.
TCAGAAGTATAACAAACAATCTATTACCGCCAATCTTACGTCTCGTCCCAACTTGAATATTCCCTTCCTTTCTTTATTTCTGTCCTCCTGTGGCATTTCTTCTTCTATTCCTCAGATTTTCCTTCTATTTTTTTTTATTCTCTCTTCTTTTTATCTTTCCTTTTGGATGCCCACCGCTTTCTCTTTTTCCCCTATTACTCTTCCTTTCTTTATCGTCTCGCCTCCCCCCTCCCGCCAAAAAAAAAACAAATAAACAAGTAACCATTTTTTCATAACCCATTTTACGCCACTCGTTTCGTTCCGCTTCAAGCTGAACACACCTGGTTCCTATTTTTTTAATATCTCCCTATTCCCTTTTCCGCCATGCTGCTTTAATTTCGTTACTTTTATTTTCTTTTTAATTCTAATAACTGTTTTATTTTTTTACTGTTTAACGTGGATTTTTCCTCGTTTTTTTTTTCTCATATTTTTCCCCTTTCGATGGTGTTCTTTTAAAATCGTTTGATCTGCGTAGCTACCTCATCGAGTTAGACATTATCGATCCGCTTTACAATGCAATTCGGCTCAACGCGAACGCGAATTGCAAAACGCATTCTCTTAATAAATAAATAAGGAAATCTGAACTAAGCGAATAAATAAATGAGATAAGACTGAGTGTGTGAGTGGGGGGGGGGAGGAGACGACAGAAAGAAAAAGCAAGAATCCAAAAAGCGGGCTAAAAACGCTACAGATTCGATTAGCGCTGGCAATATAATTCCATCATGGCGGCGAAGGATTTTTTTATGCCAAACCGTCAGGTGTTCAACGCATGCGTACTGTCTCACCCGCATGCGCCTATTTTTGATGTTTATTTTTTTCTTTCTGATTTCATGGCTTTCGCCTAGTGTTTAGAGACAATGGATAGTCTCTGCAGTAATAGCTGCGCGTGTAATTGTGAATCAACGTTTATGCAATCCATAACCACACCTTTCCAAAATCGACACTGTTTCTAATGGCAAGAAATCCAAGGCGACTAGGAGCAATGCCGAGATAAGCGGAGAGTAAATAAATCACTTAGTATTCCCAAATTGTCACCCGTTTAGCTCAATGTCGTTTAACTTCGATGATGTAACAGCAACCGGTGCATCAACGTGTTTATGTCGTATATTTAGATGAGAAAAACATGATAATGTTTTTTTTGTTTTTGTTTTATTTTTTGATGCTTTTTTTTCATTTTTGTTCATTTTTTTTTTCTTCTAGATGGGACAACCAACCAGATGTCTGACATTTACCCCTATTTTAGTGAGTCCAACCAGGAGATCCTTTTAGGATACTAGCCGTCTTTTTCAGTGCAATTCTTTGTATCTCACTTGCACGTGGTTCACCGGGATTAATTGCCAAGTACTTTTTAAAGTTTTTTATAAACCCAGTTGCTCATATGATGATTGGTATAATTGAAACCTCTTTTAGTTTCCAATTTAATTTCATGTCATACATAAGTCCTTGATAATTTCTTATCCTTTCCCTTATTATGGTCGCTTTTTTATTCGCTCGGTCCCAAATCATTATATCTGGTTTAACAGCTGCGTTTTCCTATATATGTATTGGTAGGAATTGTGTAGTTATAATGAATAGTGTAGATATCATTCCCAACTGTTCACTCGGGTATATATTCCCAGGATTTCTTACTACGCTTAATGTTTAGCTTCTTACATATCTTCCAATCGAGGTTATTTGCAAACTCCATTATGATGTATAATAGCCATCTCCAAGTAAGACTTTGCAACTGGAGATCTGGTGACCCACACTCCTAACGTCAGTATTGCAGAACCTGAATTTATTGCTATTGCTTAGACCACTCATCTTTTTGAAGGCATTCGTCATGAGGCCCTGGTCTTGTGAAGCCAATCAACCTCTGTTGGTCGTAATAGAGGGATCTTTTATTATAGCCAGTTTAGGAAACCATCCGTATCGATATATTCTTGGGGTAGTTTAACGGTAGCTATAACGTGTGTATTGAAATGAAATTCATGAAAACAGCATCTTTGAAAATAGAATGTGTACTTACAGAAGGTTGAAAATCTTTGTCATTTTACCATTAATGATGATTTTCTTTTCTCTATTTCACATATTTTACAGATAATATTTTGGAAATCAATTATGGATAAGTATTGAACAACGTATACAAGTTGTGAACTTGTTTTACCAAAATCAAGGGTTAACTGTTTGGACTCAAAGAGAGTCAGATATTGTCATATTGATATTCGAAAACGAAGCTACATCATCAAAACAATAATGGCAGAGATTAGAACCAGGGGTGGCTTATAATATACCACGGATAAAAATAATGAAAATGACTGAAATAATCAAGAAAACCCTTGAGTGCGGAAACTAATACACATAAGCTACAAACGCTAGTTAGTAATATAGAAACTGCAATAGAAGTAAAACACAAAAAATAAAATAATAAAAAGATCACATGGAATCAAGAAAACTTAAACCGTATAATTGTAAGTTAGTTCACCCTCCACCACCATCAAAAAATACTTACACCACCACCAAAAAATACTTATAGTGCCAGCAAAAACTGGCATCATATCAAATAATCGAGAAGGGTGAAGGAGGATTGGAGGACAGATGAGAGAAAGCAAAAACAAGGCTCCTCTGGATGAGTGCGAAGATGACTGGGACTTTGAGCAGGTTGATTTACACCCTAAATATTAGTGATGATAAATGTTTATTGCCAAGGAAAAATCAATGGCAAACGACTGTTGCGAAAATGCAAATTCATTTGCAAGCATTGTCGAAAGAGGTGGACAGTATTGGAAATCTGGAGAGACTAGCTCTTACCCAAATTCCGGAAAACAGCAGTCAGTGAGCAATCTCTGGTGATCTGTGTGAGAAGTACAAGAGAATAACAAAAACAACAATAACAACAACAACGACAATAACAACAACAATACTAACAACAACACAACAACAATAACAACAGTTACTATAATAATAATAATAATAATAATAATAATAATAATAATAATAATAATAATTCGATGCTACGACCGAAGAGATAAAGGACTAGCCAGACTTCCGCTGGCTGAGAGCAAAGCGGACTGGCATTTTGTGGAGGCTTATTGCCACCCAAATTCCAGTGAAAACAAATGGTCGCCGCCAACGAGAAATCAATGGTAAGCGTCTGTTGCGGTAGCGCAAAATCTTTTGCAAAGGTTATCGAAAGAGACGGAGAGTACTGGAAGTCTGATTAGATTTATTGTCACTCAGACTCTAAGGAATACCATAAGTTGTTCTCAGAGAGAAATCTTGGATGATGGCCTGTGTGACTACTGATAGTGAGTTAAAATTCAAAAATAATAATAATTTAACAAGTCCCATGATGTGATCTTTGAAAGAGATCCATCGTGTTGAAAAGATGTCTGAGATGTGAAAACGGTTATCAATAATTTTTCAATAAAATCTCTCTTGTCAATTTCATCTTTAACTTTATGATTTCTTTTTCCTTATCTCTTCAGCTTAGATTCTCCTCCGGCATTTCTACAGAATCGACGCAGGTGAGTGAAATTGCTCCTTTATATATGTGCTTCTCTTTTTTTGGGACATCGGTATTCTTATTTAAAAAAAAAAAAAAAAAAAAAAACACTATTTGTACATGCGCACGTCTTTCCAAAACAGATCTGCGCATGTGCGAATGAATCGACTATTGCATAACTTGCTTTTCTTTTTATATCGAAGTTCTATTAAAAATATTATATGTTAATAATAGAAACCACACGATCAACGAAATCAGTGAGAAATAATGCATATGTATATATTTCTAATATATTTTAGTCGGTGTAATACAAAACCAACAATAATAATACGCAGTGTTTGTTTCAATATATATATATATATATATATGTGTGTGTGGGTGTGTGTGTGGGTGTGTGTGTGTGTGTGTGTGTGTGTGTTAATGAAAACAAAGGGATGTAGTGTTTACCTGATATACGCAATGGTAAACTTCAAACTAATATAAATAACAGTATTTATACATAGAAAATTTAATCCCAACCGAAAATGCTCAATACGCAATAGAGTAGAGTTTATTGTAAGCGAAAAAAACTTAAAACTTAAAAGTTGAACTTTACAATCAAAATGTATTGTTCGACTGAATACTCATAAAAACAATTTACAAAGTTCTTATTCCGTGGAGCTTCAAAGAATGCTATTCTTGTTATTTTTCTCATCACATGACATAAAGAAATCAGCAAATTATATTTATAGCAATGTTAGAATATGTTAGTTAAGGCATTAAGTGAAACCGCAATTTATTGTAGTTATAAATTGCCAAATAAAGAGTGAAAAAATGTTGGATATGTAAAAAAATATATATTTAAAAAAACACGCGCATACTATTTCAGCTTGCATGAAAATCCTCTCAAGTTGATCCGAAATGCAAAATAGTTATTTAGAGAGAATTGAGTCCAAAATAAGCCCAGCGTGACGATGCATATAATCCGATTGGAAATCCTTCAAAACAGCTGAAATAATGAAAAAAAAAAATTTCCGAGCAGTACAGTAGCCCAAAGAGAAGTATGTCCCCAATCAAATTGGATTTAATAGTAAAAAGAGAGAATCCAGTATGAGAGCATTCATCATCGGCTACACTCCGCGGAATGAGGACTTTATAAATTATTTTTTGAGTACTCAGTCGAACAATAAATTTTGATTGTAAAGTTCAACTTACACTTTTAATTTTTTCTTTTATATATATATATATATATATATATATATAATATAAAGCTGAATGTGTGTGTCTGTGTGTGCGTGTGTGTGCGTGTGTGTGGGGGGGTCACGAATACGCTCCTATATGATTGACTATTTTAAAAAACTGATTACATATAATGATAGAAGATGTATCGAGACACAGGAATAGGTATGTTTGATCTGGTAGAACGGCGGTTCATTAAAATTGTAGGGTCTGCGTTCGCGCCTCGTCCACAAAGTATGGAAATAAAAAATTTAAAAATTAAACAAAAACACGTTTACAAGTGTTTTTTATATAGATGTACATAGGAATACTTTGATAAGTATGTTTTAATTAAATAGGGATGGTATAATAAAATTGTGGGTTCTGCGTTCGCGCCTGGCCTCCATAAAATGGAAATAGGCACAAGCTTGAATAAAGACTTTTCATATCTATCTGCGTAAGTATACTTTGATAATTATGTTTCAGTTTGAAGAAATATGGTATAATAAAATTATGGGGTGTTCGTTCGCGCCTGACCTCCATAGAATGGAAATATGTCACAAAGTTTAACAAGGTTTTTTAATATAGATCCACAGAATATTGTGTTAAGTGTTTCAGTGTGAACAGGTATGGTATAATAAATTATGGGGTTTATCAATTTTATTTTTACTTTCATCATATTTTGCTTTGGTTTTGATACCCCCGAATTCGAAGCTATCCTTTTACAACCCTTCCTTTTCATAACCTATCATACTTCATGCGACTCGGAACCTCTCGACGCCACAAAGAAAAATGGAAAAAAATTGAAAGAAATTGAAAGAAAGAGAAAAAAGAGCTCTTAAAAAAAAACATAAAAAAGATCATAAAAAGTTTCGAGCTCTCTAAAAAAAGGATAAAAAGGATAAGAAAACGATAAAGAATAAAAACGATAAAAAAATGGAGAGGCAGTATTTAAAATTATTGGGAGATTATTCAAAAATAGTAAAACAACTGGGTATAAATCTGATTTATACCCAGTTGTTTTACTATTTTTCCCCCATTTTTCTTAGTGACGTCTAGAGGTTCCGGGTCGCCTGAAAAAGTCTCATTGACTGAAACAGATGGCTATTTGTATCGACCATATCTAACTGTTTACCCTCAAATAAAATAAAAAGAACATTTTGGTCTTTTTATTGAGCACTATCTAACAACCTCGTTGTTTTCATTAGTCCCGACTTTTGAACATCTCAAACCTGAATATATATATATATATATATATATATATATATATATATATATATATATATATATCTATATATATATATATATATATATATATATATATATATATATATATATACTCCTGATAAAAAAATTAAGACTACTTTAAAATTTTTAAAAAGAAATTGTTTGTGGTTTTTATTTTAGGATAAGATTTAAACTCGAAAAGGAATGAAAGTGGGAAGAGGTCTTATAAATGTGTAGAAAAGACAAAAAAATTTGGAAAAGTACATGAGTCAGAACATAGGAATACTGATCACCGCAGCTAGAAACACCGTCAGGAAAAGCAGTACTGAATATGATGACACCAAAAACGAAAAGACAAGAAAAGTGGAAAGAGCAAAGTACTACATGTACGATTCATAAGAATGAAAAAAGAAGAGAATCACGTAAACAGCTGGACATGGTTAAGGAAAGGACACATGAACAGAGAACCAGAATCTCTACTGAAAGCTGCACAGCGATTAGAACGAACCACATCAAAGTTAAAATAAATGGATCATAGGAAAACAGTAAATGTAGACTTTGTGGCTAAAAAGACGAAACGATAAACCACATAATTAGCGAATGCAGTAATTAACTCAAAAAGAATACAAGGACAGACACGACCTTATGTGGAAGACAGGGCACTGAGAGCTATGTAGACGATTGCATCTCGACCATGCAAACAAATGGTTCAAACACAATCCGCAGACTATACTGGAAAATGAAAACCACAACATCCTTTAGGATATGGAGATACAAACAGATAAACCCATTCAAGCCAGAAGACCGGGCGTCATAAAAAACGAAACAAATATGAGGAACATGCCAGAGAACTAGAAGAACAAGATATGGAACCTGAAGAAAATTAATGAACTTGGAAACAAAACTAGGAGAAATCGGAATCAAGAGGGAGGCTCAGACTATGCAACGGACAGAAATACTGAAAACAGCGGAAATCTTAATGAAAACCCTCGAATGCGGAACTTTATCTACAAGAATGACAATTGCCAACCGGGCATATCGAAAATGCGAGAGAAGTAAAACAAAAATAAAATTAATAAAAATGAAGCTGCGAAGTGGAAGACTGACTATCACCCACCTTCCCATCCACCTCCCGTTTCCCTCCCTTTCGCATCTTCCTTACGTTCCCCTCTACCCATATTCCTCTCCTCCCCTCACTACCTGAAAAATTGTAGAGCCAGCATCGATTGGCACTACACTAAATAGTCGAAGGGTCACGGAGTAATCGAAAGACTGAGGAGTGAAAGCGCTTACCAGCCCTCCATTGGATTAGTACAAAGGGGACTGGGACGTTGAGAAGGCTTATTGCCATCAAATTCCAATAAAGACAAATGGTCATTGTCAGTGAAAAATCAACAGAAACTGACTGTAGCGATGGCGCAAATATATTTGCAAAGGTTGTTGAACGAGGTGAGGATGGCGGAGGATCTAGCAAGACTCCAGACTCCAGAGAATACCACCGAACTTTGTCAGTGAGCAATCTGTGACGATGACTTGTGTGAGAACTCCTAGTAAGTGAAATAATAATAATAATAACAACAATAATAATAATAATAATAATAATAATAATAATAATGGATGATGGACATGGATGCAAAAAGGAGAAATAAACTGAGAAACTGAATCACTAATAACTGCAGCATAAGATTAGTCGGTAAGAAGCAACTACACCAAAGCAAAGATTGGCAAAAAGAGAAAACAGCAAATGTAGATTCTGTTGACAAAGAGACGAAACAATAAACCATATAGTAAGCGAATGCAGTAAACTGGCCCAAAAGGAATACAAGAACAGGCACGACTAAGTGGGGAGAGCAGTATACTGGGAATTATGCAAACAACTACATCTCAAATGCACAGACAAATGGTACAAGCATAAGTCGGCAATAGTACTTGAAAACGAGAATCAAAAATCCTATCGGACATTGACATAAAAACCGATGAACTCATTCAAGCAAGAAGACCGGATGTCGTAATAATTAACAAGAAAGAAAAGTTCCGTCAAATTGTTGACTTTGCTGTTCCAGCTGACCATAGGGTGAATATCAAAGAAAAGAAAAAAACGGAGTAAATACACAGAGCTGAAATGAATGTTGATGATAAAGAAAACCAAGATGAACATAATACCTATAATGGTAGGAGCACTAGGAACAATTTCGAAAGACTTTGAAAAAGGAATGGCAGAAATTGGAATCAAAGGAATGACTGGAAAGATACAACGGATAACAATAATGAAAACAGCTGAAACATTAAGGAAACCCCTTGAATACGGAGACTAATTAGAAGGGTCTGCATGCAGTGTACATTTGTGGAGGTCTATCGCTACTTAAATTCCATAGATCCAAAGAGTTGACGCCAACGAGAGGCCAATTCCAAATGACTGCTGCGATAAGGCAAAGTTTCCAGCAACTTTAATTGAAAATGGCGAAATGTGCAGGACATCTGGCTAAACATATTGTCATTCAGATTCCAGAGCGCACCACTGATTGTGTTCAGTAAACAATCACTGAAAATAATTGCGGTTTAAATTTTAATGAATAAATTATTATTATTCGAAACTGAAACTGCCAAATTCTCCAATAACTAATCCCTCTCCCAATGTCACACCTTTACTCGTACCAATCTTAACTGGTACTATGCAAAATTATCATTAATGATCAAGGAGGATGGAAAGGCCGAAAAGATGGATCATTAATAAGACTTCTATTTGAAGGGCGCGGGAAGCATTGGAAATCTTATTTTTAAATTCGAGTTAGGAGCAACGGTTGTTGCCAGCGAGAAATCATTGGTAAAACATCGTCGTGACAAGAAGAATGCTAGAAGTTTAGAAGGCTAGCTGTTACTAAGTCTCCAGGTAGCACTAATGCTTATTTTCAGAAGGTAACCATTTAGAATGAATCGTGTGAAATTTTCTAGTGCATAAATAAGAAGTAGAAGAAAAAGTGAAAGAAAAAATATATTTTATCAGAATTTGAGTGGCAATAACATTTTCTAAGTTTCCAATACTCTCTGCGCTCTTCCAAATTTCAGATAAGAATAACGGTCATTGCCAGCGAGAAATTATCGGTAAACGGTTGTTCCGATGATGCGAAATGACATCAATTATCGAAAGACTTGTTTCTACTCAGACGGCAGGTAATCAAAATGTTTATTTTTAGGAAGCAATCATTTAGAGTGACTCGTGCGAAAGTTTCTAGTTAGTAAATAATAAGAAAAAAGGAGAAAAAGAATATATATTTTATCAATAACGTAAAACTCTTTCCCCACTCTCTCTCTCTCTTTCTCTCTCTCTCTCTTTCTCTCTCTCTCTATCTATCTATCTATCTATCCCCCTTCTCTTCTTTTCCGCTATTTCCTGTCAGTCTGTCTCTCTTAAAACAATTTCATTTACGTCTTCCTTTTCAGAATGTCATGTCACCCTGAGATGCATAACAATGATGGCGACGCTTGTATTCGTTACGAAGGCAAAGCAGACGACAGGGTCGCCACTGCGCATGACCAGGCAAACGATTGACAATCAGTGTTTGTGACATTCAGGTCTTCTTCTCTGGCAAGGAGGAGACGCCTCACACTTACGAAAAGAAAACAAAAACAGATTTCTTTTATTGTATAAAATACGGCACAAGAGACAAAAACCAATAAAAGATAAGAAAGAAGAAAAGGAAAAAAGGAAGACTAGAAAACGAAAGTAGAGAGAAGGAGTAAAGTAAAAACTATACGGTGAAAGAAAAAGGAGGGAAAAACAAAGATGAAGGATTAAGAAGAAATGGAAAACGAATTAGAAGAGGGAAGAGAGGAAATAAAGAAATGAAAAGAATGAACAAAAAAAGAACTAAAAGGAAGGAGACCGAATTAGAACAAAAAACAAGAAAGAAAAGAAAAAACTGAAAAAGAAAAACAAAAAAACTAGAAAGATAAAAAGAAAAGGAAACAGGTAAAGAATATGAAGAATTAGAAAAAAGAAAAAGACAAATTATAAAAAAGGAAGGAATAAAAAAAGAATAAGCAGGAAAAGAACATAGGAGAAAAAAAATTAAAAAGATATAGCAGATAAAATAAGAAAAATGATTAGAAGAAAAAAGACGAAAGGAACAAAGAGAACCAAGGAAAGAAAAAGAAAAAAATAAAAACTACAAGAAAGATAGAAAAAAATAAGAACTATTAGAAAAGACGAGTTAAAAGGAAGAAGAAAAGAAACTGGAAACAAAAAGAAACAAACGTAAAGAAAAGGAAAAAAAGAATAATATGAACTAGAATTCGAAAGAAGAACAATTTAAAAAAAAGAAACGAAGAAATAGAAAATGAAAGAAAGAAGGAATAAGAAGTAGAAAAATAATTAGATGAAGTAAAAGATGAACGAAAAAAAGGAAGAAAGCACAAAAAGGAAAGAAAAAAATCCCAACAAAAACTAGAACAAAGAAGAAAGTACAAGAAAAAAGAAAGAAAATATACAGTTATTCAACTTATTTAAAAAAAAAAAGAAAAAAAAGAAAGGTATTCTTAAAGAGTGACCATTCAATCTACACGTTTAGGGATGATAATACTCTTTTTAACGTAAGCGTGACAGGCAGACAGAGAATAAAATGTTATTCATAACTAAAACCTAATAGACACTCAAAAATGCGATTTGAAAGGTGTAGGACAAACAGAAATGATATTTCAAACTAAAAGGTGATAGACAAATCGAACAAAATACTATTTAAAACTTAAACCCGACAGGCACTCGAAAATGATATTTCAAACTTAAATGTGATAAGCCGACAAACATGCTATTTTGAATATAAGTTTGACAGATTGACAAAATTTGTATTTAAATATAAGTGCGAGAGGCCGACTAAATTTCTACAAGTGTTGTTCCAAGAAGAAAGCCTCCTATTTTTCAACTCAAAATGTTTAAGATCTACGAAGACTGGAGTGATACCATTAAAACGAGCGAGGCTTTATGCTCCATAATTTTTTTCTACATCGTTACCACTATTCTCAATGCTTTTTTCCAAGCGATAAATGATGGCTGTGAGTGGGCGTTCGGAGCGCGCTTTGCCATACGATGGTTGTTCAAAAAATAAAGCCTTCTATTTTATAACTCAAAAAGTTGAAGAGCTACGAAGGCGGGAGCGATACCATTAAAACCAACGACCTTTTGTGCTTCAGAGTTTATTTTTCTACATAGTCACCCCCATTTTTAATGCATTTTTTTTACAGGAATTCAATGGCGTATCTCTACCCCATAACAGGGGTTGCCTTTTTAGAATATCACACTGTCAATATCAGCAAAAGAGTGGTGACACTTTCAGGTAATAAATGCATAAGTACAGTCACCATAATAATGCAATTTGCAATACTCTTTGATCGATTAGCACACTATAAAAAATAAGAGACGTTAATTTTGGAACGCTTTATATATTATAACTTTAACGTAAAAACCTAATTTTTTTTATTATACAAACCCTAACTTGATGAAATCATGTGTCCCCTTCTCGACAATCGCCGCCCCCAAACACTGTTGTGTGCCGTGATTTTCTCTATTCTCATACCTTTTATGTTTCTACTTCTGGTTCTTGTTCTGGTTGTGTCACCGTCACTTACCCTGCCGATTGCCAAGGGTCGAGCACTGGTTTACAAGTATATAAAATACAATGAAAACTTACAAGAGAAAACACAACTATGATACATTTTGTAGTTATCAAGTATACCATGTGTGTAGGATCCTCTTAACGCTAACGTCTGTATTATATTTGTCTGTCAAGGCCAACACTCCAAGTTGGCCCAACTCCGCTCATCTTTATTAAGGTGATTTTTTTGTCGAATTCGGGAATCTGTCTGTCGAACTCGAAAATTTACGTCGAATTTCAAAACGAACCCTAGATTTAATCTAAGGATATTTCATGCTCTCGTTCTGTCAGCCATGTAGGTAGAAGATGCAACTAATTTGTAATTGTATTTTGAATGTTCCTCGCACTCAGGATTGAATTCTCAACCGCCAGAACAGTGTAAGGTACAACTGAATCTAGTTGCATCGACCGTAACGTTGCGAAAATAATAACCAAGATGGGAATAGTAGCCCGAAGAATCCGAATCAGCCAAAGGCTTTTTATTAAACGATTTTAAACCTATTTATTCCAAAGATTGATGTAGGCTCTCACGTTACAAACACCTAGATTTATTTGTATGAACATATTTCATATTCAAAATATTGAAACTAAAGTTTGCCCTTGAGACTGGTTCCAAAGCAAGTTATAAACATTATTAAACTAAATAAGAATTTTGAAAAATGAACCTATTATATTTAGATGGGTACCTTGAATCTGAAATAAATCAAGTAGTGGCTTACCTACTCGACGAAAACAATCTTCTTCGTAAAAAGCAATAAGGATTTCGTCCTGCAAGATATACAGCTAGTTTGCTTACTCTGGCACTGCACAAAATCTATTCACAGGCTTCGTCTCTAGATGAATAGTTTTTGATATATTAAATGCATTTGACAGGGTCTGACATAAACGCTAACTGATAAGTCGGAGAATATTAACCATAAAATCCTATCTGTCCGATAGGTTTGCCATAGGTAATTGTTGACGGAAAAAAGTTTGAAGCAGATAGAATTAATGCCTACGTGCCTCAAGAATCCACTCTTAGTAGAACATTTTTTCTTATCTTCATAAGTGATCTATCAAAATTTATATGGATACGTTTGATATCTAGAAAATGCTGACACTCAATCTATTCTAAGATTTGGGTGAACGAGGATGCATTTATGTCCTAGAATTCATTAAGCTTCTTTAAAAGAAAAGGTTTGTAAATGGGAATGAAATTATTATTATGACGAACATCACATCTGTCATAAAAATTTTATGCGATTTATTCATTATATTAGTATCTATTGTGTATTATTTATTATAGTAGTATCTATTGTGTATTATTTATTTATTATAGTAGTATCTATTGTATATTATTAATTACAGTAGTATCTAGTGTGTATTATTTATTTTAGTAGTATCTATTGTGTATTATTCATCCATTAGTGTAGTATCTATTTCACCTTATTTTTTACAGTATTGTCTGCTGTGTATGATTTATTAATTATATTAGTATCTATTGTGTATTATTTATTTATTATGTTAGTATCTATTGTGTATTATTTATTATAGTAGTATTTATTTTGTATTATTTATTTATTATAGTAGTATCTATTGTATATTATTAATTATAGTAGTATCTAGTGTGTATTATTTATTTTAGTAGTATCTATTGTGTATTATTCATCCATTAGTGTAGTATCTATTTCACCTTATTTTTTACAGTATTGTCTGCTGTGTATGATTTATTAATTATATTAGTATCTATTGTGTATTATTTATTTATATATAGTAGTATCCATTGTGTATTATTTATTATAGTAGTATTTATTTTGTATTATTTATTTATCATAGTAGTAGCTATTGTGTGTTATTTATTTATTATAGTAGTATCTATTTACCATTATTTTTATAGTAGTGTCTGCTGTGTATTATTTATTAATTATAGTAGTATCCATTGTGTATTATTTATTTAAGTAGTATCTATTTTGTATTATTTATTTATTATAGTATTATCTCTGCTGTATTATTTATTTATCATAGTAGTATGTTTTGTGCATTATTTATTTGTTATTATACAGATGCAGCAGGCAGCGCAACTCATAGCTTCTCTGTATCTCACTCCCTATCGCAAATTGTTACTTTCCCAACCCGCTTCCCTGATCAGGAAGAGCAACACGCATCACTATTAGATCTGTTTTTGACCACAGTTCCTGATGATTGTGTAACGAAAGCCGACAGCCCACTTGGGAACGCTGATCATGCGGTAATAATGGTTGAAATCGCCCTAAACTCCAGACCCAAAACTGAAGAGCCAGTGCTCAAAACAACGAGATATTATAAAAAGGCTGACTGGGAAGCTATCAGAGATCTTATCAGAGATGCCCCATGGGGAAATATTTTTTCTCTTCCTGCTGAACAGTGTGCAACTGAGACCACTGAATGGTTCAAAACTGCAATCGAAGCGCATGTTCCCATGCGGAAATTCTATAGCAAGCCCCACTCTCCCCAATGGTTTACTTCGACTTGCGCAACTGCCATTGCTCAAAGGCAGCATGCATTCCGCAGGTTTAACCGACATAAGTCCAGTTCAAACAGACAAAAGTACATAGAAGCTAGAAGTAACGTTAAGAAAGAAATAGCGACAGCTAAGAGGGAATTTACAGAAACCACTAAAAAACGCATCGAAGCACAAAAATTAGGAACTCGTGACTTCTGGAAAATCTACAACAGTGTAGTAAATAATGGGCAATCAACGATTCCCCCACTAACCAACAATCACGAGGTTCTTTGCTCAGCAACCGAGAAGGCTAACATGCTTGCCAGTCGGTTTGCCTCCAACTCTACACTGGACCCTCTAAACCACCCCCTACCTGACTTTCCTATGCGGACAGACGCCACGCTAGACGATCTGGAAATCACCCCTGCTCAGGTGCATGCTATCATAAAAAACCTTGACACTTCCAAAGCATGTGGACCCGACCTCATCCCAGCTGTGCTATTAAAAAAGTGCTCAGCCGAAGTAGCTCCAGTTCTCTCCAAACTCTACAACAAATGCCTCAATGAATCTTGCTTTCCGAGCTGTTGGAAAACTGCTTCTGTTGTACCAGTATTCAAGAATTCTGGCGAAAGAACTGACCCATTAAATTATCGCCCTATTAGCCTCCTCCCACTTTTTGCCAAAATATTTGAGACCTTAATTAACCATGCTCTAGTCCAGCACCTTACAGATGCTAAACTTCTGACCGACCATCAATATGGATTTAGACAAGCCCGTTCCACGGCAGACATCCTCACTGTAATCTCTGAACGCATATACCATTCACTGGACAAAGCGGGAGAGGGCAGAGCGGTAGCTCTAGATATATCTAAGGCTTTTGACAGGGTATGGCATGAGGGTCTCCTCAGGAAGATTAGATCTTACGGTATCACTGGTAGAATACTTAACATAATTAAATCCTTCTTAGATAAGAGAAAAATCCAGGTTGTCCTCGACGGTCGTACGTCTAAACAATATAATATAAATGCGGGAGTGCCCCAGGGATCTATCCTTGGTCCTCTGCTGTTCCTGATATTCATAAATGACCTCCCCGACAAAACTGCCTCTGAGATGGGTATATATGCTGATGACACCACACTCTATAGCAGGCACGACAGGAAAACAAATGAACATATATCTAAAGTAATGGCAGAAACACTAGAGGATGACCTCAAATCAGTAGTGGAATGGGGACAAAAATGGATGGTAACGTTCAATGCCACCAAGACAAAACTGGTTTCATTCAATAATTACAAGAAACCTTCTCTACCACCTATAGCAATGGCCAACAACTCTTTAGCTGAGAGTACGTCTTTCAAGCTCCTTGGCCTAACGTTCACAGGAAACATGAGCTGGAACAATTACATCGAGGGCATTGCCAGGGCCGCTGCGAGGAAGGTGGGCTCTCTCTACCGTGCTAGAAAACTTCTAACACCCGAAAGTATCATGTACCTCTATAAGGCCACTATTCGCCCATGTATGGAGTATTGCTGTCACATTTGGGCCGGTGCATCGGCTACTAGTCTCTCGCTCCTTGACAGGGTTCAAAAGAGAGTCGCAAATCTGATAGGCCCTAAACTGGCATCAAAACTTCAGCCTCTGTCCCATCGTCGAAACGTTGCATCCCTCTGCCTGTTCTACAAGTATTATAATGGTGAATGCTCTGAAGAACTGCAAGCACTTGTGCCCCCACGACGTGAACACCCTCGACAGACCCGACAAGCTACACAATCCCACCCCCACACTGTAGAGATCCCTAGATGTAAAAGATCCTTCTACTCCAGTAGTTTCTTCCCCAGAACTGCTAGACTTTGGAATTCCATTCCAGGTCACTGCTTCCCCAACTGTACTGACATGCATAAGTTCAAGTGCAACGTGAACCAACATCTCGCTGCCCTAATCCCTACATAGTACCCCAGTAGATGTTTCCCTTGATAGTAGCCCCCTACATTAAAGTGGCAATGTGCCTTGTTTGGGGTGAATATGTAATAAAAAAAAAAAAAAAAAAAAAAAAAAAAAGTAGTATCTATTGTTCATTATTTATTAGTAGTATCAATTGTGTATTATTTATTTATTATAGTAGTATCTATTTTGTATTTATTATTTATCATAGTGGTATCTATTGTGTATCATTTATTATAGTAGTATCTATTGTGTATCATTAATTAGAGTAGTATCTAGTCTGTATTATTATAGTAGTATTTATTGTGTATTATTCATTTATTATTGTAGTATCTATTTTACCTTATTTTTTATAGTAGTGTCCGCTGTGTATTATTTATTTATTATAGTAGTATCTATTGTGTATTATTATAATAGTATCTATTATGACTTATTTACTTATTATAATAGTATCTCTTGTGTATTATTTAGTATAGTAGTATCTACTGTCTATAATTTGTTTATTATATTAGTATCTATTACGTTTTGTTTATTTATTTATTATAGTTGTACTTATTTTACTTTATTTATCATAGTTTTTATTTTATTGTATAACTCTCTCGAGAATTACCTCACTTTTTTTCATTTAGAGGATCGAGATATTGAAGTATATGTCTTGTGTTTATTATAACAATCCTATCACGTATTACGTTCTCCTTTATGTGAGAAAAGGGTAGCATATGTTTGTTCGTCATACATACTAGCAAAAATATTTTCTGAATAGTGAGATCACATTATAGTTAATAGGATGTAATTAAGTCATTATGCATGTTCTGTTTCAAAGACGCGTTATCATCAGGTACATGCAAACGTTTTTGCCCGTTTAAAATTTAATCTTCGAAATGAAAAGCTGTGTGTTTTGCAAAATCTTTACTTTGTCCTCTACAACTTGACTCCACCTACCCACAGGTTTATTAACGATTCGCTTGTAAAATTCTTAAGGTTTTGCGGTGATATATGAATCTAATTCGTAGTCCATCTTCTCTCGCAACGTTAACCTTATACAATCCAAATAGTTTCGTATTTCTCGAAATAAGTGATAATCAGAGGGAACCAGATTAGGAGAATTTCTATGGAGGATAGGGCAAGATTTCCCAACAAAATCCCTTGAGATAGCTTAAATAATGCTGGGGAAGGACGGACATTATAATGATGGAAAATGACTTTTTTTTCTATTGAGTAAAGAAAGTCGATTTCGGATCAACATGAGAATATTACAGAAAAATATTACAAAAATGTTTTAATAATCTGACAGAAGTTATAAATTAATTATGGTGATTTTTTTAAAGCAATAACAATATGCCTAACTCTATTGATATTAAGAAGTTTAAATGTAATATTAACAGACATTGCGCAACTTAGCTCCCCAAAATCTTATGTTAAACATGATTTCAAATAATGGCTTCAAGTCAAAATGGCAATATGCCTTGTTTGTGGTGGAAAAGAATAAAATAAAATACATATTAATATATTAAAGTGGTTTAAAATTGTAGTAGTAATTCTTCTATGCACTCACCTCCAAAAGACAGAAAGTCTGTTCTGTTTGTAGTCAATACACAGGAGCTAGAAGAAGAAGAAGAAGAATATGAAGTAGTAGGCCTGGTTGGTTTTATGGGAAAGAGGGCGAGACTAACCGCGAGAATTCCCGAGATTTGAGAGGAATAAAAGACCGAACTCGGACACATAGGCGACTGTGCTTTTGCTCAAGCAGAAAAAACGGTGGGAGGAAAGGAAAGTCCCTTCCTAAAGAAAGTTCCGACTCAAAGTGAGAAAGAAAGTGAGGCGGCTGAAGGACCCAGCAGTTTCCAAAAATACTCTACAAACCGGTAAAAACCTTTCACCGATCTGATACATTTAAATAACTGATCAAATGTAAGTCTATTTTTATGACAGCGAATATAATTATTGTAAAATCACTTCATCAAAGACAACGTGAATCGACTATTCAAATGAATTTGATTTTTAAAGCTTTCCTGTCTTTGCTATATTTATTTTAATAAATCTCGCCATTACTCTTGCTATTATTACTCGTGCAATTAAAATTAGAAACAGCATCACCGGAAGGTGTTCAGGCGCCATATTTGATTTTTACATTTTACGGTAATGATTAATAATATTCCCACTCGTTTTATTATTATTATTTGCTGATCGTTTTAAACAACGTTTTGCGCAGTAAGTGACTTTCGATTTATTTTTCGTTTTCAGATTTAAAAGCAAAAGGGGGAAAAAAGCAGGCGAAAGTTATAAATACAAAAAGGCCTAATGAGGAACATTACAATAGAATTGTCCTCGCCACTTGACTCACCCGCGCCTCCAATTTTAGCCGCCATTACTGCCGTCAAGATCCCGCCAAAAAAAAAACAAAAAAACAAAAACAAAAGAGAGCTAAATAAAAAGACAGAAAAGTCAAAACAAATCAAACAAAAACGAGTTTTTAAAGCTGTAAATAAAGAAACGGGGAAGAGAAGAAGAAGAAAAAAATACAGAACAATGTCATTTAACTTTGTTGTTCGCTTTCTTTTTTATTTTTTCCACCACAAAGCGTTGTTGGCGTCTGTCTGTTACAATTGTTTAATTTTACAACTTTTGATAACAGCTTTTATAGCGAGATATTTCAAGATTTAAAATAAAAAAAAACACAACGCCGAATGTTTGGCGTCATTCGGGCTTGCATGTCGGCCAATGTACACTGTCAAATCTATTATGCACTAGCGAATTAACCCAGCTTTGCCTGGGTACTTAAACATGTTGAAAATAATTAAATAAGAGTTATGAATCGCACATCTATGAGTTTATCGACGAGTAAAACTAAACTTGTGTACGTTTGAGCAGCGTCCCTTCGTTATATGTTTCATCGTGTATAAAAAAAAAGCAAAAATTCTTGCATCGGCGGTCGAGTTTCAATCATGACTTGAGGTAGTTGCTTATCTAGCCATACTGAAGAGCTGTCACACAGCGAAACAGTCAGTCTGTGGATGATTGTAAATGTTCCTTATGTTGGGTCGAGCATTTTTTTTCCATTTTCATCCCAAACAAGACACAGTGCCACTTTGATGTAGAGGCTACTATCGGAGACAATATTTGCAGGGATCGATGACAGTAGTTGCAAGGATACTATGTAGAGAGTTAAGCACCAAGATGTCCATTTACATTATACTTGAACTTCTGCACGTCAGTATAGTTGGGAAATCATGAACCCAGAAGGGAGTTCCAAAATCTAGCAGTTCTGTTGAATAAACTATTAGAGTTGAAGACCTTTTTACATCTAGAGATCTCTACTGTGTAGAGGATGGATTTTGCCGCTTATCGGGCTGGCCAAGGGTATTTACGTCGAGGGGGTACAAGGGCTTGTAGTTCGTCAGAGCATTCACCATTAAAATACTTGTAAAACAGGCAGAGGAATGAAACAGTGGTTGAAGCTTGGATGAGAGTTCAGGACCTATTAGGTTGGCGACTGTCTTTTGAACCCTATCCAGGAGTGAGAGACTAGTAGCAGGTACACCAGCCCAAATGTGACAATAATACTCCATACATGGGCGAATGGTGGTCTTGTAGAGGTACAGGATACTTTCAAGCGTGAGTAGAACGACAGAGAGAGCCCACTTTCCTTGAAGCAGCGGTTGCAATGCTTTTAATGTATCTGTTCCAACTCATAATCCCTGTGAATGTTAACCCGAGGAGTTTGAACAAAATACTGTAAGGTAAAACATCTCTAGCTATAGGTATTGGTGGTATAGAAGGTTTATTGTAATTATTAAAGAAGACAAGCTTTAAATTTAGGTTGTTTGGGCAATGTTTAATCATTGTCACTTCATTTAAGCAATAGTCAAATAGCGTAACGATTAGACGCGTTGACTGTCGCATTGCTGGTCGAGTTTCAATACTAAGTATATATATATATATATATATATATATATATATATATATATATATATATATATATATATATATATGTGAGTGTGTGTGTGCGTGTGTGTTTGTATGTCTCGCAAAAACTTCCGACAGACGCGTGTGAACGTGACGAAACCGGTATCGTTTTATACTAAAATATTAAAAATTAAAAATATATATTAAAATATATATGTTAAAAAATATATATATATATATATATATATTAATATATATATATATATTGAAAAAATATATATTAAAAATATAAATTTAAAATATACGTATTACAAAATATATATAGTAAAAATATATATATTAAAATATAATTATTTTTTTACTATAATAATTAAATACCTACAGACACTAGTGGTTCATCCTTTCGGGATTCTTCAGTGCAGGGTGTCACGATTACTACCAGTCGAACGATTCGAACCCCGCGACATCTCTGGCTCGATTAGCGTAGGCCGTATCCATTCGGCTACCATTAACCGTGTTAAATAGTGTTGAATTTTAAACATTTTAATTTAAATGTTCATTACGTCAGACAGACAGTGATCAAATCGTTATACGATGATCTACGCATAAGAGCTAAATTGACCGACTTTTAATTCAACTGAAAGTGCTCAACGATAAGAAACGAATTTCTTAAAGGGGCTGTCATAATTATTTTTTTACTATAATAATTAAATACCTACAGACACTAGTGTTTCATCCTTTCGGGATTCTTCAGTGCAGGGTGTCACGATTACTACCAGTCGAACGATTCGAACCCCGCGACACGAGACATCTCTGGCTCGATTAGCGTAGGCCGTATCCATTCGGCTACCATTAACCGTGTTAAATAGTGTTGAATTTTAAACATTTTAATTTAAATGTTCATTACGTCAGACAGACAGTGATCAAATCGTTATACGATGATCTACGCATAAGAGCTAAATTGACCGACTTTTAATTCAACTGAAAGTGCTCAACGATAAGAAACGAATTTCTTAAAGGGGCTGTCATAATTATTTTTTTACTATAATAATTAAATACCTACAGACACTAGTGTTTCATCCTTTCGGGATTCTTCAGTGCAGGGTGTCACGATTACTACCAGTCGAACGATTCGAACCCCGCGACACGAGACATCTCTGGCTCGATTTATTAAAAAATGGAGATGACATTCCAAATAATTAAAATAACATGGTTTTCGTTTCTTCGAATGGGATAAGAAAATACTTTTCTTTAACGTCACAATGCTGCATAGGCTGAGCTGCTTTATTTTAATAATTACAAGAAATCTTTTTCAAGCACTGATAGCCATGCCAAATGATACTTTACCTGAAAGCTCTTCGTTCAAACTTCTCGGCTTTTCGATTACAGAAAGCATAATTGGAACAAATATATCGAGATCATTGCAAAGACTGCGGCGATGAAGGTGGGATGTGTTTATTTGCTTCCCCGCGAAAGCAAATTAGGCATGAGGCCTTTTTTTAATGTGGAGAGAAGAAAAGGGGAAAGGGAAAAGGGGACCAGCTCCCGAGAAGTGGGAAATGGGAGCCAGATAGTGCGAGTTTCTTGGTATATAGGGTTGCCCCTACATGGATCAGAAACTCATTGCCACAAGGGAAATAGTCTTTGCTTGCAGCATCTGCCGGAACAGATACTACACTTTGAGATACTAAATTCTTTATTCAAGCTAAAATTAACTCTAGCAATACCCCCTTCTCAATCAAATGGACTGTCATAAAAAAGTTAAGTCTTATACTCCAGGCTCTAAGTCATGTCGCCTCTGCACAACCGAAGCTATAACTATAATTACTTCCCCTCAAAGTAACAATATAATAAATTCTAAAAATGAACTGATCTCTTTCTGTAAAAATAAGTCCAAATTTAATTATGGCAATTTTGAAATTACATAGTTATTACTTTTACGCTTTATATAGATATAAAAAAAAAATTTTCTTTAACTTTATCGTTTTTTTTTTGCATACTCCTTAATACTTTATAATTCAATAATCCTTTATTTTAATTCTTAATCTCTTCTTTGTATGGCCGGTTATTTATCTGCATTTTCTGCTTTATTCTTTAAACTTTCCTATCTATCTAATATATCAAATATCGGAAGTAGAGTGAAAAGCATATCTTATTTTTCTTTTATTAATATTATTGGAAATCTTTTCTTTTTCCTTGTACACATTTTTGTGAATTATTCCATGGATTTCTGCCTTTGGATTATTATAGACCATCTTCTTCCAATTAAGGGATTTCCTTGGATTTTACTTGTACAAATGGAAATTCTTTTAACTTTCTTGAAGTTTTATATTTGGATTTTACCGTCACTGGATTTTTTATTTTCCACCAGACTATCCATTCAAGTGCAATCACCTTTTTCTTCACCATATTCCCTCTGCTTCACTTTTTTTGTTTTCAAGTAAGAGCTTTGACTTACTTGTTGTTTCATCAAATACTTCTGCATGCAAAATCGGATCCCGCATTTTGCTAATTCCTACCCTCTGATGAGAAGGAAAGTATTTCTTCGAAACTCCGCGGATTAAGGACTATCCATTTATCTAGTGTTTCTTTTTCAGATTGAATATGTTTTGAACTCATTTCAAAGTGTTTTTTAACATATTTTATTAACTGTTTGCTCATATATATATATATATATATATATATATATATATATATATATATATATATATATCAGGGTGTTCCAAAAGAAACAGTGCACTGAACACAAGAACGGATATTTATACATTGAAAATGTTTAAATGTAGTTGAAAATGTTTAAATATATTATCATGTTTAAATGGTGTTTAAATATATAAAATGTTTAAATATAGTCCGCTTATATTAAATATTCTTTTGTTTCAGGGACCCTTTGAAAATGGTGCTTACCTTACAAGAAAGGATATTTATTATTGAAAATGTTTTCCGAGATGGTGGCAAATTCACAAAAGAAGTGCAAGAGTCATTTCAAGAAAAATTTGGTGCAGAACGTTTGCCGCATCGAAATTGTGTTTCTGCTTTGTTGCATAAGTTCAAAGAAACTGGAAGTGTTCAAGACAAACCCAAAAGTGGCCGCCCAAAAGTCGTTACAGATACATTATTACAGAATGTTACCAACAAACTTCAGAGGAGCCCACGAAAGTCTTTGAGGCGTTTGTCTCAAGAAACTAGGATATCTCTAACATCAACTCACCGAGCAGTGCATCAACTTAAATTCTTTCCATATAAAGTGCATGTTGTTCATGAACTGAAGCCTCAGGATTCAGAAAAACGCGTACTCTTCTGTCGGTGGTTTGAAAATTTTATTCTAGAGAAAGGTGAAAACATTTTAAACCATACATTCTTCAGTGATGAAGCATTGTTCCATTTGTCCGGGTACATGAACAGTCAGAACTCTAGAGTGTGGTCGACAATAAATCCTCATGCTCTGTTTTAGAAGCCACTCCACGATCAAAAAGTTGGTGTTTGGTGTGCTTTGTCAAGGCGGCGTATAATTGGACCTATCTTTTTTGAAAACACCATCACATCTGAGTGTTACATTCATAACATACTGGAGCCATTTTTTGATTAACTGACGGAGCAAGAAAAGCAACAAGGCTGGTTCCAGCAAGATGGTGCAACTGCACATACGGCTCGTGTCAGTATGGCTGCAGTTGGTGATGTCTTTGGGGATCGTGTGATCTCTCGTGGTTTGTGGCCACCTCGATCACCGGATTTAACACCTCCTGACTTTTATTTGTTGGGCAAATTGAAAGGCTCAATGTATGCAGACAATCCTCGAACTACGAATGAATTGAAGCAGAGAATAACAAGTGTTATTCAAAACATCAAACCTGATGAACTTGAGTGTGTTTTTCAAAACATGCAGCTTCGCGCTCGTTTATGTCTGCAGGTGAATGGCGCACACTTTCAACAGTTATTGTAGATCATATCTTACTGCACGAGTCAATCCTCAATCGTACTTTAGTTGATAAGGTATTGGATTTGTGAGTATTTGCAATAAATAGTATGTTTCTGTGAGTTTTGTTTCTTTGGGTTATTAGCATATTCCTACTGCACTGTTTCTTTTGGAACACCCTGTATATATATATATATATATATATATATATATATATATATATATATATATATATATATATATATATATATATATATATATATATGAAGAGAGAGAGGTATTTTTATTTGTCTCTACCTCTGTTCACTCGTTTTTCTCTTTCTTTCCTTCACTATTTATCTACTCCCGTCTCTCTCTTACTCTCTCTCTCTATCTATCTATCTAGCAAGCTATCTATCTCTCCCTTTCTTCATTTATTTCTTTATCCCTTTGATTTTCAGCTGATAAATTGGCCATGTAAATTTAGTTGTCCTGTTTAGTCGCCGCGCTTTGCTGGGCATTTACAACAGCTTGCGCTCCTAGCCAGAAAAAAAAAAAACATTTTAAACTCATTCTTTCTTACTAGGTTAATCAATCTGCCACGCCCAATAGCAGCCAGCAATCGCAGATTAGTGCGCCATTTTCTTAGATTATTTACCTTGTATGAACTTATAAATTGAGTACACAAAGATGGCTGTCAAAGATAAAAAGAAAACGGTTAAAAACAAGTGATTGTTTTAATGTATACTAGCCTGGCTGCCCGGCAGTAGTAAGCAGGCAGGCTCGAACCCTTGCTACGAAGGAAACAAACATGAAAAAAAAATTGACATGTTTGCTGTTGCGTCCATCGCCAAACCGGAAGTGGCGTAGGTTTAAATTAAGGCTAGTCAATCGAAAAGAGGGGCTGACTTTCAAAAATACCGGCAAAAAACGACCTCTGCAGTAAAGTGCCCAGTTGAGGATGAAGGAATTAATATTTTTAACCAATTTTCCGATATTTGTCGTCTGAAGGGTCGAACTTCAAAATGATACCGATCTTGTGAAAATCCGTCGCCTCTGTCGAAAGTTTTAGGCAGACATATAAACATACATACATACATATTTAAACAGACACATGAAATATATATTATAGACTAGCCTGGGTGCCTGGGTGCCTGGCGTTGCCCGGGTGTTTGCAGATGCGTGTTGAGGAAAAAACAAAAAGGTGGTAGTAGATGAGCAGGTCCCAACCCGTACCATGAAGAAGGAAAAGAACGTGAAAAATAACGTGACGTCTTTGCTGTTGCGTCCATCGCCAAAGCGGGAGTAGAGAAGGTTTAAAAAAGGCTAGTCAATCGAAAAGAGTTGATGACGTTCAAAAATATCGGCAGACAAAGCGACCCCACTTTGTAGAAATGTGCTAAGTCGAGGGTGAAGTAATTAATGTTTTAGCCAATTTTTTTATATGTGTCGTCCGAAAGGTTGAGTTTCAGAACTATACCAATCTCGTGAAAATCTGTCGCGTCTGTCGAAATCTTTAGGCAGACATACAAAAATACATACATTTAAACAGTCAGGTGAGATTTATATAATAGACTAGCGGGGGTGCCCGGCGTTGCGAGTATGTTTGGAGGTGTGTGTTGAGCAAAGAAAAAAAGTGGTAGTAGATTGGTTCCAACCCGTATTTCGAAGGAGGAAAAGGACGTGAAAAAACCCTGACGTCTTTGTTGTTGGTCCATCGCCAAACCGGAAGTGGTGAAGGTTTAAATTAAAGCTATTCAATCGAAAAAAGCGGATGACTTTCGAAAATACCGGCAAAAAAGCGGCTCCTCTTTGTACAAAGGTGACCAGTTGAGGTTAAAGAGAATTAATATTTTTAGCCAATTTTTCGATATTTGTCGTCCGAAGTGTCAAGTTTTGAACGATGCCGATCTCGTGAAAATCCGTCGCCTCTGTCGAAAGTTTTAGGCAGACATACAAACATACATACATACATTTAAACAGACAGGTGAGATTTATATTATAGACTAGCGGGGTGTCCGGGTGTTTGGAGGTGTGTGTGTGTGTGTGTGTGTGTGTGTGTGTGTGTGTGTGTGTGTGTGTGTGTGTGTGTGTGTGTGTGTGTGTTGGGGGCGTAATAAAAAAGAAAACTAAAGAATAAGCGTAGTAATAATCCTGTTTAAATATTATAAAAAAAAAACAATAAAACTTCTTAAAAAATCGGAAAAAACAAAAACAAAAAAAAGCAGACAACGTGATGGAAAAAAGGCCTATTTCAATATTAAAACTTTAAAAATCAAAAAAGGAAATATTACACCACTGTTCGGACCTAACTTTAAGATAACTACACCCGTCCTTTACCCACTGAGCTAAGAGCGCGTCAGCGAAGTTGATCGGTTTTTATAAACCTTAAACTAATTCAAGAAATAATTTTTTTGCGCATTTGGCTATTTTGTCATGAAGGAATGATTTTTTGCCTCCCCTACCTATAGAAAAGTGTCTCGTTGAGAGTGAAGGAATTAATGTTTTTAGCCAATTTTTGTATATTTATCGTCCGAAGTGTGGAGCTTCAAAACGATACCTATCTGGTGAAAATCCGTCGCCTGTGTGGAAAGTTTTTGCGAGACATACCAACACACACACACACATACACACACATAAACACACACATTTTGCCTGTTATATATATAGATTATTCAAGTCAGAACATACGTGAAAGCTTACATACCATGTATTTATTTGCAGATGTTTATGATAAATCTCAGTATTAATCGTTATTATCAATAATCGGGATATCCGTCTTAGAAAGGATTAATATGTTTTCGCTTTCAGACGGTTTAATAAATGCACTTACCAAGTCCTGAAGGCCACTCGAGGATAAGGGCTGATAGATGTAATGTTGTCAGTGAGACAACAGCGTAATGATCCATTCTTGTGGAAATTCAGCAGAATTGGATTATTTAAGCAGACGACTCAGCAGAAACTTCTTTACATATGACTTGAAAACGAACATTTTGTAATCAGCTGAAAAGCAGAATCGCGATATAAGATTACAAAGTTGGCAGT
>NC_136504.1:28616833-28619333 GCF_053919585.1 Euprymna scolopes
CCTATTTCCCAAAACGTGGAGATATAGCATATGAGAGATATTTGGAATCAAGTCTCCCCTTACTATTATATCAGATCATTTGGAACCATAGCGGCAAGATTTATTCTCCCCTCCACCAAGGCCAAAGTTTGGGGATATATATATATATATATATATATATATATATAGAGAGAGAGAGAGAGAGAGAGAGAGAGAGGGGAAAGAGAGAGAGAGTGGGAGAGAGAGAGAAATATCTCTAACATTTTTATCTTTTAACTACAGGATAGAACAATATATTTGTCGCCCTAAAGAAAACAATACAACACATTTATTTAAAAACATATATTGAAAAATTTAATTCAGGTAACTTGATTATGTAGTAGAGCTTATATCTATTTAATGTAGCCGCATTCGGCCTCAATCACCGCCTCGATATGGGTCCGGAACAAGGAGCATGTTTTTTCCACAAGTGCTGGTGAGAGCTCAGCAAGTGCTCGGCCGATAGCGGCGATCAGGCTGTCTTTGGTGTTGTGGGAGGTCATGTTGGTGATAGACGAATGATAAAATGAAGTAGTCCAACGAATTCAGGTCAGGAATTGAGGGGGCCAG
This sequence comes from Euprymna scolopes, assembly GCF_053919585.1. NCBI lineage: Eukaryota > Metazoa > Mollusca > Cephalopoda > Sepiida > Sepiolidae > Euprymna > Euprymna scolopes. The sequence goes on from NC_136504.1 coordinate 28,617,422, forward strand.
TGAGAAAAGGGTAAAACGTCGTAGCATTGATTCTGAAGCCAAGCCTGGTTAGCTTTTAACGTGGGTCGGAGCTAAGTTCAGCTGCCACACCCAGGGTCTTCCAGCGGCCACCTGATTGCACCACGGAATCACCACACTCTTCAGTACATCCAGGTGCACTTTCATGTTGATTTTCAAGTCGACTTCAAAGACGTGAGGTGGCATGATGTGGCACACCACACCAAAAACTCTAACTGTGGCCGGAAACTTCGTTGAGCTGTTCCCTCAAGCGTTGAACGGTCCTGATTTGCATTTTGAGGCCGCTAGTAATTGTCCTGTTGTCGTAACTTAAAGCGGTAGAGAGCATCAATTGTACAGTGGCGCTTTTTCCGATCTCTCTCGTTTAACATTGTGTAATTTTCAGACATAACCTAAGGCCCCTATCAATCTTGGGATTCGTACACAACTGGTCAAGTATTAGCACTCAAAAAAGAAAACTGGTTTTCTATTAAGAATTAATAGTAGCCCCCTGCTTCAAGTGGCACTGTGCCTTGTTTGGGGTGAAAATTGAATAAAAAAAAAATTAAACGGACATGGAATCATGCTGTCTTTTCTACGGCGACAATTATATCGTTCCACTCTGTATATGTTGCTAATGAACTTATGTAAGTACCAATAATGTTTTCATTTAGCTAATAACTTGCAATGTTTGTGAGGTATCCTCATCAAGTAATATGGTTTAAAATATTACACATCGTGCTTTTATTGTAGAAATGGTTCTTTTGTTTTTTAAGAATGGAGATTCTGTAACTGCAACAGAGAGCGCTTTCCAAGTTCAGTACAGGTTAGGACGGCATAATGCTGTTCCAGATAGAAAATCAATACAGCTATGCGTTGCAAATGTGAATAAACCTTCATATGCCCCACTTAATCCAAAATACGTTGTAGTGTACATTGCACTGTAGAGAACATACTGTTGGTTTTCTAAGATTATTTTTTTATATAATGGCTTAAATTAAAGTTTTAAATGCAAAAGTCAAACATCATGGTTCAATTGCACCCTTAATTGAAACATTCATTCTGAACTCCCCCGTCTTATCAAAGAAATTACTGTTGATTTCATACGGCGTACCTTTATGTTTGTGCGGTGATAAAACTACTACTATGTTCTTGTGATGTCAAACTGTATAAGTGCTTTAACTTTGGCCAAAATAAGACGCTTTCTTCTTTAATCAGATTTTTTCGATTATCAATTTTCGATACTTGTCGGAAACATTCGAAGACAAAAATCTATTTAATAATGCTTCCAGACACACACGAACACTAATATATATATATATATATATATATATATATATATATATATATATATATATATATATATATATATATATATATGTAGTCCTGGTCAAAATCATAAGACTACTTAAGAAAGTAAGCATTTACGCATATTATCGAATTTTTAATCAAACAAATGGTTGAAACCATTGCCAAAAGGGAAAATATGATGGGAAAAAAATGAAATCTGCTGCATTCGAAACCATAACCCTGATCTAATAATTATTAAAAAAAAAAAAAAAACATTTTCACCTGATCAAAATGATAAGACCACTTTAATAAAATCAGCTAGTTTTGAAAAAAGGAATACGAAAAGCTCTCTATGTTACTAAAAGCAACTTGCTAGTGGATAAAAAACATCTTACTAAATTATAAATCGCAAAAGGGAAACCATTATCAGAGTTTGAGAGAGGAAGGATCTTTGAGCTTAATAGGGGTGGAATCTCCCATAGATCCATTGCAAACGAAGTGAATCGTAGCAAAACGGTCATCACAAATTTTTTAAGAAATCCAGATCAATATGGGCACAACAAGAGTCCACGTCGACCAAAAAAAAACAACCCCATCACTGGATCGCCGTATCAGAAGAAGTTTT
>NC_136504.1:28624333-28846833 GCF_053919585.1 Euprymna scolopes
AACATACGAATCTCTCGCGTTCTTTATTACTCTTTTACAGTTGTTGCCGGCAGTCTTAAAGGTAGCTTCAGTTCCACGTCTATTTCTTTGAAACTGATGAAAATGGTGCTTTCTGTGCGCGATGGCAACGGCACATTCTGGAGTGTGTTATTTGACATGGCTAACGATGATTGAGAAGTTTTCTTATAATTGTTAAAGTAGTGATGCTTAGCCTCAGTAGTATTCTTGTAAATACGCAATTAAGGCTCAGTAGTAGTAGTAGTAGTAGTAGTAGTAGTAGTATCAGCATCTGCATATATTGTATAAAGGGAGGAATAGAGCTTTAAAAAATCCCCTTTTCTCTTCACTGATACCTTTTTCCCACAGAAGAGACGTTGCGAGCATGTCTCTGCTTAATGTTATTTTCATAACAAGTGCTCGACTGAGCTCCAATCTGTGCTTCCTCTTGCAAAACTTAAACAAAAAAAACACTCGACTAGCTACAACCATTATATATAATTTCTCCCCATTCTCTATCTGTGCTTATATCTAAACGCATATTCCATGAACAAAGCTTCTTTCCTAGAACTGCCCGCCTGTGGAACACTATTTCGCTGACATGTCTCTCGGTTGAATACAACCTGGTAACCTTCAAATCCAATGTTAGCAATTCGTGATGAGCCGTCTTCATAAATAATCAAATGTTACCAATCTACACCTTACCGATTACTATACTGCCGCGTTACATTAAGTAACCTTTATCCTTGAGTGGCCTTTGGGCCTTGATAAGTGGTGATTCCCAAGTAAAAGTTGTCGGCAACGGAAAGTAACCTTTTCTGTAGTACTGCCGATCACAGAGAATATAAACCATCGAAAGAGCATGTAATGGGGAAAATTTTGGCCTGATCTAACTGACTGATATAGTATTAGGTTGGTGCAAAAATAATGTCGTTTTTAATGTTCAACCATGTCAAAAATCGACATTATTTTTGCACAAACCTAATAGTAATAATAGTAGCAGTAGTAGTAGTAGTAGCAATAATAATAGCAGCAGTAATAGTAGTAGCTGTAGCGTTTCTGATATCACAAATATATTTTGTTGTAATTAGTTTTTTTGTTTTTTTTTGCTCTTGTTCGTGTCTTCATTATGATTAGGGTGCACTCGAACATGTCCATACATCCATATCTCGACACGGCTGTCTCCCCGCAGCCTCTTCAGCCACACCTCCGCATACCATCAATGGTAGATGAGGCACCAGCGACGCCAACCCTCTTTTCAGGGCGCAGTCTTCGTGAATGGATCCATTTAACTCAATTTTGTAACCTTCCGCCTTTGATGTTCCAAGCGCCTACGCACGCGCGCGAAAGAGAGAAATGGCGGAGAGGGGGTGGAAGGGGTGGAGCAGCTGGTGTTGGAAAATAAGTCTGTTGTCGATTCTGACGCGCCACGAGCCCACACGGACGTACGTGCAGGGGTGTGGCGCCAAATACTCTACCCATCCTTTTCTTACCCCTACCGGCTCCCACGTCTCTCTCTCTCCTTTTCTCGCTATCGTTCCCACTTCATCTGCTTCATTTTTATGCATTTTGTTTTCCGAAAGTCAATGTAGCGTATACGTTTTCGCATTCTTTCCGAACAAGCGATTACAATTACGCGCTATTCTTATTCGTTATAACCGAATATATGAGGCGCTTTATTTCAAAATGTTCGCAGAATGCGAGTCGGGAAAAAAGAACGTTGCAACTACTTAATTTTACTAGTGGAGTCATTTCGACAAATGAGTGAAATATTCGGCGAAACTGTTAATGTCCCATATATATATATATATATATATATATATATATATATATATATATATATATATATATATACTTGTATGTAATATACTGAGTTCGTGTAATCCAGTAAATTTTCATCTACCAATAAGTAGATGACTTAAAAAGTAAGCTACAAAATTATCATATTTCATAATTGATGATTAATATACTGTGAAAGCAAAATCAAGACTTCAAAAAAGGTGTTGATGGCAACAAAAAGTGTATTTCATTTTACGTTACAATTGTTTCCATGTCCAGTCGACAATTTCAAACATTATATCGTTTGAAAATTTTCAAAAACCAGCATTTCTTCAGACTTTATCAATAAAAACACTCTTGACAATAGAACATTGTTTGAAGCGAAAGCAAAAGAAATAAAAATCCCCTTAACGGAAAAAGCATGTGATAAACATTTACCCTTGGGGTAACCTCCACGTAAAGCCCATTTAAATATTAATATATCACCTAATTTCTGTATCCTTATTTAAAAATAAAGTCATAAGAAGTTTTAACAAAAAAATCCTTAGCCATTTAAAAAAGGTTTTTATATATCCCATTCGTTGACTTCCTAAATTAGATTTCACTATTTCATTATTTCACACAATTAATTTTTTTATAAAGATTTTTTTAAATTTTTATTTCTATATTTATAATATGACCATAACAACCTTGCATTAACGTTACGGTTAATTTTAGTTTCGTATTAGTGGCAATAATCTTTACAAGTTATCGTTATTTTAGTACTTAGATTAAAGACCTTTTCTTACATGGGGGTCACGACTTATTAAGGACTGGAGGCCACTCAGGGATAAGGGTTATTGCGTGTACAGTAATCAGTGGGATAGTATTGTAGTAATCATTAGTATTGGAGATTTGATAGAGTGTCTTACTTAAGAGGGTGGTTTCTCAGGAATTTGTTTATGTTGAATTTGAGGACATCCAAGTTGTAGTCAGGTGGGAAACAGGCGAACGAAAGGGAGTTCCACAATTGTGCACTTCTGAGAAAGAAGCTCTGCTCATGGAATCTACGTTTTGATTTAGGCACAGATAAAGGGTGGGGCAAAGTATTGACAGTAGTTTCAGCCAGACGAGTGTTTTCCGTGAAAGATTGGCGAGGGGGGACGAGAGATTGGAGCTCAGACGAGCACTTGCCATGGAAATAACGATAAAACAAAGACAGGCTCGCAACGTCTCTTCTGTGGGAGAGAGGCTGCAGGGAAGAAAAAAGGCCATCCCCCACCAAACCACGAAGTCTATTTTATACTCTGTCAAGGCAGGATAGGCTGTTTTTAGCAGCTCATGCCCAGATGTGGCAGCAGTACTCCATCCTTAGACTTACTTGGCTTTTATACAGATAAAGAATTGCACCAGTAGTGAGATATCTTCTGGAGCGGTAGAAGGATCCCACCATTTTCCCAGCGACCATGGCAACAGATTTGATGTATGTGTTCCATTTCAGATCAGGAGTAAAGGTCAAACCCTGAAGCTTATTAAAACACGGAGCCTCTCCAAGACGAGAGCCATCCATTCCAATTAATGCCAGATGGGGATCAGAGCGTTGATGATGTAAAGATAGAAGCTTGGTTTTGGATGCATTACAAGTGACCAATCACCTCTTCCCCCATTGTACCACTGATCAGAGGAGAGAGAATCAGAGAGAACTTTGTCATTTACGACCTTTGATGTGTTGCCATAGATGGTCGTGTCATCAGCATAGATGTCAACGAACGATTTAAGTATGTGTTTTGAGAGATCATTGATGTAGATCAGGAAGAGAGTTGGGCCCAGGATGGACCCCTGGGGGACTCAACCATTAATACTATGGGCCTCTGATTTCTGCCCATTGACCACTACTCTTATGAACTTATCAGAGAGAAATGATTTAATGATTGAGAAAACATTTCCAGTAATACCTTAGCTGGAAATCTTGTGAAGTAGGCCCTTATGCCATACCTTATCGAAGGCCTTCGATATGTCAAGAGCAATTACCCTGGAAAGGAAGCCTTTGTCAAGAGATTCACTAATCCTATGAGATATAACCGTTAGCACATCTGCTGTAGATCTTGCAGAGCGGAAACCATATCGCATGTCACTAAAAAGGTTGTTTCTGTTGAGGTAGTTGACTACTTCTCTATTTAATATGGATTAATATGGACAACTTACTCATGACACGCAGGAGACTTATTGGTCTGTACTGAGAGGGAGATGATTTTTTACCTAAATTCTTAAATACAGGGCATACTGATGAGATTTTTCAGGGTTTTGGAAAGCACTTCTCCTTAAGGCAACGCTTAAACAGTTTTGTAAGTATGGGGGCAAGTTCTGGTTGGAGCTTTTTCAGCACTATAACTGGAATGCCGTTAGGGCCAGTTGCTTTACTGGAATCAAGGTTCTTGATTAGCTTGGCGACCTCACGCACAGATATTTGTATGTTGCATAGAGTGTTGTCTGTTATAGGAGGAAATACAGGGAGTTGATGGCCATTGTCGCATAGGGTAGAATTAGCTACAAAGTTCTTGGCAAATAGTCTGGCCTCGTCTGATGTTTACGAGATGACCTCAGGTCTATTGATGATAGTTGGGATAGAACGCACGCTTCTGTTCAAGATCCTGTTTGCTATTTGCCAGAACTAGTGGGAACCAAGCTGCTGCTCAGCTACTTTGGATTTAACGGACTGAGCATATAGCTCTCTTGCATATAAAGGAAGCCTTTGTCAAGAGATTCACTAATTCTATGAGATATAATCGTTAGCACATCTGCTGTAGATCTAGCAGAACGGAAACCATATTGTATGTCAGTTCTTGATTATATAAACATAAGCTATCTCTCTTTCTCTTTCCCCCCTCTCTCTCTCTCTCCATATATATATATATATATATATATATATATATATATATATATATATATATATATATATACGAAGTTATGAAAATATATATGACAATTAAGTTACACAGAACATTCCGTGTTTCATTCCCGTGGGAATCCGTGAGGCTGATGCGAAAAGTTTCGGTTATCGCTCATTTATTTAAACGCACATGCTATTGAGTTTTTTGTTAGCCAACTAGCTTTCTAATTGCCACCGCGTCCCTCCTAATCAGCCAATGGGCGGGCAATTACAGGACAAAGGCACAGTTGATCTCTGGTTCACCCCTTTTTTGTGTGTTTATGGGAAGGGTAGATATCCTTTTGTTGCAGTAACCTTGCTTACTTTCAGCCTAAGTGTAGTTGGATATGTTATCTTGTGTTTTCTTTTTTAATTATATTTATGTGTGTGTGTGTGTGTGTGTGTCTGCATTTATGGACAAGGTACACAAACGTTTCTGACTCAAATATCATTTGTGTATTCGGCAAATCCTAATGGTCTAATCATTGACCTCTTCGTTCAAACCGGATTGGTTTGACCGAAGTTTAGACGATAAAATTATCAAATTGTTACATAAAGTTTGATAGATCTTTTATATGTTTAACTAAAACATTTTAATATTGTTAAACTAGATCGTCTAATGAAATCGCTCGACGTAACCGGAAGTAACTAACTTTCAATCATAACAGTATATAATACAAAGAGTTATTTCTGATATGTTTGCTTTAAAAAAGCAGGAGGCGGCTTATTGCGCATATTTTGCTATTTCAGCCATTATTTAATTCAGCAAATTAATTTTATTCAAATCAATTCGCGTTTTAAATCAAAATTTTAATAAAAACGAATTTTTAAATCTGATTATTTCCAAAAACAAATTTAAAATAATTTATTTCCCTTTCTAATTAACATTTCATTTGAATGTGGAACTTTATAAAAGTCATTTTTTATCAACGTTTTAACGAATACTAGGAAGCCTCTTCGATGAAAGATGAAGGATAATGGAATATATTTGTTTTTTACTTCGAACTTATGCATATATAGTAATGATTACAGCGGAAACAACTCTTGGGCATTTTCTTGAATATTGTCTACAAATCTCCAAGCAGAATTCAATAAAACTAAATTAATGATATAAAGGAAAATCCGAGCAAAACTTCCTGGGCAGAATTCTTTCTATTTGATATCAAAATTTGACTACGTGGTACGTTTTATAACGGCATTCTCTTAGCGACTTTCTATAATTAAGTTTCGTAAAGTTTAAGGGCGCAATACTTGTTTTATAGAATAATTGGTTTCCAGAATAATTTTCCATTGTAACTCGATTTCCTCCTCATGTTGCTTTTATTCATTCGGTGTTTGTTAGATTAGCAAGACTAGGGTCCAAAGAGAGAGAGAGAGAGGAGGGGAGAGGGAGAAAGAGAGAGAGAGACGAAAAAGCCATGAAGAGAGAAAAAAGAGAAATAGAGAGAGAAAGCGCGTGAGAGAAAGAGAGCATTCTAAAAGGATCAAAGAGGGATTAACCGCCCTGGCCATGTCCGGTAGGATGATCTGAATTAGTGGGCTGGCACATGCCATCTTAATCAATCCTAATCCTTTATCCATGGGCTACGCAATAGAGAGACACGTAGAAATATTTTTAAGGGCCAAACAAACACCAGGTCATAGCTAAGGAAGGCGAACGACTTTGGAAATGAATGAGGGGTTCTGGTAATAGAAAATTGAAACAACGGGAGTTTCAGGTCCAAAATTAAGGTAAAAATGAAGACAGAAACCAGAGAGGAAAGTACCTTGATTCCGACTGTAAGACACAGGGATATTATGTAATTCTTCCCTCAAGGAGAGCGAGGGGCAGTTGTTCGGATGTGGCGAGGGCGAAGACACAGGGCGAGTAATAGACCTACTTAAGTATGCTGCCTTGATTGACAGTGACGAACTTTAACTTAAATATGCTGCCTTTATTGAGAATGACGAACTTTTTATTAGCTCTAGTCTTATTGGGTAGTATAAAATGCCAGGTAATCACCGATATGGCCTTAGGACGACGATCTCATGTGTACACTGCAGTTCCTAGATAAAGGGCCAAGAAAACGCTGATGGACCATCTGATGCGAAATAAACAAACAGATAGTCTTAGTTAAGATTCGACTAATGATATTTAAGATATGTCAAGATGTCGAGCATTTGTCCGTGCAACGCAGTGATAACTCAGTATTATAAAGGACCTAAGACGAAAGTTAGGATACAGCCAGAAGGGACGATGGTTTTAACAAACAGACTTTTGCGTCCAGTATCTATTTCAATAGTGGCAAGAGACGAAATGCTTCTTCACTTAAGAAGCAATGGTTTTGTGGCAGATACAACTTTTACAATAAAACGGGGTACAAACGGAGAAGGGCAAGAAACAAAAGGTGTTCGTATTTACCGATGAAAAGATACTTATAATATCTATAGGGAATACGAGGAGGTATTGCATGTTGTACGTTGAAAAAAGTGGTCAGTCAAATGTTATGACGTGTTTGTCACGATGAAAGACAGAAACGAAGGGTTGATTTCAGATACTATGTAGCCCCTGACCTAGGCGCAAGTAAATAATTGTATTGTTACTAAGATTGGTTGCATGAGAATAAAGATTAGTTGAACTTTGACTCAACCAAATTTACAATATGAGGAGCAAAGACTCCCGTAGTGGTACAAACCGACGTAGACGTTTCTCCGATGATTAGTATCGCGTGTAAAACAAGAATCCACAGCGAACATGAGTTGTGCAGGGAACTGTATCGGGTAGAGTCCGTGAAAGAATATGGGAATAACAAGGAAGGATTTACATTGTGTGAGGCGTTTATCATTCCCAACGCTTTATCTATAGGCTATGTAATAGAGAAACACGTAGAAATGTTTTTTAGGGTCGAACAAACATAATTAAGGGCGGCAAACGTCTCAGGAAACGAATGGTAATAACAAATGGAAACAGCGGGTGTGTCGGGCCCAAACTTAAAGCATAAATGATGACAGAGACCGGAGAGGAAATTACTGATCCTTGTTATTTTAGCCAACACGGAGAGCATCACTGTGAAGATTAAATAAGGAAAAGAATTGAGATACGTCCGAACGATAAGAATGAAGCGGCAGGTACTTTTGTTAAGTACCGAGGAAAAACCAAAGGAACCAGTAGCCAGGTCTCGACGACAGTTTGGTTACTCAAGCAGGATATCGGCCGTTCTCTTTCTCTATGTATGAAACCTTTACAAGTAATCAATGAAAGCGACAAAGCAAATAGTTGATTAGAAAACTCAGAATTAGACAGTGGATATTTCTTTAGGTTATTAGAAATGATAATAATAATAATTTACATATGAAAAAGTAAACAAGTAAGTTGTTAACACAGAATATGAGAATAGTAGTCCAAATAATACAAATGGCACATGTTATGAATCATAATCTAAGACATAAAAAAGTTTAAAATACATGAATAGCAAATTAAAACAGACTTTTGTAAAATCCATGCAGAATAAAGTCGCTTATTCAAAAATTCTAGATTAACTACGCTTATTCAAGAATGCATTTGTGTGAGGAAAATCCACAGAGATGAAAGACCCTTGGAGATACAAAATTCACAAAGCCCGAACATTTACCTTTGAGTGGATTTCTCGATTCAATCTGTAGTTGCATAAGCGATCCGCCTTGTGTGCCCTCGGGGCTGGTAGTTGCTTTCTCCAAGTAACGCATTGTTCTTGACTGCGGCAAATCGAGAATGTGGGAGTATAGCGATTATTTTTAACGCTGTATTGATTGAAAAGTTCTTCTACGGTTCCTGACAGGAATTAAAATGAATCTGTAATTTCTTTCATAAGTCCCCAATTGGGAATTTAATCAAACTCCCAAAAACTGGGATTTATCTACAGAAAACACGGGTTTCTGTAGGAATAACGCGTGAAAAGCTCCCTTGAATTAAAGATGAATTTAACGTCGAAACATAATTGGAAACAGAAACTGCCTTTTTTTGGCGCATATCGCGTTATTTAAAAAAAAAAAGGAAAAAAAAAACGTTTAAAGGCAACTTTCGAAGTGCAAGTGTGAGTGGTCAAGACGATGCGAATTTCAACAGATGAAAAATCATTTTTTTCTTCGACAATTTTGCGGAAGAATGGATACTAGTACATTCACAATACAGCAGATTTACAATCTTTTATGTCAATATATCAATATACCAGAGACGCAATAGTTTTACAAATGCTGTAAAAGAAAATCTCTCTGCAATAGGAGACAACTCATTATAAAGATGGATCAAAGGAAAATAATGGATTCCGATAAAAAGTGACGAAAAAAAAGATGAAGGTATCTTGGAATAAAAAGCAAATGAAACAATATGGCTACTGAACGTGGAAATGTATGAGGTCAGCGAAGAATGAAATGTTCTGCAGATTAAGTGAATACATATGTGGTTAAAATCTGTGAAAAGGACAAATATGAAGGCGATGCGAATGCGTTTCATATTTACGGTAAAGACGACTCGGTAGATAAATCTCAACCTATTGTATATGAAATAAAACTTTTCATAAAATGATAAGTATGGTTGACCGAAATGTGATCTTCGTAAAAATGATATTACGTCATACATTTTAGTACAAACTAGATACGCTATGAAATCATGATGTCGATAACGAATGACAACGTTTTTTTAAACATTAGACAATTGTATTTTAAAAAAAAGGAAAAGAATGTATATGAGTTGAGTAAGCAAATGTTTTCAAACCTGACTTTATATTACCAAAGTATAGATTTAATGAGAAATTGCGCTTTGCATAGACAAATAACACACACAATAAAGAGCTTCTTTTTTTTTGCTTTATTATTTGTCATATTATTTGTCTATGTAAAACACGATTATTTTTTTAAGCAGGATTGACTTTATGCGTGCGTGTGTAATGCGGGTGTATATGAAAAGGTATCTGCATTTTAAAATTTGAATATACTAAAATTAGTAAATAGATAGATAGATAGAGAGATAGGGAGAGAGAGAGAGAGAGAGAGAGAGAGAGAGAGAGGTGAAGCACATATAACTATATGTAATGCTTCTACAAAGTGTACGGACGCAAGAAATAAAAAAGAGTTCGCATGCAAAAGAAAGGACAGGGCTGTTCACTTTTAACTCTTTGGGTAGATAGCTAGCTATCTAGCAAACTAGATAGATAGATAGATAGATAGATAGATAGATAGATAGTGTACATTTCTCTACCCGTAAAGCCTCTTCAAAATGGACAGACACAAGAGATAAAATAGGCATCATAAAAAAGAAAGAACATGACTGTCCGTTTTTACCTCTGGATAAGAAATGCACAACGCATGCGTGCACTTCGAAGTGTCAATCGGAGAACGCATGCGCAATCGTGAAAATGAAACTCGTTCAAAAATGCATCCATTTAAAACCGTGTCCTTTTTTTTCTCTGGCTTGGTCGATCCAACCTGTTTCGTCAAACTTATTTCCCAATCTTTTTTCCCTCGTTCGTTTATTTCTACCATATATATTTTTTACTTTATTTTGACGCTTTATCAGCCTTCTTTTGGAGTGCCTGTCAATCGAATATTCTCGCCATTTTCTTTTTATCCTCTTCATTTTTGTCTATTTTTTCTTTTTCTTTCTTTTTATTTGTCTCTTTCTTTTTACTTCCTATGTTTTAATTCACTTTTCTTTATCTTCGCTTTTACAATTATTTTTCTTTCCTTGAAATTCTCTTTTTTCGTTCCTTTATTTATTTTGGGTATTTTTTATTTCTTTTCTTTTTCTTCATTTATATTGTATCGTTCTTCTTTTTTCTTTCTGTTTTTTCTTTGTTTATTTTGTGTTTTCTTTCTTTACACTTTGTTTTCGATATATTTCTATTTCTTCTTTGTAATTTCATCCTTTTATTTTCTTCTTTGTAATTTCATCTTTTATTTTCTTCTTTGTAATTTCATCCTTTATTTTTTTCTTTGTAAATCCACCTTTTTATTTTCTTCTTTGTAATTTCATCTTTTATTTTCTTCTTTGTAATTTCATCTTTTATTTTCTTCTTTGTAATTTCATCTTTTATTTTCTTCTTTGTAATTTCATCTTTTTATTTTCTTCTTTGTAATTTCATCTTTTATTTTCTTCTTTGTAATTTCATCTTTTATTTTCTTCTTTGTAATTTCATCTTTTATTTTCTTCTTTGTAATTTCATCTTTTATTTTCTTCTTTGTAATTTCATCTTTTATTTTCTTCTTTGTAATTTCATCTTTTATTTTCTTCTTTGTAATTTTATCTATTTATTTTCTTCTTTCTTTTAGTTGTTCTACTTCCAATCTTTTAATCATTTTTTTAGCTTTTACAAATATTTACTTTCATTTTACACTTTGTTTCGTTTTTATTATATTTCTCGTCATTTTTCTTTCTGTTTTTCTTTGTTGTTTTATGTTTTCTCGTTTGTTCAATTCTTTTTATTCTATGTCAACAAGCTTGGGTACCCGGCGTTATCCGGGTGTGGTGAAGTATGTGTGTGGGGGGTGAATTAAAAGAAAATGGAAAATAAAGAATAAGCAAACGTAATATTTTAATATTATGACAAAATAAAACACAAACAGTAATATAAAGAATAAGCGAACGTAATAACACTGGTTAAATATTAAAACAAAAAAAAGAAAATAGCAAAATAAGCGAACGTAATAAACCTGTTTTAAATATTATAACAGAAAAAAACGAAAACGGCCAAATAAAGAATAAACGAACGTAATAACCCTGGTTAAATATTATAATAATAAAAAAAGAAAACGGCAAAATAAACAATAAGCGAAAGTTATAACCCTGGTCAAATATTATAACAAAAAAAAAGAAAATAGCAAAATAAAGAATAAGCGAACACAATAACCCTGTTTTAAATATTATAATGAAAAAAATGGAAAAATAAAGAATATAGAACGTAATAACACTGTTAAAATATTAAAAAAAAAGAAAATAGCAAAATAAGCGAACGTAATAAACCTGTTTTAAATATTATAACAAAAAAAAGAAAACAGCAAAATAAAAAATAAGCAAAGTAATAAACATGTTTTAAATATTATGATAAAATAATGGCAAAATAAAGAATAACCGAACATAATAACCCTGTTTTAAATATTATAGCAAAAAAGAAAACAGCAAAATAAGCGAACATAATAAACCTGTTTTAAACATTATAACGAAAAAAAAAGACAACAAAAAAACAAAGAATAAACGAACGTACTAAACCTGTTTTAAATATTATAACAAAAGAGAAAAGAGAAAAATAAAGAATAAGCGAACGTAATTTTTTTTTTTATTCAATTTTCACCCCAAACAAGGCACAGTGCCACTTTGAAGTAGGGGGCTACTATTAGGGAATTAATTAGCGGGGTCATTATGAAGGGAGAAGAGTAGAAAGATGTTTGTTAACATTACACTTGAACTTCTGCATATCATTGCAGTTGGGAAAGCAGAATCCCGGAAGGGAGTTCCAAAGACCCGCAGTTCTGGGGAAGAAACTATTGGAGTAAAAGGCTTTCTTGCACCTAGGGATCTCAACTGTAAAGGGATGAGACTTAGTAGCTTGTCGGGTTTGTCGGGGGTAGTTACGTCGGGGAGGTACAAGTGTTTGCAGTTCGTCAGAGCATTCACCATTAAAGTATTTGTAGAACAGGCAGAGGAATGCAACATCTCGTCGATGGGACAGAGGTTGAAGCCTAGATGACAGTTCAGGACCTATCAGGTTGGCGACTCTTTTTTGAACCCTGTCCAGAAGCGAGAGACAAGCAGCAGATGCACCAGCCCAGATGTGACAACAGTACTCCATACATGGGCGAATGGTTGCCTTATAGAGGTATAGGATACTGGCAGGCGTATGTAGTTTTCTAGCACGGTAGAGGGAGCCAACCTTCCTTGCAGCAGCCTTGGCAATGCTCTCAATGTATCTATTCCAGTTCATATTCCCTGTAAACGTTAGGCCGAGGAGTCTAAAAGAAGTACTTTCAGGCAATGTGTTCTTGGCCATTGCTATTGGTGGTAGAGAAGGTTTCTTGTAGTTATTGAAGGAAACAAGCTTAGTCTTAGCAGTATTGAATGTGACCAACCATTTTTGTCCCCATTCCACTACGGATTGGAGGTCATCCTCTAGTTTTTCTGCCATTTCCTTGGATGTGTGTTCATTTGTTTTCCCCTCATATCTGTTATAGAGAGTGGTGTCATCGGCAAATATACCCATCTCCGAAACAATATTATCAGGGAGGTCGTTTATGAATATCAGGAATAATAGAGGTCCAAAGATAGACCCCTGAGGTACTCCCGAATTTATGTCATATTGTTTGGATGTATGTCCGTCGAGGACAACTTTGATTTTTCTATTACTTAAGAAGGATTTAATTACATTATGAATTCTTCTAGTGATTCCATACGATCTAATTTTCCTTAGAAGACCATCGTGCCATACCCTGTCAAAAGCCTTAGATATATCAAGGGCCACCGCTCTACCCTCCCCTGTTTTATCCAATGAACGGTATATACGTTCAGAAACTACAGTTAAGATATCTGCTGTTGAACGGGCTTGCCTGAATCCATATTGTTTGTCAGTCAGGAGTTTAGCAGCTGTTAGGTGCTGGACTAGGGCTTGATTAACTAAGGACTCAAATATTTTGGCGAAAACCGGGAGGAGGCTAATGGGGCGATAATTTAGTGGGTCAGTTCTTTCACCAGAATTCTTGAAGACTGGTACCACAGAGGCGGTTTTCCAGCAGTCGGGAAAACAAGATTCGTTAAGGCATTTATTGTAAAGTTTGGACAGAACTGGAGCAACCTCGGCAGAGCATTTTTTTAATAGCACAGCCGGGATGAGATCTGGTCCACATGCTTTTGAGGTGTCTAGGTTTTTTTTATAATAGCATGTACCTGAGAAGGGGTGATTTTCAAATCGTCAAGTGTGGCGTCTGTTCGCAGAGGAAAATCAGGGAGTGAGTGGTGTACCGAGTTCAGTGTGGAGTTTGAGGCAAACCAACTGGCCAGCATATTAGCCTTGTCAGTTGCCGTGCAAGCAACCTCATGATTGTTTGTTAGTGGGGGAATAATTGACTGTCCATTATAACTACGCTGTTGTAGATTTTCCAAAAATCCCGGGTTCCTAATTTCTGTGCTTCGATGTGCTTTCTGGTGGTTTCAGAGTAATCTGTCTTTGCTGTGTCTATCACTCTCTTACAATTATTTCTAGCTTCTATAAACTTCTGTTTATTTGAGCTGGACTTATGTCGGTTGAATCTGCGGAACGCATGCTGCCTTTGACAATTGGCAGCTGCACAAGCAGAAGTAAACCATTGGGGAGAGTGGGGCTTGCTATAGTATTTCCGTGCGGGAACATGTGCTTCAATAGCAGTTTTGAACCATTCAGTTGTCTCATTTGCACACTGTTCCGCTGGAAGAGTAAAGATATTTTGCCATGGGGCATCTCTGATGAGCTCCCTGATGGCTTCCCAATCAGCCTTTTTGTAATACCTCGTTGTTTTGAGAAGTGGGTCTTCAGTTTTAGGGCGAGAATTAAGGCTGATTTCTACCATAATCACAGCGTGATCAGCATTCCCGAGTGGGCTGTGGTCATTTGTTGTACAGTCATTGGGAACCGTTGTCAGAAAGTAATAAACCTGTTTTAAATATTAAAACAAAAAGAAGAAAACAGCAAAATAAATAATAAACAAACGTAATAAACCCGTTTTAAATATAATAACAAAAGGAAGAAAACAGCAAAATAAAGAATAAACGAACGTAATAAACCTGTTTTAAATATTATAACAAAAAAGAAAACAGCAAAATAAAGAATAAACAAACGTAATAACCCCGTTTTAAATATTATAACAAAAAGTAAACAGCAAAATAAAGAATAAACGAACGTAATAAACCCGTTATAAATATTAAAACAAAAAAGAAATCAGCAAAATAAAGAACAAACGAACGTAATAAACCTGTTTTAAATATTATAACAAAACAGAAAACAGCAAAATAAAGAATAAACGAACGTAATAAACCCGTTTAAAATTTTATAACAAAAAGAAGAAAACAGCGAAATAAAGAATAAACGAACGTAATAAACCTGTTTTAAATATTATAACAAAAAAGAAAACAGCAAAATAAAGAATAAGCGAACGTAATAAACCCGTTTTAAATATTATAACAAAACAGAAAACAGCAAAATAAATAATAAACGAACGAAATAAACCCATTTTAAATATTATAACAAAAAAGAAAACAGCAAAATAAAGAATAAACGAACGTAATAAACCCGTTTTAAATATTATAACAAAACAGAAAACAGCAAAATTAATAATAAACGAACGTAATAAACCCGTTTTAAATATTATAACAAAAAGAAGAAAACAGCAAAATAAAGAATAAACGGACGTAATAAACCCGTTTTAAATATTATAACAAAACAGAAAACAGCAAAATAAAGTATAAACGAACGTAATAAACCTGTTTTAAATATTATAACAAAAAAAGAAAACAGCAAAATAAAGAATAAACGAACGTAATAAACCCGTTTTAAATATTATAACAAAAAAGAAAACAGCAAAATAAAGAATAAACGAACGTAATAAAACCTGTTTTAAATATTATAAAAAAAGAAAACAGAAAAATAAAGAATAAACGAACGTAATAAAACCGTTTTAAATATTAAAACAAAAAGAAGAAAATAGCAAAATTAAGAATAAACGAACGTAATAAACCCGTTTTACATATTATAACAAAAAAGAAAACAGCAAAATAAAGAATAAACGAACGTAATAACCCCGTTTTAAATATTATAAAAAAAAGAAAACAGCAAAATAAAGAATAAGCGAACGTAATAAACCCGTTTTAAATATTATAACAAAAAAAAGAAAACAGCAAAATAAAGAATAAACGAACGTAATAAACCTGTTTTAAATATTATAACAAAAAACAGGATACAGCAAAATAAAGAATAAACGAACGTAATAAAACCGTTTTAAATATTATAACAAAAAAGAAAACAGCAAAATAAAGAATAAACGAACGTAATAAACCTATTTTAAATATTATAACAAAAAGAAGAAAACAGCAAAATAAAGAATAAACGAACGTAATAAACCCGTTTTACATATTATAACAAAACAGAAAACAGCAAAATAAATAATAAACGAACGTAATAAACCCGTTTTAAATATTATAACAAAAAACAGAAAAAAGCAAAATAAAGAATAAACGAACGTAATAAACCCGTTTTAAATATTATAACCAAAAAGAAAACAGAAAATAAAGAATAAACGAACGTAATAAACCCGTTTTAAATATTATAACAAAACAGAAAACAGCAAAATTAATAATAAACGAACGTAATAAAACCCGTTTTAAATATTATAACAAAACAGAAAACAGCAAAATACTAATAAACGAACGTAATAAACCCGTTTTAAATATTATAACAAAACAGAAAACTGCAAAATAAAGAATAAACGAACGTAATAAACCCGTTTTAAATATTATAACAAAAAGAAGAAAACAGCAAAATAAATAATAAACGAACGTAATAAACCTGTTTTAAATATTATAACAAAACAGAAAACAGCAAAATAAAGAATAAACGAACGTAATAAACCCGTTTTAAATATTATAACAAAACAGAAAACAGCAAAATTAATAATCAACGAACGTAATAAACCCGTTTTAAATATTATAACAAAAAAGAAAACAGCAAAATAAAGAATAAACGAACGTAATAAACCCGTTTTAAATATTATAACAAAAAGAAGAAAACAGCAAAATAAAGAATAAACGAACGTAATAACCCCCGTTTTAAATATTATAACAAAAAGAAGAAAACAGCGAAATAAAGAATAAACGAACGTAAAAAACCTGTTTTAAATATTATAACAAACAAGAAAACAGCAAAATAAAGAATAAGCGAACGTAATAAACCCATTTTAAATATTATAACAAAAAAAAAGAAAGCAGCAAAATAAAGAATAAACGAACGAAATAAACCCGTTTTAAATATTATAACAAAAAAGAAAACAGCAAAATAAAGAATAAACGAACGTAATAAACCTGTTTTAAATATAATAACAAAAAACAGGAAACAGCAAAATAAACAATAAACGAACGTAATAAAACCCGTTTTAAATATTATTACAAAAAACAGGAAACAGCAAAATAAAGAATAAACGAACGTAATAAAACCCGTTTTAAATATTATTACAAAAAAGAAAACAGCAGAATAAAGAATAAACGAACGTAATAAACCCGTTTTAAATTTTATAACAAAAAAGAAAACAGCAAAATAAAGAACAAACGAACGTAATAAACCTATTTTTAATATTATAACAAAAAGAAGAAAACAGGAAAATAAAGAATAAACGAACGTAATAAACCCGTTTTAAATATTATAACAAAAAAGAAGAAAACAGCAAAATAAAGAATAAACGAACGTAATAAACCCGTTTTAAATATTATAACAAAAAACAGAAAACACCAAAATAAAGAATAAATGAACGTAATAAACCCGTTTTAAATATTATAACAAAACAGAAACAGCAGAATAAAGAATAAACGAACGTAATAAACCTGTTTTAAATAATGTAACAAAAAAGAGAAAAAAGCAAAATAAAGAATAAACGAACGTAATAAACCTGTTTTAAATATTATAACAAAAAGAAGAAAACAGCGAAATAAAAAATAAACGAACGAAATAAACCTGTTTTAAATATTATAACAAAAAAGAAAACAGCAAAATAAAGAATAAACGAACGTAATAAACCTGTTTTAAATATAATAACAAAAAACAGGAAACAGCAAAATAAAGAATAAACGAACGTAATAAACCCGTTTTAAATATTATTACAAAAAACAGGAAACAGCAAAATAAAGAATAAACGCACGTAATAAAACCCGTTTTAAATATTATTACAAAAAAGAAAACAGCAGAATAAAGAATAAACGAACGTAATAAACCCGTTTTAAATTTTATAACAAAAAAGAAAACAGCAAAATAAAGAACAAACGAACGTAATAAACCTATTTTTAATATTATAACAAAAAGAAGAAAACAGGAAAATAAAGAATAAACGAACGTAATAAACCCGTTTTACATATTATAACAAAAAAGAAGAAAACAGCAAAATAAAGAATAAACAAACGTAATAAACCCGTTTTAAATATTATAACAAAAAACAGAAAACACCAAAATAAAGAATAAACGAACGTAATAAACCCGTTTTAAATATTATAACAAAACAGAAAACAGCAGAATAAAGAATAAACGAACGTAATAAACCTGTTTTAAATAATGTAACAAAAAAGAGTAAAAAGCAAAATAAAGAATAAACGAACGTAATAAACTTGTTTTAAATATTATAACAAAAAGAAGAAAACAGCGAAATAAAGAATAAACGAACGAAATAAACCTGTTTTAAATATTATAACAAAAAAGAATACAGCAAAATAAAGAATAAACGAACGTAATAAACCCGTTTTAAATATTATAACAAAAAAGAAAACAGCAAAATAAAGAATAAACGAACGTAATAAACCTGTTTTAAATATAATAACAAAAAACAGGAAACAGCAAAATAAAGAATAAACGAACGTAATAAAACCCGTTTTAAATATTATTACAAAAAACAGGAAACAGCAAATAAAGAATAAACGAACGTAATAAAACCCGTTTTAAATATTATTACAAAAAAGAAAACAGCAGAATAAATAATAAACGAACGTAATAAACCCGTTTTAAATTTTATAACAAAAAAGAAGAAAACAGCAAAATAAAGAATAAACAAACGTAATAAACCTGTTTTAAATATTATAACAAAAAAGAAAACAGCAAAATAAAGAATAAACAAACGTAATAACCCCGTTTTAAATATTATAACAAAAAGTAAACAGCAAAATAAAGAATAAACGAACGTAATAAACCCGTTATAAATATTAAAACAAAAAAGAAATCAGCAAAATAAAGAACAAACGAACGTAATAAACCTGTTTTAAATATTATAACAAAACAGAAAACAGCAAAATAAAGAATAAACAAACGTAATAAACCCGTTTTAAATATTATAACAAAAAGAAGAAAACAGCAAAATAAAGAATAAACGAACGTAATAAACCGTTTTAAATATTATAACAAAAAAGAAAACAGCAAAATAAAGAATAAACGAACGTAATAAACCCGTTTTAAATATTATAACAAAAAGAAGAAAACAGCAAAATAAAGAATAAACAAACGTAATAAACCCGTTTTAAATATTATAACAAAAAGAAGAAAACAGCAAAATAAAGAATAAATGAACGTAATAAACCCGTTTTAAATATTATAACAAAACAGAAAACAGCAGAATAAAGAATAAACGAACGTAATAAACCCGTTTTAAATGTTATAATAAAAAACAGAAAAAAGCAAAATAAAGAATAAACGAACGTAATAAACCTGTTTTAAATATTATAACAAAAAAAGAAAACAGCAAAATAAAGAATAAACAAACGTAATAACCCCGTTTTAAATATTATAACAAAAAGTAAACAGCAAAATAAAGAATAAACGAACGTAATAAACCCGTTTTAAATATTATAACAAAAAACAGAAAACAGCAAAATAAAGAATAAACGAACGTAATAAACCTGTTTTAAATATTATAACAAAACAGAAAACAGCAAAATAAAGAATAAACGAACGTAATAAACCCGTTTTAAATATTATAACCAAAAAGAAAACAGAAAATAAAGAATAAACGAACGTAATAAACCCGTTTTAAATATTATAACAAAACAGAAAACAGCTAAATTAATAATAAACGAACGTAATAAACCTGTTTTAAATATTATAACAAAACAGAAAACAGCAAAATACTAATAAACGAACGTAATAAACCCGTTTTAAATATTATAACAAAACAGAAAACTGCAAAATAAAGAATAAACGAACGTAATAAACCCGTTTTAAATATTATAACAAAAAGAAGAAAACAGCAAAATAAATAATAAACGAACGTAATAAACCTGTTTTAAATATAATAACAAAAAACAGGAAACAGCAAAATAAAGAATAAACGAACGTAATAAAACCCGTTTTAAATATTATTACAAAAAAGAAAACAGCAAAATAAAGAATAAACGAACGTAATAAAACCCGTTTTAAATATTATTACAAAAAAGAAAACAGCAGAATAAAGAATAAACGAACGTAATAAACCCGTTTTAAATTTTATAACAAAAAAGAAAACAGCAAAATAAAGAACAAACGAACGTAATAAACCTATTTTTAATATTATAACAAAAAGAAGAAAACAGGAAAATAAAGAATAAACGAACGTAATAAACCCGTTTTAAATATTCTAACAAAAAAGAAGAAAACAGCAAAATAAAGAATAAACAAACGTAATAAACCCGTTTTAAATATTATAACAAAAAACAGAAAACACCAAAATAAAGAATAAATGAACGTAATAAACCCGTTTTAAATATTATAACAAAACAGAAAACTGCAGAATAAAGAATAAACGAACGTAATAAACTTGTTTTAAATAATGTAACAAAAAAGAGAAAAAAGCAAAATAAAGAATAAACGAACGTAATAAACCCGTTTTAAATATTATAACAAAACAGAAAACAGCAGAATAAAGAATAAACGAACGTAATAAACCCGTTTTAAATGTTATAATAAAAAACAGAAAAAAGCAAAATAAAGAATAAACGAACGTAATAAACCTGTTTTAAATATTATAACAAAAAAAGAAAACAGCAGAATAAAGAATAAACGAACGTAATAAACCCGTTTTAAATATTATAACAAAAAAGAAAACAGCGAAATAAAGAATAAACAAACGTAATAAACCCGTTTTTAATATTATAACAAAAAGAAGAAAACAGCAAAATAAAGAATAAACGAACGTAATAAACCGTTTTAAATATTATAACAAAAAGAAGAAAACAGCAAAATAAAGAATAAACGAACGTAATAAACCCGTTTTAAATATTATAACAAAACAGAAAACAGCAGAATAAAAAATAAACGAACGTAATAAACCCGTTTTAAATGTTATAATAAAAAACAGAAAAAAGCAAAATAAAGAATAAACGAACGTAATAAACCGTTTTAAATATTATAACAAAAAAAGAAAACAGCAAAATAAAGAATAAACAAACGTAATAACCCCGTTTTAAATATTATAACAAAAAGTAAACAGCAAAATAAAGAATAAACGAACGTAATAAACCCGTTTTAAATATTATAACAAAAAACAGAAAACAGCAAAATAAAGAATAAACGAACGTAATAAACCTGTTTTAAATATTATAACAAAACAGAAAACAGCAAAATAAAGAATAAACGAACGTAATAAACCCGTTTTAAATATTATAACAAACAAAAGAAAACAGCAAAATAAAGAATAAGCGAACGTAATAAACCCGTTTTAAATATTATAACAAAAAAGAAAACAGCAAAATAAAGAATAAACGGACGTAATAAACCCGTTTTAAATATTATAACAAAAAGAAGAAAACAGCAGAATAAAGAATAAACGAACGTAATAAACCCGTTTTAAATATTATAACAAAAAAGAAAACATCAAAATAAAGAATAAACGAACGTAATAAACCCGTTTTAAATATTATAACAAAAAAAGAAAACAGCAAAATAAAGAATAAATGAACGTAATAAACCTATTTTAAATATTATAACAAAAAGAAGAAAACAGCAAAATAAAGAATAAACGAACGTAATAACCCCGTTTAAAATATTATAACAAAAAAGAAAACAGCAAAATAAAGAATAAACGAACGTAATAAACCCGTTTTAAATATTATAACAAAAAAAAGAAAACAGCAAAATAAAGAATAAACGAACGTAATAAACCTATTTTAAATATTATAACAAAAAACAGAAAACAGCAAAATAAAGAATAAACGAACGTAATAAACCCGTTTTAAATATTATAACAAAAAAAAGGAAACAGCCAAATAAAGAATAAACAAACGTAATAAACCCGTTTAAAATATTATAACAAAACAGAAAACAGCAAAATAAAGAATAAACGAACGTAATAAACATGTTTAAAAAATTATAACAAAAAGAAGAAAACAGGAAAATAAAGAATAAACGAACGTAATAAACCTGTTTTAAATATTAAAACAAAAAGAAGAAAACAGCAAAATAAATAATAAACAAACGTAATAAACCCGTTTTAAATATAATAACAAAAGGAAGAAAACAGCAAAATAAAGAATAAACGAACGTAATAAACCTGTTTTAAATATTATAACAAAAAAGAAAACAGCAAAATAAAGAATAAACAAACGTAATAACCCCGTTTTAAATATTATAACAAAAAGTAAACAGCAAAATAAAGAATAAACGAACGTAATAAACCCGTTATAAATATTAAAACAAAAAAGAAATCAGCAAAATAAAGAACAAACGAACGTAATAAACCTGTTTTAAATATTATAACAAAACAGAAAACAGCAAAATAAAGAATAAACGAACGTAATAAACCCGTTTAAAATTTTATAACAGAAAAAAAGAAAACAGCAAAATAAAGAATAAACGAACGTAATAAACCCGTTTTAAATATTATAACAAAAAACAGGAAACAGCAAAATAAAGAATAAACGAACGTTATAAACCCGTTTAAAATATTATAACAAAAAACAGGAAACAGCAAAATAAAGAATAAACGAACGTAATAAACCCGTTTTAAATATTATAACAAAAAAAGAAAACAGCAAAATAAAGAATAAACGAACGTAATAAACATGTTTTAAAAATTATTACAAAAAGAAGAAAACAGCAAAATAAAGAATAAACGAACGTAATAAACCCGTTTAAAATATTATAACAAAAAAGAAGAAAACAGCAAAATAAAGAATAAACGAACGTAATAAAACCGTTTTAAATATTATAACAAAAAAGAAAACAGAAAATAAAGAATAAACGAACGTAATAAACTCGTTTAAAATATTATAACAAAAAAGAAGAAAACAGCAGAATAAAGAATAAACGAACGTAATAAAACCGTTTTAAATATTATAACAAAAAAGAAAACAGAAAATAAAGAATAAACGAACGTAATAAACCCGTTATAAATATTATAACAAAAAGAAGAAAACAACAAAATAAAAAATAAACGAACGTAATAAACCCGTTTTAAATATTATAACAAAACAGAAAACAGCAAAATAAAGAATAAACGAACGTAATAAACCTATTTTAAATATTATAACAAAAAGAAGAAAACAGCAAAATAAAGAATAAACGAACGTAATAAACCCGTTTAAAATATTATAACAAAAAAAAGAAAACAGCAAAATAAAGAATAAACGAACGTAATAAACATGTTTAAAAAATTATAACAAAAAGAAGAAAACAGCAAAATAAATAGTAAACGAACGTAATAAACCTGTTTTAAATATTATAACAAAAAAAGAAAACAGCAAAATAAAGAATAAATGAACATAATAAACCTATTTTAAATATTATAACAAAAAGAAGAAAACAGCAAAATAAATAATAAACGAACGTAATAAAGCCGTTTTAAATATTATACCAAAAAAGAAAACAGCAAAATAAAGAATAAGCGAACGTTATAAACCTGTTTTAAATATTATAACAAAAAAAGAAAACAGCAAAATAAATAATAAGCGAACGTTACGTTTTCTTAATTGTTTTATTTTCTTTATGTATTTCTTCAATTTTTTTATATTTCTCTACTTCCAGATATATCAGATTGTGCACTGACATCAGTATTTTGATGGCAGTTTTCTCAGTGTTACTATTCCGTGCTAGATTATAATAAATTGGATACGTGTATTTTGTTATTTACCCTATTTTTATAAGATTCCCGTACAGGGCCAATTGGCTCCCTATATCCGATTCATATTTTCAACCGTACTTTTCTCTTTTCGGTTGAGGTATTAACCCTCTGTATATCAGAATATCTGAAAAGCGGGCTACATGTTGCTGGAGGTTGATTTGAATTACGCAAGGCAAGGCGTTTATCTATCTGAGCTATTATACACACGCTAAAGTTAATACATACAGCATCTAGTGTTCCTAAATAGTCACTCATCTTGTAGTGTCCAGGCTAAACGTGACTTAACTGTTGTGATCTAATGAGAACGGATGTATACGAGGTGCCTTCAATAATCGTATGGCCACCTTTAGTGATAGTACGCACATGGCAAATTGGAAGCCGGTCTCTTGTTTGTGATACAATCACTAGAAGATTTTAACAGTACCAACGGTCTCCGGTTAAGTTGTTTGGGTTATTTTTCAACAGAACTCCCCCTTTCCTAGATATATTTTATTCACCATGGCTAAAGAACTCCATCTAACCTCTGTATGGTCACCCTCCAGAATATCAGCAAGAGGCTATCAGGTGGTACACTTTGCTCAATGATAATCTAGAAATATGTTAAACAGGTGCGTTCATCTTCCTAAGGTCTTATACATACCCGTTATGCGAATACATACAGTGACGACTGCGCATATCAAAGGTGTTGGTGACAACTTTTGCTCTCTTTCATCTTGCACGCATTTTGATGGCGCACTTACTATCATTTTCATTTCACTATTCCATGTAACTCACATAAATGCAGTTTTATAAATTGATTCAAAATGAATTCATTCTCATATCTTCCTTGTTTTAGATGAACTAAAAATCTTTTTTGCAAATTGCTAAAATTTCATATGGCTAAATGAAAGATGCAGACAGACGGTGAAAAATAGTCAACTTGTAAAATTACTTGCATCGAAGAAGTGGGCATTGGAAATTGCAAAATCTAAAGCGAGGCCATCGAACTGTAAAACGTTTTATCAGTGAGAGAAAAGAAGAAAATAAAAAAAAAACACAAAAGACATTTAAGAAAAATAATCCCGACACAGTACAAGCAAAACTATTCTTAGTCATGTAAAGCTATTATTACTCATACAAAGCTATTTTTGCCATGCAAAGCTATTTTAGGTCAGACAAAACTTTTTTTTAGTCATGCGAAGCTATTTTTAATCATGCAAAGCTATTTTAGGTCATACAAAGCTATTTTTGATCATGGAAACCTATTTTTGTCACGCTAAACTATTTTTGTCACGCAAACCTATTTTTGTCATGCAAAGCTATTTTTGATCATGCAAAGCTATTTTTGATCATGCAAAGCTATTTTTGATCACACAAAGCTATTTCAGGTCATGCAAAGGTATTTTTGATCACACAAAGCTATTTTTGTCACGCAAAGCTATTTTTTCATGCAAAGCTATTTTTGATCATGCAAAGCTATTTTTTGTCACGCAAAGGTATTTTTGTCATGCAAAAATACTTTTTATCGTGCAAAACTATTTTTGATCATACAAAACTATTTTTGGTCATACAAAGCTATTTTTTATTCAAAGTTATTTTTAATCATGCAAAGCTATTTAAGATCATGAAAAATATCCGAATCCGAATTTTGAAACAAATTGCAGAGCACCGACCAAATGTCTCGCTTTGATATAAGTTGCCAGAAACATAACCAATAAATATCTGAAAAAAATTTCGCAATGTTCATGGACTGACGAAACTTGAGTGACACTGGATGGCCCTGACGGTTGGACTAAAGCATGTTTCTGAAAGGCGCCATAAACGTCAACAGCTAGGCGAAGGCGTAGTGATTTGGACCAGAATCTTTAGCAGTGAAATCGTTAGTCCTTTTCTAATTCCTGATTCAGTAAAGAATTGCTCGTTTTTTTGGAAGAGAATGTTTTGCCTTGGTTGCGTTCACAGAATGACGATATAAGACACAGTCTCGTTGCCCAACAAGATAATGCATCAAGTCATGCTTTTTACAAGCCTGGCTTTAGCATCAAGTAATCTTTGGTCGTCAACTGATGGATTAATCTACTCAGAGGCCGGATTTAAATCCGATAAAAAACCTCTGGTCATCTAATAAGAGAAAGGTTTACAAGAATGGATATTAATTCAATGATAAGAGAGATCTCTGGGAAACGGTTAAATTTCACCTGAAGAAATGTAAAATCTGACATCCTGTTTATAGTAGGTTGATGTATTGGATTAAGAATATAGGAAAGCGTACTAAGTGTTAAATACTAACTTCCGTGTCTTAAACTTCATTCTGCGCTCAAGATTGATTTCTATTTTTTGTTAGAATCATTAGAAAGTACTTACCGGTCTCAACCTAACATTAGATGCTGAAATCAGTTCTGTTAAAAATTTTCCAAATAAACCACTAATCATGAAAGATATTATTAAATTTTCTCTTCCATCAACTCATACTGCGCCGACTATTAAGCATAAGTAATTTTTTGCTTAATTTCTTTCAATTGATATTATTAATAAGAATATAAATGATCAAATGCTATAATAACAACCATGGTATATTTCTAGAACTTGACGTTTTTGAATAATATTAAACGTTTTTTTTTCCTTTCACAATTTTATGAGATATACTACGATTACCATAATGGCACAATATGTAAAACTAAATCATGTATGTTTAATTTTAATTAATTTTAGTAAATTTTAGTTAATTTTCATTAATTTTCGTACATTTTAGTTAATTTTAGTTAATTTTAATTAATTTTCGTTAATTTTAGTTAATTTTCGTTAATAAACAGATTTTTCAAACTCTTTCGGCTCACTTCAGTTTTCATAATTATTTCAACATAAAAAATCGCATTCTCTTTGAAAATTTAAATTGATATTTTGATTTGATATTTGTTAAGTACATGATTAAATAAATTATGAAATTTTACTTTTGGAAAAGACAATTGCAATGGTTTATTGATATTCTAATTTTGAAAACAGTTTTTAGCCTGCATAGTAGTATTCCCAAATGGTCACCCATCTGGTATTGGCCAGGTTCATATTGCCTTAATTCGGCGATTTACGAAAACCAGTGTTTCAACGTGATAATGGTGTATATACGAGTGTTATTACTCTGTTATGTCGTTTTTATTCACTCTTTTATCTTCTTTATTATATAATCTTTTTTCCTATGAGCTTTTCTTACTCTAGTGCTGGGCAGGTAAGGCTGTTTGAAGATATCAGCTTTCTGACCCAAAATGCACTAAACATTGATACTATTGCTTTTCCCTATCTCTTTGCAATACGTAATAATGTACTGAAAAACAAAAACAAAAGTAACAAATTTACCTTTACAAAACAACCAAACTAAACACCATCAATAAATATTTAAAGAGTTAAAGAACTTGAAGTACAAAACCTTTTTTCCAAAATTGGTGCATTCATTATTAAGTAGCCCGAAAAGGGTTGATACGCCGTAAAACAAGACAGCGAAACCAAACGCCATGAATAAATATTTGAAGGTATAAAAAACGTGAAAGAAAACATTTTTTTACCAAAATAACCAGATAAGGCAACAACATTGATGTACACAAAATAATGAAACTAAACAACATGATTAAATATTTGAAAATGTAAAAACCATGAGAAAACTTTACCAAAATTACAAGATTTTCCATTAAATAGCCTAAAAGTGTTGATATGACGTAAAACCGAATTCGTTTGCAGTTGTTCTATTATATATATATATATATATATATATATATACACTAGCATTTCAACCCGGCGTTTCCCGGGTGTTTTGATGTGTATGTTGAGCAAAAAAAAAAGTGGTAGTAGGAAGACAGGCTCGAACCCGTACCGCAAAGGAGGAAAAGAACGGAGTAAAACTTAACGTTTATGCTGTTACGACCAACGCCAAACCGGAAGCGACATTTTTTAAAAATTAAGGCTAGACAATCCAAAGGAGAGGATACCTTAAAAAAATATCGGCGAAAAAAGTGACCTCCCCCTGTTTAAAAGTGCCTAGTTGAAGGGGAAGATATTAATGTTTTTAGCTAATTTTTGTCGATATTTGTCGTATGAAAGGTCGAACTTAAAAACGACAATGATCTTGGTAAAATCCGTCACCTTTATTGAAAGTTTAAGACAGACATGCAAACATACATAAATACATACATACATACATACATTTATATATTGGTAACTACAGATTTTCGAACCAAACTGATGAAAAAGCTTGTCCTATCTCTGAATACCCTTTATGTAAAATTTCAAATATTTAGACCAGAAATTGTCTGAGTAATTTGGAAGAGACCGCAGAGGTCAATGTTTTTAAAGTTTGACCCCTATTATGACCCCTTAAAATTTATTGTTTTGGGCTCAAATTAAGTTATTAAGTTAGATCCATGTCCAAGGAACCTATATCTAAAATTTCAAGAGCGTATACCCAAAATTGTCGGAAGAGTTTGGTAGAGTTCTCAAAGGTCAAATCGTTGAACTTTGACCCCTTACTCGACAAATTTCTGGCTAAAAACCGATGACATCAATTTTTCCCAAATCTCAGTACCCTGTATATCAAATTTCGAGTCAGTAGACTAAAAATTGACAGAGTTATTTCGTAGGGAAATGCACACAGACACACACAGAGAAACGTTCACTTTTATATATATAATAGATAATTTCAAATATAGTCTTTTGTTATTGTGTGTATATATATATATATATATATATATATATATAGTTAATATATATATATATATATTATATATAACTAATTACTTACTGTAATAATCATTAAATACCTACATACACTAGTGTTTCGTCCTTTCGGGAATCATCAGTGCAGGATGTCACAATTAACACCGGT
This sequence comes from Euprymna scolopes, assembly GCF_053919585.1. Taxonomy (NCBI): domain Eukaryota; kingdom Metazoa; phylum Mollusca; class Cephalopoda; order Sepiida; family Sepiolidae; genus Euprymna; species Euprymna scolopes. The sequence goes on from NC_136504.1 coordinate 28,652,680, forward strand.
CGATTGATTCGAACTAGGCAACAGAAGTCATCTCTAGCTTCATTAGCAAGGACCTAACCCATTCGGCCACCATGAACTGCGAGAAATACTGTTAAATTTGAAACATTTATTTTTTGTAATATTTTTAACGTCTGTCAGATGTATGATGATCTGCGCATATGAGCTAAACTGACTGACTTTATGTACACTGGAAGTGCTCAACGATAAGAAACGCGTTTCTTAAAGGAGCGGACATTATTATTTACTCTAATAATAATTAATTGTATATATATATATATATATATATATATATATATATATATATATATATATATGTGTGTGTGTGTATATATATATATATGTATATGGATATATATATATGGATATATATGTATATATATATATATAAATATATATATGTGTATATATATATATATATGTATATGGATACATATATATGGATATATATGTATATATATGTATATATATATATATATATATATATATATATATAAATAAATCCCCGAAACAGTGTTTCATGGTAAACAACTGATGATCCCTTGAATAAATAAATTATTGGTATTATAGTAAATTCGAGAGCGAGTTGATGCAGTGATTGCAGGTGATTAAATGACTTACTGACTAGATGGGTTTCTAACGAATGATAAAAAATATTTTTTTGTATAGTTTGAAAGGTTAAAAACTTCCAAGACTATATATATATACATATATATATATACATATATATATATATATATATATATATATATATATATATATATAGTCTTGGAAGTTTTTAAACCTTTAAAACTACAAAAAAAAACTATTTCATTTTATTTTATCATTATTAAATTTAGTTTCCCATTCTTAATTAATTTGGCTAACCTATTCATGCTATAAAAATGAGCTTCTTACCTATGAGATTCATCTGTTTCCAAATTTAAAATTGATATATTTTTCAATTTACCAGTCTATAAAGATTAGGTTTAATCCATTTGACTACTTATCACCCCCTACTATGATTAGTACTGTATATATTTACATTGTTATTTATTTAAAAATATATAAAGGTTAAAATATTTATAAATATATACATTTTTTTATTAATTATCTTATTTTATTTTATATTATATAATACATTTTATACTTATATAGTTATTATTATTATTATTATTATTATTATTATTATTATTATTATTATTATTATTATTATTATTATATGTATATATTAGCTTCTTGAAAAACAAATAAAAAGGTTGATATGCGGTGAAACCAAAAAACCTCCTTTTCTCCCCTTCTTTGCCCTTGACCTCGGATATTCTTCTTTCAATATTTTATCTCCCTTGTTATTTCTGTCATGGCAGTAAGTCGCCCTTTTCTAAGCCAGATCCGTGGAGACGTTCTGTCCGCAAAAATAGATTCTCCGACGCTTCATCGCACCACCAACCAACCAACCAACCAACCAACCCCGACGCTTCTCTCCGCCGTGACATTTCCATTCAATTAAGGCGGAAAGTCTCTCTAATTAACATTAGCTTTTCTGCTGTAAAAATTATCGCTAAATAACAAAAATATATTAAAAAAAAAAAAAAAGCGATGGCGAAGGTTGAGGGTGAGGTGGAGCGTTCGAGTGAAAAGGAGACAAGAAGATTTTGATAGAGTTGTAAAAATTATGAGAGTGGATAAATAGAGGATTTTAATAGTTTTATTAAAAGAGAAATAAAAGAAATGATTATATAAAGGTCTTGGGGAATAGGAGAGATATAAACGAAAGAAAGAAAGGAAGAATGAGCAAGGAGAAATAAATAACTATTACATAACTAGCAGAAAAACTCGATGTTGCTCGGGACTCCATGTCATTTATATTAATAACGCTGTCTATCTCTATTATATTTCTCGTTAAATAGTGCTATGACAACAGAATATTTTTTTCGTTGTTTTGACTCCTGAGTATATATCAGACACAGTTAGACACAGTTAACCGAGAACCACATCACTCTATATAAAAGCATATAAGATATCAACGGATACACACTCGAGAATCAAAACAATGAAAAGAATATGATGTTGTCCTAGCCCTATACATAACTAACAGGAAACCCCGACGTTGCTCAGGAGTCCATGTAATTCTTCCACTATGTTATTAACGCTATATCTCTATTATATTTCTCTTAGTGTGATTGTTTATTTATCTTGCTGTTCCATTTTTCCTCGGAAACTACTAGGACGATCTGGCCTAACTTTTGTATAGTTCTTTGTAATAATGTGCAGCGAACTTTGTACTATGGTATTTATCCGATGCATAGTTAGTGATTAATAGGGATTAATAAAGATGAGCATTTAAGCTCCGATTTTTCTTGGAAACTACTGATCCAATTTGACTTAAATGTGGTATGAAATCTTTTTAAAAGGTACAGGGAACTAGGCATTATGGTATCTGTTAGATAGACAGCTAGGGATGAATAGGGATTAATAAGAATTAGTACTTATATTCCACTTTCTCTTGTCATGCAAAAAAAAAAAACACGCTATCAACTTTCTAATTCTTACGGCGCCTTGTACTATCATTGTTGCTAAGCGCGACGACATTGAAAAATGGCTTTACCGATGATAAATAAATAAAAATAACGGTTTCGATTATCGGTAATTATCGGTAATTACCGGGGGTATTCTGAGACAAAACTTAACTGAGATCATTCCCAGATTATATATTAAAGTTCTGTAAATTTTAAAGAAAATCTGTTCAGCCGTTTCGGAGTCTGTAAGGAACGAACTCACACACACAGACAAAGTTGCATCTATATATATCTATATATATATATATATATATATATATATATATATATATATATATACTAGCAAAAGTACCCGTCGTTGACTGGGTTCAAAACAGCTTACAGAAAATTGGCTCTGATTTATGAAAGTATGATAGGTTATGAAAAGGAAGGGTTGTAAAGAGATAGCTTTGAATTTGGGGGTATCAAAACGTGATTAAAGTAAAAATAAAATAGATAAACCCCATAATTTATTATACCATACCTGTTCACACTGAAACACGTATCACAATATTCTGTGGATTTATATTAAAAAACACTTGTTAAACTTTGTGACATATTTCCATTCTATGGAGGTCAGGTGCGAACGAACACCCCATACTTTTATTATACTATATTTCTTCAAACTGAAACATAATTATCAAATTATACTTACGCAGATAGATATGGAAGTTTTTATTAAAGTTTGTGCCTATTTCCATTCTATGGGGGCCAGGCGCGAACGCAGACTCCACAATTTTGTTATACCATCTCTATTTAAGTTAAAACATACTTATCAAAGTAGTCTTATGTACATCTATATCAAAAACACTTGTAAACGTTTGTTTGTTTTTTTAATTTTTTATTTCCGTACTTTGTGGACCATGCGCGAACGCAGACCCCACAATTTTAATGAACCATCGTTCTGGCAGATCAAACGTACCCATTCCTTTGTCTCGGTACATCTATCATTATATGTAATCAGTTTTTTTAAATAGTCAACCATATAGGAGCCTATTCGTGACCAGACACACACACACACATTCAGCTTTATATATATATATATATATATATATATATATATATATATATATATATATATATATATTTGAAAATCACCCTTTCTCAGGTGCATGCTATTATAAAAAACCTAGACACCTCAAAAGCATGTGGACCAGATCTCATCCCGGCTCTGCTATTAAAAAAATTCTCTGCCGAGGTTGCTCCAGTTCTGTCCAAACTTTACAATAAATGCCTCAACGAATCTTGTTTTCCCGACTGCTGGAAAACCGCCTATGTGGTACCAGTCTTCAAGAATTCTGGTGAAAGAACTGACCCACTAAATTATCGCCCCATTAGCCTCCTCCCGCTTTTCGCCAAAATATTTGAGTTCTTAGTTAATCAAGCCCTAGTCCAGCGCATAACAGCTGCTAAACTCCTGACTGACAAACAATATGGATTCAGGCAAGCCCGTTCAACAGCAGGTATCTTAACTGTAGTTTCTGAACGTATATACCGTTCATTGGATAAAACAGGGGAGGGTAGAGCGGTGGCCCTTGATATATCTAAGGCTTTTGACAGGGTATGGCACGATGGTCTTCTAAGGAAAATTAGATCATATGGAATTATTGGAAGAATTCATAATGTAATTAAATCCTTCTTAAGTAATAGAAAAATCAAAGTTGTCCTCGACGGTCGTACATCCAAACAATATGACATAAATGCGGGAGTACCTCAGGGGTCTATCCTTGGACGTCTGTTATTCCTGATATTCATAAATGATCTCCCTGATAAAATTGTTTCGGAGATGGGTATATTTGCCGATGACACCACTCTCTATAACAGATATGAGGGGAAAACAAATGAACACATATCCAAGGAAATGGCAGAAACTCTAGAGGATGACCTCCAATCCGTAGTGGAATGGGGACAAAAAATGGTTGGTCACATTCAATGCTGCTAAGACTAAGCTTGTTTCCTTCAATAACTACAAGAAACCTTCTCTACCACCAATAGCAATGGCAAAGAACACATTGCATGAAAGTACTTCTTTTAAACTCCTCGGCCGTACGTTTACAGGGAATATGAACTGGAATAGATACATTGAGAGCGTTGTCAGGGCTGCTGCAAGGAAGGTTGGTTCACTCTACCGTGCTAGAAAACTACTTACGCCTGCCAGTATCCTATACCTCTATAAGGCCACCATTCGCCCATGTATGGAGTTTGTTGTCACATCTGGGATGGTGCATCTGCTGCTTGTCTCTCGCTCCTGCATAGGGTTCAAAAGAGAGTCGCCAACCTGATAGGTCCTGAACTGTCATCTAGGCTTCAGCCTCTGTCCCATCGACGACATGTTGCATCCCTCTGCCTGTTCTACAAATACTTTAATGGTGAATGCTCTGACGAACTGCAAACACTTGTACCTCCCCGACGTAACTACCCCCGACAAACCCGACAAGCTACTAAGTCTCATCCCTTTACAGTAGAGATCCCTAGGTGCAAGAAAGCCTTTTACTCCAATAGTTTCTTCCCCAGAACTGCGGGTCTTTGGAACTCCCTTCCGGGATTCTGCTTTCCCAACTGCAATGATATGCAGAAGTTCAAGTGTAATGTTAACAAACATCTTTCTACTAATCTCCCTTCATAATGACCCCGCTAATTAAGTCCCTAATAGTAGCCCCCTGCTTCAAAGTGGCACTGTGCCTTGTTTGGGGTGAAAATTGAATTAAAATATATATATAAATATATACATATATATATATATATATATATATATATATATATATATATATAGAGAGAGAGAGAGAGAGAGATAAGTAACGTAAAATGTAGCTCTTCAACATTTTGAGTTTTACTTTTCAAACGTTGGAAGTTTACTCCGATATAAGGCGTCAGCATAAATATTAAAAGCCTCTAACAATGGGATGCATCACAGTCATCACAAAACCCGACAAAGACTCTGGCGTTGTCATAATGGATCACCAAGGTTATGACAATAAAATGATGACTGTCCTGGGGGACACCTCTAAATTTATTAAATGAAGTCCGGTAGATAGTCATGATTCTACTATCTCTATCGAGACAATGTTACAAAAACGACTTGTCAAATGGGTGCTGTTCTTCCCGCTTTCATGTCTAATTTAATTAGACCTACTGGTTATATTCGCTCCCGTTTGTATGGCTTGCCTAAGACCCATAAAAGAGGAGTACCGTTGATTGTCTTTGATAGGGTCTTCTCGGCATAAGTTAGCAAAACGGTTGACAAGTATTTTAGAATGGAACGTTATAGTTCATTTTGCATTAAGGACTCTTTTAGCTTTGCTAACTTTATGCAGAATTATACTCATTCAGACAAATTTATGTGTTCTTTTCATATTTCTAGTCTTTTTACTTGCATCCCATTGTTAGAGACTATTAATATTTGTGCTGGCACCTTTTATCGGAGTAAACTTCCAACTCCCCCAATTCCAGAAAATATTTTTGTGAGAATTGATGAAATTCGCCACTATGTCGGTTGAATTCAGTTTCAATGATATTATGTATAGACAAACAGATGGTGTAGCCATGGGTTCCCATTGGGACCAGCGTTGGCTAATATATTTGTGGGTTTTCATGAATAGGGTCTATTGTCTGGTTTGCATAAACCGTACATTTACTTTCGTTATGTTGAGGACACTTTTTGCTGATTTGACAACGAGACGAATGCGGGTGCTATTTTTGTGTTCCTCAATAACGTTCATCCAGCCCTTAAGTTTACGGTAGACAAGAAAACGAATTGTACTCTTCCGTTTTTGGATGTTCTTGTGGCCAAGACATTCTCGTGTTTTCTTACTTCTGTTAATCGTAAACCAACCTTTACCGATCTCTGTACGCGTTGAGACTCTTTTTGCCCTACAAACCAAAAATACAATTTAATTAAGACTTTAGCACATAGGGCCTAGATGATTTGTTCTAAAGTTAATCTGGATGACGATCTTAAATTTATTACTAAGACCCTTTGTAACAATGGTTACCCCTTAGATATTGTTGAAACTACTATTAATAAGAAAGTTTCCAATTTTTATAAACCTAAAGAAATTATAGTTAATAGATGTCCTGTTTAACTACGTCTAAATATCAGCGGCCGATTTGCTAAGCAAATTTCTTTGTCTGTGCAACGGTGTTATTTTGCATCGAATCCACATGTTGTTTTATGAACCAGACCTATGTTGTCATCCATTTGCAAAGATGTTCTCCCCCCCTCAACCATAATAATTCTATTATTTATTTATTTAAATGTAGTGGCAGTGCGCACTATGTTCGGCGAACATCGCAAAGATTAGATTTCTCTTTGAAACAACATGTACCATCAAAGATTCGTTATGCAAATTTTTCACCCTCGAATGTTCTAAGTAATACGTATGGTTCTGCGATTTGCGACCACCTTATAAATAACCATGCGTGTGCCACGAATTTCAGTGCTGACATGTTTACGCTCATTCATTTAAAAATTCTAGAGACTCTTTTTATTAAGTGTTGTAGACCTTCTCTTTGCAAGCAAAAAGAAAATCTTTTAGGACTTAATTTAGTCTCTGTGTAACTTTCCCCCGTTTATTTTTCGTTTATTTTTTTCTTCCCTCGCCATATACATGATTTTTTAATCGTATTTTCCTCGATTTAGCTCTGTTGAACGAAGAACGAAACCTGGTTAGCTAACTTTTATTTTCATTTGTTATTTTTTTAAACAATTATGTTGATTGGTCTGTATTTAGCCATTATATATATATATATGTGTGTGTGTGTGTATGTGTGTGTGTGTGTGTGAGAGAGAGAGAGAGAGAGAGAGAGAGTTGGCGCAGTATCCATTAGACTGAACTAACAATTATAGTCAAGGACCAAGAAATAGCTGGTATGGTGCCCGGCTGTTAGCGTTGGTGCAGAACCGCTGGGAAAAGTGTCCACTAGACTGCACTAACAGTTGGGATCAAGAACTAAGAAATAGCTGGTATGGTGCCCAGCTGCGCAGAAAGCTTACCAGGGTGGATCAGGCCCTTTTGTGTTAGCTCACAACTGATCTAGGTGATGGAACACTCTTACAAGAAAATCCTGCGATCGTTTTATCATCTGACGTGTGGCACATGTGTGCACCTGTACAGACCATGTTAATCCGATCGAGAAGGTGTGCTTTGTTTAGCACAAGCAACGACCACATAAAACAAATCAAAGTGCCGGTTTTTAAGTGAGACATTTTCACTCGTTTAAGCCTAAGGTTTGGTATATCGATACTTAAGTGATAAGTGCTTTTCTTTTATTATATAAGTAACAATAAATCAATAAATCCTGTGGCAGTGATGGGATTGTGACGGGAACATGTAAAGGATGCCACTGGTAGTTCGTAACATGAACATTGCACATAGGTAGTGAAGGTAGATGCCCGTTTTTTCACAACACATGCAAGTAATTGTGAGACTCGTGTCCTCCTTTCATAACAAAGCAGCTCTTTATATGATAGCACTGCTTTCCTCTTCATGGGGGAGGGGTCTATAAAAGGTGACCTAAAAATTGTTTACTTGCTCTTGTCCCTGTCATCAGGTGCAGATGTCTGGACATCCAATATTTGCACCCAAATCAAGAATAGAAACAAAATACATGGAACGAATATGGTCATTGCGACTTGGAATGTAAGAACACTCCAGAATAACAAAAAGAACCCTGAACGAAAAACCGCTATCATAGCACGTGTGTTAAGGTATCATAAAATTTCTGTTACAGCTCTTTCTGAAACTAGGTTTGCTGATACAGGACAGCTAGAGGAAGTTAAAGGTGGATAAACTTTTTATTGGATCTGAGAAACGTGAATATGCCGTTGGTTTTGACATCAGGAATGATATTGCCAAAAATCTTGAGTCCTGCCTGTCGGTATAAATGACAGACTTATGTCCTTGCACGTTGCAGTAGGAAAGGGCAAATATGCCACATTTTTCAGTGGCTATGCACCTACATTTAATTTATCTGATGAGCTAAAAGTGAAGTTTTACTCGTCTTTACATGAACAGATTAATAGGATCTGTCTACATGATAAACTGTTTGTCTTGGGTGACTCCAATGCTCGTGTAGGTAGTGATACACAATTTTGGATAAATATCATTGGTTCACATGGAATTGGTAAAGTCAACTCAAACAGTGTTCTCTTATTGTCTCTTTGCAGTGAATTTGATCTTTTGCTCACTAATACAGTGTTTCGGCTGTCTAATTGCAAAAAAGCCAGTTGGAAACATCCCCGGTCTAATCATTATTATCTCATTGATTATGTCATTATACGTCGTTCTGATAAACAAGATATAGATATTACACGCTGTTACAATATCGGGGAATGTTGGTCAGATGATAAATTGATCTGCTCCACAGTCAGGACGACAATCAAACACTGTTCGAAATCAACGCAATTCTTCCATCAATTTATGTAGGCAAGTTGAAGGTTAAGGATACAATGCACTCGTTTCAAAAGGCTACTCGTGAAAAGCTGTCCTCCATTCTGTGTGGGAATTACATTGAGGCATCGTGTAGAGAATTTAAAACTGCAGAGTATAACTCTGCCAAAGAGTCATTAGGATATGTTCGAAGAAAAACCAAAATTTTTTTGATGAAAATGATCCAACTATTTTCACTTTACTTAATAACATGCAGTAACCCCATCTAGTGTGGAATTACTGAAAAAAATTATTCAGTGAAACACAAGGCTTTTAGAATGGCTAAAGGTTGGCACAATCTCGGCTCCGGAAAATGAAACAAAACTAGTGGAAGCTGACAGCTAAGGCCTTACAAGATGCTGCGTATAGATGTGATTTTAAATCATTCTACCAAAACCTCAAGGAGGTGTTTAATCCCATTTCAGGGGGAACCTCCAATATCTTTGTCGGATGGCATTCTCCTCACTGATAAGAAGGAAATTACTAAGCGCTTGACTGAACACTTCAAATATTTTAAACAGAGAATCGATAATTGATCGAGGAGTGATTGGTGATATTCCTCAAAGGCCAACTATCGGGGCATTTGCTGATAGTCCATCCATATCGGAAATTGAATGGGCCATAAAGCAACTTTCAAATGGTATGGCTCCAGGTGATGATGGCATACCTACAGAAATATATAAATGTGGAAGCCAACTGCTAACTAGGAAACTAAATGTCCTGTTTTCATTAATATGGAAACTTGGTACCGTACCACAACAGTTCAAATATGCGTTAATTATTTACCTATTTAAGCACAAAGGAAATAAGTGTGAGTATAATAACCATATAGGAATTTCTTTTTATCTGTTTCTGGTAAGATTCTAGCTCGTATAATCTTAAACACATTCAATGGTTCCATCTGTAAAACTGTGTTCCCAGAAATCCAGTGTGGTTTTAAGAGGCACTGTGGACATGATTTTCAGCCTTCGGCAACTACAGGAGATTTGTTACATTCTTTGACCTCTCAAAGGCATTTGATACCGTCTCTAGGGATGCCCTATGGACTGTTTTGAGGAGGCTCTGTATTCCAAAAAGGTCGTTGAACATGATTGTCTCCTTTCACTGGGGAATTGTGGCGACAGTACGATCTGGCTGTGAACAAAGTGAACCATTTGAAGTTTCAAATGGAACCAAGCAAGCATGTGTCCTTGCTCCGATCCTATTTGCTCTTTTCTTTTCGGTGATGCTTGAGACAGCTTTCAGGAAAACCTCAGAAGGCATAGGTGTTGAGTATCGATCAAATGGAGGATTATTTAACCAGCAGCAACGGTTCAATGCCAAAAGCTGGATTCTGTGCAGACTGTTCTTGATCTCTTTTATGCTGATGACTGTGCTCTTGTCACCCATAAGCTTGATGACATGCAGAACATCCTCAGTAGTTTTTCTGGTGCATTTAAGGCTTTTGGTCTTACAATTAGCATAAAAAAGACTCAAATTATTCACCAGTGAAAACAAAACGCGACGCCCTCTCCACAATCAGTGGTATATGTTGATGGTGAAGCTTTGAAAACAGTACCTTTTTACATACCTCGGATCTGTTGTGTCTTATGATGCTAAATTTGAAAAGGACACCCAAAGTAGAATTAATAAAGCTAGTGAGGCATTTGGTAGGTTGCGACACAGACTCTGGAACAGCCACGATGTGTCTCTAAAAGTGAACGTGGCAGTCTACAGATCTGTTGTTCTGCCTACTCTTCTGTATGGTGCCGAAAGGTGAACCTTGTACCGAAAGCATATAAATCAGCTTGACTCCTTCCATATGAGATGTTTGCATTCTGTTTGCAATGTTGGATGGCAGGATCGTCTTCCAAATAGTGAATTACTGGAGATGTGAAATCACTGGCGTTGAATCATTTTTGATCTGAATACAAATGCGGTGGTTGGGTCATCTTGTGAGAATGGATGAATCAAGAGCTCCTAAGCAACTTTTTTTATGGTCAACTGACAAATTCTTGCCGTCCAATAGAGCGTCCCCTGTTTCGTTATAAAGATAAGCTAAAAGACAACCTGAAGCGTTTTGGAATTTCCCTGAGCGTCTGGACAAGTGCCGCAGCGGATCGCAGAGAATGGAAGAAGATGTGTTTTCTAGGGATCAGAAAATTTGAACATAACCGCCTGTGTCATAGGGACGCGCGTCGTGTAGATATGAAGGCAAAACACCAGAAAAATACATAAAAAAAGGTATATGTATGAGACTGTGGTTTCAAAGTACGCAGCAAAGCAGGGTTATCTGTTCATTCGAGAAGGCATCTTTCACGGACGAGCATATTCAGGTTCACCATCTGCGGAGGATGTGCTGGATGTCTACAGGATTGCAATTATGCATGTGGTGTCACAGAGCTTAGGAGCTGCTGAAGATTGCGTACGAAACCCTCATTCATCGTCTTTGATGAGAGAAACCATCATATATATATATATATATATATATATATATATATATATATATATATATATATATATATATATATATTAGTCCTCGCGCGAAAGAGCAGGGCACAAAATGTTTTAAATAATAATAATAATAATAATAATAATAATAATAATAATAATAATAATAATAATAATAATAGAATAACAATAACAAAGACTTTTGCTGGCGAGGACTACTATTGACTGTAACCAGTTATACATTCCTTTTGAAATTTTCATCTCTTTTTTTCTCGTTATGTACTGAATATTTGTTAATAAAACCTATATGAAATATGTTCCTTATTAAATTTTAAAGATTTTCTATTCTGAAAGAAGTTTTAAAAAATTTAATCTAAAAAGTTATTTTAAAGTTTTTATTAAAAAAAAATCAGATTTTCTCATTATTCAGACCTGTATTACAAAGAGAGGGTTTCAAAAATGAGTTGTGGTGTGAGGAGAAATACAAACTGAAACAAAGAGAATATTTAGACCTGTAATAATACAAAGAGGGGGTTGCAAAAATAAGTTGTGGTGTGAGGAGAAATACAAACTGAAATAGAGTGAAGGAGACTTTTAAAATATAATCTTAAAAAGATAAGCTACAAGTTAGAAAAGCATTTCATCCAAGGCATGAAAATTGTTAAACAAAATGGTTTTACTATATGCTTTAAAAATAAAGGTACAAGATTCAATTTGAAATTTATTTATCTTCCAAGTGCACTTTTATAAATTTTCCAAAGTAAGGTATAAAAATTTAATTTAAATTGAATCAAAAATTACCGTGGATTTATTTTATGTAATGTACATTTTGTTGCAATTTGAAAACATTATCTTTCATCTAGCAATTAATGATATAGATATAAAATTTTCAATGATTTTTTAAAGTGCAAGAGAATGTACATTACATAAAATAAATCCAAGGTAATTTTTTGATTCAATTTAAATTAAGTCATTCAATCACCTGCAATCACTAAATCAACTTACTCTCTCGAATTCACTATAGTACCAGTAATAATTTATTTTTAAGGGATAATCAGTTGTTTACGATTCAAAAACAAAACAGTATGTTACATCATGGCTCCCCAGCAGTGTTGATCAAACATCACCTCCCTTAATCTTAGAAAAAAACATGTTACAAATATTAGATCTAATTTCCTATTCTTAATTACTTTATTTAACCTATTAATGTTATAAAAATGAATTTCTTACCTGTGAGATTCATCTGTTTCCAAATTCAAAATGGATATATTTTTTAATTTACCAGTCTTGGATAAGATTAGGATTAATCCATTTAACTACTTATTTCCCCCACTATATATATATATATATATATATATATATATATATATATATGTGTGTGTGTGTGTGTGTGTGTGTGTGTGTGTGTGTGTGTGTGTGTGCGTTTGCAGGTTTATATAGACAGAGCATAGTTATGAATAAACTGTATGCGTGTGTGTATATATATATATGTATATATATATGCATATATATATATATATATATATATATATATAGAGAGAGAGAGAGAGAGAGAGAGTTGGATAGATAGATGTTGAAATAAAAAGCTAAGTAATTACATGTATACTTGCATGCAAAAATAAAGCAAAAAAAATATGACATACGTTTTAATTACACTAAAAGGTTTCTCTGACCCGAATCGTCTCATTGGTTCCTTTACCACATCTCTCCATCTTTTTCTCTCTCTGTAAATCACACACACACAAGCACACATACACACACATACACACACACACGCACGTACATGCACATATGCATGTACGTGCATACATGCTCCGCCATATTTTTCTTTTTATTTATTTCTCTGTTCTCTATTTATCTGCGTTTGTTTCTTTCCCTCTTTTCGTTCTTTCTGCTTCTTTTTCCTCGTGTCGTTTCTCTTTCTAAAAACACTCATAATCTTTCTTCATTTCTTTCTCCATCTCTCTATATCTCTATTTCGGTACCTATCTATCTATCTATCTATCTATCTATGTCTCTGTTTTTATCTGTCTTCCCACTTCTCTCTCTTACCTTTTTCTTTACTTTGTCCTTTTTATTTTCTTTCCGTATCTTTGTCTTTCTCTCTTGTCTATCTTATCCTTTTTCCTCGTGCGCTCTCTCTTTCTCTCTCTCCAAGTCTTGCCTAATCTATATCTCCCTCTCTCTTATGTATTTGCTTCTGTTTGTCTTCCCTTTCTCTCTGTTTATATCTTTCTTTCTTTCTTTTTTGTCCTTCTCTATTTCTAACCGTATGCTTTTCTTCCTCTTCATTCTTTTTGCCTCTTTCTCGTTTTTCTCGTATATATACACTCTCTCTCTCTCTCTCTCTCTCTCTCTCTCTCTCTCTCTCTCTCTCTCTCTCTCTCTCTCTCTCTCTCTCTCTGACAAACACTCGTAGTCCTTCTTTATTTCTATCGCCCTCTTATCTATATCTCTGTTTCGGTCTGTCTTTCCGCCCAGTTTCTCTTTCACTCTCTCTCTATCTTTCTGCTTCTTCTTAGTTTCTTTTTCTTTCCTCTCTGTCTCTTTTTTTATTTTATTGCGGATGACGCAATTCACTTTCTATACCATATTGTGCACGCGTCAGACATTCGACGCCAGGTGGCGCGGCTGTTGTGAACTCGGTGTTACGCATGCGCTTCTGTCTCCGTCTGCCTGCCTCTCCTTCTTACCCCCTCTCTATCTCTCTCTCTCTTTATTTTTCCCGAATTCGGCTCTTTCCGTCGGCGGCGCCAGGTTGCAGACTCTTTGCAGTTTTGCATGTGCATTAGGAAAAAGGAGGTGCGCCTGCTGCGATGCAGTTGCGAGATGCAATTTGGGTGCGGCAGACATGCACAGTTCGGCGGTGACGTGTGGAAGAAGTGGGGTTGTACAAGGATAGATAGCGCGGCACCAACTTAGATGAAAGTTGTCTAAAGCGTGGGTGGCAGTTAAAGAGAAGCTAGGGGAAGCTTTCGATGATAATTGTGGGGGAGGGGATGGAACAAGTCAATTTTTTTATCGTTCAAAGATGTAAAACAAAGTTGAGATGATATTTTATCGAAGACGGAGAAATAAAAAAATGATTTGAAGAAAATGGCGTTGTGTAAATGTGAATAGCCTTAAATAAAAGAAAAGAACGAGAAGGGAAAATGTATGAGGTAGGAATAAGAGATGGAAAGAAAATTTTAAAAAACGAATGAAAGAAAGAAAGAAAGAGGATGAAAGGGGGAGGACATCTTTTGTTTTACGTCATATAATGTTTTTTTATGCAAAATCTGGTCATCTCTCTAAAAAGATTTCCTTCAAAAACGTACTCATAGTTTTGGTTTGGTTGTTTCGTTTTAAGGCATATCAAAACTTTTCGAGTTATATAATACGGTAATTTTGGGAAAATATTTTATGCTTCGGATTCTTTATGTTTTCAAATATTTTAGAGTATTTGATCTAGTTGGGTGTTTTTGTTTTTTGTTTAGTTTTTTTTTTTTGTTTTTTAGGGGTTTTTGTAGAGGCAAATTTAATTGTTTTTGTTTTTGGAGGGTGCAGAACATGATTGAGTTTTTCAAAGGGAAAGCAAGCTATAATAACGTCAATGTTTGGTGCACTTTAGGCCAGGAAGCCAATATCTTCAGGCAGCCTGATCTAGTAGCCTCAGCAGGAAGGAAAATATTAAGAAAAAATGAAAGCAATACGAAATAACAGAAATAAAGAGAAAAAAAATTTAATGAATAAAAGGAAAGAGAACAAGTCACAAAGGAAATGACGGAAGAAGAAAGAAAGAAAAAAGAAAACTAAAAAAAGAATAAACGAAACAACAGAAATACTAAAAATAATAGGAAATATAAGGAAAAAAGGAAAGGAAGTAATTATTAAAAGAAAAGCAAGGAAAGATAAGAAAAAGGAAAAGAAAGGTTATAGCTTTTCAAGCCGGTAATAAGCAAGACACACATACAGATGCAGTTTTGACAAAAGTATTGTTGTTGATGTTTTTTTTCGAAAGTTGAAGAGCTACGAAGATGGAAGTCGTACTATTAAAACGAGCGACCTTTTGTGCTTCAGAATTTCTTTTCCTATATAGTTACCACCATTCTTAATTCCCTTTTGCTAGCGAGGAATGGCGGCTGTGTATGGGCGTCCAGAGTGCGCTTTGTCATACGATAATCGTTCTAAAAGTAAAATGTTTAAGAGATACGAAGACGGGAGTGGTACCATTAAAATAAGCGACTTTATGAGCTCCAGGATTTATTTTTCTACATAGTAACCACCATTATCAATGCACTTTTGCGAAGAGTTCAGTGACGCATCTCTGCTAACGCACATCTATGAATCTATAACAGGGGTTGCTCTCACACCGTCAATATCTTACACAGAAACATGAAACTTTCAGGCCATGAATGCATAATTCTAATCAGCATAACAGTTCAATTTGCAATCCCTCTGATCTCTTCAGGCGAAATAAAAAGTAGGAGGCATTACCTTTAGAGCGACCCTCGTATATTACAGAAGTGTATGCTATGATTTAGGGGGTGGACATAACTGCTACAAATCGTGGTGTTTACTTTTTCCTGTGATTTGACACAAGGTCGGAATGTGGGGAGTATCAAACCAGTGCCCCTAAAGGATGAGCACTATGGCCTTTTAAAAATTGCCTCGACAACCCAATCAGCATTCCCCGATCGGGGCTAATTAAACAGTAAGCAATAACATTACTTTACTCCAAGGATGGGAGATAAGGCCTGAAGGAATTGACCTCCTACAACTAGCCAAAATGAATGCTTCAGCTCAGAAAATAGACACATAAATGACGCAGTTTCGCCGGACAAATCGGAAGTTCGCGTGGCATGCACCTACGCTGTCAACCCAACACCAAAAGAACGGTGCAATTCGCAACGTTCGAGTGGAACTCTATTAAGAGTCTCTGGGTGAGTCCATTATTCGTGAAATAGAAAGATCAGCTTAACCCATAAAAAAAGAAATAGAACACAAAAGAAAAAAAAACGTGAAAATAAATAAAAGAAAAGGAAATACAGACAGAAATAAAACGAAAGGAAGGAGAAAATGAATTGAAAAAAAAAGAAAGAAAAGTTTAAAAAAAAAAGAAATGAGCGTAAAAGGCAACGTACGGAAGTATGAATAAATATAGAATGAAAAGAGAACGAAACAAGTGTAGGAATTGAGAAAAATACAGAAATTAAACATAAAAAAGAGACAGAAATAAAACGTAGAAAAGAAGGAAAAAGTAACAGAAATGAAATCGAAGGGATAAAACGTATGGATAAACAAAGGTAGAAACCCTTCTCAATCACCAATAGCTATGGCTAAAGATACATTATCTGAAAGTACTTCGTTCAAACTCCTCGGCCTAACGTTCACAGGGACCATGAGTTGGGACAGGTACGTCGAGAGCATTACCAAGGCTGCTGTGAATAAGGTGGGCTCGCTCTACCGTGCTAGGAAGTTACGCCTGAAAGTATCCTGTATCTCTACAAGGCCACCATTCACCCATGTATGGAGTAGTGTTGTCACATTTGAGTTTGCGCATCTGCTACTGATCTCTTACACCTGGACAGGGTTCAAAAGAGAGTTGCCAACCTGATAGGTCCTGAACTGTCATCTAAGCTTCAACCCCTGTCCCATAGACGAAATGTTGCATCCTTTTGTCTGTTTTACAAGTATTTTAATGGTGGATGCTTCGACGAACTGCAAGCCCTTGTACCCCTTCGATGTAAATACCCCCGAGAAACGTGACACGTAGCAAAATCCCACCTCTTCATAGTAGAGATCCCTAGATGTAAGAAAGTCTTCTATTCTAGTAGTTTCTTCTCCAGAACTGCTAGAGTTTGGAATTCACTTCCGGGTTTTCTGTCCCCATAACTGTACTGATATGCAGAAGTTCAAGCGTAATATGAACGGATATTTTGCTGTTCAACTCTCTATTTAGTATCCCTGTAATTTATTTCTCTGATTTACATCAAAGGTACACTGTGCCTTGTTTAGAATGAAAATGTAATGAAAAAAAGAAACTAAACTAAAAATCAATATATATTGTCTGAAATGTGGAAAATATAAAATAAATAATAAAATTATGTATCTTTTATTTAAATGATTAGTCAGAATGCTTCATTCAATTTGTGAAACTAAAATTAAAAAAGATCTGGATTTTGGATTCTTCAAACTACTGTTCTCATCTTGAGTCCTATTTTTACAATGTTTTTAGTTTTATCTGGTCGAACACAGGAATCTTTCTGTCGAACTCGGGAATCATACACAGAATTTCGAATGAAACATTTTATTTAATCTATTGTTTTTCTTCTGCTATCGATGACCATGTAGAATTATTAAGTAATTCACAGTTGTGTATTTTCACCCCAAAGAAGTTCCACTTTGATGTAGGAGTTACTATCGGGGACATAGGTTGCAGGGACACTATGTAGGGAGTTGAGCAGCAATATGTCTGTTAACATTACACTTGAGCTTCTGCATGTCAGTACAGTTGGGAAAGCAGAATCCCATAAGGGAGCTCCAAAGTCTAGCAGTTCTGGAGAAGACACTACTAGAGTAGAAGGCTTTCTTACATTTAGGGATTTCTACTGTTTAGGGGTGGGATTTAGCTGCTTGTCGAGTTTGTCGAGGGTATTTTCGTCGAGGGGGTGCAAGTGCTTACCAGGTTGGCGACTCTCTTTTGAACCATGTCCAGGAGTGAGAAACTAGTAGCAAATGCATCAACCCAACTGTGACAACAATACTCCATACATGGGCGAATGGTGGCCTTATAGATGCATAGGATACTTTCAAGCGTAAGTACGTTTCTAACACTGTAGAGAGAACCCACCTTTTTCGCAGCGGCATTGGCAATGCTTTCATGTTCGCTGTGAACGTAGGCCAAGGAGTTTAAAAGAAGTACTTTCAGGTAATGTATCTTTGGCTGTTGCTATTGGTGGTTGAAAAGGTTTCTTGTAATTATTGAAGGAAACAAGCTTAGTGTTGTCAATATTCAATGTAACTATCCATTTATGTCTCTATTCCATTACAGATTGGGGGTCTTTCTCTAGTGTTTCTGACATTTTCTTAAATATATCTTTATTTGTTTTCCTCTCATGCCTGTTATAGAGCGTGGTGTCATCTGCAAATATACCCATCTCAGAGACAATTTTATTAAGGCGGTCATTAATGAATATGTATTCTTATTGTCAATCGTACTAACGACTGAAGCTTCGACCTCCATGAAAATTTCACTTAGAACTGAAATCTCCTAATACCTTATCCATTATGTCATAAGTCCTTGTGTTATATAGGAAATTTTATATAGTTATATAATCTATATAATTATAAAACCCAAATCCTCTTGTTTAAACCGTCTTTCTGCTTCCGGTTTAAGAGTTCGGTTTAGGATATCCGGTTTTGCGCAAATACTTGATACATACAGACGATATAGGCGAAATTTATTAATTAACAAAAAATAACGATAAGACAATTTTTAAAAGAAATAAATTTTTTAAAATGTGATTTAAAACTAAAATATTTTCTCTCCCAATATATTAAAATATATGATTAAAACATATTTCTTCTTCAGTTCCGGTTTAAGAGTCCGGTTTAGGATCTCCGGTTTCGCGCGAACACTTGATACACACAGACGATAGAGGCGAGATTTAATGATCAAAAACAAATAACGATAAGACAAAAAAGTACTTTTGCGTGTAACGACTTGCGCTGAAATAATAACGTTATTATTTAGAAACCTATTTTTTAACATGCGGATGATAGTCTGTTTCGTAACTATTCTCTATTTTCACCTAACAATTTACTAAAAAAAGATATCGTAAAACCTGAGAATACTATTTAAAAAATAGATCGTTAAATTCAAAAACACCTCTTAAGTAAGTCGTAAATAAATTAACAAAAATAATGACGAGGGGGTGCAAACCAAACTTTTCTCAAAGTTAAAAGTCGCAAAAATAAAAGAAAAACAAAATAATAAAATGGCGGGGAAGTTGAAGAAGCCAACGTAAACTCATGGCTGTAAATCGGTTTGGAAAATGGGAATCGATGTACTTTAACGTTTTATTTGAAACTGAACCCCCTTCCAAATCTTGAAATATTCATGTTTGCAATTTCTTATATAATCTGGTTGCTTAGCATCCAATAAACCACAGAAATAGTTTTAAAAAGGAAATAAATTGTAAGAGGGTGCCGATTGTTCAGGTGTAACTACACATTTTTAAAAATATTTTCTTTGCCCAATTTGTACGTGATTAAAAGAGGGACTTGATTTTTTAAAAAAACTACGTTTTTCGTGTCCAAAATTATTTTTTTACAATTATTTTTTTAATATTTTTCATTGCAAATTGAAATTGTTTTAAAACAAAAAGCAAAGCAAACAAAAAAAACGTTAAAAAAAACTACTTGATCGATTTACATATTTAAAAAATATGCAGGTTTTTTTACGATCTAACCCAGCGTAGTAAACCTCCTAAAAAGAAATCAAAATCTACTTTTTTCCTTAATACGTTTGAATGGTCTTTAAAGATAATACAAAAAAGAGCGATTGTTTTTTAATAATAAAAATTTAACATTTTAGTGTGGGGATCACTTTCCTAAGGATCTCTTTCCTTCGGGTTAGGGTTAGGGTTAGGGTTGCTGGTTATTTTACTTAACTCTTAGTTTAGGATCATTCCTCATCACTTTACAAAGGAAATTGTGAAGCTACACTGCAAGATTGTAACTTAGTAATTTTAACTATTTTTAACATTAGGTTGAGTTGGTCAGGATTTTAGCAAATCATCTGCAGATGATCCTGTCTTGTTTGATTGGCTTCGAACAGACTTGTACCGTGATGATATAGGACTATCCAGGATAATTTGTATGTGCTTGATCATTTAGAAAGACCACTGAAGCGGCACTGATCAATTAAGATCAGTTTGAAACATAAGATAAAATGAATCTGTATATGTAATGGTATTTGGAGACTGTATTCTTGGTGACAGGATTGACCCGCAGTTTTTATCTATCGCGGTGGACAGAGTCCATATTCTTTGTCACAGCCTTTTTGATGCCTTAAATGTATTTGTTCCAATTCGTGCTGGCCGTTATTGAAAACTGTATCTGAGATTGAATCCTAACAGGCCAACTAACAATATCTATAGATGTTAACACTCGGATCAACACGTTGTATCTGAGACAGCCGCAAGGAAGTAACAAAAAAAAAAGAAATTCGACTTCACTTTTTCAGCTAAAATGAAATGCATTTATTTGTGTTTATTTTCCAAAACAACGCGATGCCTCTTGTTTTAAAAGTCTCTTAGTTTATCTCGTCCGTCACGTATTTTACAATACCCTGCCGCCCGGACGCAAACTTGAAAGTCTCTGTCGCCCCATGGGGCCACACGTCATTTCACACGGTCCAGTTTCTTTTCTCCTTGCCACGTGGTGCATTCATCTTTGCGTTTTCTTTACCTTCTCTTCCTCCGCTGTGACGTCATTTCGCGCACAGGCTCGGTGATTTGCATATGTCATGTGGCTGCTGTTGTTGCTGCTTTTGCTGCTTTTGCTGCTGCTGCTGCTGCGGATGATGATGATGATGATGATGATGATGATGATGATGATGATGATGATGATGATGATGATGATGATGATGATGATGATGCAACCGAGTCAGCGGTTCTGTTCTACGTAAGTATACGCCACAGTAAGACGAAATGCTATTTTTATGAAATGAGAGAAAGAAGACGTGATCTTATTTATAAAAAAAAACACGGGTCTAGAAAAGAAGTAGGAGACATTAGATTCCTGAAATTAACATACAGATCTGCACGTCTCAAAACTGTAGAAATATTTATTCGTTTCTTCTTTTTTTTTTTTGTTAAATAATCTAATATTTATTTTATTATTATTTCTTTTTTTTTGTATATCAATTTTTTGCAGATAATGCTGACTTTATCACGTTTTCGAAATATCACTCTGAGATATTAAGAAAAAAGGAATAAAAAGCAATTATTATCAGTCTAAAGAAATGTTTGGATCACATATAAAAAAAATCGTTCCACAACAAACACTGAACATGGTTTCAATAGTTGAAATCTATAATAATATAAAGCTGAATGTGTGTGTGTGTGTGTGTGTGTGTGTGTGTGTGTGTGGTTACGAATAGGCTACTATATGGTTGACTATTTTAAAAAACTGATTACATATAAGAATAGAGGATGTATCGAGACACAGGAATGGGTATGTTTGATCTGGCATAACGGTGGTTCATTAAAATTGTGGGGTCTGCGTTCGCGCATTGTCCACAAAGTATGGAAATAAAAAATTAAAAAATTTAAAAAAAACGTTTAAAAGTGTTTTTGATATAGATGTACATAAGACTACTTTGATAACTATGTTTTAACTTAAATAGGGATGGTATAATAAAATTGTGGGGTCTGCGTTCGCGCCTGGCCTCCATAGAATAGAAATAGGCACAAACTTTAATAAAGACTTTTCATATCTATCTGCGTAAGTATACTTTGATAATTATGTTTCAGTTTGAAGAAATATGGTATAATAAAATTATGGGGTATTCGTTCGCACCTGCCCCCATAGAATATAAATATGTGACAAAGTTTAACAAGGTTTTTTAATATAGATCCACAGAATATTGTGATAAGTGTTTCAGTACGAATAGGTATGGTATAATTGTTATATTTAGAAGTCTTATTAAGAGTTTGTTGTATCTTAGAGAGAGAGAGATGTTGTAAGAGAGATTGTTCGTTTTATAAAGAGATTCATATATATAAAAAGTTCATACTTAGAAGTGTAGAGGCTTTTTGTAGTGAGGAGATAGTGTTGAGACAGTCTTAGTGTTCATATTGTGTATGTAAGATGTGTATGTAAAGACATTTTAAAACACATGATATACAAGACATATAATAACAGTTTTCACTTTACCTTTTGGTAGAATTACAACACAAAGACGACGTTTATAAAAACACATGATGGGTTTATTTCTTCTCCCGACCGGTCGTGGTTTTCATCATCAAGAATTCAAAGCTTCACATTCTAAGTTTCAAAAGTGACCGTCTCGCTTCTAGACGTTCGAATCCTAACTGCAGACTATCGTCTGTCGTCCTCAAACTCTCTCCCAGTTTCTCTCTGCTTAACTCTAAAGTTTCTAACTATGTCGAGAACTTCCCATTTTCCATGACGTCATACACATGTTAAAATATGTGTCTTCTTTCACGTGTTCTGGAAATGCGTGTCCAAAACTTTTTCCTTTGTTTACAAAAGGAATTTTAACTTATATTCCCAGTAACCTATATTTCCAATATGTTAAAAACATGTTTATTAAATTATCTTGTAGTTGCATTCTTTCAATTGAATTTTCATAACAGAATTGACAATGTACATTCTTTTCTTAAAACTATTTTATCTCTAAGCTTAACAATGGTTTGTTTTACATTCCATTTTCTAATTCTCTCTTGTAATCTATTACTAAACCTAATTTACGAGGTTCGAATTTCGTCTATTCTATTTCATTTTCATTTTAACTAAATCTCTCTATTTTATACTTACATGTAACATAATAAATTATGGGGTTTATCTATTTATTTTTACTTTCACCATATTTAGCTTTGGTTTTGATACCCCCAAATTCAACCCAAATTTACAATTCTTCCTTTTCATAATCTATCATACTTTCATAAATCAGAGTCCATTTTCTGTAGGCTGTTTTTGAACCCAGTCAACGACGGGTACTTTTGCTAGTTACATATACAAAGGCTGAATGAGAAAATAGACTAGTTTGAGTAAATGTTCGGTGTTCAATTTAAATTTTTTGTCACGATTATAAATATTATAAAGATGTTATACAAATAAAATATCTGTATTTGAATATAAAATAAGTGTCCGTACTGTTTTCGTATAGGTACTTTTATGTATATTACACACATGAAACTCTACTCCCACTCCGAAGTAATCTTCACTGGCTGCAATGCACTTGTTGTACCGTTCCAACAATTTCTGAAAGGCCCCACGGAAGTCCTCTTGTATGATCATGTCCATGACCCTCGTTAAAACCTTTTTCATTTCATCAATTGTCTTCTAGCGATACCATATAAGGTTTTCCTTGAGCTTAGGAAATAATCAAAAGTCACAGGGAGCAAGGTTTGAACTATTGGGAGGGTGATACACTGCACTGATGCCTAGTCTGATATTCTCTTAGTACTCTTGGGACAAACTTTGCGCGAATCTTCCGCATCTTCAGTTCCCCACAAATAATTGTTTGTACATTTACCACACTGACATCAAACTGTGCACTTATTGTCTCTATTAACATACGACGACCCTTACCTATGAAATTCTTTATTTGGCCAATCAACTCTGGTGTTCTGACTTCCTTACTCCTCTCCTACTTCTCAGCATTACTTACAGACTCCTTTCCTTCTTTGAATCTCTTATGCCACTCAAAAACAGATGGTCGATTCATGCAAGATAATACAAAAGCAGTCTGAAGCATTACGTACGTTTCTCTGTCATTTTTATTTTCAAGTTTGAAACATAAATTTATTGCATATCGTTCTTCAAAAGTATCTTCACGTCCAGATTTCATTTTTGAAATCACCAGCCGTGACAATCAGGCTTTAGTAGGGTGTATTCCAATTCCTGCTCTAGCTGTTGATTTGAATCTGAAATAATAAAAATCGGCCAATCATTTCCTAAGATAGAACAATAACATAATGAATTTTGTAGAATCTACGACAATTTTTAATGCTTGTCCGAAAAAAAGGCCTGGAAACTTATTGCATGCACCTTGTATTTACCTAATTATAGATGGGTCCTGGATATGACCTTAAACTATATCCGATGGAAAGGCCCCAGTTTTCGGGCTTTGGGGAGTGTTGAGCCATTCTTTAATTGCCATTGCTCCCAGGTTCACTCTAACCTAAGTGGTAGTACCTGCTAGGGTCCCAACTATGGGTTAAATAGAAACCGGCTTAATATATATATATATATATATATATATATATATATATATATATATATATATATATATATATATATATATATATATAAAATGTATTAAAAAATTGTTCTTAAAAATTCACTGGATTCGGCATTAAATAACCTGAAAATTGTTGATATGCCGTAAAACAAAAACAAACAAACAAACAAATCATTATAGATGCTGAAATTGAAGTGTTGCCTTCAGCAGAAATTTAACAATGGCTGCTCGCTGTCCCAATTCGGGGCTGCCCAGGTAAACACAGTTCCGGTTGGAATGCCTAGAGAAATTATTTATTTTATTTACTTATTTTCTGTGGAAATCACTTCTGACAAAGCATGAACCACGTGATGTAAAGAATTACAAAATACTGTTTCAAGGTCAACAACAAGCCAGCCATACGTGTTAGACGGTTCAAAAAAGCAGCACAATTCCGTATTTTGTAAATAACTTAGCTTATGGAATGTAAGTACGAAAAGAAAAAAAGATCCATGTGCAGTATCTGTTCTGATGAAACACTTAAGTTTATTTGTCCTTAATCAATGTAGAGGAAACCCTTCTATATGTTATTTGTATTGATTGGATTATTGTTGGATTCTTGAATGTTATTTGTGCAGCGTTTCGGTCCGATTGTCCTTCGCTCGTCTTCAGGCATATTGGTTGTTGTTTGGGAAAGGTTTTCTATTCCAAACAACAACTTAACATGACTGAAGATGGCCGAAGGATCAACCGACCGAAACGTTGCACAAATAACACTCAGGATGCGGACAATAGTCGGATCAATACAAATAATATAAACAATCAACCCATATCTAAAAAATTCAGAACTTCTATACTATAGCAATTTTTATTTTTGCCTACTCACAGAATGCTCCCTTTTTGGGGGAGCTGGTTTAACCTCACATTAAAAATTACCTTGTATCACATATTGCTTTCGTGGATAAGCAATTAAATACCAATGAAATATATGATTGGTGATAGTCAAGATTATATTTTCTTTTTTGCTTCCGGTTTCTACCGTCCATTTGGCTGGATGATTAGTAGGGCTAGGATAACAGCATATTTTTTCCATTGATTTGACTCTCGAGTGTGTATAGTTGATATCTTATATGTTTTATATAGAGTTATGAGGTTCTCGGGTGATTAACTGAGTCTAACTCTATTGGATATATACTCGAGAGTCAAAACAATAAGAATATTCTGTTGTCATAGTCCTAATGATTAGACATGTTCAAGCGGACATTCTTAACATAGGAAAAAGAGTGGCTTTCACGCTAATGTAAATATCAATTTGTCAAAGGAGACTATATCTTGCTCGTTATCGTCGTTCTATCTGCTGAACAGAAACCGGAATTCCAAAAGAGCAAACAATCTTGACGATAACCGATTTATTTCTCTTCAAATTTGATATGCCTGTCACTGTGGCCGAATCATCAAGAATAGTTGATTTGACTTACACGACGGCGGCACAGTCAAATAAGCCTCACTAATGAGTGTTACTAAACGCGAAACATATATGTCTGCGGATAAAACAGATATCAATAAAATTATTGCTTATAGTTAAAAATTACCTGCTCTATTTAACTTACAAAGCCCTTTGTTGGCTGCGTTTTCTGCTTCACAGATGTGATGACATTGGGAAGCGCAACATGGTCTCTTCTGAGGGATGATAATTTTCCAGGTATATAACGTGAAGGCACCTCTTTCCCCATGTTAAGAATAGCTTTCTTGACCGCTTGACCATATCTAATTATTGAGCAAAATTAGCAGCAAAAACCGGAAGTCAGAATAAGAAGACAATATTGACTACTGCATACTATTTAAAACAAAAATCCACAACCTAGATGGAAGTTTGCTGACGACACTACGATCTATAAACGACACGAGGGGGAAAACGAATGAACACATATCCATGGCAATAGCGGAAACGCGAGAGGAAGAGCTCCAGTCTGTAATGAGATGAGAACAAAAATGGATGGTAACATTAATTCTGCCAAGACTAAGCTTTTGTTCTTAAATAATTACAAGAAACCTTCTCACCCACTAATAAGTACGGTTAATCATGCACTACCTGAAAGTACTTCGTTCAGACTCCTCAGCTTGATATGTACAGGGAGTATGAGTTGGAACAGAAATATTGAGTGCATTGCCAAAGAAGGTGAACTCTCTTTACCGTGCTAGAAAGTTATTTGAGAATATTCTGTACCTCCACAAGGCCACCACTCGGCCATGTATGGAGTATTGTTGCCACATTTTGTTAGATTCTGCCGGCGCAATACCGAGTTACCTTGCTTATAGTCGATTTAGACATATCGACGATTATTATAAAAAGTTAAAATGTAAAAAGAACATTATTATTTGTCTGTGTGCAGAATTAGTTTGCGTTCAAAGACAAATATATTTATAAGTTGTTCTCATTTTTAGTTTGGAACGGTTATTAGAACAATAATCAAAATAACCAGGAATGCGACCTTGACGAAATGGATGTTAAAATACTCAAACAAATAGGTTTCGAAATAACAGGTCGGAATAAAGAAAACGTGATTAAAATCCACATGTTTACAGATGTAAGTTGAATAACGTAATAGCAACCGAGAGTTAGTTATATACAGAGTTAGTCAGTAGTCAGTTAGTCATACAGGCGGAGAGAGTTGGGGCGTTGGAGATAGAGTCAGCTAGCTAAAGGGTCTTATGGTCCTGTACGCTAGGGGAAGCAGAATCTAAGACGCATGCTGTCTTCCAATGAGAAAGCATTTCGAATAGAAGTGTTCTGAAAATATAACCAGAGTGTCAATTGTCGTTCCTTAGGATGAATCTTCCTTGCAGCTTTCATCAGTCTCGTCAATCAAGATCAACCAATGGAGTAGGTATGTTCCTCTTTATTTGACCTAAATAGTTCCTCAGAAAGAGGTTCCATCACTTTCTTGTAACGAACTGTTTGTTTATAAAATGATAAATGTCTTGTTGAAACTGTATCTATATATATGATGTATACCATGTGTAAACAGTTATACACACAGCTACAAGAAACATTATGAAACACGAGACGACACAAGAAACTCATTATAAACACACATGCATTATATACACTCCTTACATACATATAGATCCCGCTATCTTACATACCGTTAACCAGGCACAACGTAACATATAGTGAACTTAGTGCTGTGTTCTCCTTTGAAGGGAGTATGACATAACAGTTTGAGCTGGTGCATCTGCTAATAGTCTCTCACTCTTAGACAGGGTTCAAAAGAGAGCCCCAACCTAATAGGTTCAGCACAGTAAATTAGGCTTTAACCCCTGTCCCATCCGGCAAATGTTGCATCCATCTACCTGTTTTACAAGTATTTTAATGGTAGATGCTCTGACGAACTACAAGTCATTGTACCTCTCGGCGTAAATACTCCCGAGAAACTCAACACACAGCAAAATCCCATCCTTTAACAATAGATGCCAAAAATCTTTCTAATCTAATAGTTTCTTCCCTAGGACTGGTATCCTTTGGAATTCCTTTTCGGGTTCCTTCTTTCTTGACTGTACTGACATTTTTTTATTACATTTTCAACCTAAACAAGGCACATTGCCACGTTGGTGTATGGAGGCTACTATCAGGGGCAACAACTACTGGGGTACTATGTAGGGATTTGGGCAGCAAGATGTCAGTTCACGTTACACTTGAACTTCTGCACGTCAGTACTGTTGGGGAAGCAGGGACCTGGAATGGAATTCCAGAGTCTAGCGGTTCTGGGGGAAGAAACTATTGGAGTAAAAAGATCTTTTACATCTAGGGATCTCTACAGTGTGGGGGTGGGATTTAGCAGCCTGTCGGGTTTGTCGAGGGTGATAGCGTCGTGGGGGCACAAGTGATTGCAGTTCGTCAGAGCATTCACCACTAAAATACTTGTAGAAAAGGCAGAGGGATGCAACATTTCGTCGATGGGACAGAAGCTGAAGCTTAGATGCCAGTTCAGGTTTGTGACTCTCTTTTGAACCTTGTCAAGGAGCGAGCGACTAGTAGCAGATGCACCAGCCCAGATGTGACAGCAATACTCCATACATGGGTGAATGCAGAAGTTCAAGTGCAATATAAACAAACATCTTGCTCCTCAAATTTTTACATAGTATTCCTGCAAATTATGTACCAGATAGTAGCCCCCTACATTAAAGTGGCATTGTGTCCTATTTGGGTTGAAAATGCAATTAAGAAATTCTTCTTTTCAACTGTCGTTTTTCTGTCGATATTAATAGAGTTAGGTATCTTTTTTGTTGTTCTTTTTTTTGCAATCAATAACAACGATGAACATTTGGAAAAAAGTCTTTGACGATCGATGTTAACCAACCTTTACAATCATTAAGCTAAGCGATGCCAATATGTCGGATCTCTTTTCAAAAGCGAACCATTAAAAACGTATCCAACGATAAACAATGGCGGGAACGTAGCGTGATGGCGCCGAAAAATTAATTTAAGGGTATAACGTTATAAAAAAAAAAGACACGGGTAAATGACGTCATGTTTATCTCCCTTGCTTAACACGCACGTGACCTTGCTCCTCTTATGCAATAGGAAACAAATACTTGTTATTTCGGGAGGGAATTCTTTCCGTGTTTCATGAAGATGAGAACAGCAGTCGGAAAAATCAAAATAGTACGCGTTATTAATCCTCATCTAAAAAATTCAGGAATATATCATCAAATAAATTTTATCTAATGATGATATATATATATATATATATATATATATATATATATATATATATATATACATATATATATATATATATATATATATGTATAGTATGCGGGTTTTTTTTTGGGGGGGGGTTGTCTATTAATTCTGTTTTTGATCCTTATCAACTTCCGAATAACGGCCTTCATCTCTGACAGTAACTGGCTGATGTAATTGCCATATTTGTCATAAGTCCGAGTATTTCCCTATCGTTCTGGATTCATCATAAGTCATCGATTAATCTATTTGGAATAATTTATATATATATATATATATATATATATATATATATATATATATATATAACTACTTCATTTACTCACATAAATTTTATATACGAAAGTATAGACTTATGCGTAAACTTTAAGTATTTACTTCAAAAGTGCTCAATACGTAGGAAGAGCTAGTTAGTAATTTATAAAATATATATGGCGATTAAGCTAAATATTTTATAAATTACTATATATATATATATATATATATATATATATGTATGTGTGTGTGTGTGTGTGTGTGTGTACTCCTGCAAATTTTTCTTTTGTCGTGTGTTTTGATATTCCTATCAAAGACGTTTTTTTTTTCAATATATTATGTTATTTATTTGCTTCCCACTGAGAAAATTGTGCACAATGTCGTTTTTTTTAATGTGGAGAGTGAAGGGGAGGGGGGACCAGTTCCCCCGAAAGGGAACTAGATAGTGACAATTGGTCTGAAGGGTTTCCCCTACATTGACCAATAACTGATTGCTCAAGAGCAATGGCCTTATATGTGCGGTTATCTTTGATAACAGAAAAAAGCTCTCGACTCGAAGGCCAACAAGAAAAGAGGCGAACCTTTTTTCTATTTATTTCAAAAGGATATACAACTTTGTTATATATTGGTCGTGAAATTGCATTTATCTGCAAAAAGGTCTAGCTAATTTGCATATGCTTTTAAACATTCATTTTAATTAATTCTCTTTTAGTTGTTTCGGTTTTCTTATTGGATGAACATCTTTAGTTAACTATTACGTGTAATCATATTGCTGCAGATATTCTACATGATTTATACTTGCGTAAAAAAGGTTATAGTAAGCACAAAACTCTTTGAATTAATTTTTGGAATTATTTTGGAGATGAGTAAATTTGGTTTTTATTTAATTATTTGGACTGTTAACCTCATCTGTTGATGTTTTCTACGACGTTTCGGCCAATTATTTCTCTGGCCTTCATCAGGGTAACCGCGACGGGATAGGAATGTCGAATCCTCCAACTACATCCACAGCAATTACTGCTCTCAGTAATTATTGTTATCTCACCACGGTTTTAGTTAATCCTCTGACCGACTTTGGGTGGGACTGAAACCACTACCTCCAGACAATACTCACTTAGAATCGACAATTGGAATAATTGGCCGAAACGTCGTAGAAAACAACAACTAGAAGATGAGTTTAATAGTCCAAATAATTAAATAAAAAAAACAACTTTTTCTCTATATATTTATGTGTACGCATATATATTTGTTTTAAAAAATTGCCTCCCAAGCTCCTCTGTCAGTTTTGGTCTACAGATATGAAACTTTGTATATAGGGAATTTGAACCCATGCGAAACTTTATATTAGGGTTTTAGCCAGAGAAAATCGGTTCAAATGTGTGAAAATTAAAGAAATGGAATGTGCCAGGTGGAGGTCGAATAACGGCATTACAAATATGTATGCGTAACTTAATAGCAATTAGTTCATGTTTTAATTTTAGCATTTCAGCAAACATGTTTTTATAGCTCAGTTATTAACGTTAAAGGAAAATATAAATCGTAAGCTAAACGTTTTGGTTTCGATTCTCCGTGGTGGCGCACGAATCCTAACTATATAGTGGGCTCAATATGATATAATAATAGATACGAAATCTGCATTAATCAAAACATCATATAATTTACGCCAGAGCAACGCCGGGTGGCCTTCTAGTATATATATAGTATATATATATATATATATATATATATATATATATATATATATATGTGTGTGTGTGTGTGTGCGTGTATATATATATATATATATATATATATATATATATATATATATATATGTAGGGTGGAATGATAAAATTGTCGCTTAGAAAAGAGGAGATGATTCCATTTCCGTTGTTATGAAAACTTTTTTGTTGAAGATTATCTACTAGTTGGTCAGTTGTGTACAAATCCCGAGCGAGATCGGAGATGCACATGCTTTCTACCGATCAAGCTTCTGACAACAGGACCATTGCCAGCTCCTTCAAAACTAAAATGCGGACGGTTCAACGCTTGAGGACACAGATCCACGAAGTTTCCGCTCACAGTTATGAATTTAGTGTCCATACGAAAAAAGTCTGAAAAGTTATTGAAGGTACCTTGCGCTTATTCTTTCTGTTTAAACTTTCAATATTTTTTACTAAGATTGTTCGTCGTTTATTCACTTATGCAAGTTATGTTTATTAATTTTATATACTAACTAGCAAGCCACTTATCGTCGTCTAGCCGTAAAATACGCTTTAATGTCAATGCCTATTTCGTATGTAATGCTATAGAGACAATTCTCTATGGATTATTATATTGTACCCCATATATTTTTTGATTTTAAAAGTTTTGAAAAATATAACATCAGCTCGAATCAAACCCCAAAACATTAAACTCTCCAGCGTTATTCACTATCATATAACTTAAGAGCCGATTGATTCTGAAACTTTAAATATAATAACGCAGTTTAACGTATGAATGTATATTTGCGTATGTGTATAGGAGCACTTTACGTTAAATTTCACCTATTAAGTTCAATTTTTTCAATTGTTGACCCCTTAGCAGCTATTTGTACCGGTTAACAATAAAATAAAAATTTTTCCACATGTCCGAATCCCTTAGATATCAAGTTTCAAGTCTCTAGACCAGACACCGACGGAGTAGCTTTAGAGAGGCAGTTGCGCACGCACACACAAGGTTACTTATATATATAAATTATTAAATATATACAGACACTAGTGTTTCATCTTTTCGGGAATCCTCAGTGCAGGGTGCCACGATTAACAACAGTCAATAGATTCGGACCCAGCGACAGAAGCCATCTCTTGCTTTATTAGCAAAGACTGTATCCATTCGGCTACCGTTAACCGCGTCAAATAGCGTTAAAATTTAAACATTTAATTTTTTAAATGTTTATGCATCAGTCAGAGTGATCTAATCATTATATAGTTACCTGCGCATGAGAGCTAAATTGACCAACTTAATTCAACTGAAAGTGCTCAATGACATAAATGGAGTTTCTTAAAGGCGCTGACATAATTATTTACCATAATAATTAAATACCTACAGACACTAGTGTTTCATGCGCATGTGTGAGTGTGTGTGTGTATGTGTGTGTGATTAAATGACTTAAAAACGTTTGTACAAATCTGTTTTTATGTAGGCTGCAGTTTCCGTTAGCAAACAAGAAAATTTTTAAAATGACTCCTTTTTTTTCTGTGTAGGGATCTTGAAACCTGGTATGCAAATGAAATGCTTCTGGCTTTGAATAAAAAGGCGATTTTTCAGTAGTGTATCGAATCTAACTAAAGAATTTGTTATATGGAAACGGTAGAATAGTTTACTTGACTATTTAACAACTTCATATATATATATATATATATATATATATATTATGTCTCCTTTGCAAAATGACGCCACAAATTACAAAATCTCGTCTGCTTTTTTCTTCATTTATAAGATACTTTGTTGTTTATATTTTATTCTTTCGTTTAAAACAATTGAACTTTCCTTTTTTATTATCACTTATTACGTCTTCCATCTTTTAATTATACTTTTATTCCGCTTTATTTGTTTAGTGTTTTATTAGTCTTTATTCCTTTGATTCCAGTATATTTTTGCGTTACTTTATGAGAGCCGGAAGTGTATCGGGGCCCCTAAGTAGTTCGCCAGGTGGCAGCACTGCATCAGTGTCGACATGGCTGCCAATAGGAAGAAAGACATAAATGAGTCAATTGCTCCACCGCTCCCGTTCGCTTGTACGAAAAATTGTGTTAAAAGAATCAATTGACCTGGAACTGTTTTTTTCTTTTTTTTTTTTTTTTCAGATCATCGGAGTTGTTTACAAAAGTTGGCGTACTAAAAGATTCCCATCAAAATTATAGAAAAAAACAGAACATGAAGCAAATCAGTGCGTTTCGTTAAACAGTTTTAATCGATCTTTTTCAACGTTATCGATGAAGTCGTACGTTTTTTTTAAGAAGCTGGTTCTCGGGATCTTAAAAAATACATTACATTGATATCATGCCAAATATTAAGCGATTAGATACAGACACATATACACGCGCACACACACCTGCACATATATAATCGTGTGTGCGTAGGTTTATATATATATATATATATATATATATATATATATATATATATATATATATATATATATATACAGTACTTTGGGGTATTTGCGCAAAGTCCGAGGTAATTGCGCCAACTAGCTAAAAGTGCTCACATTTTTATTTGGCGCAATTACTCCAAAATACGGTATATATATATATATATATATATATATATATATATATATATATAAACCATGATGCATTTTTTATCATGTGTATATGCTGATAGTCAATTTTGTCAACATTGGAAATATTTTCATTTTTTTACCAGCTATGGGCAAATAGCTCCACTGCCTTGTGGATGCTTTGGGAAAGGCCATTGCGGTAAGGGAGTAAACCTTTATAAAAAAAACATCTGGGTTGGAGTTCCGATAGGCGGATGGTGAAACACTGCAACATCTTTCCGGCAACTCTTGCTTTTGCGTTAGTCCCAACCGTCGGGTTTTGTCTACAACGCTGATAAAGGGGACCCTGGTTACTGGGCAAACTTAGGTCTTTTTATCACCTGCATCCGGAGAGGCAACTGCAGCTTTGACTTTATAGCCATAGAACTCTGCAGTGCACATCGCCTCATTAGACAGAAGTTATCATCAGAATGCTGCTGAAAAGTGCTTATCTTTGAATATCCATGGATTAAGGATTTTTAATTATTATGATTCCATTGTTAGAATGCGCCCGAAATGATAATCATAAAATTTATATACGAAACTGATTCCCTACTCAAAATTCTAGAGTAATTGTTCCTTTTTCCTAGTAGAATCTACTTTTAGGGGAGTGATTAAGCAAAAGGTGTTAATCTATAAATGTGGTTTAGTTGCATGAACGCTGGTCGATTTTTCTTTGCCAGAAACAACCCGTAACCCAAAAAACGTTTTTTTATAAAAATATGAAAATATATATTTTTTATTATTTGCTTCGTACGTGTGAGCCAAGCTAGAGAGGGAGAAAGTGTGAAGAATGAGGGGACTAGCTTTTCTTATATTACTTTCTCCTGGTTGCTGTCTGCGTTCTGTTTCTCTTGCTTTCCCTTGGGATATATATATATATATATATATATATATATATATATATATATATATATATATATATATATATATATATCCCATATGTATGTATATGTGAGATCTGTTCTCTGACAGATGTTTAAACCCCGGCGGCTGTGAGAGTCAAGTACTTGACTTTTCACCTCCGGCGACATCAGGTTTGACAGCTTCACCCCAAATCGTTCAGTGCGTTTTGGCTACTGACATGAGTGTGTGTGTGCGTTCGTGCACAGCTTCAACGCGCCACATAAATTTGCAATAATTTTTATTACTACTATTTCTATACTTATACGTATTATGTTTTCTTTTTACAGTGAAACAAACCAATATAATAACCGACCAAATCTGAAATAATTATGATAAAAAAATGCGAATGCTTGAAGGAAAGCAGAGAAGAGTATCCAGAGCCGCCTCCTCATGTAAATATATTTTAAATGATAACATCATTATATAAAAAACTTATTCTTTAGATGGGAGCGGACCATGTCGACTATTTTGTTCTCACGTTGCAATCTTATTTTGCATAGCAATCGCCGCTGCTTTTTAATTGTTCATGAAAATTTCAAATAGCATTAGAGACAAATAAATGCAAATCAGTCTTGTTTTAAAAAAAAATCGTGTCTCACAATGTTTCATCAATAACAAGGAAAATATTTGACAAAAAAATAAGGAAGATCTTCTCTTATAATAAACATTCCTCCTCCCAAGTGTACTTTTTACGTTTGGCAAAAATATATGCGGGTATTATATGGTGATTTTACAGTCGTTTGAACATTTCTAATTAAAAATTTCGAAAATTTTAAAGAATCGTAATCGAGATCGGGGATTTTAAACAGAATCACTAACTGTATCGGACTCGGGAAAATTTTGGAATCGTCAATCACCAACATATATATATTTATATATATATATATATATATATATATATATATATATATAAAGAAGTAGAACGGCCACCTAAAACCACTAACCTAGCTCTAAAACAGATCCTTTGTTTGATAAAATGCATGCCCATTGGCTGGTAGGAAGGGGCGCAGTGGATACTAGAAAGCTGAGTGGCCAACTAGTAATCCTCAACATGTATAAAAACAAGAAGCAACGACAGAATTCGCGCATAAGCCTGACGAATCCTATAGTTGGATAAAACGCAGAATATTCAGTGTAGCTTAATCGCCATATATATTATATAAATTACTATATATATATATATATATATATATATATATATATATATATATATTATATGAACCGCAGATTTTACAATAGAGATGGCTTCTCCTATATGCATGTCTTAATGAAGACTGGAAGTACATCTCTCCCAGTGAATAAATGCGCCCCCAGATAACAACCTATAAATTTCTACGACTCGGCACAGTACATACAGCGCCTAGCCTTCCCAAATGGTCACCCATCTGGTACTGGCCAGGCTCAAAATTGCTAAACTTCGGTTAACTAGTCAAAACCGGATTGTCCATTATATATATATATATATATATATATATATATATATATATATATATATATATATATATATATATGCATTAGCGTATTAAGTGACACTCTTTGTGTAAACAAATCGAGTGGAGGCATTTGGACGGTGTCAAACATCGGTAATTCATTACCCCACACAGCAGAATCTCACACTGTCAATATCTGCAACAGAGAGATGAAACTTTCAGGTTATGAATGCATAAGTTCATTCATCATAGCCATGCAATTCGCAATCCCCGCTGATCAATTTGGCTGGAATTTAAAAAATAGGAGGCATTACTTTTGAAACGCTTCTTATATATAAACAGACACGCGAGATAAGGCTGAGCCTGATGTCTCGTGTCTGTTTATTCACAGAACATTTTATACACTTTCCCAAATGACTTTTATCTTCTTCTGAACTTATCCTAATATTCCTAAATGTTTTATTGTTTCCACTTTAATATACAAGCACGTCGGTTTAATATGTTCCATTTTCTTTCTTCGATATAACGTAACCTTCATAAACAATTTAGATTAACACTCGCCATCGTCGTCCAAAATGACCCAAACATTACTAGGGAGCACCTCGCAATTAGAAACAGCAATGTGAGGTTTCGTAACAATGGTTGAGACCGGCCACGAATTAGATTATATGATAACGGATGAACAGCATTTTGTTAACATTGGGCTTGAAAATGATCATGTTGTAGTCAATTGGGAAGCAGCACAGTGTCATAGTTTTTTTTTGTTTTGTTTTTTTAGCTATACTTCAAGAAACTTCCGTTGTTTTATGTACACGGAAGTAGAAAGGAGAATTATTTACAGTCATGTAGTGAGACGAGTCCTTGGAAATGTTTTACATGGGTGAGTATAGATTAGAGCTCAGTCGAGCACCTGGTATGAAAATAACGATGGCAGGATTGGCAATCGTTATTGTTCACTTTTAGCTCTCCCCACACGGTAAGGAAAACCGGTGCTTAATCTCCCATTTTCACATTCATTTAGGTGATTAACACGTGACTTACACGCTATGCGAGGCGCTAATTTCTCGTGCTGATCTCCTAACGGACTTTTCAATGTACGTTTGTAACTTAGTTGAACTGCTGTCGTGATTGGTTTCTTTATTCTTTCTTGGGTGATGAGTCGACAAATATAGCAAAATCGATCCGGATCATTTACACATTTCAGGCGTCCCGTTCTCCTTCGCACTAGTTGAAGTTGTCGTGAATTATTCAAGAATAGCTGAGGCTAGTTGCAATTCTGTTATCTTAAACAAAAGCATGGAGTATAAGTTAGTTAACAGCTAACTATCCTGGATACACTTGGATTTAAGTTATAGCTATGAGTCATGAGGACGAATATGCTGGTTCTCGAAAACAAGATCCAAAATCGAATCACTTTGTCAGAAGTCACAAACACTTATCACTTTGCTAAATGTCCTCGTCACGAAAGAACGTAAATCGATTACGCTTATAGGTTCGCATTCTTGATCTTAATTTTTTTTTTTTTTTTTGTTTTGGTACGATGTGCTGTATTATCTATATATTAATAAGATAGCGTGTGTGTTATTTATCTTGTGTGTCACGCTTACATCCGAGTGACTATCGTTTAATTGTTATGGACTTTCATTTCTTGTAATAAATCATTGGTGCTAGTTCACTTACTGATCCGCGCTATTTTTAAAATCGTATTTCCAAGTTTAATTAAAGTTTTATTATATGTTTTTATTCAATTTTAAGGTTAAAGTATAGAATAGTTACAAAATACCCTCCCCATGTTAAGAACGGCTTTTTAAATAATAACGTTATTGGTTTAGCACGGATCAGTAAGTGCACCAGTACCAAATAATTTTACCAAGAATTCTTCATAAGTTTTGGTTTCGGTTTCGACTTATAGCTGATGACACTCAAGTCATTTACTTTTTTATTTTTAATAATTTTACCAAGAATTCTTCATAAGTTTTGGTTTCGGTTTCAATTATAGTTGATGGAACTCCAGTAATCTAATTTTTATGAATAATTTTATCAAGAATTCTTCATAAGTTTTGGTTTCGGTTTCGATTACAGCTGAAGGAACTAAAGTTATATTTCTATACATATATTTTTTCATAAGTGTTGGTTTCAGTTTCGATTTAAACTGATGCACCCAAGTCATATGGATATATTTTTTTTTATTTTGGAAATCGCAAATTTATAATATATAAAAATCGATAGAACATTAACTCTATAATAATATATACAAAATCTGCAAGAATTAAAATATCATATTTGAGCGTACTTTACGGCCTGGCTATGCCGGGCGGCCCTGCTAGCTTAGATAAATACTTTTGCAAATTTAACAAAAGAGCTACAATGATATCATAGCGTCTCCATTTACGCTAAACATAAACAGAATGCCAACATCAATATATTACATACTAGTCTGGGTGCCCGGCGTTGCTCGGTTGTTTGGAGGTGCGTATTGAGCAAAAAAATAAAAAAAACGTTTTTAAAAAAGTGGTAGCAGGAAGACAGGCTCGAACCCGGACCGCGAAGGAGGAAAAGAACGTGAAAAAAAGTGACATCTTTGCCGTTGTGTCCATCGCAAAACGGGAAGTGAGGAAGGTTTAAATTAAGACTAGTCAATTAAAAAGAGTGGATGACTTTCGAAAATATAGGCGAAAAAAACGACCCCTCCTCGTAGAAAAGTGCCCAGTTGAGGGTAAAGGGATTAATGTTTTTAGCCAATTTTTCGATATTTGTTGTCCGAGGCGACGAGCTTAAAAACGATACTGATCTCATGAGAATCCGTCGTCTCTGTCGAAAGTTTTAGGCATACATACATACATACATACATACATACATTTAAACAGACACGTGAGATTTATATTATAGAAGACTAGCCTGGGTGCTTGGTGTTGCCAGGGTGTTTGGAAGTGTGTGAACAAAAAAAAAAGTGGTAGTAGGCAGGCAGTCTCGAATCCGTTACGCGAAGGTGGAAAAGAAAATTGAGTTGTGTGTAAGGATGTTGGTTGAGCAAAAAAAAAAAAAAAAAAGTAAAATTGCGAGCGCAAAAAAAAAGTGGCAGTAGGCAGGCAAGCTCGAACCCATACCGCGAAGGAGGAAAAGAACGTGAAAAAAAACGTGACAGGTTTGCGCCCATCGCTAAACCGGAAGTGATGTGGTTTAAATTTGAGCTAGATAATCGAAAAGAGACGGTGTCTTTTGAAAATATCGTCGAAAAAAAGCGATCTCTCCCTGTAGAAAAGTACCCAGTTGAGGGTGAAGGAATTAATGCTTTTAGCTAATTTTTCGATTTTGTTGTTTGAAGAGTCGAGCTTCAAAACAATACCGATATCCTGAAAATCCGTCGCCTCTTTCAAAAGTTTTTGCGAGACATACAAACATACATACATACATACACACACACACTAACAGACAGGTGAGATTCATATAATAAACTAACCTGGGTGCCTGGCGTCGTGTGGTTGTTTGGAGCTGTGTATTGAGCAAAAAAAAAAATGTGATAGTAGGCTGAAAAGCTCCAACCCGTAATGCGAAGGAGAAGAAAAACGTGAAAAAATAAAAATGTGACGTGTTTGTCGTTGCGTCCATTGCAAAACCGGAAATGACGAAGGTTTAAATTTTAAATTAAGGCTAGTCAATCGAAGAGAGGGGATGACTTTCGAAAATTCGGCGAAAAAATGTGACTTCTCCTTGTAGAAAATGCCCTGTTGCGGGTGAAGGAATTAATGTTTTTGGCCAATTTTTCGATATTTGTCGTCCGAAGGGTCGACTTCAAACGATCCAGTGAAAATCCGTTGCCTCTGTGCAAAGTTAATGGCAGACGTACAAACATGCATACATACATGCATACATAATACACACATACGTACGGTTAAATAGACAGGTGATATTTATATTATAGATGAATGAGTCTCCTGTGGAATTTCCACGGTCCCGCTCGGTATTATTATTATTATTATTAGTAGTAGTAGTAGTAGTAGTAGTAGTAGTAGTAGTAGTAGTAGTAGTAGTAGTAGTAGTATCAATATTATTATTTTTATTATTATTCATATAATTATTATTATTATTATTATTATTATTATTATTTATATTATTATGGTTATTATTATTATCTACTTAATTAGATGGTTTACCATATTTTTAGAAGGAAATCACCACATATCAAGGCCCAAAAGGCATTCGTGAATTAAAAATTAATGAGTGCACGTTCGTCACTGATTGTTAGTGGCGAAAGTTGTGCAGAATTTTATTATTCAAGGAGACAGCTCAATAAGAAAATGTTTACATTGGACTTGAAGACAATCGCGTTGTCGTCAGCTGAAAAACAGATGAGTGGAACAAAGTTCCACAAGCAAGTTTTTTCATGGAATTTTTGTTTAGATTTAGGCACAGATAGCGAGTGGAGGAAATTGTGGATAGCGATTGTAGCTAGACGAGTGCTTTTGGTGAAAGTTAAGCAAGAGAGCATCATAAATTTGAGCTCAGACGAGCACCTGCCATAAAAGTAACGATAGATCAGAGGCAGGCTCGCAATGTCTGTTCTCTGGGAAAGAAGTTATAAAGCGGAGAAATATATGCATGTATGTGCATTCATATCAAATGCACGTGAAAATAATTGTTTCTCGCTCAATTAAAACACTAGATTTTGTATGGCTTTATTCTATTTGAACCCATTCAGACATATCGCGCCTTTTATACGACATTTAATTAAATATTAAAATCACAGTCTGTCAACTTTCATGCATATAAAGGCAAAACAGACGAATGCTCTCAAAGTTTAAATCAGATCTTATATATAACAAAATATTAACTTCGAAGGAGAATGTTCAAATTGAATAGTTCATTGAGGAAAGAATGAAAGCAGAAAAAAAGAAATTAAAGAGAAATATTTATATCAGGTTGGTGACAAAAACAATATCGTTTTCTCACATATGTTGTTTTATATATGACTAGCGGGGGTGCCCAGCGTTGCCCCAGTAATTAAGTGGTGTAGTAAGAAACCCCCGGAGGGGAGTGGGTAAAACAACAGTAGCAGGAGTGCCCGGGTGTATGTAGTTGGTTTAGTAAGAAACCCCGCGGGGTATAAAAAAGTGGTAGTAGCGAGGGGGGGTCAAAACAACAGTAGGCAGAGATGTTAAAAAAAGTGGTAGTAGGCAGGTAGGCTCGAACTCGTAATGTGAAGGAGAGAAAAAGAAAGGTTAAAAAAATAATAATGTGAAGGAGAGAAAAAGAAAGGTTAAAAAAAATCATAATGTGAAGGAGAGAAAAAGAAAGGTTAAAAAAAATCATAATGTGAAGGAGAGAAAAAGAAAGGTTAAAAAAAATCATAATGTGAAGGAGAGAAAAAGAAAGGTTTTAAAAAATCATAATGTGAAGGAGAGAAAAAGAAAGGTTAAAAAAATCATAATGT
This sequence comes from Euprymna scolopes, assembly GCF_053919585.1. NCBI lineage: Eukaryota > Metazoa > Mollusca > Cephalopoda > Sepiida > Sepiolidae > Euprymna > Euprymna scolopes. The sequence goes on from NC_136504.1 coordinate 28,694,075, forward strand.
GAAGGAGATAAAAAGAAAGGTTAAAAAAATCATAATGTGAAGGAGAGAAAAAAAAAGGTTAAAAAAAATCATAATGTGAAGGAGAGAAAAAGAAAGGTTAAAAAAATCATAATGTGAAGGAGAGAAAAAGAAAGGTTAAAAAAATCATAATGTGAAGGAGGGAAAAAGAAAGGTTAAAAAAAATCATAATGTGAAGGAGAGAAAAAGAAAGGTTAAAAAAAAATCATAATGTGAAGGAGAGAAAAAGAAAGGTTAAAAAATCATAATGTGAAGGAGAGAAAAAGAAAGGTTAAAAAAAATCATAATGTGAAGGAGAGAAAAAGAAAGGTTAAAAACATCATAATGTGAAGGAGAGAAAAAGAAAGGTTAAAAAAATCATAATGTGAAGGAGAGAAAAAGAAAGATTAAAAAAAATCATAATGTGAAGGAGAGAAAAAGAAAGGTTAAAAAAAATCATAATGTGAAGGAGAGAAAAAGAAAGGTTAAAAAAAATCATAATGTGAAGGAGAGAAAAAGAAAGGTTAAAAAAATCATAATGTGAAGGAGAGAAAAAGAAAGGTTAAAAAAATCATAATGTGAAGGAGAGAAAAAGAAAGCTTAAAAAAATCATAATGTGAAGGAGAGAAAAAGAAAGGTTAAAAAAATCATAATGTGAAGGAGAGAAAAAGAAAGGTTAAAAAAAATCAAAATGTGAAGGAGAGGAAAAGAAAGGTTAAAAAAAATCATAATGTGAAGGAGAGAAAAAGAAAGGTTAAAAAAATAATAATGTGAAGGAGAGAAAAAGAAAGGTTAAAAAAAATCAAAATGTGAAGGAGAGAAAAAGAAAGGTTAAAAAAAATCATAATGTGAAGGAGAGAAAAAGAAAGGTTAAAAAAATCATAATGTGAAGGAGAGAAAAAGAAAGGTTAAAAAAAATCAAAATGTGAAGGATAGGAAAAGAAAGGTTAAAAAAAATCAAAATGTGAAGGAGAGAAAAAGAAAGGTTAAAAAAAACAAAATGTGAAGGAGAGAAAAAGAAAGGTTAAAAAAAATCAAAATGTGAAGGAGAGAAAAAGAAAGGTTAAAAAAAATCATAATGTGAAGGAGAGAAAAAGAAAGGTTAAAAAAAATCAAAATGTGAAGGAGAGAAAAAGAAAGGTTAAAAAAAATCAAAATGTGAAGGAGAGAAAAAGAAAGGTTAATAAAAATCATAATGTGAAGGAGAGAAAAAGAAAGGTTAAAAAAATCATAATGTGAAGGAGAGAAAAAGAAAGGTTAAAAAATCAAAATGTGAAGGAGAGAAAAAGAAAGGTTAAAAAAAATCATAATGTGAAGGAGAGAAAAAGAAAGGTTAAAAAAAATCATAATGTGAAGGAGAGAAAAAGAAAGGTTAAAAAAATCATAATGTGAAGGAGAGAAAAAGAAAGGTTAAAAAAAATCAAAATGTGAAGGAGAGAAAAAGAAAGGTTAAAAAAATCACAATGTGAAGGAGAGAAAAAGAAAAGTTAAAAAAAATCATAATGTGAAGGAGAGAAAAAAAAAGGTTAAAAAAATCATAATGTGAAGGAGAGGAAAAGAAAGGTTAAAAAAAATCAAAATGTGAAGGAGAGAAAAAGAAAGCTTAAAAAAAATCAAAATGTGAAGGAGAGAAAAAGAAAGGTTAAAAAAAATCAAAATGTGAAGGAGAGAAAAAGAAAGGTTAAAAAAAATCATAATGTGAAGGAGAGAAAAAGAAAGGTTAAAAAAAATCATAATGTGAAGGAGAGAAAAAGAAAGGTTAAAAAAAATCATAATGTGAAGGAGAGAAAAAGAAAGGTTAAAAAAAATCATAATGTGAAGGAGAGAAAAAGAAAGGTTAAAAAAAATCATAATGTGAAGGAGAGAAAAAGAAAGGTTAAAAAAATCATAATGTGAAGGAGAGAAAAAGAAAGGTTAAAAAAATCATAATGTGAAGGAGAGAAAAAGAAAGGTTAAAAAAAATCAAAATGTGAAGGAGAGAAAAAGAAAGGTTAAAAAAATCAAAATGTGAAGGAGAGAAAAAGAAAGGTTAAAAAAATCATAATGTGAAGGAGAGAAAAAGAAAGGTTAAAAAAAATCAAAATGTGAAGGAGAGAAAAAGAAAGGTTAAAAAAAATCAAAATGTGAAGGAGAGAAAAAGAAAGGTTAAAAAAATCATAATGTGAAGGAGAGAAAAAGAAAGGTTAAAAAAAATCATAATGTGAAGGAGAGAAAAAGAAAGGTTAAAAAAAATCATAATGTGAAGGAGAGAAAAAGAAAGGTTAAAAAAAATCAAAATGTGAAGGAGAGAAAAAGAAAGGTTAAAAAATCATAATGTGAAGGAGAGAAAAAGAAAGGTTAAAAAAAATCATAATGTGAAGGAGAGAAAAAGAAAGGTTAAAAAAAATCATAATGTGAAGGAGAGAAAAAGAAAGGTAAAAAAAAATCATAATGTGAAGGAGAGAAAAAGAAAGGTTAAAAAAATCATAATGTGAAGGAGAGAAAAAGAAAGGTTAAAAAAATCATAATGTGAAGGAGAGAAAAAGAAAGCTTAAAAAAAATCATAATGTGAAGGAGAGAAAAAGAAAGGTTAAAAAAATCATAATGTGAAGGAGAGAAAAAGAAAGGTTAAAACAAATCATAATGTGAAGGAGAGAAAAAGAAAGGTTAAAAAAAATCAAAATGTGAAGGAGAGAAAAAGAAAGGTTAAAAAAATCAAAATGTGAAGGAGAGAAAAAGAAAGGTTAAAAAAAATCATAATGTGAAGGAGAGAAAAAGAAAGGTTAAAAAAAATGATAATGTGAAGGAGAGAAAAAGAAAGGTTAAAAAAAAATCATAATGTGAAGGAGAGAAAAAGAAAGGTTAAAAAATCATAATGTGAGGGAGAGAAAAAGAAAGGTTAAAAAAAATCATAATGTGAAGGAGAGAAAAAGAAAGGTTAAAAACATCATAATGTGAAGGAGAGAAAAAGAAAGGTTAAAAAAATCATAATGTGAAGGAGAGAAAAAGAAAGATTAAAAAAAATCATAATGTGAAGGAGAGAAAAAGAAAGGTTAAAAAAATCATAATGTGAAGGAGAGAAAAAGAAAGGTTAAAAAAAATCATAATGTGAAGGAGAGAAAAAGAAAGGTTAAAAAAATCATAATGTGAAGGAGAGAAAAAGAAAGGTTAAAAAAATCATAATGTGAAGGAGAGAAAAAGAAAGCTTAAAAAAATCATAATGTGAAGGAGAGAAAAAGAAAGGTTAAAAAAATCATAATGGGAAGGAGAGAAAAAGAAAGGTTAAAAAAATCATAATGTGAAGGAGAGAAAAAGAAAGGTTAAAAAAAATCAAAATGTGAAGGAGAGGAAAAGAAAGGTTAAAAAAAATCAAAATGTGAAGGAGAGAAAAAGAAAGGTTAAAAAAAAACAAAATGTGAAGGAGAGAAAAAGAAAGGTTTAAAAAAATCAAAATGTGAAGGAGAGAAAAAGAAAGGTTAAAAAAAATCATAATGTGAAGGAGAGAAAAAGAAAGGTTAAAAAAAATCAAAATGTGAAGGAGAGAAAAAGAAAGGTTAAAAAAAATCAAAATGTGAAGGAGAGAAAAAGAAAGGTTAATAAAAATCATAATGTGAAGGAGAGAAAAAGAAAGGTTAAAAAAATCATAATGTGAAGGAGAGAAAAAGAAAGGTTAAAAAATCAAAATGTGAAGGAGAGAAAAAGAAAGGTTAAAAAAAATCATAATGTGAAGGAGAGAAAAAGAAAGGTTAAAAAAAATCATAATGTGAAGGAGAGAAAAAGAAAGGTTAAAAAAATCATAATGTGAAGGAGAGAAAAAGAAAGGTTAAAAAAAATCAAAATGTGAAGGAGAGAAAAAGAAAGGTTAAAAAAATCATAATGTGAAGGAGAGAAAAAGAAAAGTTAAAAAAAATCATAATGTGAAGGAGAGAAAAAAAAAGGTTAAAAAAATCATAATGTGAAGGAGAGGAAAAGAAAGGTTAAAAAAAATCAAAATGTGAAGGAGAGAAAAAGAAAGGTTAAAAAAAATCAAAATGTGAAGGAGAGAAAAAGAAAGGTTAAAAAAAATCAAAATGTGAAGGAGAGAAAAAGAAAGGTTAAAAAAAATCATAATGTGAAGGAGAGAAAAAGAAAGGTTAAAAAAAATCATAATGTGAAGGAGAGAAAAAGAAAGGTTAAAAAAAATCATAATGTGAAGGAGAGAAAAAGAAAGGTTAAAAAAAATCATAATGTGAAGGAGAGAAAAAGAAAGGTTAAAAAAAATCATAATGTGAAGGAGAGAAAAAGAAAGGTTAAAAAAATCATAATGTGAAGGAGAGAAAAAGAAAGGTTAAAAAAATCATAATGTGAAGGAGAGAAAAAGAAAGGTTAAAAAAAATCAAAATGTGAAGGAGAGAAAAAGAAAGGTTAAAAAAATCAAAATGTGAAGGAGAGAAAAAGAAAGGTTAAAAAAATCATAATGTGAAGGAGAGAAAAAGAAAGGTTAAAAAAAATCAAAATGTGAAGGAGAGAAAAAGAAAGGTTAAAAAAAATCAAAATGTGAAGGAGAGAAAAAGAAAGGTTAAAAAAATCATAATGTGAAGGAGAGAAAAAGAAAGGTTAAAAAAAATCATAATGTGAAGGAGAGAAAAAGAAAGGTTAAAAAAAATCATAATGTGAAGGAGAGAAAAAGAAAGGTTAAAAAAAATCAAAATGTGAAGGAGAGAAAAAGAAAGGTTAAAAAAATCATAATGTGAAGGAGAGAAAAAGAAAGGTTAAAAAAAATCATAATGTGAAGGAGAGAAAAAGAAAGGTTAAAAAAAATCATAATGTGAAGGAGAGAAAAAGAAAGGTAAAAAAAAATCATAATGTGAAGGAGAGAAAAAGAAAGGTTAAAAAAATCATAATGTGAAGGAGAGAAAAAGAAAGGTTAAAAAAATCATAATGTGAAGGAGAGAAAAAGAAAGCTTAAAAAAAATCATAATGTGAAGGAGAGAAAAAGAAAGGTTAAAAAAATCATAATGTGAAGGAGAGAAAAAGAAAGGTTAAAAAAAATCATAATGTGAAGGAGAGAAAAAGAAAGGTTAAAAAAAATCAAAATGTGAAGGAGAGAAAAAGAAAGGTTAAAAAAATCAAAATGTGAAGGAGAGAAAAAGAAAGGTTAAAAAAAATCATAATGTGAAGGAGAGAAAAAGAAAGGTTAAAAAAAATGATAATGTGAAGGAGAAAAAAAGAAAGGTTAAAAAATCAAAATGTGAAGGAGAGAAAAAGAAAGGTTAAAAAAAATCATAATGTGAAGGAGAGAAAAAGAAAGGTTAAAAAAAATCATAATGTGAAGGAGAGAAAAAGAAAGGTTAAAAAAATCATAATGTGAAGGAGAGAAAAAGAAAGGTTAAAAAAAATCAAAATGTGAAGGAGAGAAAAAGAAAGGTTAAAAAAATCATAATGTGAAGGAGAGAAAAAGAAAGGTTAAAAAAATCATAATGTGAAGGAGAGAAAAAGAAAGGTTAAAAAAATCATAATGTGAAGGAGAGGAAAAGAAAGGTTAAAAAAAATCAAAATGTGAAGGAGAGAAAAAGAAAGGTTAAAAAAAATCAAAATGTGAAGGAGAGAAAAAGAAAGGTTAAAAAAAATCAAAATGTGAAGGAGAGAAAAAGAAAGGTTAAAAAAAATCATAATGTGAAGGAGAGAAAAAGAAAGGTTAAAAAATCATAATGTGAAGGAGAGAAAAAGAAAGGTTAAAAAAAATCATAATGTGAAGGAGAGAAAAAGAAAGGTTAAAAAAAAATCATAATGTGAAGGAGAGAAAAAGAAAGGTTAAAAAAAATCATAATGTGAAGGAGAGAAAAAGAAAGGTTAAAAAAAATCATAATGTGAAGGAGAGAAAAAGAAAGGTTAAAAAAATCATAATGTGAAGGAGAGAAAAAGAAAGGTTAAAAAAATCATAATGTGAAGGAGAGAAAAAGAAAGGTTAAAACAAATCATAATGTGAAGGAGAGAAAAAGAAAGGTAAAAAAAAATCAAAATGTGAAGGAGAGAAAAAGAAAGGTTAAAAAAAATCAAAATGTGAAGGAGAGAAAAAGAAAGGTTAAAAAAATCATAATGTGAAGGAGAGAAAAAGAAAGGTTAAAAAACATCAAAATGTGAAGGAGAGAAAAAGAAAGGTTAAAAAAAATCATAATGTGAAGGAGAGAAAAAGAAAGGTTAAAAAAATCATAATGTGAAGGAGAGAAAAAGAAAGGTTAAAAAATCAAAATGTGAAGGAGAGAAAAAGAAAGGTTAAAACAAATCATAATGTGAAGGAGAGAAAAAGAAAGGTAAAAAAAAATCATAATGTGAAGGAGAGAAAAAGAAAGGTTAAAAAAATCATAATGTGAAGGAGAGAAAAAGAAAGGTTAAAAAAAATCAAAATGTGAAGGAGAGAAAAAGAAAGGTTAAAAAAATCATAATGTGAAGGAGAGAAAAAGAAAGGTTAAAAAAAATCATAATGTGAAGGAGAGAAAAAGAAAGGTTAAAAAAATCATAATGTGAAGGAGAGGAAAAGAAAGGTTAAAAAAAATCAAAATGTGAAGGAGAGAAAAAGAAAGGTTAAAAAAAATCAAAATGTGAAGGAGAGAAAAAGAAAGGTTAAAAAAAATCAAAATGTGAAGGAGAGAAAAAGAAAGGTTAAAAAAAATCATAATGTGAAGGAGAGAAAAAGAAAGGTTAAAAAAAATCATAATGTGAAGGAGAGAAAAAGAAAGGTTAAAAAAAATCATAATGTGAAGGAGAGAAAAAGAAAGGTTAAAAAAAATCATAATGTGAAGGAGAGAAAAAGAAAGGTTAAAAAAAATCATAATGTGAAGGAGAGAAAAAGAAAGGTTAAAAAAATCATAATGTGAAGGAGAGAAAAAGAAAGGTTAAAAAAATCATAATGTGAAGGAGAGAAAAAGAAAGGTTAAAAAAATCATAATGTGAAGGAGAGAAAAAGAAAGGTTAAAAAAATCAAAATGTGAAGGAGAGAAAAAGAAAGGTTAAAAAAATCATAATGTGAAGGAGAGAAAAAGAAAGGTTAAAAAAAATCAAAATGTGAAGGAGAGAAAAAGAAAGGTTAAAAAAATCATAATGTGAAGGAGAGAAAAAGAAAGGTTAAAAAAAATCAAAATGTGAAGGAGAGAAAAAGAAAGGTTAAAAAAATCATAATGTGAAGGAGAGAAAAAGAAAGGTTAAAAAAATCATAATGTGAAGGAGAGAAAAAGAAAGGTTAAAAAAAATCAAAATGTGAAGGAGAGAAAAAGAAAGGTTAAAAAAAATCATAATGTGAAGGAGAGAAAAAGAAAGGTTAAAAAAATCATAATGTGAAGGAGAGAAAAAGAAAGGTTAAAAAAAATCAAAATGTGAAGGAGAGAAAAAGAAAGGTTAAAAAAAATCAAAATGTGAAGGAGAGAAAAAGAAAGGTTAAAAAAATCAAAATGTGAAGGAGAGAAAAAGAAAGGTTAAAAAAATCATAATGTGAAGGAGAGAAAAAGAAAGGTTAAAAAAAATCAAAATGTGAAGGAGAGAAAAAGAAAGGTTAAAAAAATCATAATGTGAAGGAGAGAAAAAGAAAGGTTAAAAAAAATCAAAATGTGAAGGAGAGAAAAAGAAAGGTTAAAAAAAATCAAAATGTGAAGGAGAGAAAAAGAAAGGTTAAAAAAATCATAATGTGAAGGAGAGAAAAAGAAAGGTTAAAAAAATCATAATGTGAAGGAGAGAAAAAGAAAGGTTAAAACAAATCATAATGTGAAGGAGAGAAAAAGAAAGGTAAAAAAAAATCAAAATGTGAAGGAGAGAAAAAGAAAGGTTAAAAAAAATCAAAATGTGAAGGAGAGAAAAAGAAAGGTTAAAAAAATCATAATGTGAAGGAGAGAAAAAAAGGTTAAAAAACATCAAAATGTGAAGGAGAGAAAAAGAAAGGTTAAAAAAATCATAATGTGAAGGAGAGAAAAAGAAAGGTTAAAAAAAATCATAATGTGAAGGAGAGAAAAAGAAAGGTTAAAAAAAATCAAAATGTGAAGGAGAGAAAAAGAAAGGTTAAAAAAAATCAAAATGTGAAGGAGAGAAAAAGAAAGGTTAAAAAAATCATAATGTGAAGGAGAGAAAAAGAAAGGTTAAAAAAAATCATAATGTGAAGGAGAGAAAAAGAAAGGTAAAAAAAAATCATAATGTGAAGGAGAGAAAAAGAAAGGTTAAAAAAAATCAAAATGTGAAGGAGAGAAAAAGAAAGGTTAAAAAAATCATAATGTGAAGGAGAGAAAAAGAAAGGTTAAAAAAAATCAAAATGTGAAGGAGAGAAAAAGAAAGGTTAAAAAAATCATAATGTGAAGGAGAGAAAAAGAAAGGTTAAAAGAAATCATAATGTGAAGGAGAGAAAAAGAAAGGTTAAAAAAATCATAATGTGAAGGAGAGAAAAAGAAAGGTTAAAAAAATCATAATGTGAAGGAGAGAAAAAGAAAGGTTAAAAAAAATCATAATGTGAAGGAGAGAAAAAGAAAGGTTAAAAAAAATCATAATGTGAAGGAGAGAAAAAGAAAGGTTAAAAAAATCATAATGTGAAGGAGAGAAAAAGAAAGGTTAAAAAAAATCATAATGTGAAGGAGAGAAAAAGAAAGGTTAAAAAAATCGTGATGTCTTAGTCGATGTTTCTATCGCCGGACAGGAAGTTTGGAACGCTGAAATTAAGCGTAGTCAATCGAAAAGAAGAAGATATCTTGCTAAAATGTCGGCGAAAAAAAAGCGACCCCTTCTTGTAGATAACTGCTCAGTAGAGGGGGAAACAATGAATGTTTTTGTATGTATGTATGTATGTATGTATGTATGTATGTATGTATGCATGTTGTATGTATGTATGTATGTATGTATGTATGTATGTCTGCCAAAAACTTTCGACAGAGGCGACGGATTTTAAGGAGATCGGTATCGTTTTGAAACTCCACCCTTCGGACGAAACATATCGAAAAATTGGCTAAAAATATTAATACTGAATCTTTTTAATTATTATTAGGCAATTATTGAAAATGGTTGTGGGATTTCATTTGTACAAGTGAACAAATTCTAAAAAAAAAACACAAGAATATTTCTTATGTTCAAATTTGAATAATAAAAATACATATTCTTTGATTTTCAATAAATGGTTGCATATTTATATATATATATATATATATATATATATATATATATATATATATATCGGAAACAAATCATCATACACAAAAAATGAGACAATATTTGAAATAAATGAGGAAAATAGAAATCACTGAACATTTGTCGTCCGAAGGACGGAGCTTTAAAACGATACTAATCTCGTAAAGATCCGTCGCCTCTGTCGAAAATTTCTGCGAGACATAAAAACATACACACACACACACACGCACATTTTCCTGTTATACATAAGATTTCTGAATTAATGCATTATATATATTGCCATGTTATATGTAATTCTGAAGCGCGTTTTTTCGCTCTATCGAATCGTGTTATTCGTTACCGTTCTCAATCTATCCATTCATTTTTTGCAGGCTTTTCGACAGTATGGACAAAATAAAAAACCGCACGATTTTCTTGTTCCAGTTCCCACTAGGCTGAAAAGTTTCCGAGACAGCTCGTGATATCAATGATGCGTTAGATCCAGGAACCACTACGGAACGTATGGCACAACGATGGTTCAAGAAATTTATCAATAGTGACGAGAGCCAGCCTCAAAGATGAAGACGGTCGTGACCGGCGGATTGCTGTTGATAACGAACATTTGAAAGCTTTAATTGAAGCCAATCCTCGCAAAACCACACGAGAAATTGCTGTTGAACTCGAGGACGACCACTTAACAGTCGTTCGCGATTTAAAGCAAATAGAGAAGTAAAAAAAAGTTGGATATATGAGTGCCGCATGAATTGAACAAGAATTTTTTAAAAAGTCGTTTTGAGGTGTCTCCTACGCTCTTTCTAAGCAACAAAAACGACCCATTTCTCGACCGGATGTGTGATGAGAAGTGGACCCTTTCCGACAACCGGTGACGTTCGGCACAGTTGTTGGATATCGGAGAAGCTTCGCAACACTTCCCGAAGCCAAAATTGCACCCAAAAAAGGTTATGGTGAGTGTTTGCTGGTTTGCGGCCGGTCTCATTCATCACATCTTCTTGAAGCTGGGCCACATGATTACGGCGGAGATGTGCTGCCGACAAATTGAAAAAATTCACCAGAAGCTCAAACGTGATTGGTCAATAGGAAGGGGCAAATTCTACTTCATGACAATGCTCGCCCGCATGTTGCTCAACTGACCCTGCAGAAGCTAAACGAATTGGGCTATGACTCTGCCTCATCCGCCATATTCACCGGATCTCTGGTCCACCAATTATCACTTTTTCAAGCATTTCGACAACTTCCTGCGCGAAAAATGCTTCAAAAGTTGACATCATGCCGATTTCAGAACTCCGGATTACTATGCTAATGAAATAAATTTGTTTCTCGTTGGCAAAAATATGTTGATTCTAATGACTCTTATTTTTATTAATAATGTTTATTATGAAAGGTGTTATGATCTTTTGAAGTTGAATATTAACAAAATATCTTTGCACCAACCTAATAAATCAATTCAGGTAACTTGATTATATACTAGAGCTGACATTTATTCAATATAGGCGCTTTCAGCCTCAGTCACCGCCTCGATACGGGTCCGGAATTAGGCGCTTGCTTTTTCCACAGGTGCTGACGGGAGCTTGGCGAATGGCGACAATCAGGCTGACTTCGGTATTATGGAAAGTCATGTTGGTGATGCTCTTGACGAAGTAGTCCAGCGGGTCCAGGTCGGATGAAAGGGGACAGTGAAAGAAAGGTACACAGTTGTAGCACTCTTTCAAAAGCCAAACCTGTGTTTCCTTGGACTTGTCGGCCGGCGCCGAGTCTTGCTGCGAAACCTAGGGTCTGCCAGCAGTCACATGATTCCACCAGCACATCCAGGTACACTTTGGTGTTGACTTTCAAGCCGACTTCGAAGATGTAAGGTGACATGATGTGGGCCGCACTTGAAAGCATAACCGTGGCTGAAAACTTCGTGTTGACGTCGATGAAAGCTTATATGATCTTTAATGATCTTCAATGATCTTTGATGTATAGTCTCTTGATTTCTAAAATATATCACGTGTATTCGGTGTCCTATCTATAGGAGAATAAATATTCCGTATTTTTTTTTCTTTTGGATTTACATGTTCTAATCTTTTTGTAGTCGTTAGATAAAGATTCAACGTAATAGTAAAAAGATTCAGATATCCTGGGACTTAATGGGTTAACCGTTACCATATTCTAATTCTGGTGACTTAATTATTCCATTAAATTATGCCAGAATCATGAGATGAATTTTTTCTTCTTTTTCTTTTTTGTTGTTGTTTTTGTTGTTGTTATCTTGTCATAGATCAGTCACGATTTCCACATCTGATGAATCGAGATAGATATAAAGAAATAATTGGATAATGAAAAAAAAAGGGAATAAAAATAATGGAATAAATATATTAAGGAATTAATGTATAATAATAATGAAAAGAATGAAGAATAAGAAAAAGGAAAAAAAGAGTGAATAGAAAAAGAAAGTAACAGAGATAAAGAAATGAAAAATGTTAACGAACAGAAATAGGAAATAAGCGCGGGAAAAATGGACGACAGGAAATAGAAAAACTGGAAGCTAGGTAATTGACAGAGTACAAAATAGACTTCGTGGCTTAGTGGGGGGTGAACAAGAGACGTTGCGAGCCTATCCTTGTTTTACCGTTATTTCCATAGCATGTGCTCGTCTGAACTCCAATCTCTGGTCCCCCCTCGCCAATCCTTCACGAAAAACACCCGTCTAGCTGAATCCACTGTGAAAAATTTCCCACACTCTATATCTGTGCCTAAATCAAAACGTAGATTCCATGAACAAAGCTCCTTTCTTAGAACTGCACGTCTGTGGAACTCTGTTCCGTCTGCCTGCTTCCCACCTGACTACAACTTGGATGTATTCAAGTCCAACGTTAAGAAATTCCTAATGAACCGCCCTCTTAAGTAAACACTTCATTAAATCTCCACACCAACGTACTGTACTTGCAATAACCCTTATCCCTGAGTGGCTTCCGGGCCTTGATAAGTGGTGACCACCGTGTAAAAAAAAGAAGAAATACCTTAAAAATATGGAGAGCACAAAATAAAGTAAATATTAAAAGAAAAAACGAAAGAAGAAAGGTATAAAGGAAGAAAAGCAGAGTAAGAATAGAAAAAAAAGCAGAAAATAAGGAGAAATAAAAAAATAAAAGAACGACGCAAAGAAATAGAGAAAGTATAGAACAAATGATAAGGGGAAAATAGAAAAAAAGAAAGAAAAGGACAAAGAAAAATCCGTAATAAGAAAAATAGAAAAAGAAAAAAGGAAAACTAAAGAGAGTGGGACAGAGAAAGAAAGAGAGAAATAAGTGAAATCAAAAGGAAAGAAAGAAAAAGAAAGAAAGAAAAAAGTAAAAAGAAAAGACGGGCCAAGAGGAGAAAAGAAAAGAAAGAAAACTGAGAAAAAAAAAGGAGAATGAAAGATATAAAGAAAAAAATTAAGGAGGAACGAAAGAAAACGCGAAGAGAATAGAGAAGGGAAGAAACAACTAGAAAGAAAGAAAGAAAGAAAGAAAGAAAGAGAAGAAGAGTAAAACAGGAAGATAGAAACAAGAAAGAAAAGCGGAAAGAGAAAGAAAAAAGAAAATGTAGATTAGATGGAAGATGCTCAAAACAAAAAAGAAACGTTTCGACTGATAAACCTGTACGTGATGGCCGCCAGCTTGATTACAAATGCAAAGACGTAAACAATCTTCTGCCTCTGACGCATATGTTGTAATCGAGGTAAGAGGGGGGATAAAAGGGGACAGGAGGTGGGGTTCTGACGATACAAGGAGTTGGGCTGGAGACGCGGGAAGGAGAAGAAAATGGCGGAGAATAGCGGAAAGAAAATGTGTTGCGTCAAAGATCAAAGCGGTTTCGTATTTGCCGAGAGGAATTCACTCAATTACTCTTTTTTTTCTCTCTCTTTTTATTTTCTTCATTTTATTATTTTCATGATTTCTCTGATAGTTTGTGTGTGTGTGTGTGTGTGTGTGTGTGTGTGTGTGTGTGTGTGTGTGTGTGTGTTTCTGTCTTTTCATACGTGCATGTGCGCTGCGTGAGCGATGAAGGGATAGAAGAGGCAGGGTGTAATTATAGGGACAAATAACAACACACTACATCGGCACGCATGCGTGCAACTGTTCTTACTTGTCGGCGCTCCGTCACGTGCCTCAACTTGACCTTCTCAATCGGCGTTTCATTCTCCTTTCATCTCGTTGCGTCGCGTCTGTTAGCTTCGAAATCTTTAGACCACGAACTCTAAGAATTATTGGCCTAACTGAATGGGGTTGCGATTGTGGGCGAAGACTGACCCTTCGAAGTTTCTCTCTCTTTCTCCCTCTTTTTCTCTCTCTCTCTTTCTCTCTCTGTGTCTCTCTCTGTCTCTGTCTCTCTCTCTCTTTGTCTCTGTCTCTGTCTCTGTCTGTCTGTCTCTCTCTCCCACTCTCTCTCTCTCTTTCTCTCTCTCTCTCTCTCTCTCTCTCTCTCCAATTATAATAAGAACTATTAGCACGGTCAGTACCTAATCCCTGTGAAACAACTTCTTTATTTTATTACTAGTGTGGTTAAACCGCTCGTAAAAAAAGTGGTGTTTACAGAATATAACGCGCCAACAATCCTCTATTCACTTGCTACTCCCCAAGAGGGGAGTTCAAAATTAATATTATTGATATGAGAAAAAAAGCAACTTCCTCAAAAGAGAAATTAGAAACACAAGTACAAATTGCCTCATTCTGGAAAATTTTCCTTTTCTTCATGAAGCCGGTACAGATGTTAAGATATTGACCGGGGCAACGCCTAGTTAACTGGACAATTCTTATTATTATGATCGTTATTGATGTTTGTAAAAATAAAATGCCAGAAAGGGTGTAATCAAAGCGAAACAAATATATACAAATAAAATACATGCCAAAAATGTTAACTTGGTGAAAAAGAATATTGGAACATAAACAAAATACGTGACGAAGGTAGATCATCCGATTTGTGTCTTTGGTCACGTGGAGTTAATAACGTAATGAGATAGCTTGATAATACACGTAATGAGTTTAGTTACAGTTTGGAGAGACTGGGAAAATCGAACAAGAAAGATATCGTCTCCGCGTTTTGGAAGCTGGGTGTAACGTGATATTAGAATAATGTAGAAAATTACGATGGCTTGCAGCTCCGATGGGAAGTCAAGAATAAAGTTATATAAAACATATTAAACATATTGTTGTCTGGCTTCCTCCGGGGGAAGATAAACTTGAATAATGAGAAGAGACGAAGATATAACGAAGAGAGGTATGTCCTTGGCCTGTGCTCTACACAGATTGATGTTAATGAACTGTTTTAGTGTATGTGAAGCATCCACACATGCATACAATAATAGAAGGACATTTTAACCACTAGACGGCGCGCTCTATATATATCACAACATTAAAAGGGCATTTGTTAGATAGAATCTGTTTATATATATTAACTCACTCTGCTATAAAACACGTATACCATTTTGATTCTAGCAATAATCTTCCTTATATTCCTGGATTTTCATCAGTATTTCTAGCTTATTTTAATAACGAATCTTTCTGAATGAATGATTTTATAGACTGTCCCTCACAGCCAGAACAACCAAATATTAGTTAGGAAGTAAATGACAGTATGAATGTGATATAATTATTATGAGAACATCAGCGTTCCTCCTCAAAAGAATAATATTGGCTAGTTAAGCTTTAAGCATCAACTGATGGACTAACTTGGGAAAACGTCGAAAATTATCTCACACAAGCCCCGATCACGATAGTAAGGAGACTTACTTTATTATTACTCGAATTAGTAGCCATGACCACTCAACTATTTAAAACGAATTTCACGATACATATCAGAAAATAATGCAGAAGTAACTTGATTTCAAACGAAGAGAATTTGAACGCAAACGAAGAGAATTTGAATGTCTACGAAGAGAATTTGAATGCTAACGAAGAGAGGTTGAATATCTACGAAGAAAATTTGAATCTCATCGAAGAGAATTTGAATGGCAACGAAGAGAATTTGACTGCATACGAAGAGAATTTGAATGCCAACAGAGAGATTTGAATGCCTAGGAAGAGAATTTGAATGCCAACGAAGAGAATGTGAATGCCAACGAACAGAATTTGAATGCCTACGAACAGAATTTGAATGCCAACGAACAGAAATTGAATGTCAACGAAGAGCATGCGCATGCCAACGAAGAGAATGTGAATGTCAACGAAGAAAATTTGAATGCCAACGAAGAGAATTTGAATGCCTAAGAAGAGAATTTGAATGCCAACGAAGAGAATTTGAATGCCTACGAAGAAAATTTGAATGCCAACGAAGAGCCTTTGAATGTCTACGAAGAGAATTTGAATGCCTGCGAAGAGAATGTCCATGACCTGTTTACCATTGGCAAAGAAATACTGACAATGGTGGAAAGTCAATCACGGTTTTCCATTTCGTACAAACGGTCTATGAAAGCCAAGACTCTGGCATCTAGTGTGGCTGTCGACGTTGCTAAGGATAAAAAATAGGCCCGATCTTTTGTTCCAAAAGTTATTTATGGTGTCTCAAACTGCTGAGGTGATGGCTTATGAACTTTAAGCATATCCACCATCTCTCTTTGTGGCAAAATATTTGTAGGCAACCAGACAAAGCATAACTGTCGGGTTATATGTCCTGTAAAAGAAGAAAGTGCAGATAACCCAGTGCTCAATGATGTACCAGAAGTGGAACATAACGTTCTCTTCTACATCGATTAAAATTATCAGAAAAAAATAAATATTTTTCAATCGCTGGCGACTATACATCTTTACATGTAAAACACTATGGTACGGCTACGATAAGATTTGATGGTTACATTGGAGGACCAAACTCTAAAGATGTTACCCATCAAACTACAGGATCTCTTTCCAAAAAAAAACCCAATCAATAAATTCATAGTAGAATTGAATAATAACAAAAAAAGTCCATTCCTTTACACCCTTATTGATACGTCCACTATTACTTACATCTGGATACAAAAACAAATAACCAGCATAAATTCCAGCCTCCTAACTTTTAAGAGCGAATGTCTACAACGGTACAAGATAGTTATAAAAATTTATTAAATCGCGCAAAATCCACAAGAAAAGCATTACTAATCGAAATAAAATGTATAAAGCAGGTACCAATATCAATAATTACTTTCCTACAATCTCTCTTTTAAAGATATATTAGCAGACTACCAGGCGTTGCCCGGTCGCAAAACACGCATAAATATTATATTTTAATTGGTACAGAAACTGACATATATGCATGTGTGTATTATGTATTTTAAACCGTTCACTTCTTGCAAGAAAAAACACTCGAGCTGAGATCGAAACCAAAACCTAAAGACGGTGAGTCAAGTACGATAAAATTTAGACAAGCCTGACAAGTTCCGTAAAAAATGTTTTCGAACGAAACTTATTCTTAACATATGTAATCTGTAAGGGGAACCATTAACGCTGCGCATTCCTGAAACAGTTAGCAACCAGATAAAAATCCGATGAATCCCACGTACCAATTTTTCAATTTGGACTCCTTAGCAGCCCATTTTCCGGATGAAAATCGATTAAAATTTTTCCACATATCTGAATACTCTATATACCAAATTCCAAGCATGTAGATAAAAAAATTCGATAAATATGTAGGCTAAGAAGTGTCCTCACACTCACCCCCACACACACATACACACACACACATACACACACACACTTTCACTTTTATAGATAGATAGATAGATAGATAGATAGATAGATAGATAGATATACAAATCGGATTATTTGTAATTAATAAACGTAACCATACATTTCTCTATTGGATACTTAGTGAAATTTTATAGCTCTCTCCTTCTCCTTTTCTCTTTCTTTCTTTCTCTCTCTCTCTCTTTCTCTCTTCCCCTCTCTCTCTCTCTCTCTCTCTCTCTCTCTCTATATATATATATATATATATATATATATATATATATATATATATATTACTTGTTCAATCCCTTTTTTCTCTCTTTTTCTCTGACTCTTCACCTCCCATTTTCTGTCCAGTCCATTTCCCCATTTCCATCTCTTTAGCGTTTATTTCTCCTTTGAGAAACGCATCGCGACGGACGTGCCAATGCGTTTCTCTGCGGGAACAGAACAGTCGGCATATCTACGCTGAATTAGTCACAATCTTCTTCTCAATGGGTGCCACGCTATTCTGTTTGATGCTTCGATAGTGAACCGTACTCGCACAACTTACACATTCTAATAAAGAGAAATAATGAAACATGTCTCAAGGTCCTTTAATAAAGAAAAACGACACTGTTACAGTCAATGTTGGTCCCAACAAATCACGTTAGATATGTTTTCTTTGTAATCTCATTGGTATTTTTGGTATATTGATAGTTTATCTGGATTCTTTAACTATAATATAGTTTACTTTTATGAATTTTTGAGAATTGCGGACTGCTGTTCTCATCTTGAGTGTCATTTTCATAACGTTTCGGTCGATGTAACCTCCGACCTTCTTCTTGTCGAACTCGGGAATGTTTCTGTCAAACTCGAGAATTTGGACGAAATTTCGGACCCGTGGCGTAGTGGTTAGTGTACCTTGAAAAATTAATTTGTAAAAGTGATATTCTGAAAGTTGAGGGTTCAGTTCTCAATGTGGGCGTCCGAAAAACTACAATTGTGAATTACTTAGGACCTCTATTCGATCATGGCTGACGAAACAGGAACATGCTATCTCCGTGAAGTAAATAAAGGGCTCCGTTCGAAATTCTGTCCAAATTCCTGAGTTTTACATCGACCGAAACGTTCTGAAAATGACACTCAAGTTTTCCGAAGAATCCAAATAATACGTAATAATTCTTATTCCTGGTCTCACGACAGTTTTCAGGCCAAGCTCAAAGTGTAGTATAGGTTCTTCAGATGCTGCATTTCAATTTCTTGTTCT
This sequence comes from Euprymna scolopes, assembly GCF_053919585.1. NCBI lineage: Eukaryota > Metazoa > Mollusca > Cephalopoda > Sepiida > Sepiolidae > Euprymna > Euprymna scolopes. The sequence goes on from NC_136504.1 coordinate 28,712,102, forward strand.
CTCTCAATAGAGGGGACTCCTTCACAACTGAGACAATTTTTTAATTTTTGTTCCTTTTCTCCGCATAAAAAAACGACCCTGGTGTCTAACTTTGTCCCATGGGGAGGCATTGTAAGTAGGTACTCGCTTAGTTTAACTCTTTTCTTCTATGTATTATTTGAATTTTTTGGCGGGGGACTACTGTTCTCATTTTGGGTATAATTTTCACAGTGTTTCGGTCGATGTCACCTAAAACCTATTTAAGGTGTGTATTGTTGAACTCGATAATCTGCACGGAATTACTTACAGAATCCTTTACTTAACCAACAAGGGTAGCACGCTTTCGTTTCTTTAGCCATAAGCAGGTCGAAGTCTGAAGTAATTCGCAATTCTATTTTGACTGTAGCCCTCACTGAGGATTGAACCTTCAACATATAGAAGAGTATAACTTAAAACTGAATTTTGCAAAGTACTCTATCCACTACGTCATGGGTTCAAATGATACATTGTTACAATAACTGAACTTATGCATTCATGACCTGAAAAATATAATTTCTCTGTTGAAGATATTGACGGTGTGAGAATCTAAGAAGCCAACCCTTGTAGTACACAGAAGCAAAGATACATCATTAAATACCTGGTCATTGAGAAATGTTGTGACTATGTAAAAAAAAAATAAAATAAATTCTGGGATACAAAAATTCGCTCGTTTTAATGGTACTACTGCCGTTTTCGTATCCTTTCAACTTTTTTAGTTAAGAAAAAAATAGAGGAGGCTTTACATGTCACAACAAATATATTTTCAAATATTGTACTGGTATTTTCTTTCAGTTCATTCATCTAGAAGAAGTCTTCCAATAAAGACGAAACATTGATGGACATATAAGTTGGTTTGTTCCTTTTTTATCGTTCTATCTCGTCGGAATACTATTTCCATTATCCTCATATATATATATATATATATATATATATATATATATATATATATATATATATATATATATATATGGAGGGTGTATTTACATATGTATGCGTTCCTAAATTAACTTTTGCTTATCATTATACAATCCTACCATCATTTTGCTTTTTGAATACGTTATGCACATTCATATGCATGTAATGTATACGTGTGTCTGTATGCATAATGCAGTGTATATACTCATTAGCTTTTGATGCCTTTATTTGACATTCTATCTCATTCTTTTCTTTTTTGCTGACTAATAATTTTATTGCATTTCTTTTTCCGTTTTCCTAGCGTATCTTTCTTTTTTCTTGTATTTCCACTGAGTTTTTTTTTTTTCGTTTTCTCTGTATTTCTGTCTGTCTGTCTGTCTGTCTCTCTCTCTCTCTCTCTTTCTTTCTCTCTCTCTCTCTCTTTCTGTGTGTCTCTGTCTCTGTCTCTGTCTCTGTCTCTTTCTCTCTCTATCTCTCTCTCTCTTTATTGCGCTTTTCCTCCTTCGTTTTTACTTTTTTTCCTTTTCTTCCCTTTTTTTCTATTTTCCTTGTGTTCATTCAACATCACTGCAATCAATGTTTTTGCATGTATATTATATGCTTGCCTATTGGTCTCTGACGATTTTTGTATATCAATTCTTTACTATTTTGTCTTTTTTTTATATTTTAATAAAACAATATTTTTCAATTCGTTGTGAGTTGAATATTAATTTAAACGATCCACTTTTCCTTAAAAAGGATCCAAAGAAATCTTATGGAGTCTTAACTTTTGTGCATGGATGTGATATATACAGTCTTTTATTGTGTGTTTCAATAAATATTGCATTTTTATACATACTAATCCTCCAGACATGATTTTATATTCTAACATAACGGGTGTATTATCAAAATAATTATCGTTTTCTCCGAAAAGCCAGTTCAATGACCTTACATGGACTACTTATAAAGTTTGTACTTTTTCTCTATTTTCTGCACAAAACTTATCTCATTACACGCGTTTTTCTCCCCATTTCTTCATTTTCATTTCCGCCCCTCTTGTTTATTTAATTTTTTGTTTTTTATTTTATGTTTTATATATTTTTCTATATACTTTTCACTAACGGTGGGAGACCACCCCGCTTTGCTCGGGCGTAAAATACGCTTAAACATGATAATTTAATTTGTCCTGATTTCGTATATATTATTATAGAGTCGTAATTTCAATAGCAAAAAAAAAAGTAATCGGGTGCCATCAGCTAGAATCGAAACCAAAACTGTAACAGTCGAAGCTGGTAATGTTACCATTGTACCAAAGTGACACGCAGATTAACTGCTTAAAAATTAAAAACTAAAAATAAACTAAGATGAATGCGCAAAATGTTTTACGATTTTTTTCAACTTGAGTAATTTTTAGCCTCTTAAAAACAATTTTAACCGGCTAAAATTCCATAAAAGAACGGCCCGTAAACTATCTGAGGCCGCTAGCGTCGCACCGCGACTTTTAGTTTCGAAGGAGATAGTTTGAAAATATGGAGACAGACAGACAGATAGACCGACAGACAGACAGACATATAGCCGTTTATATATTAGATTTCTAATCTAAATGTTCTTAAGCAAATTTCTTTTACATATTTATATATTTGTATAATACTGTCTTTTCTCCTTCTTCTGGTGAAAGGCATTTAGTTTTGAAATGCTATGGCCTAAATATGTTTTTCTTATTTTTTTCTTCTTTTCTTTACTTATTGATCTAATAATATAATAATGTTCTATGTAACTTTTATTCCTTATTTTTAACTCTTATTCCTTATTATATATCTAGTAAATATTGCAAAGACAAGAGATGCTTATTGACCTTGGTCCTGAAAAGACCGATGTTATAGGTAGAGAGAAAAGCAGCCAGTAGGAATATAGATCCACACGCCTGCAGTTATTGGAAAGAAATTAGTGGAATTGACAGCTGTATTACAATATGCTATTAAAACAGTGAATGAATGAAGACCACTAAACTAATGGGTCAAACGAGCTGGAACAAAAAAGGCAACGGGGAAAAGATTAAATATGACAATAATACACCATACATGGTCTATTTATCATGCATAGAGCACGCCTCTCTCCTGTAAAACTTTCACAGCAAGAACTCGTCTGATTACATCAACAATAAAGAGCTCCCTTTTCTGCTACGACTTTTTGTTGCATTGGTCTTCGAACATCTTTATTCATTCTCTCTTTCTTATACTCTCTCTCTCTCTCTCTCTCTCTCTCTCTTCATATTTATATATATATAAACGTGTAAAATATCAAGGAAAATCTAATCATAAAAAAATCAGTGCTGAATTCAAAGTATTTATGTGAAAATAAGTATTTGAATATTTGATATACGTCTGTTGAAATGTGAATAATTAAGACCATAGATTTTATTTAAATTCTCTACCTAATTATTTGTTTTGATTTTACAGACTTGCAAAGCGACGAGCACTAACATCATTGTTGTTACTTAAAGTCGAACGTCTAAAAAAATTTAATTTTTAAGCCCCTTCAAATATTTAGCATAGATAAATTAATATCTTCAATAAAAAATTTTTTTTTCTGTTTTATAATATTCACTGCATTGACCTCTATATGGTTTATATCTGATTAAATTTGTACTTTATGTTTGAACAAGCCTGGGTGTCCGGTGTTGCCCGGTTGTTTGGAGGTGTGTGTTGAGCAAAAAATACGAAAAAAAAATGATAGTAGGCAGGCAAGCTCGAACCCGTACTGCGAAGAAGGAAAAGGACGCGAAAAAAAAACGTGACGTCTTTGCCTCTGCGTCCGTCGCAAAACCGGAAGTGACTAATGTCAAAATTAAGGCTGGTCAATTGATAAGAGTGAATGACTTTCGAAAATATCTGCGAAAAAGTGACCTCCTCCTTGAAAAAAAAAACTGCCACGTCGAGGGTGAAGGAATTAAAGTTTTGGGCCAATTTTTCGATATTTGTCGTCCGAAAGTTCGAGGTTAAAAACGATAACGGTTTCGTCACGTTCCGACGCGTATGTTAAAAATGTTAAGAAGAAATGATGATTGCAACGTCTTCTCAAACGAGTGCCACTCCCTCAGACATTTAAAATCCATGAGCCCAAATGTCCAAGGGAGTATCTATACAAATATGATGTTACAGAGTCTTAGCTTTGTACGACAGCTAAGTCTCTCTCTCTCTCTCTCTCTCTCTGTTCAAAATGTTGAGATCCAGCAACAAGCAAGAGCAAGATAGCCAGCAACAAATTAAACTGCAGACCAGCTTAATGCGGGTACTGGTCTTCCGCTTTATGGTTTTTTAAAATCAGAGATTTGCTTCTCCTAGAAAGGTTGCCTTCACCACGGCTTACGGGAGCCCTCTCTACCCCAAGAAGAAATACATACATACACACACACACACATACATACATACATACATACATACATAGTAAGAAGAAATACATACATTCATACATACATTTTATACAGGCAGGTAAGATTTATATTATAGAAGATGATATTGTAAGATTGTCTTTGTATTTAAATAGTTAATAAATTTCTTCTATTACACGATTATGAAACCCCATTTAAAGGTTCAAGAAATATTATGCTCCAAACATTTGACATCTTTTTTGTGAAAAATATCAAGTTGCGCTTATGTCGTTCTTCCATCGAACGCGTTATATATATATATATATATATATATATATATATATATATATATATATATATATATATATATATATACTAGCATGGATACCCAGCGTTGCCAGGGTCGACATGAAGTTCGGTTTAGCTACACCTGCTATACTAAGAATATTGAGCAGTTTTTTATTATTATTATATGTCAATTCTATTGTTACCCCAACAAAAAATTCAAAAATAAAACAACGAATGAAAACACGAAAATGTAATCTTCACCCCCGAAAAAAAAGAAATACGTGACAAACTCTCCACCAGAAATTTCGGCAGAAGGGATACGAAGGGAAGTTATTCTCCGGATATTGAGCATCTTTTTATGATTATATTCCAGTTTAAGCGAATTTCTTTTATGCTACCTCAGTCTAGAAAGATTTGTCTTTACGGTTTGTTGCAACGAAAACAAACTGTAAATAATGTAGTTTCAAAAATACCAAAGTAGAATTTGTGTTAACCGAATCTTTATGTTATAAAAATGATGAGTTATGACTTATTGCGTTTAAAGAAAATAAATTAGTTACAATGTTAAAAAACTGTGAAGAAAAAAAAACTGGTAAAAAAACGTAAATGAAAGTTGTTTTTTTATGTTTGTTTTAAATAAAGAATCGTAGTTGAATTGAATTGTTTGTTTATTTTAAAATAAAAATTTATTGGACTACAACGTTAATTGCAAAATCACGTAAATTATTTTATTTAAACCAATTTCAAAAATAATGCTTGAAAATTTTTAGTTTTAATATCCGCCGAAAAAGAAAGAAAGAAAAAAAACACTGTTCGTGAGTAAGGGAACTAACTCAAACCGATTCATGAAAAATCGATGTCGGTAAAATAAATTAAATTAAACATGTTAGCAATATAAATCGAATTTAAATAATAAACTTAAATAGAACACTTAAAAATAATTCTTTCAATATAAACAATAACTAATACCCCGATATTTAATAAAGTCGATTTTCCTTAATGCAAATGATGTCACCTCTTTAATCTAATATTTTGCAATAATATAAGATTAAAAAGGTGACGTAAGTGAGTAAGGGATAGGGAGTGGGAAAGGTAGTATTTAAACCTACTTAAGACTTGTTTAGTTTCTTGGTATTTGTTTATCTTTTACATTAAATTTTATTCTAGTTATTGATTGCGAATTGCTTTTCTTTTCAGTTTATCGTCGTCATGCTACCGTAGAGTCGTGAACACTGTGTTTGCTTATAGCACTTACGTGAAAAATTGCGAATCAGCGACAAAAACTCAACATCTCTTCCAGCGAATATTTAACATCGGTCGTACCAAGCAGCAATACGTTCTTAGGTGAACTAGTGCACTAAGAACGACTGGTTCATTATTGAAATTCAAACTACCCGGCCCTTCCAGAACCGCCAGAACACCAGGAAATGTGGATCGAGTGAGAGAGGCATCGCCTGAAGTCCCATGCTCTCTACCAGGCGACACTCTGCAGAACTGCGAATAAGTCGGAGAACTGTGCGGCAAATCTTACATAAAGACCTAGCCTTTCAGCCATACAAAATTATGACTGTCCAACAATTGAATCCGCGGGATTACCAACGTTTTTTTGTTTTGTTTTTTTTGCCAAACAATGCTCGACATGTTTGAAGAAGACCATGATTTGACCCTAATAATGAGTGATGGAGTCCATTTACATCTCAATGGTACAGGTAACAATTAAAACTTTCGATACTAAGCTTCAGACAATCATCATGGATTACATGAGCAACCACTACACAGCCCAAAAGTGACTGCTTGGTGTGGTTTGGGAAAGTACGGGATTTTTGGTATATTATTTTTGAAGAAGGAGAATACACAGGAACGGTTACTTCAAACCACTATATCCAAATGTTTGAAAACAGTTTCTTTCCTGCGCTTCACAGACAATAAATCAAAAGGGAATCAATGTGGTTTCATCAGCTGCATTCCCTAATCATGTGATTTCACGCTTTGGAGATCTCCTATGACCTCTGTGCTCACCGGATCTTTCCATGCGTGATTTTTATATGTGGAGAGTTTTGAAATCACGCGTCCATTCTGTGAAAACTCACACACTTGGAAAATTGAAGACTACGATACGTGAAATTGTCCAAAAAATAGGTGAAGAAACTTTAGTGAAGTGGAGGCGAACTTTAGAAAGAGGCTTCAAATTTGTGCTCGTGAAAATGGCTATCATTTGTAAGATATAAGTTTTCGCTTGTAAATATTCCATAATAGCCTAGTTTCGTAAATGTTGTTAAGTACATTATAAAATTTTAGTTGAAATATTCGCAGAGTTTTGTTTTCCGTAAAAACATCCCTTTCCCGTTATGCATCTAATATATATATATATATATATATATATATATATATATATATATATATATATATATATGTATGTATGTCTCTCTCTCTCTCTCTCTCTCTCTCTCTCTCTCTCTCTATCTATCTATCTATCTATCTATCTCTCTTATTTTATCACTCTCGGTACAAAAACCAAATGGAACTTCCACGGACAATGTTTCTTTCCTAGAATATGTAATCTGTGGAGCAGGAGCAAGTTACCACGCGTATGCTTCCCAACCGACTACACCATGGTAGTCTTCAAGTTTGAAGTAAACAACTATTTATTGAGCCCTCTTCTTGGAAAATCAAATCCTTTGCAAATTCTAACCATTGTTTCTAATCCTCTCGTGACAGCGACCACCATCTAACCAGTTTTAACTTTTAACATCGCGTGGCCCCCGGGCTTTGATAAGTGATGATGCATCAGTAAAAATGACAAAAGAAAGAAATACACGGCTACAAAGTCAGGCAGATGAAAACCGGAAGCAAAGTCGCCATCAAAATGTGCAATCTGCGAGTTCTGCCTGTACACACCCTATAAACGAGACGTTGGCAGAAAAGTTTACAATAAAACAAAATTAGATTGGCCTTTATGTCATCTGCAGATAATATTCCGGGTCTTATTTGGCGCGCCCAGAAAGTTGTGAGTGACCCACAATAATTGAGGGTGACAGTAACTTAATACTAACAAACGGTTTGACTTATATTCTGCTTTTTCTCTAACTAAAAAATAAACAACAATATATTTCTTTCAGATATAAGCAAAAGCAATGCCGTTTTTAATTTTACATGCTAAGTTGAAAATTGTTTTTCTAACGACAACATAATTGCACGAAGTGCTTTAAATATGTTCCCAGACGTTTTCCTATGGGCCTTTTATTAATAGTACATACATGAAACTCTAGTCCCCGTCGAAGTAATCTCCTCCGGCTGCAATGCACTTGTACCGTTCCAACAATTTCTTGAAGGCCTCATGGAAGTTCTCTTGTGTGGACGTGTCAATGACCCTCGTCACAGCCTCTTTCATCTTTTCAATTGTCTCATAACGACAGCCTCTAATGTTTTCTTTTATCTTAGTGAATAATCAAACGTCACAGGGAGCAAGGTCTGGAGTATAGGGAGGGCGAGGAACTGTCTGGATGCCCATATTGGTCAAATAGTCTTTGATCATCTCTGAGCACCATGGGGACAAATTTCGCCCAAATATTCCGTATGTTCAGTTCCTCACAAACAATTGTGTGTACAGTTCTCACACTGACATCAAACTGTGCGCTTATTGTCTTTATAGATACACGATGATTATTATCCATAGAATTCTTTATTTAGCCAATCAATTCTAATGTCCTGATTTCTTTAATCTTCCCATGCTTCTCATTATCTTTCACATACACCCTGCCATCCTTGAATCTCTCATGCCATTCGAAATCTGACGTTCGATTCGTGGAAGGTGTTCCAAAAGCAGTCTGAAGCATTCCATACGTTCTGTAGCATTTTTTCCAAGTTTATAGCACAATTTTATTGCATATCGTTCTTCTAAAGTGTCCTCACGTCCAGATTGTATTTTTGAAATTCACACGTTGTGACAATCAGGCTTTAGTAGGGTGTATTCCAATTCCTGCTGTAGGTCTTCGTTTGAACCTGAAATCATAAAAATTAGTCAGTCACCTCATAAGATGTATAATGGATGTACAAAAAAAAACATTATTTAAGACATTAAAAACATTATTTAAGGCATTTAAAACATTATTTAATGCACCTTGTAAATTGGATTGCACATACAACTACCACACTTTCCAGGCGAATGAAAATGCATTTCATCTTATATTTCGGGATTTTTTTAGGTGAGGGTTGATATTTGTTTGTTGTTGGATCAGTCAGAGTACTGTTCTCATCATGGATGTTATTTTACTAATGGAAATTGATTAAAACAAGCATGAAGCCAATTGATGTAAGGAGGTTTAATAAAACCACTTCAAGGTCAAACATTAGACAACAATAAATGTTATATGGATAGATTATAACTCAGAAACATAAATTCTTCGCTTTTTATCAGAAACATTGCTCATAAAATTTGAGGACTGTTTTAGAAATATTTTACTGGAATGTGCTCTGATGAATGCATGTCACTTGTGTCCCTCCGACAGACATACTACCGACTAACCCGAAAAGCAGGAAAATCTCAAGTCTTCACCTTTGATGTCCCTAGATACCGGAAATCCTTCTACTCTAACAGATTCTTCCTTCTCATTGGTAAAGTTTGGAATTCCCTCCTTGCTTCCTGCTTTCCAGACTGTACTAACCTGAAGAAATGTAAATGTAATGTGAACAGACATCTTGCTGCTAACTCGCCACATGTTCCCTGTAAGATACGATCTTAAATAGGAGCCCCTTACGTTCCAAATTGCAATATTCATTAAAACGAGAAATGGATGTACCACTAACAGAGATGTTCGCCTTTTGACGATTTGAACTTATCTTTAGCTGTTATTACAAACGGCGACGCTCAGCTCAGTGGTTAGACGCCGAGGAAGCTCCACAACACTCCCCAAAGCCAGAGTTTCACCAAAAGAAGGTGATGTTTAATATTTAGTGGTCTGCGACTGATCTACCGGCAATCCATCACAGAATGATTTATTTTTCTGCCAACCTCGGTATCCATGTAGTCATGTAATGTCTGTTTTTATCCTACTTTAACCTGTTGAACCTCATTTGATCTTGCATTACATATCCACCCGTTACTTTCATGGAAATCTGTTTATTTCCCAAACTTCGCGTCACTTTAATCTGCACTTCGTTTAACCTTTGTCAAAATTAGCAGTAGCTGATGTAATCGCTACCCGACATAAGACCACCCATTATATATCATTTCATTGAATTACAAATTTAAAGGTCCAAAATATTGAATTTCATGTAAAACATATGGTACTTACTTAATTGTCATGTCACAGTAATAAAAGAATATCCAAAAATTAGGAAAAAGATATAGTAGAAAATTAATTATTAATGAAAAAAATTTCGAAGAAAATTAGCGAATATTGCGTTGTGCTAAATTGTCTTAAGACTTTCAAAGTTTTTCCGAAATAGTTACATCCCTTGATACGAGTCGACCTCTCCCGTTTCTTCAGTCCGTGTCATTAACCTCTTGACCACCGTCACTTCTCAGGTGTACAGGTAAGAACAATGGTGTTTTCGATTGTAGCGTAAACCACAATTGCCGAAAATTGGCATATAAAGTCATGGAGTAGATGTTTGGCAGTGTTGAAGAGTGCTAAGAAATTTACAGACAAAAACGCTACTAGAGGAAATCATAGAACTATTTTCTTTCTCCTAAAAACCGTCGAGGTTTAGAAGAAATTTCTAATTTAAAATTTTGATTTTAGATTATGTATTTTCAAAGAAGTTTTCGTTATAAAACTTTTACTTTATATACCATTTTAAAAGGCGTTTGTCGCTCTATCTAATCGTTTAAATTACAATCTTTTTAAGGCAGTTATGTCTTTTTTCAGAACATTGAATAAATGATGGAAAAAAGCTAATTCACACAATTTTCTCATTTCAATTCAAGCTAGGCCGAAAAGGTGCTAAAACAGCTCGCGATATCAACGAAGCGTTTTGCCCACGAACTATTACTGAACGTACAGCACAATGGTGGTTTAAGAAATTTTGTGGCGACAAGAGTCTTGAAGATTATAGGTGTAGTGGTCGACCATCGGATGTTGACAACGATTATTTAATAGCCTTAGTCGAAGCCAATCCACGCACGACTGTTCGAGAACTTGCTTCTAAATTAGACGTAACGTATACAACGATTTCCAACCACTTGACAGAGATTGGAAAGGCAAAGCACTTGATAAATCGATGCCTCACAAATTGAATGACAAACAAAAGAAACGCCGTTATAAAGTGTTATCTAACCTTCTTTTACGCAGCAAGAACGACCCGTTTCTCGACTGGATTGTGACTTGCGATGAAAAGTGGCTTCTTAACGACAACCGGAGACGCTCAGCTCAGTGGTTAGACGCCGACGAAGCACCACAACACTCCCCAAAGCCGGAGTTTCACCAAAAGAAGGTGATTTTCAATGTTTAGTGGTCTTCGACTGATCTCAACTATTATTTTTCTTAATGCAGGCAAGATTATTACGGCGAAGAAGTACTGTCAACAAATGGATGAAATTCATCATAAATACCCAGCATTAATAAAGAGAAACACCCAGCATTAGTTAAAAGAAAAAGCCCAATTCTTTTTCACGATAAAGCCTGACCGCACGTTGCTAAATTGACCCTGCAGAAATTGAGGAAATTGTGCTGTCTCATCCGCTTATGACCTAGCGGATGTTTTAGTAATATTTATATCCATGTTTGGTGTATGGAAATGCAAAAAAAAAAATACAAAAAATGCAAAATATAACGATTTACTTAACAACGTTTTATTTACTGGATATTTTTCCGGTATTCACCGGAAGTTATTATCTCCCTTAGTAAGTTCCATTTACTGTGTGTGTGTGTGTGTGTGTGTGTGTGTGTGTGTGTGTGTGTGTGTCGGCAACACACCCAGGCAAATAAGGTACCGAAATGAAGCTTATGACCCAGCGGATGTTTTAATGATATTTATATCCATGTTTGATGTATGGAAATGCAAAATAAAAATGCAAAAAAATATATAAATATAAATATATAAATTCTCATCCCTACGATTAGTATTGGCTGAAGAGAGCTTGATATAGGCATCTAAAACGGTCCCTAATTATCGGGTTTGAAAACGACAGTAACGGTCCCTAAATATCCGGTTTAAAACCGTCGGTACCAATCTAAAACTTTCTGTAAACAAAATATAAATGAATAATACACTCTTATCTTCGGATTTTCCTTATAATTGAGCATTCTGCTGGATTTCTTTTTCAAAAAAAAAAACTAATTCTATATATATATATAAATATATATATATATATATATATATATAGTAAATTATAAAAATATATATGGCAATTAAGCTGCACAGAATATTCCGCGGTTCATCCCCGCTAGGGTTCGTCAGGATTATGCGGAGAGTTGTGGTTGTCTCGCGTTTTTATATACGCACATTCTATTGAATTTTTTAGTTAGCCAATCAGCTTTCTAGTTTTTACCGCGCCCCTGCTAATCAGCCAATGGGCAGACACTTACAGGACAAAGGCCCAGTTAACCTTTGGTTCAACCCTTCTTTTGTGTGTGCTTTTTTTTTAGCGGGAAGCGTAGATATCTAGTGATGTGACCTATTTTAAACCTAGGTGTAGTAAATTGTGACTTCTTTTTATATCATGTTATATATATATATATATATATATATATATATATATATATATATATATATGATAATTTGTGTATATGTATGTTTATTCTATTTATTAATTTATTATTGCTATTGTTAATTTTAAATTTTAAAATTATTTTTTATCGCGATCCTAGAGTATAGTTTATCCTATGTACACAGTTGTTCGCTATTTCTCTCCTACCGTTTAATATATGTTGGAGTTCTTTAAAGTATAGGATAGCGAATTTTTCATGAAGACATAATCTACATGAATCGTCTAGGTCTCTACATGTGTTTGCTTGTCTTACTATTTTCCATTCGACTACTGGCGAACATCCAATTTTTTTTAAGTTCCCAGTATTGGTTTGCTAGTGCTGTTTTCATTCCGTGTTTTTTTATTTTGAACGTACTTTTGTGGTCATAATATCGGCTTTGGAAATCTAAGGAATCATACCTACATAATATTTCTTGTTAATCGGGTTTTCCTTCGCAAATATTGTGGCCTGGTAAACTATGCTTTTGGTTAGACATTTATTTTGAAGAGGGCAAAATATGCGGGATCTACAGTTGCATTTATCTTGTTCATTATTAGAAAGCTTACTGGCTAACTAAAACCTCAAAAGAATGTGCGTATATAAAAACGCGAGATAACCACAACTCTTCGCATAAGACTGACGAATCCTAGCGTGGATGAAACACGGAATATTCTGTGTAGCTTAATTGCCATATATATATTTATAACTTACTACCTAGCTCTACCTATGTATTGAACACTGTTGAAGTAAATACTTAGTTTACGCATAAAATTATACTTTCGTATATTAATTTATTTGATTAAATGAAGTAGTCACACACACACACACACACACACACACACACACACACACATATATATATATATATATATATATATATATATATATATAATTACACATATATGTGGGTGGTGTAAGTATATATGTATAATCACACAAAAGTGATCTAGTTAAAATCTGCCGAACGAATCTATTCGAAGTATTTAAGGAGATAAAGGAAGCAAATCTATTTTCATGTTTTTTCTATTCCGATATATACGTTTTTGTTTCTTTTATTATAATATTATTCCAGTCTCAGTTCTATCTTTCTTATTTTTCTGTTGTCAACTTCACAAATTCAGACGGAATTGTATATTTTCATGCGAATACTCGCGAAGGATATTTTCTTCCATTTTTAGCGAAGAGTGTATAACCATAATATATTATAGATCTTGGCCACTGCTAATTATAGCATTCTCGTCTTTATACTTAAATAGTTGGAAGATCATTATTTGGCAGATATTCTCCAAAAAGTTTATTTTTGCCATCCGTAACCATAAAAGTCTGTTTTTCATAAACCAGTGCGTAGAGTTAATAAATATTTTACACAGGAATACAGCATTCATAAACTCCCGCCTTGACAGAAAGACAGCACAACTAATAAGAAAATTCATATGACTTTTATAGGATACTTAGCTTTAACTGACATGTGTCAGGTTTGAGAATGATTGGATCATTAGTTTACAACGTAGTTATTCATGTAAAGCTACCGTTGCAAATGTCCTAACCAATAAGATAATAAACGTTGCAAATGTCCTCAACGTAGAGATAATAAAGTTTTTGAATTCATTTTTGAAGAACTCTTTCGAGGGGGGAGATAATTCTAAAAGACTTCATCCAAAAATGTTTCTCGAAACTTTTACTTTAAAACGAGACAAATACAAAATAAAAAAATTACCTATTTGAACATTTATTGAATTACATATCTGAAATTTTTTAGATGAAGTTTGGTTATTCATAATGTTTGAATTCCTCGGACTACTGTTTTCATCCTGAGTGTCATTTTTACAACGTTTCGATCGATGTAACCTCTAACCTTCTCTATGTGCATCGTGAAGTTTTAAACTGAAACCTTTATTTGAGTCACAGTGGTTGCATGTTCTCGTTCCGTCAGCCATAATTGGATAGAGGTTCTAAATAACCTCTGACGGAATGAGAGCATTCTACTTCTGTTAATTAAATAAAAGGTTTCATTCGAAATTCTCTGCACAGCCCAAGTTCTTTTAAAAGATAACCACAAATGAAGAAAAGGAAAAGTACTTTTTTACCACGACTGTGCACTACGTCATAAGAGATAGTCGAAAGTTGACCTTGGTTTATTTTCGACAGCCTCGTAATTTTCACTTCTATTATTTTGGCCACACATTTCACGAGCGATGTTTTTGACAAACGGATGAAGAAATGCCATTTTCTAAATCAGAATCTATGCTTATATTAGCTAACGTATTTCCTAAATTCCGGTGAGGCTTCTACCGGAAACGTTGACAAGGCCAATCAGTTCCTTCACTTTTATTGTTTTTCAGTATTTCCATTGTGAAGCGATTTATTGAAATAAAATACAGGGTGACCCCCAAAAATCGGGCCCCAACTCTAATTAGGCCCCGTTTCTTAGTGTTTTGTCCGAATGAAATGAAACTCTGGTCATAACTAGTTTATTATATTCAAAACATCACATCAAACACTAGGGTCTTTGGGCTTTTTTTTTTCTCCGTTCTACAGCATATGTTCTAGGTGGCCTCCATTTAACTTTTGTTTTTTAGTCACTCTGTATAAGAGGGAATTAATATTATACAGATAAAAATAATACAATTAGTTTTTATTTGCACTTTTAACAACATAATTAAAACATAAAAGATTTTATTTTATTTGACACTTTATAAGAAATATGTTTATGAAATTATAAAAATAAAAGTTTTTTAAAATAACACTTTTTGTTTGAATTTATATGATAAAGATATGTTTATGACAATATGAAAATAAAATTATTGAAATCCAAATAAAAATTAAAATTATTGAAATCCAAAAATAACAATTGAAATTATTGGCATCAAAATAATAGAATTTCAAATATAATACACATTAAAAGATTTTTAAAAGTGTCTTTAATAATTTGTTTAAAAAAAGAGCGCAATAAAATGTTTTCAATAAATCGTAAAACAAAATAAAACTAATTTCAATAATTATTAATTAAAATAAAAATAATTATTAATTAAAATAAAAATAATTATTAATTAAAATAAAAATAATTATTAATTAAAATAAAAATAATTATTAATTAAAATAAGACCGGAAAAAGCTTTTCAATAAATATTAAATTAAAAAAAAAAACGGCCGGAAAAATGTAATAAAAATGAAAGACATGCACAGGCGAGATATAGGCGTTAGGGCAAAATCGAAGAAACTGATTTTCGTAATCACCGCTTCCTGTAGCAGCCACGCCGGAAGTTGAGAAATGCGTTAGCTGACTATAACCTATATATCAGTAAAGTATTTATCGTTGTATAGTCTTTGCCCTTGTTGTGGTATTTTAGCTCCTTACATCAAGTGCCTACCTGCTTCATCTTGAGCGATTATTACAAAAAAATATGGATCCCAACGCTGGCAAAACTACATCAATTGCACACACCGTATTCTCCAGATCCACCACCTAGTGACAACTGGCCTTCTACAAACCTCAAAAAATGTTCAGGAGATAGATTTCACCCATATAAAAAAGTGGCATCGAAAACCCAGCGTTGCCCGGGTCGACATGAAGTTCCTTTTGGAACACACCTGCTATACTAAGGATATTAATTATTTTCATGATGGGCAACGTTGATACCCCTACAACAATTTCAAAAATAAAGCAACGGATAAAAACATGTAAATATAATCGCCAACCCCCCCCCCCAAAAAAAAAGAAGTGCGTGATACCCTCTCAGATATTTCGGCAGAACAGATACAAATATAATAAACTATTCTCCGGATATTGAACTCTTTTGTTGCTCCTGCGCTGGGAAGACCCAACTTTTGTTTCAATAAAAATAGAAGCGAGTGCCCGAGCGACCGCAAAAAAATAATAAAAATGAGCGACGGAGGTAGGCTCGAACCTGAAATGCGGATGAAAGGAAAAGGTATTTTACAAACTATTTAAACCTCTGGACTACAACGACTTACGATTTTGCGATCTTGAAAAATAAGGTTTATATTTATTAATACATGCATTACTTGAGTCTGTTTTTTTTTTATATTAAAGGCACTTTTTTAACTGGTTATTTTTTTTTTCGTAAATAAAGGAAATTTTCGGTTTGCTTTCTTGTGGGACTTTTTTGTTTCTAAAAGTCTGGCTTAAGTTTCAATTGTCGGAAAGGTAAAAAAGAAAAATTCTGTATAGGCGTCTCAAGAATAATAAAAACAAACAAATGATATCCTTTCAGTTTATTCGTAAGTGTTTTTGCTTGTTTGAATAGTTTAAAAAGATAAAGGGAAACAATTAACTTTTCAAAACTAGAAACTTATAAAGATTACCAAATTATGTTATTTGGTGAAGAGTTTCTTTTAACTTTTTTTGTGCTTCGATGTTTCTAGGAGGAAATAACTCTAGACCCGTTTTAAAAAGTCGATGTCGGAAATAATAGTTCCAAATAAATTAAATTAAATATATTATCAATATAATTGTTATTTACAATTTATTAAA
This sequence comes from Euprymna scolopes, assembly GCF_053919585.1. Classification (NCBI taxonomy): domain Eukaryota; kingdom Metazoa; phylum Mollusca; class Cephalopoda; order Sepiida; family Sepiolidae; genus Euprymna; species Euprymna scolopes. The sequence continues at coordinate 28,728,858 of NC_136504.1, forward strand.
TAACAATTCTAAATAGAACACTTAAAACAATTCTCTCGCTGGAAACATTAACTAACATATTGCTGTTTAGTAAAATCAATTTTCCTTAATGTAATATGCAAATGAGATGATGTCTTAATTATGTATTTTTCAAGAATCATACTATATAAATAAATAAATTGAAGGGTAATGTAACGAACCTTTTGTATATATAAATTAAATTGTGAACAAACAAACAGACAGGGATTTATATATTTAGATTATCGATATCTTAAAATCTTCACAGTTGTTAGTAACAAAAAAAATAGCTCTCCAATTTCCTCCAGAAGCGTTTTCCGGTAAATTTTTTAGCATTCTCATACACTGGCGAACATTTAATCAATTATATTAAATGCTAATGTTCGGCCATTGCGGTTTACGCCACAATCGGCAACACCATTGTTCTTACTTGTACGTCATTTCGAATTCGTTCCATAAAAAACTCATCGAATTCGTTCCATAAAAAACTCATCGAATTCGTTCCATAAAAGCATCATCGAATTCGTTCCATAAAAAATCATCAAATTCGTTCCATAAAAAACTCATCGAATTCGTTCCATAAAAAAATCATCGAATTCGTTCCATAAAAAAATCATCGAATTCGTTCCATAAAAAACTCATCGAATTCGTTCCATAAAAAAATCATCGAATTCGTTCCATAAAAAAAATTTATCAAATTCGTTCCGTAAAACAATCATCGAATTCGTTCCATAAAAAAATCATCGAATTCGTTCCATAAAACAATCATCGAATTCGTTCCATAAAAACTCATCGAATTCGTTCCATAAAAAAAATCATCGAATTCGTTCCATAAAAAAAAATCATCAAATTCGTTCCGTAAAACAATCATCGAATTCGTTCCATAAAAAAATCATCGAATTCGTTCCATAAAACAATCATTGAATTCGTTCCATAAAAAACTCATCGAATTCGTTCCATAAAAAAAATCATCGAATTCGTTCCGTAAAAAATCATCAAATTCGTTCCGTAAAAAAAATCATCGAATTCGTTCCATAAAACAATCATCGAATTCGTTCCATAAAAAAATCATCGAATTCGTTCCATAAAAAAATCATCGAATTCGTTCCATAAAACAATCATCGAATTCGTTCCATAAAAAACTCATCAAATTCGTTCCATAAAAAACTCATCGAATTCGTTCCATAAAAAAAATCATCGAATTCGTTCCGTAAAAAATCATCAAATTCGTTCCGTAAAAAAACTCATCAAATTCGTTCTATAAAAAACTCATCGAATTCGTTCCATAAAAACATCATCGAATTCGTTCCGTAAAAACATCATCGAATTCGTTCCGTAAAAAAATCATCGAATTCGTTCCATAAAAAAAAAATCATCGAAATCGTTCCGTAAAAAAATCACTTTCACTTAGGATGATGATAAATGGAGTAGAATTTTGCCTGGTAGTTTTTGTAGTTAGAGATTGCGCAACACTTGCCACAAAAATTTCAGAAGCTCGGAATTTATTAAATGAAGTGTTAAGTCTATGTATGGTAATAACGTCTATAGTAATGTTATCATCCTTCTCAAGTAACTGGTTTTGTACGAGGTCAACTTGGTTCGTAATTAATACATATATTTCGTACAATAGGCCAGCATGGCTTTTTCAGCCCGACAGATTGCGTATTATATTTTTATCTTTACAAATCCTATTTTTGCTTCTGTTTCAGACAAGAATATAGAAAAGAAAACATGGACAATCGTGATAATAATTGCAGCCAAGGCAGCGACGCCATTTCGAATTGTTGAGTCATATTTGTTTTTTGTTGTTTTTTTTTGTTTTGTTTTTTGTTTGTTATAGCGAATCGCTGTTTAAATAATTATTGCATCACAGCTTGGGCTGTTCGTTTCTTATTGTTTTTTTTTAATTCTTTCTTTTTGTCATTTCTGTTTATTTATCAACAATAGACTTGTAAATGAAACGTCTAGCCTGGATAAATAAATATTGAAAGAGGCAGACAAATGCAGACGCAGATGCAGAGAGGCGGCCGACATCAAAGGCGAAATGACTCGAATGGCGACAAATTGAGGTGGAAAAGGCGCATCTAACAGATTCATAACAATAGCTAATGCGGGTTGGGCATGACTTTACAAACATGGGATCGTGAACGGATGTAATGGATATAGGCGTGTGACTATGGAATAGGTTAGACCGGGTTCAAATCCAGTTGACCTCATTGGATTCAATTACATTGTTGTACAAGTTTTTTTTTTTCAAGATAGTCACCACTTATTTCAAATCTATTCGAGAAAAATGGTTTATGAGTGTAAAGTGCTCAGTGAGAAAACAGCCTGATGATCAGTAATGGTGGAAGTTGGGTGGGATTTAAATATTTAAGAGGGGCCAACAAGAACTTATCTACATTGGACGGATACGTTGATGTCAGCTAGAAAGCAGACCTGCAGTATAGAGTTCCACAGGCGGTCCGTTCTAGGAAGAAGCTTTGTTTATGGAAACTGCGTTCTGATTTGAGCTGAGATAAGATGCAGAAACGTTTCTGTAATTTCACTTGCTCCGACGCTTTCCCCTTCTCTGCACCTTCTCTTTCACAGACGTGATGTTGCTAATCTCACTTTTTATAAATACTACTATGTTACGCATAATTGGTTTATCTGTCCTTCGCTTCTTCTTTTTTTTCTACCGCGTTTAACATCTTCGCTGTTTCGATACGTTGTAATTACAAATTCCTATTCCAGTAACTTTTTTCCAAGAATTGCAGATTCGAGACACTCTGTTTCTGCTGACTGTTTTTTCTCTCCTATCTATAACCTTAGTGTTTTCAAGACAAAGGCCTATCTTTTCCATAATTACCTTTCGTTTTTGAAAGCTACTTACATCAACTGGCTTCACCCCTTGTCTGAAATTCAATAAGTTGGTCTGTTACTCGATTAGTCATTCAGTTGGCAATGTTTTTATTTTTATTTTATTTTTTATTACAATTTCACCCCAAACGAGGAAGAGTGCCACTTTGATGTAGGAGGCTACTATCAGGGACCTAAGCTACAGAGATATTATGTAGGAAGTTGGGCACCAAGATGTTTGTTCACGTTACACTTGAACTTCTGCATGTCAGTACAGTTGGGAAAGCAGGGACCCGGAAGGGAATTCCAAAGTCTAGCAGTTCTGGGGAAAAAACTATTGGAGTAGAAAGTTCTCTTACATCTACGGATCTCTACTGTGTAAGAGTGGAATTTAGCTGCTGGTCAGGTATGTTGGGGGTATTTTCGTCGAGGGGGTATAAGTGCTTGCAGTTCGTCGGAGCATTCACCATTAAAATACTTGTCAAACAGGCAGAGGGATGCAACATTTCGTCGATGGGACAGAGGCCGAATCTTAGATGACAGTTCAGGGAATATCGGGTTGGGACTCTTTTTTTTAACCTTGTCTAAGAACGAGAGAATAGTAACAGATGCACCAGCCCAAATATGACAATACTCCATACATGGTAGGCAACCCATGATGGCGTCATGATAAAAAATACCCTTGATAACCCTAGCGAAGCATCAAGTATTCAGCTACACACAAGATTTGAATTGCACTACAAACTCGTGTAGTGAGTTCAATCTCGACTGCGGCCGTATGTAACGTTCTTAAATGTCAAAAGAAAAATAAATCGTAAGGTAAACGTTTTTGTTTTGATCCTCGGTGACGGTGCACAAGTCATTTTCTTTTTAATTCTGAAAATCATTACTATATATTGGGTCCAATATAATATAATAATAAATACGTAATCTGCATGAATCAAAATATTATATTTAAGCGTATTTTACGACCGGGCAATGCAGGGCAGCCTGCTAGTACTATTGCAAAATTATAGACGTAGAAAAACGGTAGAGAGTTAGACAACTCAAAGAAGCAGCGCATATACTGGGCTACAATCAATTACTAAGTAGTCCTAGTCTATAATTTTACACAATTTAGAAATCGTTAATTATAAATAACAGATAAATAAATGCAGTAATATGTAAACTATAGCAATAACAAATAATATATATATATATATATATATATATTAATAAATAGTAATAATAATTAGTACTAAATAGTGATGTTTACAACTAGAAAGAAAATAGGTTTAAGCCTCCTAAAATTCGTACTAGAACAGTCCGCAAGGATCCATTAGAGTACTTCGAAAACTCAGTTGTAAAAGGTATAGTCTCCTGATGGTTTAGGTTCAGTTCTCAGTGTGGGCGACCGAAAAATACAATTGCGAATTACTTAGGACTTCTGCCCAGTTATGGCTGACGGAATAAGAACATACTACTCCTGTGAAGTAAATAAAGGGTTAAGTTCGAAATTACATCGAGATTCCCGAGTTCGACAGAAACATTCTCCAGTTCCACGAGATACACCTGAAAAAGATCGGAGGTTGCATCGGGCGAAAAGGTGTGAGAATGATACTCAAGATAAGAACAGTAGTTCAATGAATCCAAATAATACCAAAAATCGTCACTCGTACTTGACTAAACTCGGGTATTTTCCGTTATAGTAACTGAGGGTGTGGGTGTATGAAGTGGTCACTGTTTCACAAATCCCCATTACAACTAAAACGTCCAGAGAAGCGAAACAAGGCCGATAGCCATTAGTCGCGTGCTCTCGTGTGATGAATGAATGCATGAATGTAGAATTGACATGACATTCTTAAAGATAAACTAAAATGACACAAAAATGGGCTGAAATGGCTTAAATAAAAAGTAAATGACTTAGAATGGCTTTAATGAACTTAAGGATGAATTGAATGACCTTAAGAATGACTTGAATGCTTAAAAAATAACTGGAATCCTTCAAAAACAACTTGAATGATCTGGAGAATGAGTTATCATTTTACATTAAATTAATACAGAAAAGTGATCCCCCACTTTATATCACAAAGTTACAAACATAAGCGCAGCATGTAGTAAGAACAGATGGTATTTATTTGCTCCCCCACTGAGCAAATTAGGCACAAGGCCGTTTTTAATGTGAGGTAAAAACCAGCTCCCCTAAAAGTAGGCAAAAAGGGGGCACTCTGGTTACCAAAAATAATAATTGTCCCAGTATAGAGGGTTTCCCCTCCATTGACTGGTACAAATTATCTTAAGTGCAGCATCTGCCGGAACAGATGGTGTTTATTTGCTCCCCCACCGAGCAAATTAGGCACAAGGCCGATTTTTAATGTGAGGAGTGAAGGGAGGGGGAAGGGAAAAAGGGGACCAGCTCCCGAGAGGTGGGAAATGGGAGCTGGTTAATGGTCAGGCATGTGGGGTTGCCCCCACATCTGGTCTTTGCTAGTCATAGCTAGTCATAGCTTGCAGCATCTGCCGGAACAGATGGTATTTATTTGCTCCCCCACTGAGCAAATTAGGCACAAGGCCGTTTTTAATGTGAGGTAAAAACCAGCTCCCCTAAAAGGGGTCACTCTGGTTACCAAAAATAATAATTGTCCCAGTATAGAGGGTTTCCCCTCCATTGACTGGTACAAATTATCTTAAGTGCAGTATCTGCCGGAACAGATGGTATTTATTTGCTCCCCCACTGAGCAAATTAGGCACAAGGCCGTTTTTAATGTGAGGTAAAAACCAGCTCCCCTAAAAGTAGGTAAAAAGGGGGCACTCTGGTTACCAAAAATAATAATTGTCCCAGTATAGAGGGTTTCCCCTCCATTGACTGGTACAAACCATCTTAAGTGCAGCATCTGCCGGAACAGATGGTATTTATTTGCTCCCCCACTGAGCAAATTAGGCACAAGGCCGTTTTTTATGTGAGGTGAAAACCAGCTCCCCTAAAAGGGGTCACTCTGGTTACCAAAAATAATAATTGTCCCAGTATAGAGGGTTTCCCCTCCATGGACTGGTACAAATTATCTTAAGTGCAGCATCTGCCGGAACAGATACTACACTTTGATCTTGGCCAAAAGGCCAAGAAAAGCGGTATTTATTTGCTCCCCCACCGAACAAATTAGGCACAAAGCTGATTTTTAATGTGAGGGGTGAAGGAGAAATGGGGACCAACTCCCCGGGGAGTAGGGGAGCTGGATAGTGACAATTGGTATGAAGGGTTCCCACTACATTGACCAAGGTCTTATATGTGGGGCTGCCCCCACATATGGTCTTTGCTAGCAGTATCTGCCGGAACCGATACTACACTTTGATCTTTATATATAATTTATTTAATGAAAATGAAAATTACAATCAAAATAATTCGATGCAAAATTAAAATAAATTAAAAGCAAAATTCAAATTTACAAAACAAATTTAGGCACAAGGCCGTTTAAGATCTGGGTGGGGGAGTGTTGCAGGGTCTTTGTTACTACAGTGAAAATGGAGTCTTTGGCGACTTTACTCTTGACTGGCAACATTTACCACAATATCTCATTCACTCTGTGGACTCTAAACTAACTAATGAAAACCCCAGCGTTTTTGCAAAAAAAGAATATATTTACAATTAGTTTGTGTGTGTGCGTGTAATTTTTTTTAATTAAAATGTGTGTGTGTGTGTGTGTGTGTGTGTGTGTGTGTGTGTGTGTGTGCGCGCGTGCGTGTGAGAAACGTTCAATTCATTGGTAAATAAAAAGTTCTTGAATTTTGGAAGAAAAACAGTTCGTGTTGGGGAGTGGGGAATCTAGAAAAATATGCAGAAAATAAAATTGCCTAGTACATTGTTAGTAAGGTCCCTCCCTGAGCTAATCTACTACACTTTGATCTCTGCTAGCAGTATATGCCGGAACAGATACTACACTTTTATCAAGAAAAGCTTTAAAAGCTAAGAACAGCATCTATTAACAACAGACCTTTGATCTTAACCAAAAAGGCCAAGCACAAAAGTGTTACGGACAGACCGACAGACCGACCGACGGAGTGACTTATAGAGTCGCAAGCACGCGACTAAAAATGTGCAAACGCAACCCGCTGTTATTATTTATAACAGAATAAAATTGTTTGGATGAGTGAAAACAAATAATTTTCCCGTCCCAAAATTGAGAAACTATTCGCTTAAGCATGTTGAATTATTGGTAACTGGCCAGAGAGTAAGTATTCATAAATCGTTAATTTTTATAGAAAAGTGATCACTCACCTTATAATATATAACATTTGTATTCCATATATATTTAATTATTCATAATTATTTAATACTAGCAAAGAGACTCGACGTTACCCGGGATTGAATGATGATTAACGAATATTTCACACTCCTATATATTTATTGTCATCGAAATCGGTGAAAATCGCCCGGGAGGAAGCTTCACATGCCTCCATGCTGTAACTTAGTCCAAAATATATGTTATTCTACATCGCACTCTAGAGAACCTATTGATTTTTTTATAAAATTATTTTATATAAACTTCTTTTCAACTTGCGAAAAAAAAAACATTAAGAAATTTACGTGCGGGGTTTGAACCTACAGACCACGTCATGCAAAAAAAAAAAAAAAAAAAAAAAAACACGCTTCGACTTACCCACATAGAATTTTCACGGCCTGTTGTTCTATCATTGTTGCTAAGCGATGGCATGGAAAAAATGGCTTTACCGATTATAGATAAGTAAAAATAACAGTTTCGAATATCGATTATCGGTAATTATTGGAGGTATTCTGAGGCAAAACTGAGATCACTCCCAGACTTATACGCTAAAGTTCTGTACATTTTAAAGAAAATCTGTTCAGCCGTTTCAGAGTCTATAAGGAACGAACTCACACATACAGACAGTTTCATTTATATAATCGTAGATAGATAGATAGATAGATAGATAGATAGATAGATTCTATGAAAAACTTTTTGGGGTGAGTAAAATCAAATATAGTGCTATCATCTCAAATGACATTTCATCGTTAAACGCCCAAATTAAATATACGCAAATTACGAATATCTCGTTTGGTTTTGTTGTTTGCATCTATATGTATTCTCCGAGTTTCCAATTATAGTCTTTTTTTGCTGAAACAGACAACAATCTAGTCGATTGGGCATCAACCAAATAGTTTTATTTCCATTTTCTTCCTTGAATGTTTTTCCAATATTCCTGTCCCCTATTTTTTAGTTGACATTCTCGCGAGATTTCGATTGGTGCAATGAGATTCGACAAGTTTTCTTTGTTGTTGTTATTATTATTATTATTATTATTATTATTATTATTATTATTATTATTATTATTAATATTATTATTATTATTATTATTATTATTATTATTATTCCCCCCGTCTTTCGTTTTATTATTATTCCCATCTTTCTCTCTCATTTCCTTTCGTTTATTATTATTTAGGATTGTTTGTTATAATTTGCTCTGAAAATCGTATCGTATTATATCCCCGCCCCCGTCTCTGATACAATGGAAGATAATTCAACCAAAAACAACATTAATCAATATTTTCTACATTGTATTATTGCGAATAATCATATTTCAATCTCATAGAGATCGACTTCGAAGCTCATTTTTTAAGTGAAACAGTCCAGTAATTATGATTATACGGTTTCAGGCCTCACGAAAGATATTCAGTCTTGTTTGCTTATAATTTATATATTTTTCTTTTGTTTTCTTATGTAGTACATGTTACATTTTATGTACATTTTAGAAATATAAAACTACAACAAACCGCAGCAATGGTATATACTCTACCCGGCGAGTTTCCTCATATGACTGAGAACAGGGCTTCCACACAGGAAGTCCTTGTTCTATGGGAATTGGGTTCCCCACACGCAGACACACAGACACAAACGAAGGATCTTAAGGCAAACACGATTATTGCCCTTTACCTCTGGTAACACCATGCCTTTCCATCAGAGGGCGATACAGCTACGTTCACTTCCGTTTTGTATTATTCATCCTCTTTTTGCTGAGACTCTCAACAAGTGAAGATGTGATGATAACGCACTCCAGTGTGGCATGTCCAGTCCACTTTCATCAAAACATAATAATGCAAAAAACGTTACTCATAATCTCACTGAACTCTTAATATCTCTTACCCTTACATTTTGTTATAAATAAATTTACTTTTGTTTTGTTTTTTATCGTATAACGGCATACCACGTGTCTTTATTACGCGACCTTTGCTTTTTCACCTACTAACAACAAAGGATCGCCAACCATAATAACAAGCTACCCTGTCCTCTATAATTCCGTGGTCAAGACATGTACTAATAAGCAGATTGGACTGAAATTTTTTTATGTTGTTTTTTTTTTAATTCAATTTTCACCCCAAACCAGGCACATTGCAACTTTGAAGTAGGTGGCTACCATCGGGGACATAAGTTGCAGAGACATTATGAAGAGAGATGAGCAGCAACGTGTCTGTTCACATTACACTTGAACTTCTGCATATCAGTACAGTTGAGAAAGCAGAATCACGGAAAGGAGTTCCAACGTCTAGCAGTTTTAGGGGAAGAAACTATCGGAGTAGAAGGCTTTCTTACACTTAGGGATCTCTACTGTGTAGCGGTGGGATTAAGCTGCTTATCGGGTTTGTTGGGGGTATTTACCTCGAGTGGATACAAGTGCTTGTAGTTCGTCAGAGAATTCAACATTAAAATATTTGTAGAACAGGTAGAGAGATGCAACATTTCATCGAGGGGACAGAGGCTGAAGCTTAGATGACAGTTCAGGACCTATCAGGTTGGCGACTCTCTTTTGAACCCTATCCAGGAGGGAGAGACTAGAAGCAGATGCATCAGCCCAAATGTGACAACAATACTCCATACATGGGTGAATGGTAGCCTTATAGAGGTGCAGGATATTTTCAGGCGTAAGTAGCTTTCTAACACAGTAGAGATAGCTCACCTTCCTCGCAGCGACCTTGGCACTGCTCTCAATGTATCTGTTCTGACTTTATATATATATATATATATATATATATATATATATATATATATATATATATATATATATATCCTAACAACAGTCAAGCTACGCTGAAGAGGAGTAGAGCTCCAAAACACGCGTGTTCGTAGATTACTGTTTTTAAAAAAAATAAATAAATAAAAAAAATACGTCAAAATAAACAATGGGCGACTTTCTAAGAAAAACACCGGATCTCAGAGGCGGAGACGTTAATCTTGATAACGTTTAAAAAATCAACAACAAAAACTATGTAAACAGATAAACGATAAAAAACTAAATCGCCAATTGTCTATGGCATCATAGCGTAATGGGTTAGAGCGCTGGACTGAAATACATAAGGTCCGGGATTCGAATCATAGCAACGGTCAAGCTACGCTGAAGAGGAGTAGGGTTCCGAAACACACGTGTCCGTATATTACTGTTTTGAAAAAAATAAATAAATATATATATATATGTATATATATATATATGCCTAATAAAGAGGTCAGTTTTTTGCTATAATTTTCGACACTATAGAAAAACAGCGATTTTTTCATCTTTTTCGTCTTCTTCTTTTTATTATTATTATTATTATTATTATTATTATTATTATTATTATTATTATTATTATCTTCGTTTTCTAGCGGCTGTTTGTATAAAATGTGTGGGTCCTGAGTGTTAAGATGTAACGACTACATTGCATTTTATGATTAAATTTTTAAAGCATCTTCGGCCTTTAGGTTTGAAATAAAAGGTTCAATTGTCTGTTACGCCTAAGTTTTAAACTAGAATGTTAAAGCTTGAAACACAGTTTTCGATAGTCTGTTAGGTGTGACATGAAATTTTCAGTTGGCACTTACGCTTGGGTGGGAAATAGAATGTTCGGTTGTCTGTGACGCTGAAATTGTAAAGAGAACTTTCTTCTTTATATATAAATTCTGTTTCTAATCGCAGTAGAAATGGAAATATATATTAGCAAAATTCCTGACGTTGCTCGGGATTGAATGAGATAGGGGAAAATATATACTAGCAGAATAATCAGCGTCGCTCTGGATTAAATGAATATAAAGTTCGTACCGAAAATGACTTAAACAATTTTCTATCTCAAAATTACTTCATTTGCGAAGTCGATTCCGGATATGGCTTAAAGAGTTTATAATCTCAAAATTAGATTAATACATATATATTGTTGGTTTTCTATGAAAGTTTACTAGGCCAGTTTCTTTCGGGAGTAATCTATATTTTTTTGAATTTTTAATGTTATTATCCGGAAATTATGTGATGGTTGTAGTGGTGGGTAGAAAGAAGCATAATTATATTAATTTTAAATGTACTCTTGCGTTTTCTTTTGGGGGTTGGGTTGAAGAAAGTAATTCCGTTTTGAGGTAAAAAAAAAAAAGTATGTGAAATTGTTTTATATATGTATTTAAGTTACCCGTCTTAGTGTAGGTAAAATTATTTGAAATATGTGTTGTATATTACCCGTCCTTGCAAAGGTAAACTTATTTCATATACATGCTGTAAATTACCTACCCTAGGTAAGATACAGTTATTTCATATGTGTAATACCCGTCCTAGGTAGGTAAAATATTTTTTGCTCGAAATAGCAGATGCTACATAGACATTAAAAATTCCTCTCTCCTAAGAATAACAAATATATTCAAAAGTCAAATTCAATTTTCTCATTGTTTATACGGTCCCGAGCAACGCCGGGTAGCCTCGCTAATTATATTACGGTTCTTGTTTTAGTTGATCAAAACTAAAATAAAAAGAAAACAAATTACTTTCTATTGTCTGTAATGCTTAAGTTTTAAATAAGAATTGTAAATTGTCTATAAGAAACAATCAGAATGCTACAATATCTGATTTGCATAAATTTTAAAGACAAGTTTTTATTGTCTGTGACTCTTAGTGTTGAAATAGAATTATCTAATGTCTGTGATGATTCATGTCAAAAAAGAATTCCCGATTGTCTGTGACCTTTAATGTGAAAACAGAATCCTTGACGCTTAATACTGAAACAGGAGTCTCGATTGTATATGACGCTTAATGTTCAAACAGAATTTTTGACTATTTGTGCCGTTTAATATTTCAATAGAAATTTGGATTGTCGGTGACGTCTAATGTTAAAACAAAATTTTCGATTGTTTGTAGCGCTTACGTTTGCAGTATGATTTTCGATATTCTGTGTTTTAAATATTATTTCCTACCGTGCTTAAATAGGATAAAGTATATCCGTTGATATATCACGATTAAATTTGAAATAGAATATCTATCATTAAACGCGCAAACTGAGTGGGCGCATCTGAAGTTTATACGTCCTTGTTTATTTATCCTTCACGTTGCTGTTATTTAGTAATTTTTCTCCATACATTTCGTCGAGCACTCTATCTATAAACTATTTATTTCCACGGCTTCTCTATCATCGATTCTGTCTTTGATAGTGCTCTCACCCTATCCGTAATTATCTCCCTTTCTTTTTTACATTCTTCTGCCTTATCTGTAAAACACTTTATTTATTTCGTTTTTTTTTTTTATATAATAAAAGTAAACACAGCGCAACAAAAAGTTTTCGCGCGCTTTTTCTTATTGAGAATCAAATATGCAAATCACTCGTCACCAGGCGTCGTAAAATAGAGTGCCATTGGAGGGGGAATGTTCTCTCCTATTATTTGCTTGTTTTTGTTACTTTTAATTAGTATTCAGGTTTCGAATTTGGTACGTACACATTGAGAATGAAGTGAATACTAAGTTGAACGACACCGGCGTCGCCATTTGCATTTTTACTATTTTTTTCTCGCATTTTTATGACCTACATAATTGTCGTCGGCTTCTTCATTTTTTTCTTTCTGAGAATGATTCTAATTCGGATTTTTTTTTGTTTCTATTCTTAGATTTTTATTTAATTGCTCATTTATTTCTATACTTTTTATTTCATTTTGTGGGACGGTTAAATCTGAACATGTTTTGTTCCTGCTTTGAATGTAATAAATTTTTCACAGACTTTTGGAGAAAACTTGTTGTGATCTCTTGCCTTGTATATAGCATCCTCCCCTTATATATATATATATATATATATATATATATATATATATATATATATATATATATATATATATATATAATGTGAACATTTTAATTTGTTCCCAATTCTGATACAGTGATCGATTTTGTGTCAAATTCCCGATTCCGATACAATTACCGATTCCGATTTTTTCAAATCTCCAAATATTTAGTTATAAAACTGTTTATTATTATTATTATTATTATTATTAGTAGTAGTAGTAGTAGTAGTAGTAGTAGTAGTAGTAGTAGAATTCACATTATCGTACAAAAAAACATGTAATATGTGCATGTATTTTTGCAAACCTAAACCTAGAGGAGGGATCTGATCTATAGATGTTAATTTTATTGATAGTTTTAAATTAATAAATATTTTCCACTTTATCCTTAATACGAGCAATGGAAGATTGTGTTTTAAAAAAATAAACCAAACCAAACATAAATCGTTTTCTTAAATAGAACTGCTCCCCAACAGCCTGAAAAACCTTATCAGTATGTTCCGTATTCAAAATGCAGGTGATCGGTCATCTCCCTTTCAATACAAACCAATCAGTTTTGTGTGCGTCATGACTAAGTTGCTAGAATCTGTGTTAAATAGAAAAGTAGTCAACCACTTCAGCAAAAATAACCATCTCAGTGACATAAAATATGGTTTCCGTTCTGCTAGATCTACGGCAGATGTGCTAACAGTTATATCTCATAGGATTAGCGAATCTCTCGGTAGAGGCTTCCTTTCAGGGGCAATTGCCCGTGACATATCAACGGTTTTTGTTATGGCGTGGTATAAAGGTCTACTCCACAAATTATCCAGTTACGATATAGCTGGAAATGTCTTCTCAATTATTAAATCTCTTTCATAGATTCGTAAGATTAGTGGTTGATAGGCAGAAATGCTGGAGTCCTCTCTTTTCCTGATCTACATCAATGATCTCCTAAATTACATCCTAAGATTATTCATAGACATTATTGCTGACGACACTAATATGGCAACACTTTAAAGGCCGTAAACGACCAAGTTCTTTTTGATTCTCTCTCCTCTGATGAGGTGGTGCAATAGGGAAAGAGGTGGCTGGTTACTTTTAATGCATCTAAGACCTATCTTTCCATCATCAGCGCTCTGATCCCATCTGGCATCAAGTGAAATAAATGGCTCTCATCTTGAGGAGGCTCCATGTTTTGACTTTTACTTTCTGGGATTGACCTTTACTACTGATCTGAGATGAAACATCAAATACATCAAATCCGTTGCAAGGGTTGCCGGGAAAGTGGTGGGATCGTTCTACCGTTCCAGTAAATATCTCACTGTTGATGCAATTCTCTCTATTTATAAGAGTCAAGTGCGACCAAGAATGGAGTGCTGTTGCGACATCTGAGCAGGAGCTGCTAGAAGCAGCTTATCCTGCCTTACAGAATTCAAAATAGATTTCGTAGCTTAGTAGAGGTTGCCTTTTTCTCCTCCCCCGATCCTCTTTCTAACAGAAGAGACTTCACGAGCCTGTCTCTGCTTTATCATTATTATCATGGGAAGTGCTTGTCTGAGCTTCAATCTATGGTCCCCCTCGCCAAACTTTTACAAAAATAAATCCGTCTAGCTCAAACCACTATCAATAATTTCCCTTACTCTATCTGTGCCTATACATGAACGTATATTCCATGAACAAAGCTTCTTTCTTAGAACTGAACGCCTGTGGAACTATTCTTGCTACCTGCTTTCCAGCTGTCTACAATATGGTTGTCTTCAAGTTCAACGTAAACAATTTTTTTCATGAGCCCTCCCGTTAAGTAATCTAATTTACCAAATTTCACTAATAACGATTACTATAATATTATCCCATTGACTACTATACACTCACTAACTCTTATCCTCGGGTGACGTCCGGGCCTTGATAAGTCGTGACTCCTTTCTAAAACAAAAAAGCAATTAAATAAATCGTTTTTAGCATCGGAAAACAAAATTTTAAAATTCCTATTCCAGTACCCCAACAAGTTCCGATTTCTACCATTTTCGATTCCCATTCATCATTCAAACACTGATATATATATATATATATATATATATATATATATATATATATATATATATATATATATATATATATATACTAGCTGGTCGCCCAGCGTTGCCTGGTTGTACATGATATTTTAATTCATGCAGATTGCGTAGTATATATTATTATAGAATCGATCCCCTATTGATTATTATATATGACGAGGAATAATTTACGCAGTTGTTTAATTCGCAAAATGAGAAAATAAGTAAACTATAATAATGTCCTCTATCCAATTCCGTCTGTGTGTGTGTGTTTTTTTTTTGTTGTTTTTTTACAATATCAGGTCAGCTGATGTTTTGGCTTGACGATGAATGCCCTAGAAAAGTCACTTTTGATTAATATTTAGTTTTAAAATATGCAAACGAAGAAATAATTTGCGGCGATTTTAAATGCTACCTCTTCTTTTATCGTAAATTGAACTCATTAATAAGAAAAAAATTAAAATAAAATGGTGAGGTACACCCGGGCTTGAACAAGGGGATCCTTCGATCTGAAGTCAAATGCCTTCCACTGAGTTATATCTCCTGATGACAAAAAATCTGGTTTTTAAGAAATGATTTGCTGAGATTTTATTATTTCCTTTGGCCAGTGTAACATAAAATATTCTTCTGTAGAAAATCTTCGCTTTTATCTATAAGAGAGAATTTGCTAATTCAAAAAAGAAAAATATCCACCAAAAAAAAAAACACTATATTTTAACTTCCTACCTTAAATAACAATATTATGAATATACGAAATATTCCGTGTTTTCTCCCGATATATTTTGGCAATTATATTGATTGTTGATTGTTTTTGTTTTACGGCATATCAGCTCTTTTCAGGTTATTTAATGCCAAATTCAGTTATTTTTAAGAAAAAAATTTTAATAGAATATATTTGGGGTTTTTTTTTTTTTCATAGTTGGGACCCTAACAGGTACTACCACTCCGGGTCAGATTGGACCTGGGAGAAATGGTAATTAAAGGGTGGCTCCACACTCCCCAAAGCCTGCAAGCATGGGCCTCACCATCGGATATAGTTTAAGGTCATATCCAGGACCATGGAAATATATTGAAGCGGTTTGCTCCCAAGTAGGTTTTCAAATTTTACCAGATAGCTTCATCTGTTTTTCGGAGAACGTATATTTTGTTTTGCAAGAAACAAATCATGAAATCGAACAGTGTTTAATATGATAAAATTAAATTGAAATATATTACAAATTGAACATCACAATAAAAGAGTATTTAATATTGCCGAATAAATTCTCCGAAATATCAGAAAAATTAATACTTGCAAAATAAAAATTAAAAATGAAATCCTATAACACAGGCACCATGTTTATACGTGAATTAATTGATAAATTTTAGAACCATTTTAAAGCGGAGATTGGGGGCGGTAGGCAAAAATGGCACAAATGTATAAAAGGGAAAAATGGCACGAGATGAAAATCTTTGAAAATATATAAAGGGAAAACATTAAAGTAGTTTGTCAATTTAAAAAAATAAATTGTATATATATATATATATATATATATATATATATATATATATATATATATATATATATATATTTAAAATTAGATAAGAACACTTAGCTATCCCACTTCAAAAATGAAATCCTGCTTTTTTAGGTGATTACATGTGTTACATGATAAGGGCTGTCCCCTGTTCATGTAAGTATAAAAATAGAGAGATTAGTTAAAATGGAAATAAGAGAAAGCAGAAATCGAACCCTGGACATAAGTTTTAAAGAACAATAGGTTTAAATGGAATGTCCAGTAAATTGTTAATTCGGATGAAATAAATAATAAATAAACTATTCAATTGTTAAAAGAATGTGGATAATAAAATATGGTTAAATAAATTAGATATGTAGGTTAAATTCCTTTGTGGAAACAACACAAGAAAAATAGGTTATTGGGAAATCAATGTCGAAAACGTGCAAAGTCGCGCATGTTGAAACACGTGAATTTTGCTCACGTGGCCGGGGTGCATGGATTTCTCAATATAGTAGGTGGGAGTTAGTTGGTCGGGGAGAGTCAGAGACAGTCAGAGAGACAGTCAGGGGAGACAGAGACAGGCGGACGTCTGAAGCGAGACGTCACTTCAGAAACTAAGATGTGAAACTTTGAGTTCTTAATGAGGAAATCCCGACCGGTCGTATTAAATAAATTCACCATGTGTTTTGGATAAAGCTCATCTTTGTGTTTGTGATTTCTACAAAAAGGTAAATTGTATTGTTATTATATGTCTGTGTTATAAAATGTCATTACATACACATCTCTCTCTAAGATACAACATCATATGTAATAAGACAAGAACTCTCACTAAGACTCATATCATTACTAATAAGAACTCTCACAAGAAAAAGCATCACTTATAATAGTCTCTCTCTAAGACTCTTTAATGAAACAACTATATAACACATGGTAATATTCCGAAAAAATATTTTAGAATTTAAAGTGGGGCATCATTTTGTTTTTTAAATATTTATTAATATATTATTAAAATGGCCCCTCATTTCTAGGGCATTCTAACTTTTTGGGACAGATAACTAATCTTTAATGTCTGTTTAATCCTAAGTCCAACTTGCAATATCATAAAACCATACTAAATCACCTTAAAAAGAAAAACATGCAGACTTTATTCCACATAGTTTACACAAATATTGAAAATAAGAGTGTTACTTTAAATTAAATTAGGCAGCATTTTTCCTGGCCACCACTATTCTCTGAATATTTTAAAGATGAAAAAGCATTTGATTTTAACAGTTGCAAATTTTACAATATATATTTTTTCGATTTAAGTGTATTATATTTTTACTTTTCTGAATAATGTTAACGTTAAACTATAGTATCTGTTTTAATACTATACTTTATCTTTTCTGTCCTTGATCAATGAAGGAGCAATCTTTTAAGATTCAGGATTTAAAATAAATGTTGCCCTAGTCCCGAATGTCTCTTTTTGAGAATAGTGTGCTTTTTACTACATTAAAACTGACATTGTGTCTAACTTTGCCATCGTACGAAGGCAAGTACATTTTCCCCCATATTGGAAAACTTTGATTCCGTTTTTAATGTTTGCTGAAAAAATAAATGCAATAAACTTCGCTGAGGTGTTAACTTATGCTGCATCTTTTTCATAAAAAAAGTTGCTTTACGCTGACAATTAAATGCAATAATAAACGTTGAAAAAGTTAGTAAAAATAAATAATATCATGAATGTTGGTTCTTAGCTAAAGTGTAGAATAGTTTACAGCCGAGAAATTGTAAGCAATAACAAAAATCAACAAATACCTTATACTAAATGTAGCAAAGTTCAGGTATCTTTTATGGTTCTAAAATTGTGTTTATGTTCTTTTTATTCCATTTCTTTTAGCTGTCTTTACAACAAATAAGAGGTTGCTTAACCGTTAGGGGTTTAATTCTTGAAAAATTCTACAATTTTATGTCTTCCACTAACTCTAAATTTGGGAGTGCAACTCGAACTTAGGCTTAGTAGTAGAATAAGTCATTTGTATACAACTATTCAGGAATTAAGCATCCCAACCTGTTAAGTCATAAGCAGTCAAAACAACTTTGGCCAACATATTTTGAGATTAATAAAAAGAAACTTGGTTTTAGCACGTTAAAAGTATACATGTCAGTGGATAATTAAATTTTACTGCGTTCGGTATAACTTTTTGCTGTTGATGCTTTTTTTTAAATAATTTTCGACTGTTAACTTTTCTACACCTTTACCAAGTATATAAATACTTTTCTATAAGGGGGCGCTTAGATCGTATTTTAATCCATATAGGCTGGAACACTAGTAAGGGTGTTGGAGGTAAACGTTTCACATGGGATGACGTTACCCGCCTGATAGTCAAGGACCCGAACCTTGGATTAACCACTAAGGAGGCTGTCTTATCAGCAGGTATAAAGTACTGGGGCTGCTGTATTGCCATTTGGTGAATGGATTCTGGGCCATGTAGTACCTTCTAGTGGGGCCTCTCGATTCCATACTAGTGGGTAATAGTTACGGCTTTACCTTATCATGTGCTACAAAAAAAATTCCTGTCTCTTTATCTCTAACTTTCCCTCTCTGTCCTACTCTAACCAAGTCTGTAAACCTGTTCCTCATACCCCAAAAACTCAACATGAAATATCTCCAATAAAGAAACACAAATAAACCTAGAACCCTATCCTCCAACGTAGATCCCCTACTACCATGACTCCTTCTCCAACATCAGGGGTCTACGTTCCAACCTTCCAGAGGTTGAAACACAATTACGGGAGACGAAACCGGGCTTACTCTTTCTAAGCGAAACTGGCATAGGGCCGACCATCTCCCTAGATGAGTTCATAATAAAACGATACACTAACTTAACATCTAAATCTGACCACCAAGATCGCCATGGGCATGGAATATGCGCCTACATTAAAGATGGCTTCCCGTGTGGTAAGGATATCTCCAGAGAAGACCCTAATTTAACTTATATGTGCTTCCGGGTTGCACTTGCTTACACCACCGCATTTATATTTGCCCTCTATCGCTCCCACAACAGCGAAGTTACTGTCTTTAAGAGTATATGTGAGAAAATTGACCGCATCCTGTCTGCTCATCCTTCGACTAACATTCACATTTGCGGTGGCTTCAATGTCCATAATGTGGAATGGCTGACCAGCTCAAATAAGACAAATGATGAGGGGAGGTTCTGTCATGATTTTGCCATTGCCTATGACCTCACTTAGATTGTTCACGAACCCACCCGTGTATCCGATACTACCGGTTAGTATTCTAGCCTTCTATACCTTTTTCTCACAACTTCCCCTGAGCTATGTACATGTTCCTTTCTATCTCCACTGGGATCCTCCGACCACCCCGTCGTATCAGTTAAGATAAAAATGAAATGCAATAAGTCTTCAGATCTACCTCTCTACCGTATTGTATATCGATACTCTATGGCAAACTGGGATAGCTTCCGTACATTCATATCTGATCTACACCCCTGCATTCCATGTTTAAAGAGGACGTGCCCTCCATAGTATCAGAGCTGACCGAATGGTTAATTGTAGGCATAGACCGATTCATACCATCCAAAAAATTCCAACAAAAACCTAACAGCCAGCCATGGTTCTCCCCAGAATGTGCTGCTGCCATTGTACACAGAAATCACTTTTTCCATGTGCGTTCTATCCCAACCATCATCAATGGACCTAGGGTCATCTCATCAGCATCAGACAAGGCCAAACTATTTGCCAAGAACTTCGCAGCTAACTCTATCCTCTGCGACGAAGGCCATCAACTCCCCGTATTTTCTCCTACAACAGACAACACACTGTGCAACATACAAATATATGTGCGTGAGGTCGCTAAACTAATCAAAAACTTTGATTTCAGTAAAGGAACTGACCCTGACGGCATTCCAATTATAGTGTTGAAAAAGCTTCGACCAGAACTTTCCCCCTTACTTACAAAACTGTTTAAGGTTTACCTTAAGAAGAAGAGCTTTCCAACACACTGGAAAACATCATCAGTATGCTCTGTATTTAAGAATTCAGGTGATAAGTCATATCCCTCTCAGTACAGACACATAAGTCTCTTGTGTGTCATCAGTAAGTTGCTGGAATCCATATTAAATAGAGAAATAGTCAACCACCTCAGCAGAAATAACCCCCTTAGTGAAATGCAATATGGTTTCCATTATGCTAGATCTACAGCTGATGTGCTAACGGTTATATCTCATAGTAGTGAATCTCTCGACAAAGGCTTCCTCTCTAGGGAAATTGCTCTTGACATATCAAAGACCTTCGATAAGGTATGGCATAATAACCTACTTTCACATAACTGAAAATGTTTTCTCAATCATTAAATCATTTCTCTCTGATAAGGCTCATAAGAGTAGTGGTTGATGGGCAACAATCAGAGGCCCACAATATTAATGCTGGAGTCCCCCAGGGGTCCATCCTGGGCCGAACTCTCTTCCTGGTCTTCATTAATGATCTCGCAGAACACATACTTAAATCATTCGTTGTCATCTCTGCTGATGACACCACCATCTATGGCAACACATCAAAGGCCGTAAATGACAAAGCCCTCTCTGATTCCTTCTCCTCTGATCTTGAACGCGTGGTACAGTGGGGGGGGAGAGATGTGGCTGGTTAATTTTAATGCATCTAAAACCAAGCTCCTATCTTTATATCATCAACGCTCTGATCCCCATCTAGCATCAATTGAAATGGATGGCTCTCGTTTTCGGGAAGCTTCATGTTTTGACAAGCTCCTGGGTTTGACCTTTACTCCTGATCTGAAATGGAACACGTATATCAAGTCTGTTGCCCGGGCCGTTGGGAAAATGGTAGGATCCTTCTACCGCTGCAGAAGATATCTTACTACTGATGCAATTCTCTATCTGTATAAAAGCCAAGGCCGTCCAAAGATGGAGTACTACTACCACATCTGGGCTGGAGCTTCTAAAAACAGCCTATCCTACCTTGACAAAGTACAAAATAGACTTCGTGGATGAGTGGGGGGTGCCCTTTTCTCTTCCCTACAACCTCTCTCTCACAGAAGAGACGTTGTGAGCCTGTCTCTGTTTGTGCTCGTCTGAGATCCAATCTCTGGTCCCCGTGTATATATATATATATATATATATATATATATATATATATATATATATATATATATATATATATATATAAATGGGAAGAGGAAAACAAAATACATAGGCTAGTCTAAATCAAGAATCACTATTAGAGCTTGAGTTTGAAAATTCAACAAGATAATTTTATGTGACATATGTAGAATAAGGGAGAATTTCTACGAACAGATTCCTAGAAAAACAGGTGTGAAGATTACATTTTAAAAATTACTGCTTCTATAAATTTAAGTAATTTTTTTCGAAAGTTCGATTTTCAATTATTATTTCTGTTCTTTTTAGATGAGAATTAATAAATTGGATTATTTAGCTTATTCGACTACTATCCTCATCTTAAGTGCTATTCTCACAACGTTTCGACTGATGAAACCTCCGGCTTTCTTCATGTGTATATTGTCGAACTCGGTAATCTTTATGTAAAACTCGGGAATCTGTTTGGAATTTCGAACAGTAGTCCAAATCATTGAAACAAATCAAGGTATATTTTCTTTATTACTTTTAAATGATGTGCATGACTTCATTTCTAACAGAATAATAAAGACATCGTTAAAAATATAAGTAAAATACTATACTATTTAAACTGTGGAACGAGGGTTTAATGATTTTTAACTAATAAAGATTGAAGAATAAAGGGAGATAATTCAAATTAATTAATGTTTGCGATGATGATGACGCGTTTCATTAATTAATGTTTGCGATGATGATGACGTGACACCGTACTGACAAGCATATTAATATATAGATTCCTTATTTTCTTTCTTTCTTGAATGTTGTGTGTCAATCCTTCATGTATTTAGTTAATGACGTTCTTATTTCTATCGAAATACTGTTAAATATTGATTAAATTATCAGTTTTCGTAAGCGGTAATGCCTTTTTATTAAATCAGTTTGCCCAGGTGTAAAATCCACTTAAATATGGTATTTTAATGGGTTCAGCTTTCGTATATATTATTATAGTTGTGATTTGAAAAGTAAAGAAAAAAGTATTTGGGTGCCATCAGCCGAAAGCAAAACTGCACCATTCAAAGTTGTGTACGTTAATACTTTACAACGTGGCACTGATGAAAAATCAAAAGTAAACTAAGATGCATGTACAAAATGTTTTTTTTCAATTTTGACAAATTTTTTGACCCCTTAAAAAAAACTATTTTAAACGGCTAAAGGCCCATAAAAGAACGGCTCGTAAACAATCCAACCATTTGAGGCCCCCTGGCGTCGCTCTACAACTTTGAGTTTCAGAGGAGATAGAGTTTGAAAATATGAAGACGGACAGACAAACAAATAGCGTTTTATATATTAGATTTCTTTATCGAGGATATTTTAATGGCGTTATCGCAAAGAATAAAATAAACAGTGAGATTTTACCATCCTTTGCTGAAGATTTCAGTAAACACAGTTTCATTCAAATACGTCTTTCGTTTTTACTAATATATAACAAATTATTAAATAAATTTACCCACTAAGATATTATCACACGTAATTAGTATACACTGAAATCTAAGTGACAAGAGATCTTTTTAGATTTCCACTCATCTCTCCGTCTTTCAATTGTTTTTGTTATCCCAACAGTCGTTTACCATTGCGTTCTCACTAATAGCGAACGTGACCTTTTTTCTGTAATTTGAGTGATGATGATTTCAGTAGACTTGTAACAGATCGCGGAAGCGTGTATGCAAATGTATACGAAATGCGAAATGACGTCATTGTAAGGAAAAAAGGCTACAAAGAAGAAGGAGACCACGTTGGAGAAGACGACCATGTGAGAGACGTCACAGCCGTAACGAGAATTCACACGTGGAGGGAGAATAAGGAAATGAATGTTGTTGCACGAGAAAGTGAGTTCGCGTTTCTCTTTGTCTTGGTCTTCTTTGCGACGAAGACTGTTACAACGTGTGGGTGCCGTATGTAAACGTAGCTAGCGTTACAGATTTCTTACCCTTTGGTGAGAGTCTGGGCTGTATTCTTCCTCACCTCTCTTTCTAGCCCCCATATCCTTCGCAAATTTTTTTTATGCACCAACTAATGCATTTTTATTTCTTTTTTCGTTTTTCTCTTTTTGGTATAGCGAGGCTTATCAGATTATTTATATTGTTCTTATAGATATATATGTATATATATATATAAAAAAAAATATTTTTTTATTTTATATTTTATTTTTTATTTTTTTATTGTTTATTTATTATTTATTTATTATTTTTTATTTATTTATTAATTTATTTATTTTCCATTTAGTGTCTTCGAACAACTCTTGCTGACATTTTTTAAGTGATGGCCTGTACATTTCAGTTGACCTATATTATTTTGCCCTATATATTTTTTCGCGCCTTTAACAGTTCCTGTCTGGGTCATTTTGACATTTGTTTCTCTATTTTATATTTAACTCTATCACCATTTGTTTTTCCTCTTTTTCTTCCCTGATCTTTCTTATTTATAGTTATGTCTCGGCAGTAGAGTGAAAAGCATATCTTATTTTTCTTTTATTAATATTATTGGAATCTTTTCCTTTCTTCCTTGTACACATTTTTGTGAATTATTCCATGGATTTCTGCCTTTGGATTATTATGGACCATCTTCTTCCAATTACGGGATTTCCTTGGATTTTACTTGTGCAAATGGAAATTCAATTAACTTTCTTGAAGTTATATATTTGGATTTTACCGTCACTGGATTATTTATCTTCCACCAGACTATCCATTTATGTGTAATCACGTTTTTCTTCACCATATTCGCTCTGCTTAACTTTTTTTGTTTTCAAGTAAGATCTTTGACTTACTTGTTGTTTCATCAAATACTTCTGCATGCAAAATCCGATCACGCATTTTGCTAATTCCTACCCTCTGATGAGAAGGAAAGTATTTCTTCGAAACTCCGCGGAGTAAGGACTATCCACTTATCTAGTGTTTCCTTTTCAGATTAAATATGTTTTTAACTCATTTCAAAGTATTTTTTAACATGTTTTATTAACTGTTTGCTCATATATATACATATATATATATATAATATAAAGCTGAATATGTGTGTGTGTGTGTGTGTGTGTGTGTGTGTGTGTGTGTGTGTGTGTGTGTGTGTGTGTGGTCACGAATAGGCTCCTATATGGTTGACTATTTTAAAAAACTGATTACATATAATAATAAATGTATCGAGACACAGGAATGGGTATGTTTGATTTGTCAGAACGGTGGTTCATTAAAATTATGGGGTCTGCCTTCGCGCCTGGTCGACAAAGTATGGAAATAAAAAATTTAAAAATTTAAAAGAAAAACGTTTACAGGTGTTTTTGATATAGATGAATATCAGAATACTTTGATAAGTATGTTTCAACTTAAATAGGGATGGTATAATAAAATTGTGGGGTCTGCATTCGCGCCTGGCCTCCATAGAATGGAAATAGGCACAAACTTTAATAAAGACTTTTCATATCTATCTGCGTAAGTATACTTTGATACTTATGCTTCAGTTTGAAGAAATATAGTATAATAAAATTATGGGGTGTTCGTTCGCACCTGACCTCCATAGAATGGAAATATGTCACAAAGTTTAACAAGGTTTTTTAATAAATTATATGGTTTATCTATTTTATTGTTACATTCATCATATTTTGCTTTGGTGTAGATACCTCCAAATTCGAAGCTATCTCTTTACAACCCTTCCTTTTCATAACCTATCATACTTTAATAAATCAGAGTCTATTTTCTGTAGGCTGTTTTTGAACCCAGCCAACCACGGGTACTTTTGCTAGTATATATATATATATATATATATATATATATATATATATATATATATAGGAAGTCTACGTTATCAACTATTATACATCTTTTTTAATTATATATATATATATATATATATATATATATATATATATATATATATATATTTCTTTACTTCATTCATCCAGAAGTCTTACAATGGAGACAAAACGTTGATGAACAAATAACTTAGTTTATTCCTTTTTATCTCTCTCACTCGCTCTCTCTATCTCTCTCTCTATCTATCTATCTATATATATATAAATATATATATATATTAAATACAATATATATATACATATATATAGATATAAAATATTAATCACAAAAAGTAACATCGTTTTCATGCTTCATAAAACCCTCATAACCTTTATATAGATAGATATATAGATAGATAGATAGATAGATAGATAGATAGAGAATATATTAAAAAATTCATGATGTTCGCCATCTTATAATGTATTCCTATTCACTTGACTTTCACAATTCCTGACAGTATCTGTTTCGTAGCACAAAATCAATCACTTAATTATTATATCAATCAGTGAATCTATTATGCCCTTAACTCATCAGAAGAAATAACAACAATTATTTCGTCAAAAGGAAATGAAGTGTGATTTGACATGATTAAAATCCGAAAATCGGAAGAGAAGATGTATATAACTATAATATGTTTCCAGTATGCCATTTTGAATTTTATCAAACTAAGTCACTAAACCCAACTATTCGTTCTAACAATCTTCATTAATTTATGAATCTTCTATCAAAATGCTCTATTTAATAATTAGTAAATTTAGTCTATACTTATGGAAATAACATCAATAAATTATAAACTATTATGCATTTTTGCATGTAGTAGTAGTAGTAGTAGTAGTAGTAGTAGTAGTAATGGTAATAGTAGTCGTGGTAGTAGTAATAGTAGCAGTGGTAGTGGTAGTAGTGGTTGTAATGGTAGCAGCAGAAGTAGTAATAATAGTAGTGGTGGTGGTGGTAGTAATGGTAGTAGTGGTAGTAATAATAGTAGTGGGAGTAGTGGTAGTAAGAGGAGGAGGAGGGGGAGGATAAGCAGTTTACTTAATGATCGGTTTTCTATTAAGGGATATCTTTTTTTTTGAAATACGTGTCGGTATGGTGTCGTATGAAAAGTAACCAAAAAAAAAAAAACTGACATAAACTCGGTATGTATGAGACGGCCACGTCGATAAATAATTATTTAGTGAATAAAATTACAAAAGACTCCAACATGACTGATTATATGAAGTTGTTAATACTAAAGACAACAATAATAATAATAATAATAATAATAATAATAATAATAATAATAATAATAATAATAAGTGAAATAAAAAACGCAAAGGAAGTGTCAGCAAGGAAGTCGCAAGGAGAGAGAAAGAAGAGATGGGAAGAAAGCAAATAGACGTGATCAAAAGAGAGATGGGATGTCAATTCTAAAGTGGGGGCGGAAATGGGTAGCAGAAGAGGATTCGTGTTTGATTAATGACGTTATCTAAAGACTTGCGCGAAGAACAAATTGATAGTTTTCTAAGTCATTAATGATCTGAATGCTGCAATTAATTGTATCTTCTCTCTCTGTATTATATATATATATATATATATATATATATATATATATATATATATATATATATATATATATATATATATATATAATGGAAAGGAAGAAACAAAATTCTCGACGATTCGTTTGTTCCGTGGGTTTTATTCAAGCGATTGTAGGTTTCAATATAATTATGCTTTTCAGCTGTTTTCAAACGTAAACTATTTCGTTTTGGCTTCCGGATAATTAGAATAGAAATATCGATCGGTTGATCACCTTTTTTACTTATTTTATTCGTAAGTTATTATAAACAGAAAACGAAACATAAATGGATAAAATTACATCATGCTATTATTTCACATGTGAGGATGTGATTAAAATTTAATTTAACTTAACCACGTTATTTAACAAATAAAAAAGGGTAAATATGAAGATTCTTTCTGCTGCATAGTTCTTATTAAGATGACGACTTATATATTTCGTTGTTATGTTCGCCTTAGTAAGAGAGTCTTAGAGTGTTCATGTTGTGTGCAGATATATCGTGTATAGATCAAGAGAGAGACAGTTCTGTATATATAAAGAGACAGGGTACAAGTTAATACAGGAGAGCCGACGGCATGTATACACAATGAGAGGAGATTTGATATATAGATAGATAGACCGAGAGATAATGCGTTTGACATTTATACTTTTGACAGTTCTGTGAATGATGATTTTCACAAAGTTCTTATAATATAAATTGACAATACCTTTTCTTTTGAATAACATAACACGAAGACGCAGATACAAAAAGATGATGATTCCGTTTATTATACCATATGATGTGACCGGTCAATGGCTTTGCATCAAGGAATTCAAGTCTTACATAATTCTTCTTCTAACCTCCGCTTCCAAGGTTCTATGTCAGCTCTGTCTCTGACTCCTCTCTTCTGACTGACTGAGTCCCCGACTGACTCTGACTGACTTATCTATCTAAATTCAAAACTCATGACGTCATTGCATGACTAACACGTGCCTATCAGACTCGTGGTCTGACATGCTTTCTCCAACCTAATTTTCGTAACCCACTTTACAAATAACATTTTCCATTGTTCGTTTTTTTTTAATTCCTTATCTTAATAAACAGATACAACATTCATCATTATATTCCTTTCTCTATAAACAGATATCTAACTATTTTGTGTGAGCTAAACAATGGCAATTCCAAATTCCTTATTTTCACTAACATTCTGTATTTCAATAACATTATGTATTCTGTATTTATTTTAACTTATGATTGGAATTCTCAATTCCAAATCTAGCTTCGCAAGTTCGAATCCTTCACTATCCTATCTCATATTTACTCACTTACAAGAACAGGCGACTGTTCCATAACATCCCTTCCTACTTTATTTTCAAAAAAATGTACGCATTTTTAAATTCTAGTACATTTTTTTATATCTACACAACCACACGGTTAAGAAAGATCAGGCTAAAAAACTCCTTTAGTTAGCCTTTCCAACTGACTTTACAATTATTATTTATTTATTTATTTTATTAGATCAGAGCCTCTCTGATCTTCTTGGCATTTACTTTTTTGGGGGGGTGTAGGGTATTCCTCCCCTGATCTACGTCAGCTGCTTAATCCAGCCACCCTTATGCCGTAAACTACAGGTCTCACTTTACCTCTTTCGAAATTGACAACTCCTTTCGTCCAAAAGTGCTCTGATCGTATCCTTTGCCCGGTTGTTTCGTAGTCATTTCTAATAAAGGGAATCGTGTGTGATCGTCTAATCAGAGTTAACGTCGTGTGTTATCGTCTAGTGGTTCTTTCTATTAAATGATATGTTCATATGCCGTTGTGTGTGTGTGTGGTATATGTATTTTTCAACATACCTTTGCGCGTCGTCGATGTTGGTCCATCTGGAAACATCTCGTCTTGGAGAGGAGACTTGGTACCTGTTTTGGATGAAAATTCATTTCACTCCAAGACAAGGAATTGGTTTTATAATTTATTTCACTTTCCAGATGTCTTGCAGAAGGATGGAAAGCGAAACTTTGGCTTATGTGGTTCTGTTCTACACAGGTCAGCGCCCCCCTCCAGTGAAGAGGAGGAGACAACGCTGAAGCCGTCCGTCCTCTTCTAAGTCTAAACCAAATCTCTACGATTCAGCTAACCTAATTACGTGACTCACACGCAACCTGATCAGCTAACCCTGACTTCCGGTCAACATGTCTCAATATAATTTACACATCTCCCTCCCTCTCTCTCTCTTTCTCTCTTTCTCTCTCTCTCTCTCTTTCTCTCATTCTATAACATGTCCACCTTCGACAAATCCCTTAAAATTAACACTTATTTAGGTTTTCCGGGATGCTGAAAACATCAGTGTAAAATATATGAACCAATGTTAGTTTCAAAAAAGGTTTTCGTGATGCTGACAACGAAAATAACGTTTAAAATTCCGGCAAACGAGCAATTCAAAAATATTAAAAAAATGTTACTTGCAAAACAGTAGGGGATGACTTGTATATAATAATTTAACGTAAAATGAGAACCCAATTTATGGCCACCTTTTGTTTAGGGGGGGTCTAAGCGTACAATTAACACAATTTAACATACACTGAGCACAATAAGAGCATTATTAATCGATTTTACGTGCACCAACCCATATAAAAATATGTGTGCTCATTTTACGTATAATTGCGTTTATTGTACGGTGACCCCCCCCCCATAAAGTGGGTGCTCATTTCGCTTTATATTATTACAGAAACGTGATCCCCCACTTTTTAGAAACTAACATTTATTCATTTCTTGGAAACTACTATGCCGGATGTTTATACGTTATTTTCGTTTTCAGCACCCTTGAAAACCTTTAAAAGTTGTAATTTTAAAGGATTTTTCGAGGGTGGAAAGATTCTTCATATTTACAAAAAAAAATAAATAATAATGCAAGATGAAGTTTTGCAATGAGTAAATGTGTTTCATTTTATCATTTATAATCATAAGGGTTGAACAATACAAAGTACAATTTTGGGTAATTATTTTTATGACTGGTTTCCATAGCAACCACGTCGCTCCAAAGACTAGTGTTGCTACTAATTCACCGCTGTCGCGAAAAGAGAAGTAACAAGTGAAACAGACAGAATGAAAGAATGAAAAGAAGATAATTGAGGGGTTTTGAAGCAGGCGACTGAAATTAAACAAAGACCAAGTGTATTTATTGGAAGCCTGAAAAAATCATGGATTACAATAGAAAAATGCGAGCATGAAAAGTAATATGGTTAAGCTTAAACATGGAAAAGTAAAGAACTAGTTATTAAAACTGGAAAAGAAACAGACAATATATTCTGGTAAAAATATATTAAATGTATTACTTAAAAATATTGCAGTATTAATTTTTTTAATTCAATTTAACATTATATAATCAATTCTTAATGCTGCAATATTTTAAGTTATAAATTTATTATATTTTTACTAGAATATCTTGTCCTTTTCAGTTTTAACAACTAGTCCTTTACTTTTCCATGTTTAAGCTTAACCATATTATTTTCATGCTCGCATTTTTCTCTCTATATATATATAATGATTAGATCACACTGACAGACGTTAAAATAAATGTTTAAAATTACAACAATATTTCTCGCGGTTAATGGTGGCCGAATAGATTAGGTCCTTGCTAAATGAAGCCAGGGATGGTTTCTGTCGTCGGGTTCGAATCTGTCGATGTCGGTGTTAATTGTGACACCCTGCACATTCCCGAAAGGATGAAACACTAGTGTCTCTAAAATAATTATATATGAGTGTGTGAGCGCGCGCGTGTATGTATATGTATGTTTTTACAATGTGATTGTTGCTTCTCTTTTATCTTGAGTTCGTTATCAGATGATTACATATATTATTTCTCTCCCAATAGGAGATCGTTCGTCGGCACTCCTTTTATCGGTTTCGTTAATCAGTCAACCCACTTTAATTGCAAATGTATTCTTCTTACAAACAACAACCTTGTCGTCCGCTTCCTCCCCCCACCGACACAAACTGCATCACTTTGGACCCATTGCAAGAAGGAATACATCAGATAACACCAAATAAATAAGAAACAGGACAAAACAACGAGAGAAAAAAATTATCTAGGATAGTGAACAAGCACAAATCTACAGCTTTTTTTTTTTTTAAATGTTAGCAAGTTCAATCCTTATGCCAGTCATTTTTATTTTACTGTCCTGACTTTACTTGTCATTTTTATCTTACTTTGCCGACATAGCCCTGGAATTAACATCATCATCACTATCATCACCATCGTCATAATTATTATCATCATTTCGCATGAATCCGAAGATTACATTGTTAGCATTAGTTTCCCCCGATAGACAGAATTCTGACTAGACAGAATACTTTCTACTCTTTTCCACATGATGTCCAAAAAGGCTCTGAAGGGTTTGGAACTTAAATAGATTCTTTACTTTTGATCATATCCTTCTGTAATTTTAACACAATTTGCCTAAGACATTGGGATTTTTAATGCAAAATTCAATCTTGTATTTTCTTTAAAATAATTTCTTAGTCAGATGGGTTACAATTACAGAAAAATATCATCAAATATAAAATAATCTATTTAAGTTCAAAACGCTTCAGTGACTTTTTGGACACCCTGTAGAAAGACATCGTATATTACCGAAAGGATCACGCGAAAGTTGCCGATGTCCTAAATGAAAGTGATTTTGTGGAACGAGCTGGATTTGAACGTGGAACACTAAAGTGGTCATTCCGTATCGTTAACCATTTGATCACCTCCATCTCCCAGAAGTTAACTTAATTTTGTTAAAATAATACTTAGGTATAAAAAAATAAATGTAAAACCAGAAAAATGTAATTCCACGAAGTATTTCGTTAAAATGACTGACTGCTTTTCTAAAACAATGAAATGAATTTTAGTGGATATAAATTATAAAGTAAATTATATTTTGTAAAGAAATTATTTTTTATTAAATATCATTTCGTTTGCATTATTTGAATTATTTGGATTATTTGCACTAGTTGTCTCATCTAGATTGTGAGTGTGAAGGGAGACGAGAAGACACGGTGCTGCAGTCGACGTAACAGTTGTAGTATAATTGTGTTAGCATTTGGGGGCGTGGTTTAGCGTCTGGAACTCAAATAGTTATACAGTAAAAACCTCAAATAGATATACAGTAAAAAAAAAACTCAAATAGATATACAGTAAAAACTTGGCATACGGCATTAATCCGTTCCGGGGTTGGAATCGTAAGGTCTGTATGGTGGAGCCTAAGTGAAATTTGATACAGTACATATTAAAAATTAGTAACAAAATGCAGTGCAGTATATAATAAACGTGTATACAATGGAATAACATTATAAATAACACAATGAGGCGAGGCAAATACCGTAACCAGGGTCCGGAAAAACATTGTATTCCACATCGTAATCTGGATAAAACGTATCCTAGGGCCACAGTAACTCTACAGTGTAATGATTAGGGCTAGGACAGCAGCATATTCTTTTCATTGTTTTGACTCTCGAGTGTGTATCCGTTGATATCTTATATGCTTTTATATAGAGTGATGTGGTTCTCGATTGGTTAACTGTGTCTAACTGTGTCGGATATATACTAGAGAGTGAAACAATGAAAAGAATTGTCATATCCCTAATAATGATTAATATCGGTGCAGTTAAATAACAAATAAATAAATAAATAAATAAAATAAACAAAAGTTCAGCTAGAATTTGTCACTGTCAACTTTCTCTCACAACTTCCAGCACGTGTTCTCCCCTCATCTCTGCCAACAAGCATTTTATTAAAAAAAACTGACTCCATTCCATTTGCATATGTGTGCAGTGGGCGGTGTAATCTCGTGCGATTCCACGAGACTACACCTTATAAATCCACGGCCGCCATCTTTAATCTCTCTCTTTATCTCTCTCTCTCTTTCTCTCTCTCTCTCTCTCTCTCTCTCTCTCTCAGATCCCACCTGAAGGTAAGTCGTATAGCCACATAATGCACACACACGTGGGCGCTTTCTTCGCGGGGGAATGAGGAAAAAAGAGAGGAGAGAGAAAAGAAAGAGAAGGAAAAGAAAACTTTGGCCAGTGACGTTCGGCGATCGCGAAGGTCTCCCTCCCTATTCATAAAAAAAGTCAAACTTTGTAAAAGCCTGGTCGATGTATCAGTGGGGAACACGGATGAGTTTTCTGGTGTGCTGTTCTGACAGCGAATAGTTGCTTTAGCTATATGAAATGACAAAATAATAGGTTTTCCTCTACCAAGAAAAGTTTGTCAAGTATATGATTGCGTTTTGCTAAAGACTGCAGGGAAGATTATCTCTACAATGTCACACGGTTAGGATTATATATATATATATATATATATATATATATATATATATATATATATATGATGATTGCAACGTCTTGTCAGACGACTGCCACTCCCTCAGACACTTAAAGTCCATGAGCCTAAAAATGATTTTTTTTAGTCCTACCGGTGAATTCACACACTCAAGCAGGCATGACACTGAAGACCGTCATTGAGATGAATTATTACATGCTTCCAGCATTTCAAGCCTCCACACGTCACAACTTTTCCATCGCCACAGGACCATTTTTATAGACAAATGCCTGAGGGAGTATCTATATACAGATGATGGTACAGAGCCTTAGCTTGTCCTAGCTATCGGTTCAAAATGTTGAGATCCAGCAACAAGCAAGAGCAAGATATCCAGCAGCAAGTTAAACTGCAGACAAGCTTAATCCGGGTACTGGTCTCCCGCTTTATGTGTTTTTTTAAATCAGAGATTTGCTTCTCCTAGAAAGGTTGCCTTCACCACGGCTTACGGGAGCCCTTTCCACCCCAACACACAAATACATACGCACAAACACAGACTGTGCTATATATATATATATATATATATATATATATATATATATATATCACATATGTCCTGCTACCTTGCCGAGCGAAGTTTTTATTACCCAAACGCAACCGTGCGTTATTCTTACAACGTTTAGGACGATATATCACGTATTTTCTTTGGATGTGACTTGTCTAACCCGTGACACAGCGGGTAAAGTGCGAGGTTATAATCAGTAATAGTCTTCTCGTGGTTGATGATTCAATTCATAATGTAGGAAATACTAATTGTATAATAAAAAGAAGGGGCATTTACTCGGCCATGACTGACGAAAGCGCAGTGTATCACCGCGAATTAAATAAACGGTTCAGTTCGAATTTTCCTGCATATTTTAGAATTCAACGACACATATCTGAAGCAGTGCGAATGTTACGCCAACCGATAATTTTCAAGATTAGAACAGTAGTTGGACAAAGCAAAAAAATATACATTATCAATCTTAAACTCAGAAATTCTTAAACACAGATTTTTTTTATTCACGAAATAATTCATCAAAATGACTGAGTTGTTTTCTAACGCATCAAAGCTAGAGAATAATGCATGCGTACTGTAAAACACTAAACATAGTCAATGCATTTAAGTGAACGTTTATAGAAAAAAAAGAGAAATAGAAAGAATAAAGATACTAAATTAACGAGGGGACTCCGGCCTTGCCCCATCCTAGTATTATGTTATCTAACATGTAAATGGGTGTATACGTTTCGTGTTTGTTTGTGACGTGTCCTAAATGTGTCACTAAATGTCTAATAGTGGTTCTTCACTTTCTGAACACGTTTTATGTTTCGTGAGTGTCTAATGTGTGCGCGTGTGTGTGTCATGTGTATCTTCGACATAACTTTATCTTCTCTGCTCACTGAACCTGGTTCATTCTGACTTCATCTTGTTCTTGAAGGAGGCTGGAACCTTTTGGACGAAAGACATTCACTCCAAGAACGCTGTTTGGTTTTCATATTAGTTTTTATTTCTCTTTCCAGGATGTCGCGCAGATGAAAATGGAAAGTGAGTTTCTTTGCTTATGGTCTTAACAGTCTACATTGAGAGACACGTCAATCTCTCCCAAGAGGGGAGGAGAGACAACCGTAAAGCCCAACCGATCTGCTTCGATTCTTAGTTCCAACTCCTCTGATCTCAAACTAACCTGATCACGTGGCATACGTAGATCCGATCAGCTGACCAGACCTTCCGGTAAACTTGTCTATGATCTAGCCTTGTTATATTTTGAAAGGTTTTATAAATATTCATCATATGCATCTCTTGTCTACCTCTCCAATTAGATAGATAGATAGATCGAGCGAGAGGGGCAGATAGCGAGATCGATAGATATATAATTTATTTTGTTCTGCCTATTTCATAACACTATAATACGCTTAAATATAATATTTGAATTCATGCAGATTTCCTATTTTTTATTATAGACAGAGAAAAAGGACCGAACAATGGATCTAGACATATTTAAAGTTGATTTTCGAGGACTTTGGAGGATGGCTATTAGTTTATGACAGTAGTAACGGTTTTCAGACAGTGTTGATTTTATGCCTGTAAGAATGGACGGAATTGAGTTTATGACGGCGTGGGACAGTTTTTAGGTGAAAACAGTTTCTAGTTGACGTCAGTTATGAGCTAGATACGTGGAAGACAGATCGTTGATTTGCGGGCTCTCTGAGAGTGACAATGAGTTTATGACAGTAGTAACGGTTTACCAGAAGGAACAAACGGTATTGAGTTTATGGTAGTATGTGACAGTTTGGGGGTGAAGACAATGTCTAGTTTACGTCAGTTGTGATCTAGATACAGTGGAAAGCAGATTGTGGCTTGAACCAAGTCGGGAAAGCTTTGGGTGATCGAGATGAGTTCACATGAGCTGAGAAACTCAGGCTAAAGAAAAACGAATATATGAACGTAAGGGTTTGAAGAGTAGCATTCCACGATTGTGTCACACACTCTCAGAGTCCAACTAATATTTACAGAGACTGTTGGAATCTGTTTTTCTTTGGGGTTGTTCTAAAAAAAAAGTATGGAAATTTTCATTTCGATACTTTTCTTGTGACCAAGAGCGGAGGATCGCTTGAAATATAAAAAATAACAATAAAAATATTAAATACAAAAACTAACATCGTTTTCATGCTTCAAAAAAACCCTCATAGCCTGTAAATCAATATATATATATATATATACATGTGTGTGTGTGTGTTTGTATGTGTGTGTGTGTGGGTGTGTGTGTGTGTTTGTATGTGTGTGTGTGGGTGTGTATATAAAAGGTAACGTAAGATCAATTTAATTTGGACCCTAACACATCGTGCCCTTATGATTAGCTCAAAATCAAAATTAGATGAGGAATTTAAAATAATAACTGATACTCTATCTAAGAATGGGTACCCTTTGGGTGTTATTAGGTCAGCTATGCAAAAAGAAAAATAGCTGCTTTAAATAACTAAAATTCAAACAGTTAATAAATGTACAATATATCTGCGTTTAATGTGGTGAGGGACACTAAGTGAGAAATTAGCACAGCAAATCGGCTCAACAGCGCAGAATTGTTATTTTGCTTCAAATGTGCGTGTTGTATTCTCTACGAGAACGTTAATGGTATCCTCTCGAAAATATGCTCTACCCCTATCATAATAAATAATGTAATTTACACTTTTGAATGTAGTTGTAGTACCAATAATATGGGTCGAACAACATTGAGATTTGATGGAAGAGCCCAACAGTACGTACCTGACTGGGATAGCATCCGTACATTCATATCTGATCTACCCCTGCATTCCATGTTTAAAAAGATGTGTCCTCTATAGTATCAGGCCTGACCGAATGGTTAATTGTAGGCATAGACCGATTCATACCATCCAAAAAATTCCAACAAAAACCATGCCATGGTTCCCCCCAGAATGTGTTGCTGCCATTGTACACAGAAATCACTTTTTCCATAGCTACCAACGTAATAAATGTACTGAGTCTAAAGTTGCCTTCAGGACTGCCAGCAACCACTGTAAAAGAGTAATAAAAATGCAAGAGAGCTATATGCTCAGTCCGTTAAATCCAAAGTAGCTGAGCAGCGGCTTGGTTCCCACCAGTTTTAGCAAATAGCAAACAGGATCCTGAACAGATGCGTGCGTTCCATCCCAAGCATCATCAATGGACCTGAGGTCATCT
Organism: Euprymna scolopes; assembly: GCF_053919585.1. Classification (NCBI taxonomy): domain Eukaryota; kingdom Metazoa; phylum Mollusca; class Cephalopoda; order Sepiida; family Sepiolidae; genus Euprymna; species Euprymna scolopes. Next base: position 28,765,778 of record NC_136504.1, read on the forward strand.
CATCAGCATCAGACAAGGCCAAACTATTTGCCAAAAACTTTGCAGCTAACTCTACCCTCTACGACGAGGGGCAGCAACTCCCCGTATTTCCTCTTACAACAGACAACACACTATCCAACATACAAATACAAAGGTCGCCAAACTAATCAAGAACCTTGATTCCAGTAAAGCAACTGGCCCTGACGGCATTCCAATTATAGTGTTGAAAAAGCTTCGACCAGAACTTGCCCTCATACTTACAAAACTGTTTAAGCGTTGCCTTAAGAAGAAGTGCTTTCCAACACCCTGGAAAACCTCATCAGTATGGCCTGTATTTAAGAACTCAGGTGATAAGTCATCTCCCTCTCAGTACGACCAATAAGTCTCTTGTGTGTCATGAGTAAGTTATTGGAATCCATATTAAATAAAGAAGTTGTCAACCACCTCAGCAGAAATAACCTTCTAAGTGACATGCAATATGGTTTCCGTTCTGATAGATCTACAGCTGATGTGCTAACAGTTATATCTCATAGGATTAGTGAATCTCTCGACAAAGTTTCCTCTCTAGGGCAATTGCTCTTGACATATCAAAAGCCTTCGATAAGGTTTGGCATAAGGGCCTACTTCACAAGATTTCCAGCTACGGTATAACTGGAAATGTTTTCTCAATAATTAATCATTTATCTCTGATAGGTTCATAAGAGTAGTGGTTGATGGGCAGCAATTAGAGGCCCACAGTATTAATGCTGGAGTCCCTCAGGGGTCCATCCTGGGCCCAACTCTCTTCCTGATCTACATCAATGATCTCCCAGAACACATACTTAAATCGTTCGTTGTCATCTATGCTGATGACACGACCATCTACGACAACACATCAAAGGTCGTAAATGACAAAGCTCTCTCTGATTCCCTTTCTTCTGATTTTGAACGCGTGGTTCAGTGGGGGAAGAGGTGGCTGGTTACTTTTAATGCATCTAAAACCAAGCTCCTAACTTTATATCATGAACGCTCTGTTCCTCATCTAGCATCAATTGAAATGCATGGCTCTCGTCTTGGTGAGGCTTCATGTTTTGACAAGCTTTTGGGTTTGACCTTTACTCCTGATCTGAAATGGAAAACGTACATCAAGTCTGTTGCCCGGGCCGCTGGGAAAATGGTGGGATCCTTCTACCGCTCCAGAAAATATCTCACTACTGATGCAATTGTCTATCTCTATAACAGCCAAATACGTCCAAAGATGGAGTACTGCTGCCACATTTGGGCTGGATCTTCAAAAAACAGCCTATCCTGCCTTGACAAAGTACAAAATAGACTTCGTGGCTTAGTGGAGGATGCTCTCTTCTCTTCCCTAAAACCTCTCTCCCACAGAAGAGATGCTGCGAGCCCGTCTTTGTTTTATCGTAATTTCCATGGCAAGTGCTCGTCCGAGCTCCAATCTCTGGTCCCCCCTCGCCAATCCTTCATGATAAACACCCGTCTAGCTAAAACCACTGTCAGTAATTTCCCCCACTCTTTATATGTGCCTAAATCAAAACGTAGATTCCATGAACATAGCTTTTTTCTGAGAAGTGCACGCCTGTGGAATTCTCTTCCGTTTGCCTGTTTCTCACCTGACTACAACTTGGACCTCTACAAGTCCAACATAAACAAATTTCTGATTAATTGCCCCCTTAAGTAAGACACTTTATCAAATCTCCAATACCAACCATTACTACGATATTATCCCATTGATTATTGTACACAAAATAACCTTTATCCCCGAGTGGCTTCCGGACCTTGATAAGTGGTGATCCCCAGGTAAAAAAATAAATAAATAAATAACTATTGAAATCAGAAATGGAACATACCAAACAACATACGGGTCTTCAATTACTAACCATCTCATCAAAAACCCGTCATGCGTAGCGAACTTTATCACTCATTATTCCATTTAAAGATCTTGAAGTCTGTTCACATTCGGAGAAAATGCCTTTTACATTTGAGTGTGATTAGTTTCTAGGCTCTTCGAGAAATAAAACGTTGCTTTATTTTAATCAGCCCCCCCCAACTTCTTTTCTTTCCCCTCCCCCACACATAGCTTAAATTGAACATATTCTCGATTCCCCCTTTAAAAAAAAAATCATCGATACAGCTTTGAGAAAGCGTGGGCGGAACTGGTCAGCTGACTCCCCCTTTTTTCGTCTTCTCTTCTTCACCTCTTTTTACTTTATTTTAAAACGTTTTTAATCATAAATTTTAAAAGTCTATCTTCATGATTGCGATATTTAAATTTTGTACCCCCAAATAAACATTATATATATATATATATATATATACATATATATATATATATATATATATATATATATATATATATATAATGTGTGTGCGTGGAGAGGGGCGTAGAATGTATATATATATATATATATATATATATATATATATATATATATATATATATACATATATATACACACTAGCAGTTCAGCCCGGTTTTGCTCGGGCCCTACATATGCACATATATATATATATATATATATATATATATATATATATATATATATATATATATATATATATATAAATCTCCAGGTAACCTGCATCTAAAATGTCAAGTGTTTCGCCCCAAAATTGGCGGGGGATTTTGGTAGAGTCTGCAAAGGTGAACTCTTTCAACTTTGACCTCCTGGCAGCCAAATTTTAGCCCAAAAACTGATTAAAAAGCTTGCTGCATGTAAAAATACCCTTTATGTAAAATTTCACATGTTTAGACCCAAAATTGGCTGAATAGTTTGCTGGAGAGCACAAAAATTTAATCCTTTTAACTTGGTGAATTTTCGGCCAAAAACCGATTAAAAAGCTTGTTCTATGTAAAATTTCAAATGTTGACACCAAAAACTAACTTAACATTTATTGTTTTGGGCTCAAATCAAATTTAAAAGTTTGATCCATGTCCGAGTAATCTACTAAAAGTAGATTCAAGTGTTTAGACCCAAAATTGGCAGAGGAGTTTGGTAGAGATTTCAAAGGTTAAATCGTTGAACTTTGACTCCTTGACAGCGAATTTCTGGTTGAAACTGATTAAAAAGATGTTCCCTTATGTCAAATCTCGAATCTGTCCACAGAAAATTGACAGAGTAGTATAATAGGAAATGTACACACACAGACATACACACAGACAATTTCACTTATATATATATATATATATATATATATATATATATATATATATATATATATATATATATATATATATATATTCTTTTTAAACTCATCTTTTATATAAATTTCTTTCTTTTGCGTTAGTTGCATTTGCGAATCTGCCTTACAGCCAAGGGAAAATTTCCCAAAATAAACAAAAACACTATTTCAGATAGAGTTATCCCACTGAGATTCTTATGAGAATTCGACGAATCGCTTAAGGATATGAACACGTGAATTGAGTTTTTAAAGGGTTTGCAAGATATGACCGTTATTTTGTTCTTTTTCTTAACTATTTACTTACAACCGTTTTGAATGTACGGATTCCTACCGACACTTGCAAATGGAATTGAATAAAATATAACGTATATATCATATATACACACACATGCACGCGCACACACACACACATACACACACACATATATGTGTGTGTGTGTGTGTGTCCATACTTATATACAATGTGTTTGCAATTTACATGCAATATTCGAGACGTTATTACACTACAAATAAAATAACAGCAGGTGCGCTGTATCAAAACTTTATAATTAACTATTTTTCACCGGTTTTCTATCGAGATTATTCGGAATGAGAGACTGTTTCATTTAAGTAATGCTTCGGTAGCTAGTGCACTGGTCTGATAATTTAAAGCAGGAAACATGCAATGAACCAGACCTGATCGATGAGAAAGTTTAAGAAGGTTATTTTACTTGAGGTGGTTGATTACTTTTCTATGTAACAGATTCCAGCAACTTACTTATGACGCACAGAAGACTTATTGCTCAGTACTGAGAGGGGAATGATTCATCAACTGAATTCTTAAATACGGGACATACTGATGAGGTTTTCCATGGTGTAGGGAAGAAATTATCCTTAAGATAACGCTTAAACAGCTTTGTAAGTATAGCAGCTAGTTCTGGTTGAAGCTTTTTCAGTACTATAATTGGAAGGCCGTTAGGGCCAGTTGCTTTATTGGAATCAATGCTTTTGATTAGTTTGGCAACATCATGCACAGATATTTGTACGTCGCATAGCGTGTTTTCATATACAGGAGGAACTATGAAAGGTTGGCGGCCCTGATCGAATAGGATAGAATTAGCTGTAAAGTTCTTGGCAAAGAGTTTGGCTTTGTCTGAGGTTCATTCATGATGGTTATAAAATAGAGCACACGCTTCTGTTTAGGACCCTGTTTGCTATTTGCTAAAACTGGTGGGAACCAAGCCGCTGTTCAGCTACTTCAGACTGAGCATACAACTCTCTCGCGTTCTTTATTACTCTTTTACAGTGGTTGCTGGCAGTCCTGGAAGCGGTTTTAGTCTCAAATCATTTATTACGTTGGTAGCTATGGAAAAAGTGATTCCTGTGTGCAATGGCGGCAGCACATTCTGAGGAGAACCATGGCTGCTTGTTAGGTTTTTGCTGGATTTTTTTAAAAAAATTTTGAGAGTATGAAGCGGTCTATACCTAAAATTAACCATTCCGTCAGGTCTGTTACTATAGAGGATACATTCCATTTAAACATGGAACATATGGCAGATCTGATATAGATCGGCATGCGTACAAACAAACCAATAATAAAAATCACTTGTTAATGTTTTTCGTGTCAGAGACTCGATCTTTTAATATATATTCCTTCTCAAAATAAATATTTCCCTATATTAAAAATCTAGATTGTGATACAAAAAAATCGCAACAATGATGTTTATTATAGGTTCGTTTATAATATATGTAGATCAACTAAAAAAAAAACTGGTGTACACATTCAAACTCGTCTTTTTCATTTAGTTCATTCACTAGGGTCGTTAATACCTAATTGACTCCCGTTTCGTATGACTGAACCATACTAGTTTGATTTCAATAAAGAAACTCTACTATTTGATATTTTTAGACAACTACGATGATATCTATTAATGGACAAGTGCCGTAATACCATATATTCTTAAAAAGCAAAGTTGATATTTTCTCGTTTTTTTTTTCAGCTCGTTTTCATCATTCTGCCATCTTCTAAGTCAGCGTTTGAATAATTGAACCACCGTTTTATTTTTTTTTCGTTTCCGATTGGTTTCCATCCTGCTTTGTTTGTTTTTTGTTTGTTTGTTTGTTTTTTGTTTAGTCTTTACTGTTGTTTATTGTTGTTTATTTTAGCAACAGGAGAAGAAGGGAGAATTCGAAAGATGGAGGGAAAACGCAAAGAAAAGCAACGAGCGTCGTCCTCATTAATTATTTGTTTTCACTTCTTTCTAGTCAATTTATCTAAGAAGAAATCGCGGGGCGGGGGGTGGATCTGCGTGTGAGAGAGACGAATGAAATCTCACGTCATTCTCCTTATTCGCGCCTACGTCAAAATATTTAAATTTAACACGACCAGTTGTCTTTGCGAGAAGGGGGAAAATAGAATATTCTCAAAAGTAGCGCTAAATATAAGAAGCACATCTGTTTACAAAGTATCTTGCACACTTTCGAGGTGTCAATAAAACTGTCTTTCACACATTTCTGTCCGCCACCACACCACACCACACCCTACACACACACACACACATCCACACACACACACACACACACACACACACACACACATATATATATATATATATATATATATACATATATATATATATATATATATATATATATAGCTTAGAGAGATAGAAGAATAGAGTAAATTCAATTCTATAAAAAGATAATATAAAGCTCAACAAATTTCATTGGAGCTTATATAGGAAATAATAAGATTGGAAAATGAATTCACAAAAACTATATATTAGTGAATATAGAATGGTTCCTTTATTTAATAAAGGTATACAAACATTTAGTTGGGGGATACAGGGGACTTTTATGATAAGGTATTTCGAAGCCTAATGCTTCTCATCAGAAGAGTAGAGAAGGTGCTAGGTAACATAATGGGATGCGATGTTTAGCGTGGGATTCATCAGGAACGAAATAAATCAATGAAATTATTGACGTTGTTGGGAGGAATTATATCGAATTCTAAGATAAAGGAGGAGCGTATATAAAGTGTAATGTAAAAATGTGTATAGGGTTTCTAGCATAGTATTAAATAATGTAGGTAGTTATATTTTATCCGTATGTAAGATGTATCGAATCTATACAGGGGTTTCTTTTATCAATAGATGCAACCGAGACGACAACGGCACATTGAGACGGTGTATAATTTCAGGCGAAATATTATGACGATGAATTAAGTAGAATTGAACAAAAGTAACGATTATCCCAGCATTACTTATAAGAAGATTATGGTTATAGTGTGATGTTATGAGTATTAATGTAAGTTGTGAAGTGGATAACATAGGGCGTCGTGTACTAGAGTTATGTGAGTTAAAAGAATAAGTTATGAGGTGAGTATGGGTGGGTAGTTGTAAGGTTATAATAATAAATTTCAGAAGATGATATATATTAGATAATATGCAGTAATAATCCTAGGGTTGTCCTGTTATTAGGTGTATAGGGAGGAGGATTGAAGTGTAAGGTAGAGGTATAAATATAGGGGAGAAAAGTTGATAGTGGGTAAAAAGACAAAACTAATTAGGACGAATGGTGTGTTGGGATAATAGGGGAAGAATATACTACTACTACTACTACTACTATTACTACTGCTGCTGCTGCTGCTAGCCAGAAAGTTAAAAGGGATTAAGATGATGAAGAAAATCAAATAGTACCGATAATAGTAGGAGCACTAGGAACAATTCCGAAAAACTTCGAAAAAAGAATGTCAGAAATTGGAATCAGAGGAATAACTGCAAGGGTACAACGACTAACGATAATGAAAACGACTGAAATATTAAGGAAAACCCTAGAATGCGGAGAATAATACAAGAAGACAATATAACGAATAAGCGTTACAGGAAATGAAGAACACTGAAGCTGCATATCTACAAGTTCTACACCCCCATCATGCACCCCCCTCATAGTTTAACCACCGCTCCTCCCAATAAAAAAGTTACACCAAAGAGCTGAGAAGGGTCCAGAAGGATTGAAAGACCGAGGAGAGAGCGCCAGCCAGACCTCGGTTGGACAAGCGTAAAGAGAACTGGGACTTTGGGGAGGCTTAGTGCCACTCAAATTCTAGTATAAACCAATGGGCACTGCCGGCGAGAAACCAATGGTAAGATGCTGTTGCGATGATGCAAATCTATTTGCAAATGCTATCGAAGGAGGTGGAGAGAACTGGACGTCTGGGGAGACTTGTTGTCACTCAGCTTCCAGAGAACATCACAGGTTTCAATCAGATCGTTTGTTGACTTGTATGAAAGCTCCATGTGAGCCAATAATAATGATAAATAAATAAAGTTAAGGGACAAACAAATAAAAAATAAAAAATGAAAAAATGAAGAGTAAAATAAAATAAAAAAATAAAAAACTAAACGGAAATTTAGTTAAATGGGGACAGAAATGAACAACTATGCTATATGCATGCAAAAGTGAGGCACAAGGGTATAATGTATTTATGGGTTTAGCCAGCAGAGCAGAGAGTTCGGTAAAACAATATCCCATAAGATACAAATCTCTAGGTCAGGGGACTATCTGCAGATGTTCATATTATAGTCCTGACGTTTCTAGATGCATGGACCAGTAACATAAGTCATGTTTAACGAGAAATGAGTTTTCCTTGTGCGGAGGTTCAGTGAAATGTGTTATTAATGGAAATGAGACAAATTTGCAAATTCAAAGTGAGAGCTCGTCTTATCAAGAGATATAGAGGAAGGGGACATTACTTCATTCCTAAAAAAAATGATGAAAAGATTCGGTTAGTTCCAAGGTTGGAGTTGGTGCTTCCGTGTTTGAGGTGTGTTTTTCTTATATGATGCCGTAGGTGTTCCTTGGTTTGGTGTTGATGAATGGTATTCTTTATTCGTCCTTGGCGTATGGGGAAAACGACATGATTAACGTAGCAGAATCCAGGCGGGGCGAATAATCGGGTCGAATCAAGCCGTTCAGAGTTCTGATGCTTTCAGCGGGAATGAATGTTAGAGTCTGGTGAGTAGTAGAGACGAACTAACTGGGTGGAAGCGGGGTTGAGGGTATACGTTAAGGTTGCGTGGAGAAGTGGGTTGATGGACCTTAACGGATAGTAAAGAATTTTAGACAGGAGATATTGGGTGTGGGGGTATGCTTGTGGGGGGGGGCGAGTTAGACTGAGATGGAAGTTAATTGCGATTCATTCCCGTTGAAAGCATCTGAACTTATTTTGTTTTTCTGTTTTAGCTGATGGCACTCAAGTCAATCTTTAAACTTTTGAAACGATTAGCATATAATAAGTACAATATAATCTTGTTACGTTGTGTGTTCATGAATATGATCCAAAATAACGTACATGGATAGTGGGGTTTATATTTTATCTGTACATTCAAATGCGTGTATGTATATACATGTAAATGCGTGTATGTATATATATCGTATCATTTAGTTGATCGTCTAGTGCGTATATTTTAAATTTTATGCAGCAGTTCTAACATGAAACGATTGACGTGGACGTATCGAAACAGTTATAGACAACAGTTCTTTTAACAGGTGTAAATAAACACAATACATACCTGGAAATATACGAACATTTACTTTCCTGATTCCGGCCGGAATCTTCAGAGATTACAACATCTTCACATCTTGGCTGCCTGAGAAAACGCGTCATGGAGAGACCAACTCCCCTTGAGTCGTCCGTTCTTTCTGATGTTCAGCTAAAGACTGACTAGAATCTCCCCAAATCTATATCTCATCACATGTCTAAGACTCCAACAGCTGACGTAACATAAATCTGATTATTTGTTTATCAAAACCAAAAATTATGTTTTCCTGTATTTTCTAAAATTACATTCTTTTTGTAGTTGTTTATTATTTCAGTCGTCAATCATTTTTCGCTCAAATCAATTAATGATAATAATAATAATAATAATAATAATAATAATAATAATTATTATTATTATTATTATTATTATTATTATTATTTAGTGAATGAAATTACAAAAGACTCCAACATGACTGATTTTATGAAGTTCTTAATACTAAAGCCAATAATAATAATAATAATAATAATAATAATAATAATAATGTTTTGACTCTTGGCCCTGCCTGCCATAATTAACACAGATACTATGCTATGATCACAGCCAAAGGGTCACAACATTACAATCTTCAATAAAAAAAATTTGCTTTAATAATAAATACGAAACCTGCATGAATTAAGATATCATATTTCAGCCTCCTTTACGACTGGACCACGCCGTAGGGCACTATTATGTATGGTATATAATCAACAGAATTTTGGTTCTATAATAATAAATGCGAAATCTTCCTTTATATTTAAGCTTATTTTACGACCGGGCAACGCCAGGGTGCGTGGTAATTACGTGGAAATCTAGAGCTGGATAATCGTAGAATGCGATTTGTTTCATTGCGTTTGTGTTAAATTCAAATTATGATCCTCACAATATGTGTAGGGTTGCAATTCAGTTGAAATATAATCTCACTGCTGATTTGGTTCTAGATTTTGCTGCTTGTATGAAAATCGCTCCAGACCTAGCATAAAACCACTTGATGTAAGGACCTAAGAAAAACGAAAGATGATTATTGCAAACACAGGAGATATCTATCTATAGGTAGGGTGCAAACGGTCTGCAGGTAGAGAGCTCCATAATCCTGAAGTTTTCAATATTCTCATAGTATTGTTCATCATTAAACTGAAAATCTATTTCATTAATCCCTATCCACAAGTAGATTTTAGCCTTAAAAAGTGGGCTTCATTATTATAGCGTCTCACTCCATCTCGAAGTCCATCGTCGGGCAGTGTCCAAAGCATCTCTTAGATGTTCATCGGAGCATAACTCGCTTAGAGAACAGTCTATGTTTATAATATATAATTTATAATAAAGAAGACCACTGCTTTATCGTTATTTTCATCGCAAGTGTTCGTCTGAGCTTTAATCTATGGCCCTTCTCGCCAAACTTTAACGAGAAACACTTGTCTAGCTGAAAACACTATCAATAATTTCTCCCACTCTTTATCCGGGCCTAAACCTAAACGTAGATTCCATGAACAAAGTTTCTTTCTTAGAATCCCACACCTGTGGAACTCTCTTCCATTTGCCTGTTTTCTGGCTGACAATAATATGGTCGTCTTCAAGTCCAATGTAAACAAGTTCTTGATGAGCTGTTCCCCTTAAGTAATCCAATTTACCAAATTTCCACTGCTAATAATCACTACGACATTGTCCTATTGACCACTGTACACTTATTAACTCTTATCCTCGAGTTGCCTCCGGGCTTTGATAAGTAGTGACTCCTTTGTAAAAAAATGTGTGTGTTCTATTGTCTACATTTTGTCGCCGAGTGACCCAAGCGCCCTGTACATAGTTCCACTTGTGCAGGTTTTCCCATGTTTTAGCAAACTTCACTGGGTTAAATGTCACCCAGTTTTTCTGAGAGAGTTCATGGCCTACAGGGAGGTCTTCTTTCAGTGCCGGAAGGGCCTCGTTGTTGTTTTTGACTCAACCATTCCAATGTAGGTGAAAGGACTCTGGTGTTGTTCGTCTGAGGCCTGTGATAGTGGAAAAACTCTTGCGACATGGTAGTCACTCCGGTCTTCATGATGTTCAAGTAATGGTTGAGGAAAGTCGTGGCTCGGCATCGCTATCACCTCTAGACGAATCTGTGGTGGAGCGATTCTGGACATCCTGTAGACAGGTAGCAGTTGGTTGATTTCAGGTTGCCGGTAATTGTCTTGCATGCCTTGTTAAGTTCGATGTCAATTTTTGAAACATGAGTGCATCGAGTAGCACAGCGCTAAAAAAAAAACAATAGAAGAGAATAGAATAAGTAATTCATCTTTATTTTATATATTAAATAACTCGGATCCATAAAACTATACTCCAATAAATTTTTTTTTGTGTGTATTTTTTTTTTCATTTTCACCCCAAACAAGGCACATTGCCACTTTGAAGTAGGGGGCTACTATCGGGTACATAAGTTGCAGGGATATTATGAAGGGAGATGAGCAGCAAGATGGCTGTTCACATTACACTTGAACTTCTGCATGTCAGTACAGTTGGGAAAGCAGAACTCCGGAAGGGAGTTCCAAAGTATAGCAGTTCTGGAGAAGAAACTATTGGAGTAGAAGGCTTTCTTACACCTAGGGATCTCTACTGTGTAGGGGTGGGATTTAGCTGCTTGTCGGGTTTGTCGGGTGTATTTACGTCGATGGGGCACAAGTGCTTGTAGTCCGTCGGAGCATTCACCATTAAAATGTAGAACAGGCAGAGGGATGCAACATTTCATCGATGGGACAGAGGCTGAAGCTTAGATGACAGTCCAGGACCTATCAGGTTGGCGACTCTCTTTTGAACCCTGTGAGAGGCAAGTAGCACATGCACCAGCCCAAATATGATAACAGTACTCCTTACATGGGCGAATGGTAGCCTTATAGAGGTACAGGATACATTCAGACGCTAGCAGCTTTCTAGCACGGTAGAGAGAACCCGCCTTCCCCGCAGCAGCCTTGCCAATGTACTCAATGTATCTGTTCCAACTCATGATATCTGTGAATTATCTTAGAGTTTAAAAGAAGTATTTTCAGATAATGTTTTTGGCCATTGCTATTGGTGGTAGAGAAGGTTTCTTGTAATTATTGAAGAAAACAAGCTTAGTCTTGGCAGCATTGAATGTGACCATCGATTTTTGTCTCCATTTCACTACAGATTGGAGGTCATCCTCTAGTGTTTATGCCATTGCCTTAGATATGTGCCTGTTATAGAACGTGGTGTTTTTCTCTGCTTTGGTGATAAGTGTTAACTCACACACACACACACACACACATACACACACACACACGCACACACATATATATATACATATATATATATGTATATATATATAAATATATATATATATATATATATTAGTTTTAAATATAACAGGCGGAAGTCTCTCGAGAGCTCTTTCAGCTATCATCTCATCAGGAGAAAATCCTTAGTGTAAAAATAATAATATTACGTCGAAAGAGTTCTATGGGAAACTATTGAATGTGCCAAAAATTATATATATATATATATATATATATATATATATATATATATATATATATATATGAGTTAACACTTAATCATGATATATATATATATATATATATATATATATATATATCATGATTCTTTGAGGGGTACAAAATTTATATAACAATCATGAAGGAAAGACTTAAATTCATGATTAAAAACGTTTAAAATAAAGTCAACATTTAAAATAAAAGTAACGGGTGAAGAGAAGAGAAGAAAAAATGCGGGAGTCAGCTGACCGGTTTCGCCCTCACTTTATCAAAGCTGTATCAAGGGATTTGTTTTGGAGAAAAAAAACTAATGGGAATCGAAAATATGTACAAATAAAATCACGTTACGTTATGTATGGAGAAAAAAATTGGGGAAAGCGTTTAAATCCAGCAACGTTATATTACTCGAAGATCCTAGAGACTAATCACGCTCAAACTTAACAGGCATTCCTTCTGTTAACAGAGGGAAGTCCTTCTCAACTAAACCTAAACAGTCTCCAAGATCTTTAAGTGAAATAATTAGTGAGCACGACTAAAGATTGAAAAAGAGTTTCTTCCACATTAAAAACCGATCTTGTGTCTAACTCTACCCTCTTGGGAAGGCAAGTAAACAAAACAAATAGAAAAAAGGTCCTTGGCCTTCGAGCCGGAATCAATGTGTAGTATCTGTTCTGATGCTACACTTAAGTAAATTTATTCTTGGTCAATAGGGAAGCCCTCTATACTGAAATAATTTTTATTTTTGGCTACTGCCAGAGTGCCCCTTTTGTCCTGTTTTTAGGAGTTGGTGTTCCCCTACACAACAAACGGCCTTGTGTCACATTATGCTTTCGTGGGGGAGCAAATGAATACCAATAGAAAAAAGGGCTTTTAATAGGAATGATATGTATGAATGACCTGCCTGATAAAATTGTCTCTGAGATGGGTGTTTTTGCTGATGACACCACGCTCTATAGCAGGCACATAAGCTTGTTTTCTTCAATAATTACAAGAAACTGGCATGCAGAAGTTCAAGTGTAATGTGAACAGACATCTTGCTGCTCATCTCCTTTCATAATGTCCCTGCAACTTATGTAGCCGATAGTAGCCCCCTACTTCAAAGTGGCAATGTGCCTTGTTTGGGGTGAAAATGAAAAAACAATATACAAAAAAAAAATTATGTGAATATAGTTTTATGGATCCGAGTTATTTAATATATAAAATAAAGATGAATTACTTATTCTCTTCTCTTCTATTGTTTTTTGTTTTGTTTTTTGTTTGTTTGTTTGCTTGTTTTTTTTTTCATTCATATCTCCTAACTGTACTGACATAAATTGAATCGGATTCGTAAACGTTCAACAGGTGCCGGTTAATGTTGATCGGTTCATTTTTTTCTGCGTGGAGGAATTCAATGACCTACCTTTGTTTCTGAAGCACGTCCATGACAGAGGTTGTTTTCTTAGAGTCTAAGGCCGTCAATATCTGCAACAGAGAGATGAAACTTTCAGGTAATGAATGCATAAGTCCTTTCATCACAACAATGCAATTTGCAATTCCCTCTGAAGTATTCGAACGGAATAAAAAAAATAGGAGACATTACTTTTGGAAGGTACTTCGTAGTAAGCTAGGGATATCGCGTTTGTGCTTAAAAGAGTTGAGAAATATCAAAAGAGATTTGCTGTCGCTTATATCTCATAGATGTGCGTAGTAATCGTCGGTTTGACACGTCTAAATAACAACACCTCATCAAGAAAAAACACCAATAAAAATGCTAAGATAGTACGCCAAACGCATAAATAAACGCTTTTAACTCGAGAAAGTGGAAGGAAGAAGAAAAGCAGGTGTGAAAAGAAAATTGACTACTTTCATTTTCGCTTTGCAAATCATTTTTGTTTACAATTTCGCCCTGACAAGTCTTAATTGGTAACCTGTCTCGATAAATGCAACTTTACGCCCAACGCTGCAGAAAGAAACACGCGAACGCGAAATATAGAAGATGCCGATAATAATGACGCTGATAACAAAAATGGAAACAACTATAACAACAACAACGACAAAGAAAGACTAGTGCGTGTGGCTGACGCTAGGTGGAGACACGATACTCATCAATTAAGCCGCTTTCTTCTCCCTGAATCTTTCGTTTGACAGTTCGTTTATCTTTTGTTTCTGCATTCAAAAGACATTTTTATTATTTACTTCTTCGTCTTCGCACTATTTCTCTCCCTAACACACACACATGCACACAAACACACACACACACAACACACACACACCTATATATATATATATAAATATATATATATATATATATATATATATATATATATATATAACAGAGAAAAATAGTTTGCTTGAAGCATTGCTGGTAAATAGATGCGGAGTAGTATAAGAAGGCTACAGCAATGTTATATTGGTGTGACGTATGAACAAAAACGAAGAAACGAAAAAGGTCTCATTTATGCATTTTATATATATATATATATATATATATATATATATATATATATATATATATATATATTTCATGATTTTTTTATGGGCACAGAATTTATATATCGCAATCATGAAGGGAAGACTTTTATAATTCATGGTTAAAAACGTTTTAAAATAAAGTAAACTGGGTGAAGGGGATAAGAGAAGAAAAATAATTGGGGAGTCAGCTGACCGGTTTCGCCCTCGCTTTCTCAGAGCTGTATTGAGGGGATTTTGTTTTGAAAAAAAGGGGAAAGTAGTCAGTGTACTTAGATAAACCAAGCCAATTACTGTGGTGGATATTAAAGTCACCAAATACATGTAGAATCTAGGGAGAGTGCTACATCTATGCTGTCAGAGACGTGATTAGTTAGAGTACAGTCTTGTGTCGAGGGAGAGCGATAAGGAAAGTATAATTAGAGAACGCTGTATTGTAAAATTGGTCTAAAACATACGAAGGTCATTTGTATTCTAATTTAGATTCCCTGTCAGAATCCTTACGACAAAGTGGAAGATAACCAGACATGGTAAAGATGTCAGAGAGGGTGGAGGAGTGCAAGTTAGTTTCACTTAGCGCTAAAATATCCGAGGAGTTTGCTAGGAGAAATGATTCTACCTTGTCTAAATTAGTTCTTTCTAAGTCCACGGATATTTGTAAATATAAGCCTAAAGAGATGGGGCGAAGCTTTGTTCAAGTGTGCATCTGGTTTGATCGTTATTTTAAATTGAGCTGTTATTTTTGTAGTTTCTGTGCTAGGCAACGTGGATGTGCTTTGTCACCATCATGCTCTTTCACAGGAATGTGGTCTCGGAATGCCCACCGTAGATGGATGCAGGGCCCTTTTTCCACGTTCAACAGAGCACATCTCATCAGTTGTATAATATCATCAGTTGTATAATATCGGGATGGTTGTACATCCCGATATTATACAACTGGTGACAGATCAGCTACTCTAAGTGCCACCAAAGAGTTAGGACTCATGTACTGGCAGTCGGAATACAGCAGCCAGAGAAACTGTCACTCCGGTACCATCAAACCTATCAGATAAATCCAATCATGTTAGTATAAATGGCAAACAAGCACCCGGAAAATATCCAGTTTTAGGGAAAGGGAATGAGACAGGTCTGGGGGGCGGCGTTCATTGCCTAGTAAGACAACATGGCCAAGCACTTAGCGTTACTAATGGGTTCCTTTGATCGCACTATTGCTCCTGGCAAAGAAGAGTATCGAAGCCGGTCGATAGAACCTTTTACTCCTTAAGCAGTTTAGGTTTGCAAACCGGTGATTTGATCGACAAAGAGAGGGAGGTTGTCGACCAGGACTGAGCAGGCCTCCCTCCGTTTGGTGCCAAGACATATGAAGTCAGTGGCACCTGTTGAACATCTGAGTTTTCCTTCTCCTAGATGGATGACCTGATGGGTCCATCAGCACCGAGAGGGTTAGCCCCGCGCCTGGTTTCAAAGCCAGGTATTTCTACACCCCCGCATGTGTAGTTAGGATTAATCGAGTTTGTATCAAAGGCAGTTAGTATCTGCTATTAAGTTACACTCCTAAAAGTAAGATTAAGATTGGAAGATGGGTTTATTCACCCGTTATGTGTTGAAAGGCTTGGGGGTATGCATGAGTAAGGGGTGTATATTTGGGATTAGTATCTACTAGTGTTAAACAAGGATTAAATATGGTTTATGGGTTAATAAATGCATTGGAAAAAGTGTAGTGTAAGGAGTGTGCAGTTCAAAGTGAGCTTCGAACTTCAGATTTTATTTTTATGTACAAAAAATCACCAGTACTTTTGCCATATAAGAGAAAGAAAATATAGAGCTTCTACTTAATATAACTTAAGGCATAAGTTTAAATTATGGCTAATAGATATCCATCTTATAGATAATCTATAGTATATATTCTAGTATATGTAATTATTATAGATAATGCATGTCTAATATAAATAACTGTAAATGTTAAGAACCGGAAGTTAAGCCTCCTCTCCCATGGTAAGTGCAAAAAGCGATGTATGTGATTTTATAACAGCTTTGGGAGAAGGGCAATTGTTTTTTTTGTTCAGTTGAGACAAAAGAGATGATCTAATCGACAAGAATATTGTGTTAGTATACAATAGGATATACAAGAATTAGGGTAGGCTTCAGGGTTATAAGGATTTATGTTTATCATGCAAAACAGACACAGGCAATCTTGGAGGCATACTAATCAGTCCTTTTAAATCGATATGTAGAAAAGTTATTTCAGTATAAGGAGCCATATACTTACAAGTATGGGCCTTCTATTTAAGTATACACTTAGTTAAGGAATGATAATTTAAGAGCTTCAAAAGAGTGAAGAAGTATCAGACAATTAAGAGCACGAAATGAAAAGTGTAAATAAGTTTACACAACTTAGTAAGTAAGGATTAAGTAGTAAGAGGTATGCCTTGAACGAATGTTTGCGTTCAGCATTATGGGCAGCTATGTTTCCACTTGTTTTCAACCTGTGCTCAGTACTTCAGCATCTCAGTACGATGATCTTTTCGTAGATTTTTTTGAAAATTTATATATTTTATAAAGATAGAAAAAATTATTTTTGATAATTTATATATTTTATAAAGATAGAAAAAATTATTTTTGAAAATTTATATATTTTATAAAGATAGAAAAAAATATTTTTGAAAATTTATATATTTTATAAAGATAGAAAAAATTATTTTTTTTAATTTATATATTTTATAAAGATAGAAAAAATTATTTTTGAAAATTTATATATTTTATAAAGATAGAAAGTTTTATTTAAGTTCATTATGCTACAACTTTACAGTAACGGCATAAACAGTTCACGCGAGCATAAGTAACATGCAAAGCTATAGGAATCAGATATGAGGTATCACACACGACACAACTAGCCACTTCAATAATCAAGTCAAAATCCAATGGAAAAACACGACGTACTACTGACACAACTCGCCACTTCAATAGTCAAGTCAATAGTCTGCTTGCAACACACGACAGACTGTTGACACAAATCGCTACTAATATAGTCAAGTCAAAAATCTAACTGCAAAACACGAATGACTGCTGACACAACTCGCCACTTCAATTTTCAAGTCCGCAATCCAACAACAAAACACGACTGACAGATCACATAACCCGCCACTTTAATTATCAAGCCCAGAGTTCGCTTGCAAGACACTATGAAGGGTTAACACAACTCGCCACTTCAATAGTCAAGTATAGAATCCACTTGCAACACACGACGCACAGCTGACACAATTTGCAACTTAATAGTCAAATCCAAAATTTTACTGCAGCACACAATGCACTACTGGCAAAACCTGCCACTCTAATGGACAAATCTGAAATCCTACTTTAAAATACGACACACAGCTGACACAACTCGCCACTTTAATAGTCAAATCTAAAATCGGATTGCATCACACGACGCACTGCTGACACAACTCGCCATTCAATAGTCAAATCCAAAAATCAAACTACAAAACACAACGCCCAGGTGATATAATTCGTTACTATAGCAGTTATTGAACGCACTACTGAAACTACTTTCTCTAGTCAAATCTAAAATCCTATTGCAAAAGACGATCTTTTCTTTGTACGTGTGTCTGATACCATATATTCTTGAATATATCATACAGACCCTAACCCTAACCCTAACCCGACAGACCTCATCTCACTATCTCGTTTTAGACATCCAGCACCCGGGATACAATTCAGTTTACAGACCCCGCACAAAAGTCTACGAACAACGACGGCAAGCCCTCAACCTGTACTTGTTGTAGCTCTGGGATCTGTTTGGCAAGATTATACTCGCCTTATAACCTTTAATTCACACTGACAACATATAGTTCATGGAAACTAAAAAGCTGTATCAAAGACGATTTCGATTGAATCGCTGCCGAGAGTTTTTACCGGCAACCTAAAATCGACCAACCTGTCATCTATCTACACGATGTCCGAAATCGCTCCACCGCAAATGACAAGTAGAACAACGACAATTGTCAATCTGCAAAACTTTGGCACTGCCATAGGCCTCAGACGAAACAATACCAGAGTGTTTTCGCTTGCCTTGGTGGAATGAATCAGTCAAAGACAACAACAATAAGGCTCTTCTGGCACTGAAGGAAGATCTCCGAAAGAATGAGTAACACTCAACTGGACCCAAGCGTAGGTTGCCAAAACATGGGACAACCTCCATGTGTAGGGCTATGTACAGGGAAGTCGGTGTCCTCGCAGCGCTGACGTGCAAACTATCACACACATTGTAGCAAAATGTAGTAGGCAAAAATCAGGAACAAAGATAGGAAATAGTCAGTTTCGCCCTGCACCGCCCACCTCTGGGAGAGAAGGATTTCTTGGCTGTAATGACTGTAGAGAAAGAAGAAGGAGACAGAAAAAAAGGCATTATAATATATTGAAGTGAATTTGTGACAATGAAAAGACGCAAGAATTAAGCTGACTAGATGTACTGGTTATATTTGTGAAAATGGGATATAGAAATCATCATTCAAACAGGCGGTAACAATTGCCAAGTTGTCAACGACACGGACTGATCAACTAAATGTTCTATGTTCGAATTCCGTTCGTTCCACAAAAATCACTTTCAATTAGGATGTTGACAACTTTCTCGTGGTCCCTCCTGTAAGTACTCGATGTCTTTCTAGAAATAATACTGACTAGAAAAATATCGGGGAAACCAATGCCAACAATAGAATCTCCAGATTTATACGATATGGTGGCTATCTACACGAGTTCAAAAGGCTCCGAGACATATAATGCATATTGTTCTGCCGAGGAGTGCGCAAAATCGTCGAAAGCTGAAATTGGAGTTGTGACACGAGTGGGGATGAACTGTGGTCCAGTTAATGAAGATGACGATTTGCTGTCATCACACGGCCGACAATACAACAGCGAACACTGCATATCAACTTATGAAAATAGCAGAGGCTCGAACGGATATACAACGAGTTCTGAGATGATACAGACAAAGGGAAACAGTTTTTGTCTATAAATTACAATATTTTTCAAAAGAAGAATGCCTCCTCCTCAAATACGACGTCGTATTAAAAACTACATTGTTAAAAAAAAAACAGACAATATTTCACTTGGACGCTGAACATATCGTTCCTTCGATCTCATTTTCGGAAGTTAAAAATTCCATGCTTTCTTTAATTCAGGAGTCGGCAATCTCCGGTCCGCGAACAGAATCCGATTCTCGGGAAAAATTTTGCCCCGCCACCTTAATCAGGGCACGGTATAAATAAAGATTTTTTTTGTAAAAAATGCGTGTAATTTTTTTTTTATATTTCTGCATGAATGAACTAAATGATCTCGTTTAAATATCATATTATGTTTAATACTTGTTTTCCTCGAACTCACAGAAAATGTATTTACATATTTAGTAGCATTGTTGTCCTCCAGATACGTTGACACACCAGCTCTCTTCAGATCACCGGAGTTAAGCAACGTTGAGCCTGGTTAATACCAGATGGGTGACCATTTGGGAAGTCTAGGCTCTGTATGTGCTCTCCGCTTATCTCGGCATTGTTTCCAGTCGTCTTGTACCTCAACTTGCCACTGGTATGCAACAATGTTGACTCAGGAGAGGCGTGGTTGGAGATTGCGCAACTCTTGCCACACAAATTTCACGCGCAGGCACCCTTACAGTGGGTATCCATAGTCTGTCAAGACTGAAGGAAGCCTATTTTTGTCCTCCAGAAGTTCACTCATTTTACGTAACTGGGCAGGGAGAGATATCGAAATTCGCATCTCAAAAACATGGACTGCATTGGTTAAGCTGCGGTTGGTATGGACTTCAAAACTAACTGAAAAATTTAAAAGGTAGATTTTCAGAGCAGTCGTGGAAGCTGTCCTTTTTTTACGGTGCTACAATCGAACACTCACCAAAAGATTGGAAAGATTGGGTTGCTATGAACAGTGTAAAATATATAGTGGCAAAATCATCAGACGAAGCAGCAAATTTATGGCAACCTACCTGCGATATCTACCACCATCAGGGAGCGACGTCTACGATTTACCGATCACTGCCAGAGGAGCAAGCAAGAACTGGTGAGAAAGGTATTGCTGTGGACTCCAGGGCACGGCCATACGAGCATAGGACGACCTAGATCCACGTATATTCAGCAAATTGCGCATGATGCAACTGTGGTCCTGAAGATCTGAAGAATATGATGGAAGATAGAGAAATCTTGAGAGAGAGAGACAGGGAGAGAGAAAGAGATAGATAGATAGATAGATAGATAGATAGATAGAGGTTGCCTTCCATGACAATGTAGCGCATGAAGCCCTCCTCCTATAATAAGCATGGCTTTTTAACCCTCACAAAGGTTACCGACCCTTACCTTAAGTACTAGAAATGGGATTGCTCTAAGGATTTTAACGATTGG
Source organism: Euprymna scolopes (assembly GCF_053919585.1). Taxonomy (NCBI): domain Eukaryota; kingdom Metazoa; phylum Mollusca; class Cephalopoda; order Sepiida; family Sepiolidae; genus Euprymna; species Euprymna scolopes. The sequence continues at coordinate 28,786,844 of NC_136504.1, forward strand.
CTGATGCTGACATGCATTGTTTTCGCTACAATTATAGACTATGATTTGTTGAATAGTAGAATTATATTATTTTTACTGGTTTTCTGATATTTTAGATTACTAATGTATGTTGTTGGCAAAACATATTTTGCTCCCCTGACAAAAGAAGAGTGGACCTGTAAATTTAACCTTGTCCATTTATCCGTTCGTCCGTTCGTCTGTCCGCACTTTTCTCAATAACCGAGCCTTGAAATTTTTTGAAATATTAAACATGATATGAGTAAAAACGTATCAGAACGGATTTTCCGGGTAAATTCTGGTTGCCCCCACTAGGGGTGCCTTCCAGGTTAAAATGGTTAAAATTGACACTTTTGTGCTTATTTAAAAAAAAAAATGATCATTTGGATTTTTGTAAAACTTTCTGAAAAGTTGTAACTAACTGATTTCTATATAATTTTGTTTGTCTATACTTCACAGTAACTCTTGGGTGTACCCCAAGGGCTCCTTTAGGGCTTATAAAACACTCCATTTTTTTTTTTTTTTTTTTTTTTACTATTTTTCCATATTTGTCCAAAATTTTCTGTGCATGTATATTTAGCAGTTTTACATGGCGCTGAACTCAAATTGAAATATGTTAAGGCCTTGGAAACTTTTGCGGCTAAATGGGGAAGGGGGCGCAAATGATGGACTCATTCATTTCTTCTTTTGTTTTTGCATGGTGGAGAACTCGAATTTACAACGCCTAAAACTGCACCGTTTATTCATTTTCACCAGGATTTGACGTCCCCTGGGGATGTTTTGGAGCTAAATGGAGGGGGGGGCAAATGCTGAACTTAGTCATTTTCTTATGTTTTGTTGGCTGTGCATTCACAGGGAACCATGCATGCTTCACTTGTTTTATCTTAAAAACATATTTAGAATAAAAAAACATACTTACGATGATATGTGTTCACAAAAAATAAATGGATAATGCCGCAAAAATGTAGTCGATTCTGTCACATGATCTGATTTTTTTTTTTTTTTTGCGAACCAACTTAACACAAATACTTGATCTTTTGGAGAGAAATGGATAATGATTTTCATGATTTAACAGTACAACAATACCTTAAATCAGGTGTAGCGATCTAAATAACACCCAAAACGTAAAGTATTATTGTCTAGTGTTATTAATTAGAAAATAAGAAACAAATAGCGAAATTAACTCATTCTGATTACTTATAAAAATATTTTATTCTAAATCGTTCAAGTATTTAATACGTAAGGATTGATTAAGAACTAACAGGCCATCTGGTGTTGCCCGGTTGTAAAATGCGCTTTATACGATTTAACTTATGCAGATTTCGTATTTATTATTAGAAAGCCAATACTTTATTGATTATTATATTGTATCAACTATATATTGATAGTGATTTCCAAATTAAATATATATATATATATATATATATATTATTTTATTTATATATATATATATATGTTTTCTGACAACTTTTTCGAATCTATGTGTATAGTAAAACACCCCCTTTTTTCATTAAATTGTTAGGTGAAAGTGCAGAATAGTTAAAAAGCCCCCCCATCCCTGTTAAAAATGTCTTTCTAAATAATATTATTTCAATACGGTACAACCAACATTTATTTATAAGATAAAAAACAAGGAAATGTGTTAACTAAAATTTAATGTACGCTTTATTTAAGTTCATATCAAAACTTTAATTAAAACTGATTAGTTAATTAATTTTTAAGATAACTTTTGTTGTTCGTATGTCTCTGGAGAGAATAGAGAATTTATTATTTCATTTCCCATTTCAGTCGTATAAATTATTTACAGCTAAAATGTTATAAAGCAACAAACAAAAGCTTTCCAGCAAGGTGGCGCTACATGTCACACGTCTCACAGGTCACTGACACGAGGTCATGACATGTTTACATGTTTTAAAGAACAATGAGCAAAGGATTATGGCCACCACATTTCCCAGACTTGTCATCATGTAATTTTTATCTCCAGGGGAACTTTAGAATTAAAGGTTTATGCAAATAACCCTTACAATCCAGACCAACTAAAGTAGAACATTATCAACTCTACCAGGAGAATTACCAGAGAAGATCTACAGGCAGTATCTGCAAACGTTGTTTAACGTGCCCAGAAATGCTTAGATGTCAAAGGAGATTACTTCCAGCATTTTGTATAACACTGCTGGTAATTTTAACAATAAAAGAATGTTCCTCCTTTCTAATACATTTTTCTGGGCTATTTTAAATGAGCCACCCTCTGTATATATACATATATTTATACATATAAATAAATAAATATATGTTGTGTCTGCATAAATAATTAACAAGAACATGGAATGTAGATGTATGCAATAATATATTAGGAAGAAAAATTATATACATATTTACATATCTTCAGATATACTTCAGTTGGAGATATTCCGGCAGGTGGCGTGTTGCATGTCTTACTGGGGGTAACATAGGCGTCTTGCCTATTTGGCGGTCGTTGCTGAACTCCCCCAGTATTAGTGATTGATACCTTTATATATCTCACTCACCCACCTATGTTAATTAGTGGGCGTCTCCACAACAATATATATATATATGTATATATATATATATATATATATATATGTATATACATATATATATGTATATATATATACATATATATATATATATATATATATATATATATATATATATATATATATATATATATATATATCCTCAATCTGGCATCAATTGAAATGGATGGCTCTCATCTAGGAGAAGCTTTACTCCTGATCTGAAATGGAACACATACATCAAGTATGTTGCCAAGGTCGCTGGAAAGATGGTGGGATCCTTCTACCGCTTCAGAAGATATCTCACTACTGATGCAATTCTCTATCTATATAAAATCCAAGTACGCCCAAGGATAGAATACTGCTGCCATATCTGGGCAGGAGCTGCTAAAAACAGCCTATCCTGCCTTGATAGAATACAAAATAGACTTCGTGGCTTAGTGGGGGATGCCCTTTTCTCTACCCTGCAACCTCTCTCCCACAGAAGCGACGTTGCGAGCCTGTCTCTGTTTTATCGTAATTTCCATGGCAGGTGCTCGTCTGAACTTCAATCTCTGGTCCCCCTCGCCAATCTTTTACGAGAAACACACGTCTAGCTGAATCCACTGTCAAAAACTTTCCCCACTTTTTATCTATGCCTAAATCAAAACGTAGATTCCATTAACAAAGCTTCTTTCTTAGAACTGCGCGCCTGTTGAACTCTGTTCTGTCTGCCTGCTTCCCTCCTGACTACAACTTGGATGTCTTCAAGTCCAACGTGAACAAATTCCTGATGAACCACCCCCTTAAGTAGACACTTTAAATATCCACACTAACGTACTGTACTTACCCTGAGTGGCTGCCGGGCTTTGATAAGTGGTGACCACCTTTTAAAAAAGAAATATATATATATATATATATATATATATATATATATATATATATATATATATATATATATATATATATATATAATACTTCTTAAAGTTCCAAATATCACGTTTTTTCAGTTGGTAATGTATTACTTTTCAAAAGGTAACCATTACAATATTGTTTTGTTCACGACTAACAAGTCTACGAAATTATGTCGATGTTGTATTTATTCATCAAATGTTTACCTTAAAAAACATAGGAAAACACATTTTGAACAACTTACATGGTTCATGCAATTTTTGTCATTACGAAGATTACGATCATACTTTAACTAATTTCAATTATTTGCGTATTTTCGTGAATTATTATTGTAATTTTTTGTTTATATTTAATTTAAAGACGTTTTGTGTGTTGACTTGTTTTATGTTTTATTTTACTATTATTTATTATTATTTTTAAGTTATACAAATTGCTATATTTTTTATGTATTTTTTCAGTTAGATTGTTCTGAAGAAGGTCAAACTCCACGTCGTATTTAATTTTGTTTACTTTTTAAAAAGCTTACGAACCGAGAAAAGTTAATATTTTAAATTTGGAGAACTATTATATTACCATAATATATATGCCCTAAACGCCCAAAATGCATTTATTGAGCTTGCACTTTTTCAAAATGTATATAAAAGTTTTTTTTTATATAAAAAAACGTCTGAATTATTAAAAGTTGTTTAATCTGAGAACGTTTCAAGAAAATGATTAACCTATATATACATATACATATATGTGTGTATGTATGTGCACCAGTATGCAACATAAAGTACGGTTTGGCAAACAAATTGAGCTTAGGTATTTGGACAATATGCAACAGACTGATTATTTGTCATATCGGTTAAGCTATGGATGTGTCTGCCTACATACTACGTCCTGTCGTGGCTGGGTCTCTATGTTACATTTAGTTTATCTCGATGTTTCAAGCTTTTCCGATATGGCCTATGCCACAATTAGTCTCCAATTGTATTCAGTGCTGAACTGTCGAAAACATCTACCATGATTCTGATTACCACCAGAGCGTCGCCAACTTCATTGTCGTAAAAATTATACTTGGTTCTACCGCTTAGCCATTGTTTAATCATTCACATATGTATCATGGGAACTTGGCAGTATTTGCTGATTCTTGTAGAGGGACTATATTATGCGCCTTTGAATGTCGTGTCAAACTTCTTGCGGATTTACATACCAGTCCACAGATATTACAACAATACTTGGGTGGTCTGGGTGGCAGCACGTCCTCATCAAATTGTTGGTCTTGTCTAACTTTGTGTGACCTCACGTGGTTCAGCAAGCCAGCTTTAGACAGAAATGAATCAGATTGTATATTTCAGTTCTTGTTGAAAGTCAGCAGTATCTCCAGATTCATCCTCCTTTCTGAGAGCACGTTTTAGTACTGCAAGCTTAACACGTTCTTCTTTAAAGTTTCTGCACCCTAGCCGTTGATATAGAGACTGGGTAACAGCATTAGAAGAGTCATCAAGTAATTGTTGCTTGTTTTTGTACTAATTTTATTTTTTTTTTAATTTTACTCACCGAAAACAACGCACATTGTCACTTATGAAACAGCGCGTACGAGCACCTGTGAAATTATCAGCTGCAGGAGAAGGATAAATGACTAGCAAATGTATTAACAGTAGCAGCAGTTGTTTAGGCACTATGAAAATTAGCAATCGTGCGTGGGCTTGCGTAACAGGAAAAAGAAAAAAAAAGGACTGCTCGTGGTCGGCAGTGAAGCAAAGTGAGATCAGGGCGAGATGGACGTGCCACTACATACTGGCGGCAAGAGACTTATAAGCTGGTGTTGAGCCTGCAGGGTTTTTTTTTATCCCATAACAGACGAAATGGATAGTAAAAATAAAAATAAGAAGCAGGTATTGTTTGGAAAGTAACAGTAATTAATGCCTTTTGCTAAGCGAGTAAAAAAAAAGCCGTGTCGGATTTATTTATTTTATTTGTTTGTCCTTGCGACAGTACCCAGGTTACACTGAGGTGTAATGGTTTAGTGTTAAGAGTTGTTTCTATGTAGGAAGTTGAGCAGCGAGACATCTGTTTGTCTTATATCTAAATTTCTGTACGTTATAAGACTCATGAAAGCAGGAAACAAGGAAGGAATTCAAAAGTCTAGCGAGGGAAGAAACTATACATTTTTTTGTTATATAGGTATCATTCTCTTGAAAGGACGAGGTTTGGTTGTTTCTCAGATTAATCAAGGATATTTGCATCGGGAAGGCATCACTGCTATGGGTTCACCAGAGCACGCTCCATTAAAATACTTGTAAAACAAGCAAATTGATGCAACCTTGCGGCGATGGGATATATATATATATATATATATATATATATATATATATATATATATATATATATATAGCCTTTGAGACTTTACACGACCGGTCGCCACAGTCGATTGGAAATGTCTTGGGGCAACTAAAAGTCGTAAATCACTCGCCCGCCAGTCGATAAAATTTCTTTAAATTAAAGAAACGGGAAAAACTCATTTATTTTACGACCCTCAAATGTGCGGTGACTTAGAATAGCCTATGTCTTATCATTTGTGAATTCTTTAATCTCTAGCTGTGAGACCGTAGGCATATCTTAGTGAAAAAAGAGTGGTCACGCTAAAGGTTAACAAGAGGTCAAATTTACACATTCGGCGTGTAGTCAAAATGTCGCCTTCATTAAGCTCTCTGATTTTGAAATTCATTTGGAAAAAAAATTATTCGACACTACAACTACATACACTTCATGCTTACAAAAGTAAAGACGAATATTCAAAAGAGGAAAAAAACGCATCGTTCCATCAAGCACGCACCGAGAATTAAATTATACAACAAGTAAGTAATCATATTTTTCTCAATTTCACGATTTTACTCATTCATCCAAAGTTTTCGCTTCAGTTTTGTTTCCTCGTAAACAAACATTTTTTATTCCAGGGACGATGAAAATGTATCAGGATATAAACAAATCTGGACATGAATTATAAAAATGTAAACACATAAAAATATCAAGACTGCTGATTATTAGTAACATGTTATACATGATATAATATTTCGACTTGCCTTTTAAAAAATAAAAATATAGAATAAATGTATAAAAACCTTTATTGCTTCATTAACAAAGCTATTTAATTACTAGATTAATCTATATAAATTTCGCTGAAATATTCAATGCTATATGATGCTAAATGTCCATTTTTTATTATGATCTCGCTTCGAGTTTTGTTCAGTAATTATCTCGCTTCGAGTTTTGTTTAGTAACTATTTCTGATTCTTTTGAGCTGCTGGGATGATTGTGTGTTTCAGAATATTTTTCAATTAGAGACTTCATATTGAAATGTTTTAATGAAAAAATGAATCTCTAATATTTGTTTTCCATTTTAAAAATATATTTATTTCAAGTGTGTGATTTTACATTATGTTTTCTTTTTGTATAAAGTTAGATATATTCGTTTTCTAACGGTACCAACAAACACAGTATTGAATTATTTATATTTCAATTGTCATTTTGATACTACGTATCAGCATCCGAAGAAATGATTCTTATTTCTATGGAACAATAATATGAATGATGCTATATAAAGAAACTGGTGTTGTATTTTAACGTTTTGTTGAATATTTACTGAAATGTTTGTAGTAATAAAATAGTTCATTTACAAGAGTTCAACAAATATGTTATTCTTAGTTTATACACACGGTAATTTCTTGAATTGTTGTAAAATTATTTACTATTATTGACTGAAACAAAGTCAGACGAGTAAAAATATTTTGGGGCAAGTAAATTTTCCCTCACACTCAACCAACGGTCGAGTGATGTTTTTTTTTTTCAAATTTCAAAGGCTATATATATACGTGGTCTCTCCCGCAAGTAATCGATGTCTTTCTAGAAATAATTTTGATAAATATCGAGGAAACCAATGTCAACAATAGAAGCAGCTGATTTATATGTCATGAATGAAGGTTATATACGGCGTAATCACGTTGACACACCGGTTCCTGTCAGATCACCGAAGTTAAGCAACGTTGAGCCTGGTCATTACTAAAATGGGTGACCAATTTGGGAAGTCCAGGTACTGTATGTAGGAGGACGTTGACACCTCTCTGAAAAAAAGTTGCAAAAACATAACGTCGTCATCTCCCCTAACGGGGATATACATGCGACTGGGGACCGCTTGTAAATTTCATACTCCCATGAAACTTCTCCTTCGGAGGAAGCCGGTTAAACCCTGAATAGGGTTGGTGCTGACTGCACACACACAATGAAGGTTACGTTGATACGGCGATTTGAGAGATATACAGATACAATCTAATTGAACACTGTTTACGAGGAGCGTGCAATAAGTAATGGCCCTGACCCACTTCCAGTTGTCTGATCTAGCTGAAATTTTGCAGGTGCAATGATTTATATTTCTATGGGTTATGTGGCAAATTACAGCTTTGAACTAATTGTGGTTTCTGTTTTACAGGTGTTTGAACTGAGTCAGGTGTGAAATGGAGCCTGTTGAATGTCGAGCAGTGATCCGGTTTTTGTATTTGAAAGGACGCACACCACAGAAGATTTTTGATGAAATGAAAAAAACTTCTCGTGATAATGCCCCATCATATGACCTTGTAAAACGCTGGAATTGTGAATTCAAACACGGCCAGAAGTCTGTGGAAAACAGCTCCCAGACCTGGTCGCCTCCCCTTCTGCCATTGATGAGGCATCTGTCCGTCAAGTTGAGGCTGCCATTTTGAAAGATTGGCGCATTACTATTCGCCAAATAGCCCAAGATGTCAAGATTAGTACAGGGTCTGTGGAAACTATCATTCATGACCATTTGCGTATGCATAAGGTATCTGCTAGATGGCTTCCCAGGTTGCTCACACCATTCCAGAAGCGAGAACGCGCCGAGTGCTCAAGGATGAATTTGGAAATGTGCCAAGAAGATGAGTCAAAGTTTTTTAAAAGACTGATTACACAGGATGAAACCTGGGTCCATCACTATGATCCAGATACCAAAGCCCAGTCAATGCAGTGGAAGCACTTGGACTCACTACCTCCAAAGAAGGCAAGGGAGCAGCCCTCCGCTGGCAAATCATGCTCAAAGTCTTCTGAGACCAGAAAGAAGTAGTGATGACAGATTTCCTGACAAAGGGTACCACAATTACAGGAGCCTATTATGCTTCCCTTTGGAGGAAATTAAGGCAAGCTATCAAAATCAAGAGGCGGGACAAGATCATCAAAGGTACTCTCCTCCTGCAGGACAACGCTCCGGTCCACAACTCGCATGTCGCCAGATCAGAAGCACCGGCGTGTGGTTATGAAATCCTTCCTACTCTCCTGACCTTGCACCCTGTGACTTTCACCTCTCCCCACCAATGAAGTTGTTTTTGAAAGGAAAGCGTTTCCCAGATGATGCAACCTTGATTTCTGAAGTCACGTCGTGATTGGAGGACCAACCTGAGGTGTTCTACAAAAACGGTCTCCAGAGCTGCATCAAACGATGGGAGAAATGCATAACTCTAGGTGGTTCCTATGTAGAGAAAGACTAATAACTGTGCCAAGTTTCGTTGCTCTACTTTTATGGGAAGTGGGTCAGGGGCATTACTTATTGCACGCTCCTCGTATCTAGAGATTTGAATTTTATTTTTACTCAGAAGGTGATCACATATCAAGGCCCAGGAGGCACTCTAGGATACGACCAGTCATGGTGGACTTTGTGTAGAACTAGATTATCTAAGATGACGACTTTGTAGGAATCTGTACATATTAGATTTGATTGAAGTCGACTATGTTATAGTCAGCCAGGAAGCAGACTCACGAAATTGCGTTCCACAGACGGGCAGTGCTAGGACAGAAACTCTGTTCATAGAATTTCTGTTTAGTTTAAGGCACAGATAGAGAGTTAAGAAGTTGTTTAGGTTTGTTGCAAGTATTTAACGGGGAGGGACCATAGATTGGGGTTCGCTCGAGCACCTACCATAAAAGTAACGGTAGCGCAGAGATAGAATCACAACGTTTCTGCACCGCAGATGTGACACGCTCTCATGTTTTGACAAGAGAGTCACCATTAATCAAGGCCTGAAGGCTACTCGAAGAGAAGGGTTAATGAATGTAAGGTGGTCGTATAGCAATCGTTAATGATGTGGATTGGATAGAATTTGGATTGTTTAAGGGGATGGCTTAACAAGAACTTGTTTATATTGAGCTTGAAGGCTACCATATTGTAATCGGCCGAGAATCAGGCCAGTGGAACAGTTTTCCACAGGCGGACATGTCTGCGTTCAGATTTAGTCATAGATAGAGAGTGGGAGAAATTGTTGATAGTGGTTGTAGCTAAACAGGTGTTTTTTTGTGAAAGTTCGTCTTCGGACGTATTTAACTGTTAAAAAAATATGGAATTGTAAAATATAGTTTATTACTGCAGACGCGTTATACCGGCATGTTTATATACCAATGTATAAAAAGTACCAAGTGCTTGATGCGTGTAACTTTATGTTAGCTTGGTTATGCGCATGCGTAGTATTATCTTCCTGCTCAGCGTTAATAAAACTGGCAGCAGCGAAAAAAATAAATAATGTTGAAATTGTCGCCATCTTCGGAGAAAGTGACAGCAATAATTTCCAAAATGTTTCACAATCATCGAAATATTGCAATGCTTGTCTTGTTGTTACGGTTGATATGACGACCAATAACGAAGAGATCGATTAAAGGAAGCTCTTATCTTTTTAATTTTATATTAAAAATAGTGTTTGTTTGTTTGTTTGTTTTCTTTTGGTCTGTATTGTTATAATATTTAAAATAGCATATATTTCGCTAAACGTTCAATTTGAATGGACGTATCGTATTTGAGATGCGTCCATCTATATCTACAAAAGTATTTGCAAATATGTCAATCTGCCACTCTTAAATATTTAAGTATGAAATAGCATCCTTGTCTATCTGTCACGCTAAAGTTATCCCTTAATTGTCCATTAATCTGTCACATTTCAGTTTGAAATGTTTTATGTTAGTTTCAAATTCGTTCGCACATTTCCAAGCGTAGGCATATCTTTCTGTCGATCTGTCCACCCATTGGTCTGTCACTCTTAAATTGAAAATAAGCATTTATTTTGTTAAACCCATTGATTTAATGGACGCATTTTAAGAACACCCGTTCTTGTTTCATTTTATATTCTGCCCAATTTTATTTGCGTAATCGCGTTTTCATTATTTTAAAGTTATTTTTCTTTCGGTTTTAATAGATAAGACAGATTATTCCAATGCCTCTACACGTCAAGTTGGCAAGGAAGGGATTTCGAAAGGCAACTTCGAAATATGATGATCATAAAATAAAATCTCATTTATTATCGTTTGAACTTTTCATTTCGTTTATTTTTGCCGCCATTTCCCACCGTTTTCTTTTTGATTAGTTCGCCCTTTCCCAAAGTTTTTTCCCCTGTTCTATTGAATCTTTTCTTTCTTTTTACTTCCTATTCTATCGCTGGTCTAGCTTGACTTTTATTCTGCTTGGTCGTCCTTCTCACTTTATACCATCTATTTTTGTACCAATGCATGTATGTTGTATGTATTTACTAGTGTTGGGACAATTTATCGGAATCGGGAATGGGAAAAATTGGAACTTTTTGGGGTATTGGAATCGGAAATTTTTGAGTCTATTTTCCGATGCCAAAACCGATTCCTTGAATTTCTTTTTCATTTGATTTTGGTTTAAGAGACATCTTCCACTGCTTGTAGTAATAATAAAATAATAAATATTTATTGATTTAAACTTCCAGTAAGACTAAAGTCTCTAGATCACCCACTTACGAGTGTGTTTTTACGTTTGAGAAAATATAGGCAGATTTTAGATGTTTTTTACGGTACTCGGGACAAAATAACACTCTTATAGTTAAATATTTAGAGATTTATAAAGAATCGAAATCGGGAGCAGTAATTGTATCGGAATCGGGAATTTAGTACGGAATCGGTAATTGTATCGGAATCGGGAAAAATATTGGAATCGTATTTACGGAGGTAAACATTCTTTGTTTACAGTGGGATAGCTTTGTCCCTGATACACATGTCTTAAATAAGCTAAAACAACTAGTATTGCTACCATTGTTATTAAAAGCCAGATGCGTTGAGCGGATCATCTTGGCCGGTTTGATGACTATCGACTCCCAAAACAGTTGTTTCATAGTGAGATCCGTCTTGGTAAAAGACTCCAGCACAAGCCCAAAAAACGTTTTCGTGATAGCATCAAGGAGAGTCTGGTGAGCTTTCATGTTCCTGCTGACAGTTGGGAGTCCCTAGCGTATGATCGCAAGCAGTGGAGGGCACTGATATACGTGGGCTCAGAACAAGCAGCCAAGATAGACCGAGTGAAGCTCAAGAGAACATGTTGGAAACGCCAAACCTTGCCGCCCAATCATGGAGATCTTTGAGATCTGTAAGATATGTGACCGGGCTCTGTTGTCTAAGGCAAGTCTTGTTAATCATATGAAAACGCACGATGATACAGGTTCTGTCGCTGTTAGATTCATCCAAACGTTTTCAGGGTTATGTCTGCTTGAGGGTGTGCAAGTCGTCGGGAAGACTGAAAAGTCATCTTCGGGCACATGAACTTTCAGTGACTGAGGGAGTGGCACACGTGTGACAAGACATCGCAACCATCATGTATATATGTATATATAGCGTAATCACGCTGACACACAGGTTCCCGTCAGATCACCAAATTTAAGCAATACTAAGTTTTATCAGTACTACAATGGGTGACCATTCGGAAATTCCAGATGCTGTATGTGTTCTCCGCTTATCTCGACATTGTCTCCAGTCAGTCTTGGGACTCTCATTGCTACTAAACCCAAACAGTGCCGATTCAGGAGGGGCGTGGTTGGGATTGTGAAAGCCTTGCCTCACAATTACACGTGCAGCTACTGTTACAGGGGTGTTCATTATCTTTTAAGGTATATATAAATATATATATATATATATATATATATATATATATATATATATATATATATATATAAGACATTTACAATTATTGACAGTATTTCTCTGTAAATGTCAATAATTGCTCTGTAATTGTCAACATAATTATTAATGTCAACTGAATTAAAGGAATAAACTGTAAGATGGTCAAGATCATGAACTTTGGAACATAGACTTCTATCATTTAGTCATTATAATTACACTGAGCTTCTTAAATAAGGATTGGTATATATTACAAGAAAATAAAGTATATTTTCAATATATATATATATATATTACATAGTAAAATGCGAGCATAAACAGTAATATGGTTAAAAAATAGTTGTTAAAACTGGAAAAGAAAAAGACACGCTATTCTAGTAAAATATATAATAAATTTATAAATTAAAATATTGCAGCATTAAGATTTTTTAAAACTCAATTTAACATTACATATAAACTCTTAATGCAACAATATTTTACTTTCGTCAGCCCAAACAGTTTTGGTTTAATCACCAGGTGTCCAATTGTTATGTTTTTTATTTTATTTTATTTATTTATTGCAAATTCCAGTCGTTTTTTTTTATTTCTTGTTTGTCTGAGACAAGTATAGCTTTCCCCTTGCTTTGAATCCTTTTAACTCCGCTACTAATAACCTTCTTTTCACTGTTCGAGCTGATATGTTTTTGTTTGCATCCTCCCTAAGTTCAGCAGCAAGTTCGAAGAACATTATTTCTTATCTGCAAGGGATGCTATCTTCAAAATCTGTCTTTCCTGACGGCCCTTTTCTGTTTTGAAAGACTTTGTTTCCTTGTACCTTTTAATTGTTGCCTGAACTCCCTTCCTGGAAAATTCCACCTTTGTAGCAAAATATCATCAAATAAAGCAACAATTGGTGCCCTTTTTTGATCTCTGAAATCTGCTTCTTCGGAGACATTTTCCATTATAGCAGTCGCAGGAATCAAATATTATCTGAAAAATAAGAAACAACTTTTAGTATGACCATAAATCATTTGGAATATTGGAATGAATTTAGAACGAAACTCAGCTAAAACTCTTGAATTAGGATTTACAGTAAATAAATACTACAATCTACTGTTAAATATTTTATACTTGCTCTCAACTGTTAACTGTATAATTCTTAAATGCGTAGGTTTAAACTATTATCTAAGTTTTTGTGAGTGCTCCATAATTTTGATTTTGACTATATATATTTTTTTTCTTTCTTTCATATAGTTTCTTTTTTCTTTCGTATAGATTTTTTTTCTTTCGTATACATTTTTTTCTTTCGTATACATTTTTTTTCTTTCGTATAGTTTCTTTTTTCTTTCGTATAGTTTCTTTTTTCGTATAGTTTCTTTTTTCGTATAGTTACTTTTTTCTTTCGTATAGTTTTTTTTTTCTTTCGTATAGATTCTTTTTTCGTATAGTTTCTTTTTTTCTTTCGTATAGTTTTTTTTGTATATTTTCTTTTTTCGTATAGTTTCTTTTTTTTCGTGTAGTTTTTTTTCTTCCTTTCGTATAGTTTCTTTCTTTCGTATAGTTTTTCTTTCTTTCGTATAGTTTTTTTTTTCTCTCGTATAGTTTTTTTCTTTCGTATAGTTTTTTTTTCTTTCGTATAGTATTATTTTCTTTCCTATAGTTTTTTTTTGTATATTTTCTTTTTTCGTATAGTTTCTTTTTTTTTTCGTGTAGTTTTTTTTTTTCTTCCTTTCGTATAGTTTTTTCTTTCGTATAGTTTTTTTTCTTTCGTATAGTATTATTTTCTTTCCTATAGTTTTTTTTTCTTTCGTATAGTTTTTTTTTCTTTCGTATAGTTTTTTTTTCTCTCGTATAGTTTTTTTCTTTCGTATAGTTTTTTTCTTTCGTATAGTTTTTTCTTTCGTATAGTTTTTTTTTCTCTCGTATAGTTTTTTTCTTTCGTATAGTTTTTTTTTCGGTCATTAATGTCTGCTTTCTTCTATTTATTTTTAAATATCTTTCGGCTTTTTATTCACTAATCGTTTTTTTTTTTAGTTCTTATTTGTCTTTTATCATTTATATTACTAATTTCTTTCTTTTGTGCAGTTTTTCGATTGTTTTATTGATCCCCCCCTTTTTTCATCGTTTTTCGTTCCTGTTTGTATTCTTTCTTTTTAATGACTTTTCGATCTTTTTATTCCTGTCTTGTTTCTTTCAATTATATTGTTTTTTTTTCTTTTCTTTTTACCATTCATCTCCATTTTCTTCTTTATCGGTTTTTACCCGTTTTGCTCTTGTATACGTTCTTTTTAATCAGTTTCCGTACCCCCATCCCCACCCGAACCGTCTTCTTTTCTTCCCTTACTAAAACATCTTCGAAAATTAAGCAGAAGTAGACACAGTTTTCGATAATATCTCAACAAAAAGATTTTTTTTTTAAATCTCAATGCGAACAAAAACAAAAGTAACCTCGAATTACACAAAATCTGACCTCCGATACGCTCCTATCTGGTATCAACTGAAAACTTTTTCGGAGCCAATCTTATTTAGTGTATCGGTTGGGTCTGGAGAAAGAGAGTTAGGGTTAGGGCGTAGTTTCTGTGTGGTGAAGGTACAGGTTTCTTTGCAGGTGAGTCAAAGTTGGCGTGGGTTAATTTAGAAAAACTCAAGTTTGCTGGGAAAAACGGATTTTTGCAACTCGATTTCCAATATGGCGACTCGATTCTCGGAAAGGGAGAATACGTAGTCACATTCAGCTACGCACACAGACTCTCGCCCGTGTACACATAAACTGTAAATAATTCTAACAACACACTAGTATATAAACTAATATTTTTTATCATACTAGTGGAATACCGATCCACAGACGGATATGAGAAATAAATATAACATTAGATTTACATTTTAATGTTTTAGTTTTTCTTTGGGGGACTATGGTAAAACTTTGTTGTTTCGGTGAAACCTCATCTAAATTGGATAGTTTATTTTGTCATATTCGGCAATACACACAGATCGCTCCTTTCTACAGCCACCTACCTTGAAAATGTTGCTGTGAAACCTGACAGTTATATGGAATAAGTCAGAGAGAGTTGCAGCCTTGGTTGAAGTGAGTGTTCCTAATGATGGAGGTCTGAACAGAGCTGAAAGGGAGAAACAGATCAAATATCAAGGTCTCATGTATGATATGAAAAGAAACTGGAATCTTAGAGAGATGTCAATCATACTAGTTATTATAGGTGCGACAGAGCTTATGAAGAAGAACCTGAAGTCCTACCTTACTAATATTCCTGGTGAACCAAGTGCAAAAGAGATCCAGACAATTGCATTTAAGGGAACAACGAGAATACTAACAAGAGCTCTCGGTGGGTTTCAATAAAATAAAAACAGGGCAATGTTGGCAGCTGGTTTGGCTGCCCCATACCCAGCGTTACAATGTTCAAAGGATGAAAATTAAAAAAATTATAATTCAGAGAGAATGATAGTTTTTCTAGGTTAATACACAATTAACTAGAATAGAAATCCATAATCAATAAATCGATATGTACCTAAGGATGTTATCAAGTATATATTATTATTACTTTATATAACTCAAACTTTCATGTAACCCAATCCTTTTCTCTATTAAATGGTTGTTACCTAACTTATTTTTAGTAGTATTTTATGGTAACGTTTAAATGAAAATAATGCTTGCATGTTACACACCAGCTTGCCAAAAATATTTTTTTTCAATTTTTAATGATCTTTTCATAAATTATAATTAATTCGTTTATCTGTTGCCCTTCATTGTCAATATTTAAAAAGAAAGTAATAGTCGATATGAATTAATATATATATATATATGCATGTATAATAATTTCCATAGCCACACAACATCGCAATCTACAAGAGCCATGAAAACCACCAAACGGGAAGTTCAAGACTCGAATTTCGCCATCATCTGGGTTCATCAGTCAGACACATCCGAAATCAGGATTCGAAACACTAGCCTCTTGCATGCGAGGTCAGCACTCTACCAACTGAGCAAACGCGCCGCACACAAGTAAGTCTTATTAACTAATAAAGATCAAGCAAGCTATATATATATATATATATATATATATATATACAGCAAGCTATATATATATATATATATATATACTAGAAAAATCAAGCAAGCTATATATATATATATATATTAGATACAGCCACTCTGATGAGTCGTAGACGACGAAACACGTGTCAGTGGATAATTACATTTTAAAAATAATATGTATACTGCTCCCCATGTGGGGGTACCAAATTGGTTAAAAGGGAAAATTATTCCCAACTCGCATTTAGGTAAAAATGCACTTTCGTAAACAATTGAATTAATTCAGAACATATCGCTAAAATCAAAACAAAACAACATCTATATATATATATATATATGTGTGTGTTTGTGTGTGTGTGTGTGTGTGTGTGTGTGTGTGTGTGTGTGTGTGTGTGTGTGTGTGTGTGTGTGCGTGCGTGTGCGTGTGTGTGTGTGTGCGTGTTCCTAGATGTAAATCCAATGAAACTCGCGTGATTATTAAAGAATGCTAAATGGAGGACAGAGCTGATATATAGTCTGGTTATTATATAAATATTATTGGTTACATATGTGCATACATGTTTCGGTGAGATTTCAATTCGAAGAGACCACGTCATCAAAGCAAAACAGGGGTTTATTAACGCCCCCTTTTTAGTCTGATGAGGTGGTATCTTTGAATTGAGATTCCACTGAAACATGTATGCACATATTTAACCAATAATATTTGTATAATAAACCAACTATATACCAGATTGAGCACCCTGTAATAATCACGCAAGTTTAATTGGATTTACATCTAGGAAAATTATAGATACAACTGTTATATACAGAGTGGCCCTCTTAAAAGTAGCTCGATCTATCTAATCTTTCTTTTACAGACCAACTGACACCATAAGACAAAATCCAATTCTTTTTCCAGCAAAATGGCGCTACATGCCACACGCCTCACAGATCACTGACACGAGTTCATGAATGTTTACGGAAGAGAGAACAATAAGCAAAGAGATATGGCCAGCACATCTTGTCAGAGTGTGATTTTTTTTTATCTTTGGGGGACTTTAAAACAAAAAGTCTATACAAATAATCCTCACAATCTAGACTAACTAAAAGAGAACATTACCAACGCTATCAGGGGAATGACCAGAGAAGATCTACAGGCAGTATCAAACGTTGTTAAATGAAATGCATAGATGTTAACGTGGAGTACTTCCAGCGTCTTTTATAACACTACATGTAATTTAAACAATAAAAAAATGTTCCTACTTTCTACTACATTTTCTGAGCTGCGTTTAAGTGGGTTACGATTTCAAGAATTCTGGTGAAAGAACTGAGCCACTAAATTATCGCCCCATTAGCCATCTCCCGCTTTTCGCCAAAATATTTGAGTCCTTAGTTAATCAAGCCTTAGTTCAGCACCTAACAGCTGCTAAACTCCTGACTGACAAACAATATGGATTCAGGCAAGCCCGCTCAACAGCAGATATCTTAACTGTAGTTTCTGAACGTATATACCGTTCATTGGACGAAACAGGGGAGGGTAGAGCAGTAGCTCTTGATATATCTAAGGCTTTTGACAGGGTATGGCACGATGGTCTTCTAAGGAAAATTAAATCATATGGAATCATTGGAAGAATTCATAATGTAATTAAATCCTTCTTAAGTAAGAGAAAAATCCAAGTTGTCCTCGACGGTCGTACATCTAAACAATATGACATAAATGCGGGAATACCTCAGGATCTATCCTTTGACCTCTATTATTCCTGATATTCATAAATGACATCCCTGATAAAATTGTTTCGGGGATGGGTATATTTGCCGATGACACCACTCTCTATAACAGATATGAGGGGAAAACAAATGAACACATATCCAAGGAAATGGCAGAAACACTAGACGATGACCTCCAATCTGTAGTGGAATGGGGACAAAAATGGATGGGCACATTCAATGCTGCTAAGACTAAGCTTGTTTCCTTCAATAACTACAAGAAACCTTCTCTACCACCAATAGCAATGGCCAAGAACACATTACCTGAAAGTACTTCTTTTAAACTCCTCAGCCTAACATTTACAAGGAATATGAACTGGAATAGATACATTGAGAGCATTGCCAAGGCTGCTGCAAGGAAGGTTGGCTCCCTCTACCGTGCTAGAAAACTACTTACGCCTGACAGTATCCTATACCTCTATAAGGCCACCATTCGCCCATGTATGGAGTACTGTTGTCACATCTGGGCTGGTGCATCTGCTGCTTGTTTCTCGCTGTTGGGCAGGGTTCAAAAGAGAGTCGCCAACCTGATAGGTCCTGAACTGTTATCTAGGCTTCAGCCTCTGTCCCATCGACGAAATGTTGCATCCCTCTGCCTGTTCTACAAATACTTTAATGGTGAATGCTCTGACGAACTGCAAACACGTGTACCTCCCCGACATAACTACCCCCGACAAACCCGACAAGCTACTAAGTCTCATCCCTTTACAGTAGAGATCCCTAGGTGCAAGAAAGCCTTTTACTCCAATAGTTTCTTCCCCAGAACTGCGGGCCTTTGGAACTCCCTTCCGGGATTCTGCTTTCCCAACTGCACTGATATGCAGAAGTTCAAGTGTAATGTTAACAAACATCTTTCTACTCATCTCCCTTCAGAATGATCCTGCTAATTAAGTAGCCCCCTGCTTCAAAGTGGCACTGTGCCTTGTTTGGGGTGAAAATTGAATAAAATAAATAAAAAAATGTTGTGTCTTATATTTTGCCCTCCTTGCAATGTTTTCATACGTGGTCCCGATTTGTCGCTCAGTTGATAATTCACGGTCGCTGAGCTAAATCGCTAACCGTAATCGAAAATTGGAAGAATTTGAACGTTTGGGGGTATCGGAATCGGTATCAGAATCGGAAAAGCCTGTACCTATTTTCCGATGCCAAAACGATTCATTTAAGTGTCTTATTTATTTGATTTTGTTTACAGCACAATCTTCCATTGTTGGTAGTCATGATACAATAATTAATACTTATAAATCTTTTTTTTATTACATTTTCACCCCAAACACTTTGGTGTAAGGGGCTACTATCAGGGACATAAGCATCAGGGGTACTATGTAGGGAGTTTGGCAGCAAAATGTCGGTTCCCGTTACACTTGAACTTCTGCATGTAAGTACAGTTGGGGAAGCAAAGACCTAGAATAGAAGTCCAAAGTCTAGCGATTCTGGCGAAGGAACTACTGGAGTAGAAAGCGCTCTTACATCTAGGGATCTCTGCTATGTAGGGGTGGGATTTAGCCGCTTGTATGGTTTGTCGGGGTGTTTATGTCATGGGGGCACAAGTTCTTTCAGTTCGTCAGAGCATTCACCATTAAAATACTTGTAGAACAGGCAGAGGGATACAATATTTCGTCGGTTGGACAGAGGCTGAAGCTTACATTACGGTTCAGGACCTATCAGGTTGGAGACTCTCTTTTGGACCTTGTCCAGGAGTGATAGACCAGTAGCAGATGCACCAGCCCAAATATGACAACAATACTCCATACATGGGCGAATGGTAGTCTTATAGAAGTACAGGATATTTTCGGGTGTTAGTAGCTTTCTAGCACGGTAGGGAGAGCCTACTTTCTTCGCAGCGATTCTGGCATTGCTCTCAATGTAACTGTTCCAACTCATGTTTCCTGTGAACGTTAGGCCGAAGAGTTTAAAATAGGTACGTTCAGATAATGAATATTTGGCCATTGCTCTTGGTGATAGATAAGGTTTCTTGTAATTATTGAAAGAAACCATTTTAGTCTTGGCAGCATTGAATGTGACCATCCATTTTTGTCCCCATTCCACTACAGATTGGAGGTCATCGTCTAGTGTTTCTACCATTTCATTAGATATGTGTTCATTTGTTTGCTTGTCGTATCTGTTATAGAGCGTGGTGTCATTGGTAAATATACCCATCTCAGAGGCAATTTTGACGGAGGAGTCATTTATGAATATTAGGAATAATAAAGGTCCAAGGATAGACCCCTGACGTCCTCTCGCATTTATATCATATCGTTTAGATGTACGACCGTCGAGGACAACCTGGATTTTTCTCTTATCTGACAAAGGATTTAATTATGTTAAGTATTCGTCGAGTGATGTATGATCTAATTTTTCTAAGGAGACCCTCATTCTATACCCTGTCAAAAGCTTTGGATATATCTAGAGCTACCACTCTACCCTCCCCTGCTTAGTCCATGTTTGAGAAAATGCCTCCGACATGTGTTTTTTACAGTAATCAGGAAAATTAGCAACTCTATAATTAAATATTTGAAGATTTATAAAGAATCGAAATCGGTCATTGTATCAGAATTGGGAATATAATACAGAATTGTTAGTCGTATCGGAATCTGGAAAATATTAGAATCATCCCATATATATATATATATATATATATATATATATAAGCTTCAAAGGTGCAACATTAATTCTTCTGCTAATCAAAAAAGATGTATAATAGTTGATAACGTAGACGTCATATATATATGCATAAATATAAATTAAAAATACCAGCGATAGTTGATGTTATGTTGTTTTGAAAAAAGAAAAACCGAATGAATTTATGAAATAAACGTTTCGTCCCTATTACAGAGGACATCTTCAAGATATTAAAAGGAAAAATGCAAAAAAAAAAAAAAAGAAAGAAAACGATCATAGACCATACGAAAATGAAAAGGAAACAGTGTTAGAATCCTACGCATATCGGGAAGGAAACTATGTGTGTGTATGGGAATGTTGGGTTGTTCAATGTCTATATATACACTTTTAAAAATACGTTAAATAAATATGTACACTCCCCCCTCTCTAAACTTATTTATTTTATTTAAATCATTTAAGGATTAAGGAAAAACGGTTAACCAGGATCTGTTTTTATATTTTGTTCTTTGATTATTATTTTCCCCATACTAGGGGCTAAATGGTAGGAGCGCTTTCTTTGCGAAATCCTCACATCCGACGCCGGTATATATTCCATCCCATGAAACAATTGTCAACAAGCATACATAGGTGAGACACAGCGTAAACTAAAACTAACACTTTACGAACACAGAAGAGATATAAGGAATGGTAACCCCCTTAATGCACTCTTTTGCCATTGTGCAGAACACGATCATTCATTTAATTTAGATCATGCGAAAATTATAAAATACGTGATAGATAGAGCTAAAAGAAGACTTTTAGAGTCAGCATTAATATTAAGCATTAATACTATTACGCAAAGAATCAATCTCGATGTGTTTATCTGATATTATTATTATGATTAGCTCTGTCAAATATAAATTAAATGATCTTTAACCTCAGTTTCTTAGTTCTTAAGATTCCGTATTTTTTTTAAATATTTGGAATTAACTACACATTTTTATATAATAAAAAAAATTTTTCTATGATTTATTATAAAGTTTTCCGCCTCAAAAACTGCACACACACACACGCACACACACACACGCACACACAAACACACACACACACACACACACACACACACATATATATATATATATATATATATATATATATATATATATATATATATTATAAAAATATGTGGTTTATTCCAAATACATTTTTAGCATTTATAATTGAAATATAATTTCTCTTATAACTCGCGCATGAATGTCGTAGTTTGATTTTTACAAACTCTACGAATTAGATTAGGTTGTATTTCGGCAATAACCTATCAAATGTTGTCTTTGAATTGGTATATTGTATCTGGTGTATCAACGCAGACATGGGATTTTACATATCCCAAAGTAATGTAATGGGATTAAATTGCACGAACATAAGTGGCAAGTTGACATGTGCTTTTCGTAAAATTATTCGTTCATCCAATGTCTTATATGTTAATTTACAAAACCAAATGAATGGCTTATCAGGTACATGGTGGAACGATAAAAGTGTCGCACTAAAGAAAACAACACTACAAATTTATTTTTAAACTTTTATTGAAAACATTCAATCAGGTTACTTGAATATGTAGTAGAACTGACATCTATTCAATGCAACCGCCTTCAGCTTCACTCACCGCCTCGATATAGATCCGGAAGTGGGAGCATACCTTTTTTACAATCGCTGGCAGGATCTCGGCGAATACTCGGCAGATGGCGGCGATCAGGCTGGCTTTCGTGTTGTGAGAGGTCATGTTGGTGATATTCTCGACGCATGACCAAACGAGGTAGTCCAGCGTGTTCAGGCCGGGAGGAAAGGGGTAGTGAGAGAAGGGTACAAGTTGCAGCACTCCTTCTGAAGCCAATCCGGGGTCTCTTTGAACTTTTGAGTCCTGCTGCCATACCCAGGATCTGCCAGCGGCCACCTGATTGTTTCCATACTCTCTAGCATATCCAGGTACACGTTGGTGTTGACTTCCAAGCCGATTTCAAAAAGGTATCATGATGTGGCAATCACTTGAAACCACATTTAAACCCTAACCAAGGCTGAAAACTTTGTTTTCATCACCTTGAGCACGTCTCTGTTATTCATGGCAACCCAGCTATGCATTTTGAAGGTGCTAGCAATGGTCCTGTTGTCATAACTTGGATCAGTCGAGAGCATGAGTTGTATAGCTGTGCATCTTCGACCTCGGTCGTTGAACATTGTGTCACTTTCAGGTTAGAAGGCACCTATCGCTCTTAAGATTTGTACACAACTGGCAAATTAGTAGATGGTCTGCGACAAAAAAAGAAAGCAGGTTTTCATCAAAGGCGACAATTTTATCGTGTATATTAATATATATTTTGCATTTTACACGCTAATATGAACATTTTATTTTTGCTGTAAACCTGTAAATTTCGGATATGCATATATATAAAGTTTTTTATAAGCCAAATAACTATAAATCTTTGGAATATACAGGGTGTTTCAAGTCTTCGGCACATTTTCACATTGAATATCTCGAGAACTATTAAGGATATAAAAACGCATCTGGTATATTCAAGAAGCTTATGATCCCGAGTTTTTTCATGAAATGTTCAAAGATGTTCAATGTGAGCACTTCTGGTCACCAACACACATCAAGCCGATAGTACGATTCTTGCCAAACGCGTCCAAACATTGCATTGTCAACCACATCTTTTGAAGTTGAGGGGCGTCTTGTTCTCTTAACTGGCCATTATCACCAACCCGCCATGATTTTACCATGCCATCTCACTATGGACTCTCTTTTTGGTTGCTGTTTTCGATTTTTTTTTTTTTTTTTTTTCGAAATGCACGTTGAACAAGTGTACGGGTACTTTTGCTAGTGTGTGTGTGTATATATATATATATATATATATATATATATATATATATATATATATATATACACATATATATATATATATAAGGTAATAAAGTAAAAAAGTAAAAAATATAAATAATAATATGTAAAAATAATAATATTATTATTAATATTGTTATAATAACAATAGTTATAACAACATTAACAATAAATGTACGTATAAATAAATTAGGGGAGGGAGAAGGAATGGATTGATTTCAAGGTATAATGGTACAGAAAAAAATAAGAAAGGGGGTGAAAGTACGTAGTCTGGTAAGAGAAATGGAAAGGTTGCAAGGGCCGGCTAGGGGGGAGAAGTAACAGCTTCATAAAGGTCATCCTTATTATCGGGGGGGGGGCTTTATATGGTTATGGTAAGGAGGTTAGGTAGCGAGGAAAGGCTGAAATATGATTTAGAAGAGCGATGGTTTGGAGTTTAGAATGAGAGGTAAATGCGGTATTTAGGTGTCTTTGTGTTAATTAGGTGTCTTTGTGTTAATTAGGGTGTGTAGGTTAAGTTATGCTATTGTTAGGCCATTTGGCAAGGAGGAATTTCTTTTTGTGGGGACATGGTCTGAAGATCTCATTTTTAATGTTCATACAGGCTATGGATGGGTTATTGATAGCCTGAAGAATCCTATACTTTTCGGTGGTGCAAAGTGGGCAGGTCTTGGAGGTTGGGTCGTAAGATGATTAACCATTTTATTTTATATGACGTGTTAGATTCTTTAAGTGACCAAATTTTGGTGGCTAAAGATGTGTCAAATCTCTTTTCAGGGTATTTGAAGGTGGAGTTGTGTGCATACAGCCTCTGCGATATATCGGAACAGTCAGCGTGATGGACGAGGGGTAAGAGTTTAGGTTTCTTTCCATGGAGTCCCGATTTCGAATCTCGCCATATATATATATATATATATATATATATATATATATATATATGTCTGTGCGTGTGTGCGCGCACAGACATGTACATACATTTATTATTATTTTTTTTTTTTTTTTTTTTTTTTTTTTACCCACTAGTAGTAGTCATAAAAGGCATTAAAAATTGCTCTCAGAGAATAACTTGTGGTGTTCTCTGGAGTCTGAGTGACAAGTTTTCATAATTCCATGTGATGCTTTGTTTTTTGCATTTGTAGCTGTTTCTGTGCGTCCAGTTTGTGTCTATAGTTCAAGTATGCTAGTTTCCACATTCAAGGATTTTCCTTAATATTTCTGCAGCTTTCATTAGTGTTATCTGATGCATCTTCTCAGCTATCCCTTTGATTTCAATATCGCCTTGTCTTTTTTCAAAGTTTTTCGGTATTGTTCTTAGCGTTGTTGTTCTCCTCCTCCTCCTCCTCCTCCTACTACTACTACTACTACTACTACTACTATTATTATCACCACCATACCACTATTACCACTGATTACCTTTAATGCATCCAAAACCAAACTCCTATCCTTACATCATCAACGCTCTGATCCCCATCTAGCATCAATTGTGATGGATGGCTCTCGTCTGGGTGAGGCCCCGTGTTTTGACAAGCTTCTGGGTTTGACCTTTACTCCTGATCTGAAATGGAACACGTACATCAAGTCTGTTGCCAAGGTCGCTGGAAAGATGGTGAGATCCTTCTACCGCTCCAGAAGATATCTCACTACTGATGCAATTCTCTATCTATATAAAAGCCAAGTACATCCAAGGATGGAATACTGTTGCCATATCTGGGCAGGAGCTGCTAAAAACAGCCTATCCTGCCTTGACAGAGTACAAAATAGACTTCGTGGCTTAGTGGGGGGTGTCCTTTTCTCTACCCTGCAACCTCTCTCCCACAGAAGAGACGTTGTGAGCCTATCCTTGTTTTATCGTTATTTCCATGGCAGGTGCTTGTCTGAACTCCAATCTCTGGTCCCCCCTCGCCAATCTGTCACGAAAAACACCCGTCTAGCTAAATCCACTGTGAAAAATTTCCCCCACTCTATATCTGTGCCTAAATCAAAACGCGGATTCCATGAACAAAGCTTCTTTCTTAGAACTGCACGCCTGTGGAACTCTGTTCCGTCTGCCTGCTTCCCACCGGACTACAACTTGGATGTCTTCAAGTCCAATGTTAACAAATTCCTAATGAACCGCCCCCTTAAGTAAACACTTCATCAAATCTCCACACTAACGTAATGTACTTGCAATAACCCTTATCTCTGAGTGGCTTCCGGGCCTTGATAAGTGGTGATCACTGTGTAAAAAAAAAAAAATTACTACTACCACCACCATTATTATTATTATTATTATTATTATTATTATTATTATTATTGCATTTTTTCTCCATGGTATAAGCGTTGTTTGAATTTAGATTGAAACACGTAAGTTTACGTGTAAAAAGTCAATATGCAACGAAGATTTGTCTTAAATAAACAAACATTTATTTGTTTAAAAATCAAAATTTTCGACGATCATAACGTCTTCTTAAGGATTAAGAACAGTTTGAGTTTATTTATTTTTTCTCTTTCTTTTTTTTTCTTTTTTCTCCTTTTGCTAACTTTGATTTTGAAAATTTTTAGTTTAAAGCAAATAAGTGTTTATTTTTTTTTTAATCTGCGTTGTATATTGGCTTTCTAAACGTAAACTTTCGTCTTTCAATATGTGTGTGTGTGTGTGTGTGTTTTCTTTTCTTATAGATTTGTATACGCAGGCGAACTCGAGGCCACCAAAGGAATCCAATACAAGATTATTACTGACAGGTACAGAAGCCCGATATTGAAAACAATTCTAACGAAAGTTAATAAGGACGGAGAAAAAAACGGAGGTCAAAGGTTTCCGGTCTGGTCATAAACCGATACCAAAAGGGCCCCAAGTATAGGATATAAACCGCCAGGTATAGTTGGAAAATAAACTACAATTCCTCGATGGAAATTCGAGCCGAATGGCGCCGCCAGTGCCGTCAGAGATTTAGTGACATTTCAAGTCGCAGAGCTGTAAGCGGCGGCCATTTTCTTGACCGGAAGTGACTGCAGAATGTTTGGCGACAATCGCGGTTTCAGGCGAACTGCCCTTGGGAACGAACTCACAAAGATGATATCCTTCGAAAAGGGCAGCGTGAAACAAGCGAGTGTAGGGTAACAAAAGGGGAGGGAGTAAAGAATAAGTTTGGGTAGGATTAAAGTGGACAGTTGAGGGCAGGGGTGATCGAGAAAGATACAGATCTCAAAGAAAGTTTAAAGAAAGATTTTTAGTTAAAAAGTTAGAAGCAGGAGACCTTCGAAACTGTTAGATTTTAGGCGGAAAACAAGTTAAAATAAATGGTTAATGCACAGAAAAGGCTTCTTAAAATTGAATTCTTATATACGACGGTCGTTTTAAAAGACATGTTCGAGAGCTACCAAGACAGGGGTGATAGAATTCAAAACGAGCAACCTTCTGTGCTCCAGAATTATTTTCCTATATAGCCATCACCATTCCCAATGCACTTCCTGCTAACGATAAAGTAGTGGCTGTGCATAGGCGTCCGAAGGCCGCTTTGTCATTCATATTTCTGTCACTGCTCTGAAATCGACGAACCCATCTCATAACTGTGCTGACATAAATGGCATCGGCTTCGTAAACATTAACATTTTAGCTTCGCACGCATATCCATGATAAAGATTGTAGAATACAAAAAGTGTCAATTCTATATTCGTAGATTTTCAATAGAGTTTGAATTTGAGTTAAAAAATAGAAAGTTTTGGAGCGTTTGACAAAGTGTGCTCCGGACGCCCACGTACAGCTATCCTTAATCGTTGACAAAATTATATTGAGAATAGTGATAACTGTAGGAAAAAAAATCCTGAAGCCAAAAAGACCACTTGTTTTTATGGTACCACTCCTGTCTTCGTGGCTCTTCAACTTTCTGGTAAAAAAATTGGAGACAATACACACTGGTATGAAAAAGTGGTAAAAAAACAAATACATATCAAATAAGTGTTATCAAAGACAATTTTAGTTACTCTTCTACCTATCTGGAAAAAGCTTTAGTAATTTTAATCACTTTAAAACGTTTATAAGGTTCGAATAACAAATAGTGTCGAGCGTTAAGTGGAAACAAGAAAAATGGCCGCGAATTGACACCGAAATATTTGCAGGTTTCGATACTGACTAAGAAATTAATAATAAAACAAAATACTGTTAGAAACCCACCCAATAAATGTTATCGTTACATTTATTGCGTGGGTTTCTAACAGTATTTTGTTTTATTTTTAAGTGATCAGCAAGACTTCAAATAGTTAGGGGTTAATTGGCGGCCATTTTTTTTTTGTTCTTGCATAGCTCTGGAACATTATTTGTTTTTCGTACTGAAGCTTTTTTATTAGAACTGCACGCCTGTGGAATTGTCTTCCGTTTTCCTGCTTTCCGGCTGACTACAATATGGTTGTCTTCAAGTCTAACGTAAATAAGTTCTTGATGAGCCGTTCCATATAAGTTATCAAATTTAACAAATTTTCATTACTAATGATTATTATATTGTCCAATTTCTACTGTACACTCTTTAACCCTTATCCTTGAGTGGCCTCTTGGCCTTGATAATGTGTTGATACCTATGAAAAAAAAAGTCCAATGTGAACAAGTTCTAATTGAATCGTCCCCCTAAGTAATCCAAGTTACAAAATTCCCACTGTTTACTATGCTAAAATCACAATGACTAATGTATACCTATTAACCATTATCCTTGAGTGGCCTCTGGGCCTTGATAAGCGGTGACACGCATGTAAAAAAAAACAAAAAAAAACTACCAATTAAAAATTACAGATACGTAGAAGAGCAATTTATCTTGTCTTTGATGACATTATTTGTTATATATTTATTGTTTGACAAATTTTCCCTACCTCTGTGAATCCACAGAGTAATATTTGATACTTATTTGTTTTTGCTTTTTTACCACCTTTTTCTATCAATATGTATTGTTTTACTCAGTGAACGACCTTTATATATATATATATATATATATATATATATATATATATATATATATATATATATATGAGCAAACAGTTAATAAAATATGTTAAAAAACACTTTGAAATGAGTTAAAAACATATTTAATCTGAAAAGGAAACACTAGATAAATGGGTAGTCCTTAATCCGCGGAGTTTCGAAGAAATACTTTCCTTCTCATCAGAGGGTAGGAATTAGCAAAATGTGGGATCGGATTTTGCATGCAGAAGTATTTGATGAAACAACATGTAAGTCAAAGGTCTTACTTGAAAACAAAAAAGTTAAGCAGAGGGAATATGGTGAAGAAAAAGGTGATTACACATGAATGGATAGTCTGGTGGAAGATAAAAAATCCAGTGACGGTAAAATCCAAATATAAAACGTCAAGAAAGTTAAAAGAATTTCCATTTGTACGAGTAAAATCCAAGGAAATCCCGTAATTGGAAGAAGATGGTCCATAATAATCCAAATGCAGAAATCCATGGAATAATTCACAAAAATGTGTACAAGGAAAAAAGAAAAGATTCCAATAATATTTAATAAAAGAAAAATAAGATATGCTTTTCACTCTACTTCCGAGACATAAAAATAGATAAATAAAATGGAAGATCATTGATGATGATCAGAAAAAAAAACTTGAGGCACGTTGGCATTAATATGCATTTCAGACGTATGACCATCCAAAACCAACTCCTCACCTTCCACCACAAATTCTCAGATCATCAGTTTGCTCCAGTTGAAAAGGATGGAGCTTCCTCTGGGGAAGCTCCTTGTTTTGATAAGCTTCTAGGATTGACTCCCCCCATCCCAGTACTTAAATTGAAGGCGTATATGATCTGTTGTTATTGTCCGGAAAAATGATTGGACCATTCTACGGTTCCAAAAAATATTTATTCCTGATACATTACTTTATCTCAGATTTTCTCAACTAGAGGTAAATTTACCCCCATGGGTAAAAAATTATATAGTTGGGGGTAAATAATTTGAATAATTTTTTAGTTCATATACATGTCACGTTGGTACAGTTTATATATACCACTGCAATAAAAAACTTTTCCAATTTGTCTTCAAATAAAGATATTAATAAGAATAATAATAAGAAATAGCATGTAATTTCCACTGAGATTTTATAGTGTAAGCATGAAAAAGTGTGTTCCTAATCAAGTGTTAAATAACATATTTAAGCGTATTTTATGACTAAGTCAAGTTAGGCAGTCACAACTATATATTTGGTACAATATAATAATAAACAGAATTTAGCTGTAAAATAATAAATACGAAATCTGCATGAATTAAAATATTATATTTTAGCTGATTTTATGACCGGGCAACTCCGCACTATATATATATATATATATATATATATATATATATATATATATATATATATATATATATATATATGTGTGTGTGCGTGTGTGTGCGTGTGTGTGTGTGTGTGTGTGTGTGTGTGTGTGTGTGTGTGTGTGTGTGACTTTTTAACGGTACAAAAACTATACAAAGCTTTAAAAATAATATACGAAAAAAAAACCTAGGGGCCCATTCGCCAACAGACTCATTCGGAGGGATGCAAAACAAAAAAGAATAAAATTGTCACACAAGAGCAAATACTGTCAGAATTTAATTTTTTATGGACCTGGTCATTAATAGTGCAAAAGGGAAGAGGGTGTCAGCATTTTAGCCAACCTGTAAAATTCACTTAACCCCTACTCCCTCCTCATCTTGACCTCGACTAGCAGTCGTTGGAGCCTGAAGGCCCCCTTTCAGCTGGCGAATGTGGGTGCGCCTCTGTCACTCACTCTCTCTCACTCTCTCTCTCTCTCTCTCTCTCTCTCTCTCTCTCTCTCTCTCTCTCTCTCTCTCTCTCTTTCTCCCTTTTATGTCATTTTCATTTCAGTCCTCACGGACATTTTTCTCTCCCCCTCTCTCTCTCTGTTAATGCCTTTCCTTTTTCTTGGTAGCCATCAGCATTGCTTAACGCTGATTGGCTGTGCAGTGGAGACAATCCCAATCAACTTTGTGAAACCCTTTTCAGATTAGTTCCAAAGAAGACATCGGACAGTGAAATCTTGTTTTTGGAATTCCGTCGGGCCCAGCGGCGTAAAACACTCACCTTCTTCATTAAGGCCGGAAGGCCCTTATTAAGTGGTTGAAATTGGTGTTTCAAAATACACCATTTATTGGAGAAGTTGCCCCCTTTCAGAGAAAGGGAAAATAAAAAGAAAGAAAGAAAAAGAAACCAATCCTTTCAGAGAGAGGGAAAAGAAAAGGAAAGAAAGAAAAAGAAACCTACCCTTTCAGAGAAAGGAAAAATTATTTCTGGGGTATCTTAAAAAGTGTAGCTCTCTGAAAAAGGGGATATCTTTTCTTAAGATACCCCAGAAATAATTTTTCCTTTCTCTGAAAGGGTAGGTTTCTTTTTCTTTCTTTCTTTTTATTTTCCCTTTCTCTGAAAGGGGGCAACTTCTCCAATAAATGGTGTATTTTGAAACACCAATTTCAACCACTTAATAAGGGCCTTCCGGCCTTAATGAAGAAGGTGAGTATTTTTTAAGAAAAGATAACCCCTTTTTCAGAGAGCTACACTTTTAAAACCTTTTAAAGGTTTTGTTTGTTTGGAAAGAAAAAAGAGACAGAGAAAAAAAGAGGAAGAGAAAAGAACTTCAAAAGAACCTTGCAACCTGCATGATTTGTTTCCAGGAAAGAAAGAGAAAAAGAACCTTTTTGTTGAAAAACTGAATTTAAAGACTTGAAAAAGGAATATTTTCTATTTTGAATGTGCTTTTCATTTCAGCCTTTCTTTCAAGTAAGAATTGTGTTTTGTATTTTTTTTATTTTTTATTCCATGTTACCTTACAGGTTTTTAAAACCTGAGCTTAGGAAAATATAAGCAACCTAACTATTGTCTTTAAATAAATTCAGATCATTTTAAATTCATTTCGGATCGTTGTTTCATTTGCTCATTTCTTTTTGTTTTAGAATTTTTCCCTTTAAGTTGGTACCTTAAAAAGCGGACTTTGGTGACAACCCCAAAATTACGTCAATACTCGGGAATATACGATTAAAAAGAAGCGAATTGGTATTCGTGTAATATATATATATATATATATATTAAATATATTTGTAGTCATCGACATACAGTCCTCTTCCGTTGTATCACAACTCATCAGTGATGCTAGACTAGCACCTCTCCCAAGCCAAGGATCGAACTTAGAACCGTCGTGTTGACAGTCGGCTGCTCTATCTCTCGACCACGGAAGCGACGCCCGCAAATAACTCGTCCGAATGTCTATTTAAACAAACATCCATCCGCCACTTGTACAGTGCTCAAACTGCCTGTTTGTAAACAAACCGTGAGCTTCGCATATATATATATATATATATATATATATATATATATGTATGTATATATATATATATATATATATATATATACATATATATATATATATATATATATATATATATATATATATATATATATATATATATATATATGGGGGTGTACAATTGAGATGGGGGGATGAGAATGATTAAAGTATATCACCGAGCAGTCTAGTATTTAATAAATTCTTTCTGTCGACAAAGGGGTTGACTCCAAAATCTTTAAACGATTTTGACAGTCAGCCCGGTGCAATATTCTAAAAAGGTCCATTTTATAGGCATTGAAACAAAATGTATTTTCGATTGGATTATGGTCAGTGGCTAATGTCAAGGCAGAAGAGAGGCGAAAACGACGTGGCTTACCCAGTCTAATTTCTGCCAGTATATGTTGGTTGGTGCGTGTCTGCAAGTTTAAGGAGGTTCGACCCACAAAGCCAGCAGCTGACTGGCAATTAAATTCATAAATAACAATGATTTGTGTGATGTGGGGCAAACTATGCTCTGTGACCAGCGTAGATGCGGATTTTACACCAAAAACCAAATGTAACACAACAGACTGGAAACAATTTGTTGCAGACTTAATAATCCGTCTGCTCAAACACTGACCAGCAACTCCGATCTAAAGCAGTTTTAAATATTCAGGACACTTAGACGGACTCAAGGCTGGAGGAGAATTTTTCTACTTGATTATTAATAGTATAATTAATTAAATTCTCCAGATAAATATAACGAATTAAAATGTCTTTGACAGCATTTAATCCGTGTTTGAGTTTGTTGGAAGAACAAATTCTAAAGGCTCTATACACTAATGTCTTATAAGCCTTATTTTTCTAGAGGTACGCACAAATGGGCGCCAATCCATATAAAGACCGGTGAAAGTCAGTTTGCGATAAACTGTAGTAAGAAAAAACACTATGTTTAATCAAGGCATCTAGGAAAGGTAAACAACACCGATTATCTTTCTCCATAGTAAATGATAATGCTCTGTGGAAAGAATTGAGATTATCGAAGAAGATTTTTGCTTCACTCTCAGAAATAAAGGCTGCAAAATTGTCATCGACTGACTCTTAAAATCATTTAAAAGATTAAAGAGTCAGTCTCGATTTTTTTCATGAAAGCCTTCTCTCCGTCGATAGGAATAATTTGTTAAATCATTGGACTTGCTCAGAGATATATTTTCATCGTTCCCACACTCCCTCCATCTCAATTGGACATATATTTAATATTATTGTATATTAGCAGTTCAACCCGCCTTTGCTCGTACTGTTCATAATTTTATGTATATATATATATATATATATATATATATATATATATATATATATATATATATATTAAAAAGTTTGACTCATGTCAAGGTTTCCTACATATAAAATTTCTAGTGTTTAGACCCATAATTAGCGGAGAAGGTTGGTAGAGTCTGCAAAAGTCAGACCTTTTAGCAGCCAAATTTTCACCCAAAAACTGATTAAAAAGCTTGCTGCATGTCTAAATACCCTTTATGTAAAATTTCAAATGTTTAGACCCAAAAGTTGGTGAATAGTTTGCAAGAAATCGCAATGGTCAAATCTTTTGAACTTTGACTTCTTGGCAGCCAAATTTTCGGCAAAAATCGATTAAAAAGCTTGCCTTCTGTCTGAATACACTTCATGTAAAATTTCAAATGTTTAAACCAAAAATTTATGGAGTAAAGGTCAATTTTTTTTAACTTTGACCCCAATTTTGACTCCCTAACATTTATTTGTTTGGGGCTAAAAATTAAATTATAAAGTTTGATTTATGTCAAAGTAAAAGTTCAAGTGTTTAGACACAAAATTGGCGGAGGAGTTTGGTAGAGTTTGCAAAGGTCAGATCGTTAACTTTGACCCTTTGAAAGCCTTATTTCTGTCCGGAAACCAATTAAAAATATTTTCCTAAATCTCAATACCCCTTATGTTAAATCTCGAACCTGTAGACTGAAAATTGGCAGAATAGTTTGTTAGGGGAATGTACACACACACACACACACACACACACACACAAACAATTTTACTTTTATAGATATCCTAGCCTGTTAGTCCGGCTTTGTTCGGGCCTTATGTACTGTTCATAACTTTATGTGCATATGTATATATATTAAAAATTTTGATCAAAGTCTAGGTAATCTACATCTAAAATTTCAGGTGTTTTGACCCAAAATTGACGTAGGAGTTTGGTAGAGTCTGCAACGGTCAACACTTTCAACTTTTACCTCTTGACAGCCAAGCTTTTACCCAAAAACTGATTAAAAAGCGTGTTGCATGTCTGAATACCGTTTATATAAAATTTTTAATGTTTAGACCCAAAATTTGCTGAAGAGTTTGCTAGAGACTGCAAAGGTCAAATCTTTTGAATTTTGACCCCTTGGAAGCCAAAAACAGATTCAAAAGCTTGCCCTATGTCTGTATACACTTCATGTAAAATTTCAAATGTTTAGACCCACAATTGGCTGAATAATTTTGTAGAGACCCTAAAGGTCAATTTTTTTTTTTAACTTTGACCCCAATTTTGTCTTAACATTTGTTGTTTTGGGCTCAAATCAAATGAAAAAGTTTGATTCATGTCCAAGTAAACTACATCTAAAATTTCAAGTGTTTAGCCCAAAAATTGGCGGAGGAGTTTTCAAAGGTTAAATCGTTGGACTTTGACTACTTTTAAAGCCAAATTTCTGGCCAAAAACCAATTAAAAACGTTTTCCCAAATCTCAATACTCCCTATGTCAAATCACGAGTCTGTACACTCAAAATTGCCATTGGTAGGGAAATGTACACACAGAGACACACAGACAATTTCATTTTTATAGATATATAGATAGATATATTTTTCACAAATTCCCATTCGTTTTTTTTTTGTTTTTTTTTGCACGTATATCTCTGAGTATTTGCTCTTGCGTGACAATTTTATTCATTTTTTGCATCTCTTGATATACCAACATTTAGCTCTAAATGAGTTGGTTGGCGAAAGGGGCCCCTATGGTTTTTCCATATATTATTTTTAAAATGTCATATATATATATATATATATATATATATATATATATATATATATATATATATATACATAGATATATATATATGTTAGGTTTGTGCAAAAATAATGTCGTTTTTGACGTGTATATATATATATATATATATATATATCTGAAAAAAAACGACATTATTTTTGCACCAAACTAATATGTATAAATATACTCATTTCAAAAGTTAAAAATATGACTTGGTTGCCATTAGCAAGAATTGAAACTAAATCATTTAGCACTCCAGCCGTGTTCCCTCACATTTGAGCTATCAGCAGATATATAAGAAAAAATTTAAATTAAACCACTTCAAGCTATGAATGAATTTGCACATGCACAAAAATGATAGAATTATGTCAGCAAGTTGAAATGAACATTTTGTATTTCAACTTGCCGACATATTTCCATACGTGTTATTCATCTATCCAAACAAAGATTTTATTCGCTTTAAATCTATCTGTGGCGGATGATTACTATTACCAGTAGTTTAAGAATATATCGATTAAATATATATATTTTTTTTTTACATGCAGGTCACCACTTATCAAGGCCTGGAGGCCACTCAGGCATAAGGGTTATTGCGTGTACAGTAATCAATAAGATAGTATTGTAGTAATCATTAGTATTGGAGATTTGATAGAGTGTCTTACTTAAGAGGGTGGTTTGTCAGGAATTTGTTTATGTTGGACTTGAAGACATCCAAGTTGTAATCAGGTGGGAAACAGGCAAAGGAACAGAGTTTGACAGGCCTGCACTTCTAAGAAAGAAGCTTTGTTCATGGAATCTACGTTTTGATATAAATTTCTGGAGCGGGAGAAAGATCACACCATTTTCCCAGCGTCCTTGGCAACAGGCCTGATGTACGTGTTCCATTTCAGATCAAGAGTAAAGGTCAAACCCAAAAGCTGGTCAACACATGTATCCTCCCCAAGACGAGAACCATCCATTTCAATTGATGCCAGATGGGGATCACAGCGTTGATGATGTAAAGATAGAAGCTTGGTTTTGGATGCATTAAAAGTAACCAGCCACCTATTCCCCCAGTATACCACGCGTTCAAGGTCAGAAGAGAGAAAAATTAGAGAGAGCCTTGTCATTTACGGCCTTTGATGTGTTGCCATAGATGGTCGTGTCATCAGCATAGATGTCAACGAATGATTTTAGTATGTGTTTTGGGAGATCATTGATGTAGATCAGGAAAAGAGTTGGGCCCGGGATGGACCCCTGAGGAACTCCAGAATTAATACTGTGGGCCTCTGATTTCTGCCCATCAACCACTACTCTTATGAACCTATCGGAGTGAAATGATTTAATGATTGAGAAAACATTTCCAGTGATAACGTAGCTGGAAATCTTGTGGAGTAGGCCCTTCTGCCATACCTTATCGAAGGCCTTCGATATGTCAAGAGCAATTGCCCTGGAAAGGAAGCCTTTGTCAAGAGATTCACTAATCCTATGAGATATAACCATTAGCACATCTGCTGTAGATCTTGCGGAGCGGGAACGATATTGCGTGTCACTAAGAAGGTTGTTTCTGCTGGGGTAGTTGACTACTTCTTTATTTAATATGGATTCCAACAAATTACTCATGGCACACAGGAGACTTATTGGTCTGTACTGAGAGGGAGATGACTTTTCACCTTTCTAAAATACAGGGCATACTGATGGGGTTTTCCAGGGTGTTGGAAAGCACTTCTGCTTAAGGCAACGTTTAAACAGTTTTGTCAGTATGGGGGCAAGTTCTGGTTGGAGCTTTTTCAGCACTATAACTGGAATGCCGTCATGGCTAGTTGCTTTACTTGAATCAAGGTTCTTGATTAGCTTTGCGAACTTATGCACAGATATTTGTATGTTGCATAGTGTGTTGTCTGTTATAGGAGGAAATACGGGGAGTTGATGGCCTTCGTCACATAGGGTAGAATTAGCTGCAAAGTTCTTGGCAAATAATATGGCCTTGTCTGATGCTGACGATATGGCCTCAGTTCCATTGGTGTTCAGGATCCTGTTTGCTATTTGCCAAAACCGGTGGGAACCCAGCCGCTGCTCAGCTACTTTGGATTTAACGGACTGAGCATATAGCTCTCTTGCATTTTTATTACTCTTTTACAGTGGTTGCTAGTAGTCATGAAAGCAGCTTTAGGCCCAGTGCATCTATTACGTTGGTAGCTATGGAAAAAGTGATTTCTGTGCGAGATGGCAGCACATCATTCAGGGGAGAACCATGGCTGGCTGTTAGGTTTTTGTTGGAATTTTTTTGATGGTATAAATCGGTCTATGCCTACAATTAACCATTAAGTCAGGTCTGATACTATAGAGGACACATCCTTTTTAAACATGGAATGCAGAGGTAGATCGGATATGAATGTACGGAAGCTATTCCAGTCAGCCATAGAGTATCGATATACAGTATGGTGGAGACGTATGTCCGAAGACTTCTTACATTTCATTTTTATCTTAACTGCTACACCGGAGTGGTCGGAGGATTCCAGAGGAGATAGAATGGAACATGAACATAGCTCAGGGGAATTTGTGAGAAAAAGGTCTAGAAGGCTTGCATACTGATTGGTAGTATCGGGCACACGGTTGGGTTTGTGAACAATCTGAGTGAGGTCATACACAGTGGCAAAATCATGACAGAACCTCACCTTGTCATCGGTCTTATTTGAGTGCGTCAGCCATTCCACATCATGGACATTGAAGTCATCGCTAATGTGAATGTTAGCCGAAGGATGAGCAGACAGAATGTGATCAATTTTCGCAGATATGCTCTTAAAGATAGTAACCCCACTATTGTGGTGGCGATAGAAGGCAAATATAAATGCAGTGGTGTAAGCTAGTGCAACCCAGAAGCACATATAAGGCAAATTAGGGTCTTCTCTGGAGATATCTCTACCACATGGAAAGCCATCTTTAATGTAGGCACATATTCTATGTCCATGGCGAATAAATACATGCACGCAGACATACATACATCTACTGTTTGATTTATGTAGGATTTATAACGTTGTTTGGAATATTTTTAGCGTTTTAAACGCACATGTTTCTAAACTCTCCTAATGAGTCTAAAAACTGTTTACTTAAATCACATATACAACTTACAAATATTTTTCGTCCATACCTGACAACATTTTTCGAATTTATTTACTTACAGATATCCCTCATTATAAGAAAATGTATTGCAACAAATTCCATGTTTATGTAGTTCGGATGTTTTTCTTCAAAAGACAAAATAGAAACTGCTGCTGAAACTTTCAAAACGATGTGTGAAATGTATGGTGACTATCTAAAGGAGAATCAACTGTTCGGAAGTGGTTTGCAAAGTTCAAAATTGGAAACCTCTACAAACGATCTACTTGATGGTTGCTTCCGGTTCTGAAGCCGGAAGTTGACAAAATATTTATCAAGAAACTTATACATTTTATAAGTCAGATATACTGGGAGACGCAATTAAAAATTTGTTTTAATCATTCTTTAAATATTAACAAATAGGGAAATTAAACTTTTCTTTATAATTTGAAATCTTTACTTTTTATTGCACATAATTAAAACAAAGTTTATTTTTATATGATTTGAATGTGTTTTTTTTCTTACAAATGAATATACTTTTCGAAATATCAATAAAGAGCAGTACGCTTTCGCTATATGGGAATATCACTTTCTCCCATGGGCCTATTTTCTACCCACCAGGATTTATAACCCCGAATGACATTGGACTCCTTCCGATAATGGACTACCCAGGTTGTATCAACTTCTCTTTTCGCATAATTTTCTTCATATAATTATCCACAACCACTCAAAACACTATTTTCAGTAATTGTGCTGAAAAGCAACATAGCGTCCATACGCAGCTGAATATCTTGCTAAATGCATTTAATTTCCTCTGATGATATTACCCATTGTTGAAAATCCATGGATTAAGGAAATTAAAATAACCCCTTCTATATATTCCTTTGTCAAGCAATAAATTCTTAAATCGAATATATGTCACTATATGTTTGTTTGTTTTTTTTCAGAATTTAAAATTGAACCACCAAAATATGAATAAAATATTATGAGGGTGAATTAAATACATATTCTGGTTTTGGAATGGTATATATATATATATATATATATATATATATATATATATATATATATATGTGTGTGTGTGTGTGTGTGTGTGTGTGTGTGTGTGTGTGTGTGTGTGTGTGTGTGTGTGTGTTCCACTTCTGAGAAGTAAATGAATTATGACGTCAGACTAAATGTTTTCTCTGTACTTACATTGAGCTCTCATATAAAAAGTATTCTTATCAAAAACAACACCTTCAATTCCGCTCTATCATTATATATATATATATACATATATATATATATATATATATATATATATATATATATATATATATATATATATATATATTTGAGTCGATAAGTAAGGTCGAAAGGTATACGAAAAGTATCTTAAGTTCAATCATGTGCATTTAACAGTTTGGAAAAAAATTTGGAACAGAGATAAAGTTTGCTTGGTTTTATATATTTTTTTTTATCTTGTAATCAATACATCCAACGAGGTGATGGAACTGGAAATAGAGAGGAAAGGACCAACTAGTCGAAAATCATCTTAATATCACAAAATCAATTATAAGCAACCTGATGGTTCCTTAGTTACGGCTTTGTTGGCAGCAGATCAGTTATCTTCAAACTGTGATGATCGACTTTTCCATGCATATATTCGTGTATATTCTTGTATGTTATTCTGTTATTTCATGTGTTCTTGTATCAACAAACTATTTTAAGGTCATAAGATCTTTGCATTTTATATGAATGATCCTTTTTCATGAAAATCGCACCAGACAAGGCATGAACTCACTTGATCTAAAAGGCTAAAAGAATACTACTTTAAAGTCATAAATTTGCCAACTCGATGTGCTAGATGGAATAAATTCTGACCCAGAAGCCAGTAATTCTTTCCTCTTTTTGAGAAACATCACTCATGGAATATTAGAACTAAATAACAAAATAAGAGAAACGAGAGTTACATATACATATTAAGTGCTTATACTTTATTATTAAGAGAATCTAATGGTGCAACACAATAGGGTGAAAGATTTATAATTTAATCATAGATTTACTGACGAAGAACTAGAATCTATAAAAGTAATAAAGCAAATCGCTTTGTGCAAATTGTCGAAATTGAATTTTGGAAATGCGATTTAAGTTTTAAAAATATGACATCAGTCCAGTCACTACCACTGATAGACAATGCCGCTTACTTTTTAAATGACGTCACAAAAATATAAATAGCAAAACAGCAAAATAGGTACAGCAAGGAATATTTGTCAAGCAGTAAGACTGGTGATAATGAATGAGAAATGAAATAACGAACACAATTTCTGCTAAAATTTAAATTTATTCAATATTTCTGAAAAAGTAAAATAAAAATAAAAACAAGAATTAATTACAAAATGTTTTTCTTGTGTTAGAGCATCGCGGTTCATCGTGGATTCCAAAGACTAAAATTCGTTTACTATTTTTATTGTGATTAATGTGAAAACATTTGTTTATAGATTTATTCAATTAAGAAAAATGCGAGCATGAAAAGTAATATGGTTAAGATTAAACTTAGAAAAATAAAAGGACTAGATGTTAAAACCGTAAAAGTAAAATGATAAGATATTCTAGTAAATAAATATAATAAATTCATGACTTATTGCAGCATTAAGAATTTTTTAAAACTCAGTTAAACATTATATAATCACGAGGCCACAATTTCCTAGGCAGGACTCGGCTAATGGACCTATTGTGTGTGTATACTTTGCGTCAAAACTGGCTCACGTAGCCCAACACCCTTATGCCAATCTGAAATTAAACAATGAAATGACAACCCCAACAAATCCTACGATCAAATCACACAACTACACACACAAACCCAATTCGCCTCCTCCCTTGAGGTTTGCATTCACAAATATCCGTGGGCTTAAAAGTAATCTAGATGATGTAGAATCTTACATCTTAGTAAACTTCCCGGATGTCTTAGCATTAATTGTAACAAACCTACACTATTCAATCCTCTCTAACTACTTTTACATGGCAGGATCTCTCTCTCTCTCTCTCTCTCTCTCTCTCTCTCTCTCTCTCTCTCTCTCTCTCTCTCTCTCGTAAAGAATTCGGATTGATATATGTACGGGCTTGGAGTCTATATTCGAATCACCCTCCCCTTAACTAGAGAGCAATATCTGGAATCGGATGACCAGTCCTTTATGTGTATTCGACTAGCTTTTCATCACTGTGTTAGTTACTTATATTTTCTCTACTGTTCTCCCTCAAGTCAGGACTCTAATCGATATTATAGATGCAGCACTCTCCTTAGATAGTAATGCTCAAATACATGTGTTTGGTGACTTTAATGTCCACCTGAAATTGGCTTGGTTTCTCAGGTTACACAGATGTAAAATCTTCTCTCTCTCTCTCTGATGGACAGTGTTCCAATGAGACAACTGAATGATGCAAAGCGGGCATTGAAGCAGATGTCACCTCACGAAAGTATTTAAGGCCGTAGTAGAATGAGGATGCAAATAGATGGTAACATTTAATGCTAGTAAGAGTAAACTGCTTTCCTTTAACAATTACAAGAAGCCTCTCCATGGTATCCATGACAAATAACTCACTACCTGAGAATTCTTTCTTAAAACTTCTCGGCTTAACATTTACAGGAAATATGAACTGGAACAAATACATTGAGGATATTGCGAAGACTACGGCAAGAAAGTTGGGTTCTCACTTGAGAGTATCCTGTGTCTTTACACGGTCACCATTCGCCCATGCATGGAGTATTGTTGCCACGTCTGGGCTGGTTTATCTACCACTAGTCTCTCCCTCTTAGTCCAAAAAGAGTCTCCAATCTAACAGGTCCTACTTTGTTAACTAAGCTCCTACCCCTGTCTCATCGCCACAATGTTGCTTCATTGTGCCTGTTTTACAGGTATTTTAATGGAATGTGCTCTGATGAACTCCTTGCACTTGTGCCCCCTCGACGTACATATCCCTGAGAAATCCGCTTAGCAGCAAAATCACACCTCTTCAAGGTCTTAAATGTCAGAAAGGTTTCTACTCTAATAGCTTCCTCCCTAGAACGGCTAGTCTTTGGAATTCCCTTTTTGCTACTTGTTTCCCAATCTGTACTGATATGCAAAAATTCCAATACAACATAGATCAACATCTTAATCTTTTTTAGGCATGGTCCTAATTAGTAGCCCCTTAGGTCCAATTGGCAATATGCCTTGTTTGGGGTGAAGGTGTTAAAAAAGACATGTTTATGGAGGTTCTTATGTTATTAAGATTTGTCATAATATTGAGATTGTTCTTATTTCAATAATAATAATAATAATAATAATAATAATAGTAATAATCTCGAACGCACAGACGAACGTACAAACATAAGCCGGTAACAGTACTTGAAAACAAGAATCACAAAGTCCTATGGGACATGGAGATACAAACTGATAAACCCTTCTAAGCAAGAAGACCGGATGTCGTAATAATTAACAAGAAAGAGAAATCCTGTGAAATCGTAGACTTTGCTGTTCCAGCTGACCACAGGGTGAATATCAAAGAACAGGAGAAACGGAGCAAATACACAAAGTTAGCCAGAGATCTGAAAAGAGATATGGAAGATAAAGAAAATCAAAATAATACCTATAATAGTAGGAGCACTAGGAACAATCTCGAAAAACTGTGAAAAAAGAATGGGAGAAATTGGAATCAAAGGAATGACTGGAAAAATGTAACGAACAACAATCATCAAAACAGCTGAAATATTTAGAAAACCCTTGAATGTGGAAACTAACACACAGGAGCAACAAGTGCGGGGCCAGACAAAATGCTGCAAAGGCAGAACATGAAACACTACATGGAACCAAGAACACTGAAACCGCATATCTATAAGTTCTCTAACCCAACCCTAACCCCATTGCACATCACCGCTCCACCTCACCCACCCCCCAAAAAGAGTGAGACCAAATAATCAAGTAGAGCCAAGGAGGAAAGAAAGACCAGTGAACTGACCAGACCTCAGCCGAATAAGTGCAAAGAGAACTGGGACCTTGAGGAGACTTAGTGCCACTCAAATCCCAGCAAAGACCAATAGTTGCTGCCAACGAGAAATCAATCGTAAGCAGCTGTTGCGATAATGCAAATTCATTTGCAAATGTTATCGAAAGAGGTGGAGAGTACTGGAAACCTGGGGAGACTTGTTGTCACTCAGCTTCCAGGGAACACCACAGGCTGTTTTCAGGGAAAGATCTCTGAAGACCTGTGTGAAAGCTCCTTGTGAGCCAATAATAATAATTTATGTGGAATATAGTATAATATTTAATTGTTTACTCCTGTTCACACCAAACAATGCATATTGCTACGTGGGCGGAAGTTGCTACAATTTGGAACCTATGTGAGAAAAATGAGCGAGATGTCTGTTCATATTACATTTAACATTCTCCATGTTAGTACAGTGAGAGAAACAGGAACCATGGAGGGAATTCCAAGATCTAACAAAATATCCGAAAGAAAATGCTATTAGAGTAGAAGGCTTTCCAGTAACTAGGGACCTCAACAGTGAAAGGGTTGGATTTAAGGAGAGATCTTTGGATAATTTGTGTGAAAGCTCCTTGTGAGTCAATAATGATTTATGTGGAATAATATACGTCGAGGATGAACAAATGCTATGAGTTCGTCAGAGTATATTCCATTGAAGTACTGGGATGCAACATTACGATGATGGGACAATGGTTAAGGTTTCTTTGATAGTGCGAGATTTATTATATTAAACCTTGTCTAAGAGAGAGAGAGGGGGGAGAGACTAGTGATAGATGCATCAACGCAGATGATGGCAAAACTATTTAATCCGATTTTTTCCTGCTACTCTATTCCATATTTTCTTACTGAAACAAAGAGAAAGTAGGAGTATGTAGCGAGCAATATAAAAATTATTCTATTTAATTTCTTTAGCAGCGATGTAAGAGAGAAACAATTATTGACACACCCCCGACAAAAGGAGGATAGACCTGTGAATTCACCTTTGTATGCTCGTCCGTTCCTCTATTCACATTTTTCTCAGTAACTTAGAAATTTTGAAAATTTTGCACAAATATTAAACACGATATGAGTAAAAAGTAACAGAACGGATTTTCCGGGAAAACTCCGGTTGCTCCCCTAAGGGTTCATTACGGGTTAAAATGGATAAAATTGACACTTTTGTGCTTATTAAAAAAAATTGATGCCTTGGATTTTTATAAAACTTTCTGAAAAGTTGTAACTAACTGATTTCTATATAATTTTGTTTGTCTATACTTCGCGATAACTCTTGGGTGTGCCCCAGGGGCTCTTTTAGGGCTAATAAAAACACTTCGTTTTTGGGAGTATTTTACCATATTTGTCCAAAATTTTCTATGTATGGCTATTTAGTAGTTTTGCATGGTGCTGAACTCAAATCTAAATATGTCTTGGGGACTTTTGGGGGTAAATGGGGGGTGCAAATGATAGACTTAGTCATTTCTTTTTTTTATTGCATGGTGCAGAACTCAAATTTACATATGTAAAGGCCTAAAACTGCACCGTTTGTTCATTTTCACCAGGATTTGGCGTCCCCTGGGGATGTTTTGGGGCTAAATGGAGGGGGGGCAATGCTGAACTTAGTCATTTTTTTATGCCTCGTCCACTGTGAACTCGCGGGGGACCATGCATGCTTCACTTGTTAACTTCCGGTATGTTTCTTAAACATTATTAATTGTTTAAATGATGATAAGATGCTAAGTTCTCTCATAAAGCGGAATCAATAGTAAATGAAATCTTAAAAACAAAAAAAAATCTCGTATAAAACAAAAAACAATCTCT
The DNA here is from genome assembly GCF_053919585.1 of Euprymna scolopes. Classification (NCBI taxonomy): domain Eukaryota; kingdom Metazoa; phylum Mollusca; class Cephalopoda; order Sepiida; family Sepiolidae; genus Euprymna; species Euprymna scolopes. Next base: position 28,831,712 of record NC_136504.1, read on the forward strand.
TATAAAACAAAAAAAAATCTCTTATTAAACAAAAAAAAATCTCTTATAAAACAAAAAAAATTTATTATAAAACAAAAAAGCTCTTATAAAACAAAAAAAAAACTCTTATAAAGCAAAACAAAATTTATTATAAAACAAAAAAATCTCTTATAAAACAACAACAAAAATCTCTTATAAAACAAAAAAAATCTCTTATAAAACAAAAACAATCTCTTATAAAACAAAAAAATCTCTTATAAAACAAAAGAAAATCTCTTATAAAACAAAAAAAAATCTCTCATAAAACAAAATAAAATCTCTTATAAAACAAAAAAAAATCTCTTATAAAACAAAAAAAAATCTCTTATAAAAAACAATAAAATCTCTTATAAAACAAAAAAAAATCTCTTATAAAACAAAAAAAAATCTCTTATAAAACAAAAAAAATCTCTTACAAAAAAAAATTTCTCTTATAAAACAACAAAATCTCTTATAAAGTGGAATCAATTGTAAATGAAATGTTAAAAACAAAAATCCAATAATCGTCACAATGAGATCTTTGGAAAAAAATCTAGGGCACTGAAAACGGATGCAAGTCATTTTTTTTTTTTTTTTTTTAATTTAAAATAAATAAATTGTTTGGTTTAGTTTAATTTGGATTACAGCATATCAACTCTTTTGAGGTTATTTAATGTCGAATCCTGTTATTTTGGAACTAGTTTTCATGTTGCATCCAGTTATTTTGTAGAAGGTTTTTATTCTTCAATCGTTATTTGTAGTGTTTGGTTTAGTTGTTTTATAGTGGATTTTATCGTTTTTGTTCCTTGTCCTGCAGAACATGAATGAATTTTGTAATGGGAGAGGGAAAATGGTTACAGTATTAATGCTTGGTACATTTTAAGTTAGGAAGCCAGTAAGGAAGTGGGGGGTGGCAGAAAAAGAAAGGGAGGATGGGAAAAAGGGGGAATGGGAAAAGTTGGGCTGTTGCTTTCGTTTTTTGTTTTGCTGAACATAATCAAGTTTTGCAACAGGAAGTATAAAAGCAAGAAAGATCAATGTTAGGTGCATTTCGTTTCAGGAAGCCAATATCTTCTGACAGCCTGATCTGGTAGCACCAGTAAATAAATTGTGTAAAAAAAGATTTGGATTACAAAACTTTGATTATAAAACTTTGATTATAAGTTTATAAGCCATTTTAATTTTAGAATGAAAAAGAGAAATGCTTTTGCAAACAACATTCCATTATTTATCCTAAAAAGCTTAAAAATATAAAAGCATGCAGACTAAGATGAATGTGTAAAGACGAAATGATATGTGCAAGAATTCTAAAAGATTCAGTTTATTTTACGGGATGATTCCGGTTTCTGACTGGTTGGTAGCAGAACGTGGTTCCCTCTGATTGGTCAGTTCTTATCCTCCCTGCCTATAAATAGAACCTTCCAATTTTTTGTACTCATGCATACATTATAGCAAAGGCATTGCAACAATAAGTAACAATGCTACTAGTTGTAACATTCATAATAGTAGTTGTAGATATTGAGTTGCTGCCCAACGCAGCAAGATGTGACACAAGGTCAAAAAGTGGGGATGACCAGCCAGCGTCCCTACAGAAGGGGCACTCTGGCCTAGCAAATATTGCTTGGGTATTCCCATCGGAATTCCTCGGTAAAGGCTCCTCTGGCTACAAGCGATAAACTTGCAAATTATACTATACTAATTAAATTTACTTTACAAAATCTTTTTTATTATTATTTGGTGGTAAACCTGCCTCTCTCTCTCTCTCTCTCTCTCTCTCTCTCTCTCTCTCTCTCTCTCTCGCTTTTTTCTCTTACTCCACCCCACCCTCTCTCTCTCTCTCTCTCTCTTACTCTCTTACTCTCTCTCTCTCTCTTACTCTCTTACTCTCTTACTCTCTCTCTTACTCTCACTCTCTTACTCTCTCTCTCTCTCTCTCTCTCTCTCTCTCTCTCTCTCTCTCTCTCTCTCTCTGGCACTCGCTTTCTCTTACAATTCCCTTCTCTTGTAAAGACGTTTTTAAAGACAACTCCTAATTTCATGGAACGTTATACAACGTCTACCTTGGCAAGAACTCTGACAGCAACCCCCTTCAAATTTCTCTTACATCACGTTATTAAACTACGAAATCCACTATTATTCGTACGAGAATCCTCGTCAATAATTCCCGATAAATTGCAATTGGAAAATATCTGTACACTCAACCAAGAATGGATCGCCCAGCTGAAAGGCATCTTTTGGGCACTTTTGGGGTGTGAATTAACAAAGTGCCTCTAGAGTATAATGCAATGCTCTTTGTGTAAACAATTGGAACTTGTGCGCTTGGGTAATGTTTGATCATTGTAATTTCACACATCCACCTTAGCAACAGCAAAATAGCCTAACTGTTAGAAACGCCGACTATGCCTAGGTGATTGAGTTTCAATCCTGGTTTTAGGTAATTGCTAGTCTAGCCGTACACAAGAGATATGCAGTGAAACAGTCTGTGGATGACTATATATATATATATATATATATATATATATATATAGTATTTATATTATATATATATATATATATATATATATATATATATTAAATGTATCCAAGCATATATACTAAATACTTTTATAGCCCGTTGATGAGAATAAGTGCTTTGTATCGAAGTAATAAAATAAAATTTGTTTTACTGCATCTTATTATATCAAAACCCTATACAAAATTTCAGTCAGATCGGCCCTGTAATTTTCGATAAAAAGTGGAGTAAATGTGGTATTGTAATCTTTCATCGAACAGGTACTATAATAATTAGTTCGCTACGATTTATCATAACAAAGATCCATACAAAATTTCCACCAGATCGACTCAGTAGTTACCGAGAAAAAGTGAAACGGAGAGACAGACTAAGGGAAATATAGTACAAATTCTGTCGGTCGATAAGGCATAGTGGCAAACTTAAGTTTAAAATATTTTCTTTGATCTGCAAAGCTTAACTTAGAATTAAATTTTCTTTGATAAGTCAAGCTTAAGTTAGAAATAAAAGTTTCATTGTTTTATCAAACTTTGGTTTTAAATAACATGTTTGGTGCCTCGAGCTTAACTTTGAAATATACATTTTCTTGATTTTAAATAGCATTTTCGCTATTCTGTCAAGCTTGCCAATCTTATGTTTGGAATCAATTTTTTTTTATCTGCGATGTCTATGATTGAAATAGTATTTTCTTTGATCTGTCATACTCAATTTTAAAATATTGTCTTTGTGTAGCAGACATATAAATTCAAAATAGCATTTTCGTTTCTCAGTAAAGCTTAGGTTTGAGAACGTATTTTATTTGCTGTTTGAAGTTTAAGTTTTGAAATAGTATTTTCGTTTGTTTGACAATATGGACTCATCTTTAGAATAAACGTCGTTCTTATATAGTTAGGCTCGAAATAAGATTTAATTTGATCTGTCAAGCTTTAGTTTGAAATAATATTTTATTGATCTGCCACACATAAGATTGAAATAGCATTTATGGTTATATGTAAAGCTTAACTTTAAAGTACTATTTTCTTGGTTCTCTTCCATTTAAGTTTGATATGGCATTTCGTTGACGTGCTACGCTGATTTTCAAATAGCTTCCTTTTTTATCTCTCATTGTTGCGTTCGAAATAGCATCGTTATGATGTGTCACATATAATTTGAAACAGCATTTCGTTGATCTTTAAATATTATGTTTGAATTGTCATTTCCTTTTTATCCTTTTTTTTAAACAAAATAGTTTTTCTTTGATGGGTGACACTTACGAGGTGCCTTCAATAAGTTTCCAGACATTTTTGTACAGGCATTCAAAATTGTCGTAGACTCTTGAAAATTCAGTATGTCATTACTAGACAGGTTATGAGATGAGTGACCAATTTTTATGATTTCAGGTTTAAATAAACAGCTACGGCAGGAATCGGAATACACCGTACTAAGGCTTGATTGTAACAACTGGTGACTTTCAAAAATGCAATCTGGACGTGAGGACAATTTGAAAGTCCGATATTCAGTAAAATAATGTTTTAAACATGGAAACAATGCAACAGAAACATATGGAGTATTTCAAACTGGTCCTGAACCATCGTTCATGAATCGAGAATCAATTTTTGAGTGGCATAAGAGATTTAAAAAAGGAAAGGAGTCTGTGGGGGATGATGAGAGGTGTGGAATGTGTAAAGAAGTTAGAACACCTGAGTTGATTGGCTAAATAAAGATTTTTTTACGTGATAGTCACCACTTATCAAGGCTCAGAAGCCACTCGGGGATAAGGGTTATTGCGTGTACAGTAATCAATGGGACAATATCGTAGTAATCGTTAGTAATGGAGATTTGATAAAGTGTCTTACTTAAGGTGGCGGTTTATCAGGAATTTGTTTATGTTGGACTTGAAGACATCCAAGTTGCAGTCAGGTGGGAAACAGGCAAAGGAACAGAGTTCCACAGGCCTGCACTTCTAAGAAAGAAGCTTTGTTCATGGAATCTACGTTTTGATATAAATTTCATAGATAGTGACCGTCAAAGCATATTTGTGTCTATAGAGACAATAAGTGCACAGTTTGATGTCAGTGTGGGAACTGTACACAAAATTATTCATGGGGTAACTGAAGATGCGAAAGATTTGTGCGAAGTTTGTTCCAAGGTTGCTCACAGAAGAGCAGAAATAAAGACGTTGTCATTACCAAGATGGGCATCAAGACAGTTCCTCATCCTCCCTGTAGTCCAGGCCTTGTCCCCCTTTAAATTTTGGTTATTGACTAAACTCAAGGAAAATTTAGAGGCTGTCATTATGAGACAATTGAGGAGATGAAAGAGGCTATGACGATGGTTATCGTGACACGCTCACGCAAAAGAACTTCCATGAAGTTGTTGGAACGGTACACGTGCATTGCAACTGGAGGAGATTACTTTAAAGGGAACTAGAGTTTCGCGTGTGTACTATCAATAAAAATGGCCATGCGAAAAGAGTTTGAAACTTATTTAAGGCACAGCATACGTTTGAAATAGCTCTTTTTTATGTTAAACTTACGTTTAAAATAGCATTTTTTTTTCTCTCAAGCTTAAGTCAAGTATTTTGGTTGGTCTGACAAGCTTGGGTTTGAAATAAGATTTTCTTTAATCTGTTAATCTTAAGTTTGAAATAGCATTTTATTTGATCTGTTATGCATGAGATTGATTTAACATTTTTGATTATCTCTCGAGTTTAACATTTAAATAGCATTTTCTTTGATTTGAATTTTGATTCTTACGTTTCAATTGTCGTTTTCTTTTGATCTTTTTTAAAACGATTAAAATAGATTTTCTTTGGTCTGTGACACGCTTGAGATAGCTCTTTCTTTTATATGCCATGCTTAAGTTTGAAATAGCGCGTCCAATGTTCTCTTAATCTTGAGTTTTAGAAAGTTTAGAATCGGAGCATCTCTCGGTTCTTTAGTGAATCCGTTTGTCTGTAACTAAACGCGTTTATTTATTTGGACTCATCTTAAGAATAAACTTCGTTCCTGTCATATAGTTCATGAAACGAGATTCATGACGCATTCATCGATATTTAATGGGTCACGAAAGAGAACAATCGGTATAGAGATTAGAGATCAGAAATCGATTGACGTCAGCGTCACTGACGGCGTAATCAAAACCACTTCGATCATTATCTGACAGATACGGTTTTACCCATACGAGATAGCGGTCAGCTCGGGGGAATTGACATTAAAGTTCTGAACGCCGGTCGAGAGAGGGCATCACGGGCTAAGTAGATGAGTGAAAACTACTGGCTTCTGCCAGAGATCGGCGGCATGAGTATTTCAAGCCTGGCCCCTGGGGAAGATGGCTGCCATCTTCATCATGTCTGGCTTTTTAACTTTCTTTGCCAGTCTCCTTCGATTGAAACTCGGTTCTTACACAAAAGAAGATTGGTAGCGCCCGAATTGGTAACAACGTCGTATTATGGCGATTGTATATAGCAAGAGTAATTGTGTTTTATAGATGTATCGATTTGTTAGTGGTTGATTTTAGGTGCGACTGTGGCGTTTGATTCCCTGGCCACCCACAGCCGTCTGTAAGATGAGACATTAATTTCGCTCTTGATTTATTTTATTGGCTTTTATACCGATGTTTGCACAAGACTATCTTTAGGTCTACGTGTTTATTAGTTTTAGCTAAGGCTCAAGAATATATTTATAGAGAGACCAGACTGAAAATAAGATTAATGCTTTATAAGACGACAGTGGGTCAAAGACCAGTCGGCCAATGAGTGTAAGTCTGAATGCCGGTGTCGCCAATCGACAAATCACTAGCCTGATAACTTGATTAATTCATATCTTCTCTAAGATGTTGATGTAGTTTGTTTATATCATTGTGATATATATATATATATATATATATATATATATATATATATATATATATATATATATATATATATATATATTATATATATTTTCCAAATAAATATTAAAAATTATTTTTATAACTACAGGCACTAGGGTCCTGGATATGACCTCAAACTATATCCAGTGGTGAGGCCCCAGCTTGTGGGCTTTGGGGAATGTAGAGCCACCCTTTAATTGCCATTGCTCCCAGGTCCAATCTGACCCGGAGTGGTAGTACCTGCTAGGTTCCAACTATGGGTTAAATAGAAACCGAATTGAAAACAACAAATATATTCTATTTAAAAAAAAATTCTTCAAAATCTTTGGATTCGGCATAAAATAATCTGAAAAGGGTTGATATGCCAAAAAACAAAAACAACCAAAACCAATACAGACACTAGTGTTTCATGCTTACGTAATCAGCAGTGTAAGACATGACAATTACTGTTAATCAGCATATTCAAATCCAGTCACACGATCATCCTTGTCGCTGTAGACTAGCATTCTATTTAAAACCACCAGCCATTAACACAAGACTTGACAAAAAATTAATAAATGGCAAATAAGTAGGCACGCATAGTAAGCAGTCAGAGAGTATTCACTGATCGAAAATCGAAATATTGCATTTTTCTTAATTCCCTAAAGAGTGCTCAACTTTAAGTTCTTGAAGGGGCTTCATAAGGATATTTTTAAATAAATATTAACAATTATTTTCTATACTTACAGACACTAGTGTTTTATGTTTACACAGTGTACGACGTGATAATTACTGCTGGTCGAGGTACAAACCCAGTCACAAGGTCACCTTTAACTCCATGGGCTACAATTCTATTTCAATGCCACTGGCTATTAACACTGGAATTATGGAAGATTAATGTCTATTAAGACCAAATCAGCGAGCATATATAGTAAACAGTCAGAAAGTATTCAAAACCGGAAGTCGGACTGTTGCCTTTCCTAAAGGGGAATTAGCTTGTTATTAGTTTTTGTATACACTAGCTGTACTCTGCCACGCGTTGCTGTGGCTCGATTTGGTGTAATGGAAAAATCCCCATATTACGAACGTCTCTAACCCCCCCCCCAATATTAAGAATGGCTTTTGGAATGAATATCACAATTCTCCCCATGTTAAGAACTGCTTTCGAAATAAACACTCTCAACCTACCCATGTTAAAAATTGTTGAGGTGTACCTAACGTGAAAAGTTACCTTTTGTTTTTTGTTTTTAATAAATTGTTAGTTGAAAGCACAGGATAGTTACCAAACACAATCCCATCCCCATGGTAAGAATGGCTTAAAAAATAACGGTTTTCTTGGTAGAAACTTATCTGTATTTCACCTAACAATTTCTTTAATGAAGAAAAAGCATTCATATTTTCTTATAAAAAAACAACTTCTGTTGAAAAAAATGTGCTTTCAATTTTGTTAAAGGTTTTCTGAAAAAAAAAAGAAAAAAAAACTTTGACTTAACAATTTATGGTAAAAAAAGCAAAACCCCCAACAATCGACTGAGGTATACTTTCACAATTTTGTTTGTTTTAGAATTTCACAATATCTTATTTTTTAATAATAAATTGTTAGTTGAAAGCACAGAATAGTTACAAAACACTCTCCCCTCTCCAATGAAAAAAAATAAATAAATAAAAAAAGGTATTATTTCAGCACGATTCCAAAAATGCAGGAAAAACTGTACTTTCACCTAACAATTTATAGTTTTAATAATAAAAATAAAATTTTGGGTACTTATATATTTTTTGTTACTGTGCTGAAATAATAATGCTATTATTTTGAAAGACATTCTTAACATGGGAAGGATGTTTTTTAACTAACCTGTGCTTACACATTACAGGTGAAAAATAATAATAAATTGTTAGTTGAAAGCACAGAATAGTTACAAAACATCCTCCGCTCTCCAATGAAAATATGTGCTTACCTCTTACAGGTAAAAAAAAAAAAGAAAGATATCGTGAAACTTTAATTTAACCTAAAGAAACTAATGAAAAATAGTGTGATATTAAAATGCATAAGCACCAAAATTTGGTTTAATTTTACCGGAGATATTATTCCCGGGTGCATACCATGGCAGATGGTAACCGTACTATTTTGATAGTTTTTTTTATTTATTATTATTATTATATAATTGTAAGGTAGAAGCACAAAATAGTTAGAAAACACCCTCATTACGAATATTTTTCCAAATAATAACCTTATATTTCAGCACGACACCAAAACTACATAAGTACCGAAGATTTCATTTTTATTGGACAAATTTGTTCATGCTAAATAAAATAAAATACATGTAATCATTTCAAAACTTCATCTTGCAGTTTATTGTTTTAATTGTTAAGCACATGATCACATGTTCAATAAGTATGTTATTATATTTTACCCATTTAAAGTTTGTAAAACTATGGAGTATATGGTTAGAAGAAAAAAAAAACGTACCGTGCATATCTGCATCGCTCCTTGGGAAAGAAAAAGGAAAGGATAGTTAACTCATTTATATACTCGAAGTCCATCTTGGGAAGGCAGGTCATGATGGGGGAGGCTATTTTCCCCCTGTCTCTTCCTTTTTTTCAAGATAGGAGAATATAAAAACTGAGAAAAATTCCCTGGACGGGTGATAAAGAAAAGAGTCGTGAACTTCTCTTGAAAAGTATTTCGTGTTGCTGATGTTCAGATTGTGCAGTGTGACATTGGTGGCGAGAGGCCAGGTGTGGTTGATTGGAAAAGAAACGTTGTCAAGCGAGTGACTTACTCCTTCCCGAACCCCAGAACCGAATCCTGATTGTAACCTTCGAAAAACATGTAAAAAAAACTTTTGCTCGATACGGGTGACGACTTTTAAGAGTCACTTTTAGTGATTACCTGGTTCGAGGATATATGTAGAACTAAACGGTAAATCTGCCCAAAAAAATCGTGTATTATTATACTTTAAGGCCCGTCTCACGTTCGTATATAACAAAGTATTTTTCTGTAGATTTCGGTGTACTGAAAACGAATCTGCAGACCGTTTCCGTCGCAAAAAAGTAGGTGATCAATTTTCGATGTAAATTTAACTTAGAATGAGCACCCACTTTGTGGCCACCTGAGAGAGCGGCATTTTTTTTTTGGGGGGGGGTAAAGGAAAGCATAGTCGGAGAATAACATTTTTTAAATAACCCTTCGATTCGCTTAAATTCAACGGTGCGTTTCCTCCAGTAGAAAAAATAGAACGAAAGGGAACGCCAAACTGCCACTCCATGTTTTTAAGCAACTGCGAACCCAAATCGGTGTTTCTTCGTACTGTTCTTTGTGAACGGTCCGCAGTGGTGCTAAGTGGTAGCGGGTGTAGGAGGAATTTATTAGAGAGAAAAGGTTTTACAACGTCCATTGATTCTAACCGATTTTGGTCGTGAAATATCACCAGAAAAAATATAGGAATCTACGATTATCGAGTAAGTGGAGATGTAATAGGCCTATAACATACCTTACATATTGTGCTGCAGTTTTTGCATATTACATTTGCATGTAATGTCTTGATTTTTAATCTTATTAAGGTAAAAATCGGAGGGGAAAAATGAGCCCATTTTATATATATAGATAGAAGAAGATAGACAGATAGATAGATAGATAGAATAGAATAGATAGATAGAAGATAGAAGAAGATAGATAGATAGATAGATAGATAGATAGATAGATAGAAGAAGATAGAAGATAGAAGAAGATAGAATAGATGAAGATAGAGAGATAGAGAGATAGAAGAGAAGAGAAGATAGAAGAATAGAATAGAAGATAGATAGAAGAAGATAGAAAGATAGATAGAATAGAAGAAGAAAAGATGGAAGATAAAATATAATAGATAGATAGATAGATAGATAGATAGATAGATAGAAGAGAGAATAGATAGAAGAGAAGAGAAGATAGAAGAAGAATAGAATAGAAGAGAAGATAGAAAATAGAAAGAAGAATAGAAGATAGAATAGAATAGATAGAAGATAGATATAGATAGATAGATAGATAGATAGATGATGATTGCAACGTCTTGTCGGACGAGTGCCACTCCCTCAGACATTTAAAATCCATGAGCCCAAATGTCTGACGGAGTATCTATACAAATATGATGTTACAGAGTCTTAGCTTTGTACGACAGCTAAGTCTCTCTCTCGGTTCAAAATGTTGAGATCCAGCAACAAGCAAGAGCAAGATAGCCAGCAGCAAATTAAACTGCAGAGCAGCTTAATGCGGATACTGGTCTTCCGCTTTATGGTTTTTAAATCAGAGATTTGCTTCTCCTAGGAAGGTTGCCTTCACCACGGCTTACGGGAGCCCTCTCTACCCCAATACACATATACACACACACACACAAATATACACGGTGCTAGTTGGCCGTTGACCCAGAAAAAGAGATCATTCGCCCTTTGGAAGGTCTTGTTTTTAATTCTCACCAAACAAGTCTGGTGGGGGAACCAGTTTAGTCGCCGGTGACCCGACCATGAGGCAGGTAGTACTGGGTTACATGGTACCAGTAGCATATGACATGACCTGACATAAATAGATAGATACATACATACATACATACATAGGTAGAAATAGAGATAGAGAAGAGATGTATAATATTATAAAGCGATTTATTACATTGTGTATAGATTTTCAGGATTTACTTCAATACGTGAGTAAAGCTTATTAGTAAAATGGGGAAGTATATTTATGGCAATTAAGCTGCACAGAGGCGTCTTTTTACCTCCGTTGTAAATCATAAGACTAAGTAAATGCTTACATGCATCCAATTACTATAATTATTTTTAAATACATATTTTTACACACACACACACATATCTATATATATATATATATATATATATATATATATATATATATATATATATATATATATATATATATATACTAGCAGTTGAGCCCGGCTTTGCTCTTGAACTATGCACTGTTCATAACTTTATGTGCATACGTACGCATATGTCTATATTAAAAAATTTGACTCATACCCAGGTAACCTACATCTAAATTATCAAGTGTTTAGACTCAAAATTGGCGGAGGAGTTTGGCAGAGTTTGCAACGGTCAACTCTGTCAACTTTGACCTCTTGGAAGCTAAATTTCCGCCCAAAAACTAATTAAAAAGCTTGATGCTTGAATGAATACGATTTACGTAAAATTTCAAATGTTTAGACCAAAAATTGGCTGAATAGTTTGCTAGAGACTGCTAAGGCTAAATCTTTGGAACTTTGACCCCTTGGCAGCCAAATTTTCAGCGAAACCCCGATTAAAAAGCTTGCCCTCTGTTTGAATACACTTTATGTAAAATTTCAAATGTTTAGACCAAAAAATGGCTGAGTAATTTGGTAGGAACAGCAAAGATCAAATTTACACTTCTAACGACTACTATATTTTCCCTTTGACTGCTGTACGCACTTTTACCCTTACCCTCGAGTATCCTCTGAGCCTTGATAACTGATGATTCCTTTGTATATATATATATATATATATATATATATATATATATATATATATATATGCGTGTGTGAAAGTGTATATGAAGAAAGAGGAGGAAGGAAAGAAGTATAAGGTAAAGATACAGAGCGCACATGTGCACACAAACTTGATGTACACATGCGGTCACGTGGTGCTATCGATACCAAAATGGCTGCTGCATTCGGTTCCCGACAAATGATGGCGCGAAAGATATATGAATCGATTGGTTGCGGAAAATTAAACTGCGGTGTTACCGTCTGGCCTGAAATAACAATTGTCTGGTTTAGAACAATAATGAAATTGTCAGTCGATGAGAGTCTTGCCCAGTCGCCTTTGCTTGGATGGCCACCACACTTGTCACTCCCCATCTCAGCCCGACATAATGTGCGGCCCGCTCAATACTGGTGTAGTTGTAAAAACGGGGGTCCTTATGTGGCGCCGACAAAGTCTAGAAGAGAATTTCACTGCTCCAGGCAGATAGATAAATATGGACATAGATACTCTTCACACACACACACACACACACACACACACACACACACACACTCACACATTATATATATATATATATATAAGTGCAGGCAAAAAGAAAGTCCGCACTTGTAATTTTTTCAAAAACTGCAAATTTAAGCTTAATTTAATGTAACTGTTTAAACAACCTATACCTCATTTGATTCGCCTTTTATTCTTTTGTAATTTTACCTGTTCATATTTGACTTTTAATTCAAATATTCTAGTGTTCACGTCAATTTAAAATAATAACTTCAAATTCAGGAGGCAAAAAGAAAGTCCGCACAATGGAAAATTGTTATTTAAATGTAACTTTAGGACATTAATGCAACACAAATACAACAGGAACACAATGAACTTGTTAATATTTAATAGCATAGCCTTTCTGCAATTTGACAGCCTGCAATCTTTTGGGAATTCCTTTTATTAGCCTGCAGCAATACTCCGGAGAAAGGGCATCCCACTTTTTTAAAATTTTTGTCCAAAGTTCTTCCAAATTTGAAATTTTATCATTGCTTAGCTGTTGCTTGATGCAATGCCATACGTTTTTGATAGGATTGAGGTCTGGAGATTGTGCACGCCAATCCAAACACGGAATATCATGCTCTTCCTGGAACCTCTTGACATTGCTAGCTATGTGAATGGGAGCATTATCCTGCATGAAGATGGGATTATCATCCAAATTCCGACAAAAGTAGGGTAGAAAATACTCAGTCAACATATTAATGTACTTGGTCGAATTAATTCGACCTTGCAAGCGAACTATAGGCCCTGGACTATTGGTACTAATAATGCCCCACACCAAAATTGAACCTCCACCACCTTGCAGCGTTGTAACTGAGCACCTAGGATTAAATTCTTCGTCTTTTCTCCGAAGGACGTACTGCCTACTATCACTGCCTAGCCTATTGAACTTATTTTCGTCGCTAAAAAGCACTTTTGACCAATTTGCAGAGTCATGATCTTCATTGCATCTGACGAAGTCCAGGCGGCGCTTTCTGTTCTTTACAGAAATCATTGGCTTGCGTCTTGCAACATATCCTTGCAAATTAAGTTCCTTTAATCTGTTCTTGACAGTAGAAAGAGAGCACTTTTTAACAAGATAACACTGCTGTTGGATTGGGGGGGGGCGTTTCAAATCTATTTCTTAGGCTGCGGATCTTGATAGCATTTTCTTCCCTGTTAGAAGTAACTCTAGTATGACCAGATTTAGGGGAATCACGAACACTGCCGATGTTTTGGTACTTTTCGTACCGTTTTCTCATCACATTTCAATCTGCGGTCGATTTCTCGACTGGATAAACCAGAAAGGTGGAGATTAATAAGCTCCTAGCGATCACTAAGAGAAAGTCGTGGCATCTGGACTAAATGTTACGTTGTATAACCTGGAACAACAACAATTACGATTAGAGATGCTTTATTGCCTGTTCGTGGATATTTTGAACTGATTTAGGGGCGAGAATTTAAGTTGGTTTTAAGCGAATTTGTTGCTGAAGACTTTCTTTTTACCTTATCAATTTGAAGTTATTTTTATAAATTGGCGTGAACACTAGAATATTTCAATTAAAAGTCAAATATAGACAGATAAAATTATAGAGGAATAAAAGGCGAATTAAATGAGGTATAGGTCGTTTAAACAGTTACATTAAATTTAGCTTAAATTTTCTGTTTTTGAAACAATTACAAGTGCGGAATTTCTTTTTGCCGGCACTGTATAGATGTATGTATGTACACATACTAGCAGGTATCCCGGCATTACCCAGTCGTAAAATACGCTTAAATATGCAATTAATGCAAATTTCTTATTTATTGTTATATTATATTGGATCCAATATATTGTAATGATTTTAAAAGTTAAAAAAAGAATGACTCGTGTGCCTCCACAAATAATAGAAACCAAAACGTTTTGCTTACGATTTAGTTTTTTGTTTTTACATTACGAAAGACATAGATAGATAGATAGATAGATAGATAGATAGATAGATAGATAGATAGATAGATAGATAGATAGAATTAGACATAGATAGATAGACGGATAGATAGATAGATAGATAGATAGATAGATAGATAGATAGATAGATAGATACCATGCACTAGATCAGGCGGAAGATTTGGTCAGTAGCCCTAGACATATCTAAGATCTATGACAGGGTTTGACACGACGGTCATTTCGTGAAAATTAAATCATATAATATTACTGGACGTATACTTAATGTTATTCAAATCCTTCACAGATAAGAGAAAAATTTAAGCTGTACTTGATGGTCGTAAATCTAAACAACATGATATAAATGTGGGTTTGCCACAGGGGTCAATCTTCGGACCTTTATTATTCCTGATATTCATAAACGACCGGCCTGATAAAATTGTTTCTGCATATTTTCTGATGAGACAAGCTCTATAAGAGGATATGGCTTAAACTCTACAGGAAAACCTTCTCTCTTAGTGGAATGAGACCGAAACTGGATGATAACGTTCAATGCCGCCACGACTAAGCTTATTTCCTTTAATAATTCAAATAAACCTTCTCAACCACTGATTACCATGTCTAATGATAACATACATGTAAATACTTCTCTCAAGTTCCACAGGATTAATATTCACAGACAACATGAATTGGAAAAAATACATTAATGTAATCTCCGAGGCTGTTGCGAGAAAGGTGGTCTCTCTCTCTCTCTTTCTACCGTGTTAGAATATTACTCACACCTGAGAATATCCTGTATCTCTACCAAGCAACTATTCACCCATGCATGGAATATTGTTGGCACATCTTGGATGA
>NC_136504.1:28854333-29169333 GCF_053919585.1 Euprymna scolopes
TAAAGAACGCGAGACAGTCGTATATTCAGTTCGTCAACTTCAAAGTAGCTGAGCAGCGGCGGTTTCCACGAGTTTTGGCGGATAACGAACATGGTCTTGAACAGAGGAGTGTCCTCTATTCTAACTATTATCGATGGACCTGAGGTAATCTCATCAGCATCTGACAAAGCCATACTCTTTGCTAAGAACTTTGCAGCAAATTCTACCTTTTGCGATGAGGACAGAGTACCTCTGTGTTCCCTCCTGTGACTGAAAACACACTATGTGACACACAAATATATGTGCATGATGTTGCCAAGCTAATCAAAAACCTTGATTCCAATTATAATGCTCAAAAAGCTTCAGCCAGAATTAGCTCCCATGCTTACAAAGCTATTTAAATGTTGTCTTAAGGAGAACCTCATTAGTTTGCCCTGTATTTAAAAATTCATATCGGTCATCTCCCTCTCAGTACAAACCAATCAGTCTCCTATCAGTCAGGAGTAAGTTGCTAGAATCTGTGGAAAATAGAAATATAGTCAACGGCCTCAGCAAAAATACCCTACTCAGTGACAAGCAATATGGTTTCTGGTTTGCGAGATATACAGCTGGTGTACTAACTGTAACATTACACAGGATTGGCGAATCTCTTGATGGCGGCTTCGTTTCTAGAGCAATTCATCTTGACATCTCAAATGCATTCGATAGGGTATAGCATAAAGGTCTGCTTCACAAGACTTTCAGCTACAGAATAGCTCGAAATGTTCTCTCTATTATTAAATCCTTTCCCTCTGATAGGTTTATAAGAGTAGTGATTGATGAGCAGAAATAAGAAGCTCATATTATGAACACTGGCGTCCCTCAGGGTTCCATCCTGGGCCCAACTTTCTTCTCTGATCTTAATTAATGATTTCGCAAATCTAATTCTTAGATCATTCGTAGATATCTATGCAGACGACACTGCCATCCATAGCAACACTTCAAAGGCTGTAATGACCAAGATCTTTCTGATTCTCTCTTTCTCTTTTAATCTTGAGCATATGATGCAACGGGGAAAGTGATGGCTGGTTAATTTTAATGCTTCCAAAATTAAGCTTCTCTCTTTTTACCATCAACGGTTTGGCCCCTATTTTACGTCATTTGAAATGAATGACTCTCGTCCTGGGGAAGCACGATGCTTTGATAAGCTTCTGGGTCTGATCGTCACTCCTTATCTTAAATGAAGCGCAAGCATCAAATCCGTTGCCAAGGTTGCCGGGAAAATGGTTAGTTCTTTGTGCCGTTCCAGAAGATATTTCTCGATTGAAAGAAGACAGCAAAAATTCTAGTGACAAAACTATGTCTAAAAAATCAACTGACAAAAATTTAAAGAATGATGTGTACAAAAATACCGACATCAAATACAAAAAAACAGAACATCAGTAGTTGTAATAAGACAAAAAATAGACAAAAAAAGAAATATAATTTCCTATGCGCCGCCCTTTAAACAGATATTAAAAATTGAATTCAGTAAAATATTTCTAAATCTCATCGAAAAACAATTCCCCGTTACAAATCCCTTACACAAAAATTTTAATAAAAAAAAAAATCTAAAACTGTTCTATAGCTGTTGTGGAAACTTAGAGATGATAACTAAAGCACACAATAATAAGATATTAAAGAAAAAAAGTAAAGAAAAATTATTAAATATATACAGGGTAACTAAAAAAAAATGCTAAATGGAGGCCATCTAGAGCATATGCTGTAGAACGGAGAAAAAAAACGCCAAAGACCCTAGTGTTTTGCCGAATTAGAGTTGGGCCCGTTTTTTTTGTGTCCACCTGTATGTATATATACACACACACACACACACACATATATATATATATATAGCCAGTAGAGTTTCCTAGAAGTACATCCAATGAAACAACATGTGTCTACCAAAATAGTGCTCTATGAGTGAACAGAGCAGGTATATTAATTTTATTTATACAAACATTAATGGCTACATATGTGCATACATGTTTCTGTAATCACCCACGTTGGGGGATTACATCTTCAGGCCAAGAATTACCGTCGAAAGTGATATTCCATATTAATTTGGTTGGAATATCACTTTCGACGGTAATTCTTGGCCTGAAGATGTAATCCCCCAACGTGGGTGATTACAGAAACATGTATGCACATATGTAGCCATTAATGTTTGTATAATAAAATTAATATATATATATACATATATATATAGATATATATACCATGCAATAACCTGATGAACCCTCATGAGAATGCAACGCAGAAAATTTTGTATAGCTTAATTTTCATATACTTTTAAAAACTTAGTATATATATATATTGTTTAAACAAAAACCAAGACTTCAAAGAATGGGTTGATAGCCACAAAAAGTGCATTTCATCGTTAGTTACAATTGTTTCAAGACTATTCGGACAAATCCAAACATTATGTCGTTTGAAAATTTTCACAAGAACAGTCATTCTTCAGACTTATTGAATAAAAACACTTTAACAATAAAACCTTATTGAAACAATTTCTGTTATAAGGAAAAGAAAACAAGTGAAAGTATTTTACCTATATCGCATACTTGCAAAGTATTTGTTTAATGATTACTGAATTATATAAACCCAGTAAAATTCGGAATATACTAGCAAAAGTACCCGTCGTTGACTGGGTTCAAAAACAGCCTACAGAAAATGGACTCTGATTTATGAAAGTATAATAGGTTATGAAAGTTGTAAAGAGATAGCTTCGAATTTGGGGTATCAAAACCAAAGCAAAATATCATGAAAATAAAAATAGATAAACACCATAATTTATTATACCATAGTTGTTTACACTGAAACACTTATCACAATATTCTGTGGATCTATATTAAAACACCTTGTTAAACTTTGTGACATATTTTCATTCTATGGAGGTCAGGAGCGAACGAACACTCCATAATTTCATTATACCATATTTCTTCAAACTGAAACATAATTATCAAAGTATACTTACGTAGATAGATATGAAAAGGCTTTATTTATTTATCTGTGTGTCCATGTGTGTATATATATGTAAGTATATACGCGAGTCTATATTGATATCTATATGTATATGTGTCTCGTATATATCTGTGGATATTTGGGGACACGTATGGATGGGGATGTGTGTCTGCACCTGCGGATAGTTTGCTGTGTGTGTATATATTGTGTGTAGCTGGTATGCGTATGCATGTATATGTATATGTATGTATGTATGTATATATATGTATATATGTATGTATTTGAACAAATGATTAATAGAACATGTTAAAAAACATCTTGAAAAAGAGTTAAAAACATATTTAATTTTAAAAAGGAAGCACAAGATAAGTGGATAGTCCTTAATCCGCGGAGTTTCGAAGAAATACTCTCCTTCTCATCAGAGGGCAGGAATTAGCAAAATGCGGGATCGGATTTTGCATGTAAAAGTATTTAATGAAACCACAAGTAAGTCACAGATCTTACTTGGATAAAAAAAAAAGGGTGAGGTAAGGGAATAGGAGGTAAAAGAAAAAATGATAAAAAGATTTCACATGAATGGATAGTCCGGTGAAGGGTAAAAAATCCAAGAATGGTAAAATTCAAACACGTTAAAGACTTTCAATCCAACAGGTAAGTTCCAAATGGTCCAAAATGATCCAAAAGTCAGAATTCCTTGGAAAAAATCACAAATGGAATGAGTTCCAAATTATTAAAAGAAAAGTTCAAATGTGCACAGAAAAAGCACTGGAGAGAATATTTAAAACACGTCTGCCAAGGCCGGAGGAATCAAGTGTATATATATATATATATATATATATATATATATATATATATATATATATATATATATATATATATATATATATACATACACATATATATATATGTATATATATATCATTGAGACGTGTATCCGCTTAGGACCCACAGGTTTTTAAAGTTCCCAATCGACAGTCTTATTATTGTTGTTATTATTATTGATATTGTTGGTGTTATTAATATTATCAATTTTATAGAAATTATTATTATTAGGATTGTTAGTGGGATTAATATTATTAGATTTGGTATAACAGTCATAATTTATGATATCCAGGTGTGTGCATAGATGTATGTGTTTGATATAACTTCGTATGTGAGTATAAATATAAACATGTTATAACTGTATGTGAGCATTATGTATCTATGTATGTATATATGTGTACATGTGTGTAAATATACACGGGTGTATCAAAGTGTGGGTGTTTATACGTGTATTTGTATATATATATATATATATATATATATATATATATATATATATATATATATATATATATATATATATGAATGATGAGGTTGATAACTTCCGGGGTTTTATGTTTATTTTTATTTTTTATTTGTTTATTTTTTTTTTATTTTTTTTTTTATTTATTATTTAATTTATTTATATTTTTATTTTATTCTTGTGTGTCGTTATAGTTATTGCCTGTTTTCAGTGCGTGTGAGTAAAATACAGCGAACAGTGTATATCCATCCTGAGTATAGGTATAAGCGTATGTTTGCTTCTAGTGCGTGTGTGTGTGTGTGTGTGTGTGTGTGTGTGTGTGTGTGTGTGTGTGTGTGTGTGTGTGTGTGTGTGTGTGTGGATTGAAAGACACCGGTCAGTACTCAATAGCCATATAAGGAATTTTTTTTTAATTTACTGACCGCGAGACAAAAATACTAAATTCTCAAGTATCTCATACCGTAAAAACCAAAGGATGGGATAGATAAACTTCAAAAGGGAATATAAAAAAAAGGAAATAAAAAAAGAAGACGTGTATTATCTTCAAAGACCTCACTTATGCTCTCTCCGCTCATAACCCCCACCCATGTTACATTCTAACTTTGTAAACGAACTAAGAAAATGTTTTTGTTTGAAATATCAGTTCTCAACGATAATTCTTGGCCTGAAGACGTAATCCCCCAACGCAGGTGATTACAGAAACATGTATGCATATATGTAGCCATCAATGTTTGTATAAATAAATTATATATATATATATTCATTGAAGATCTTCCCTTTGATTGACATATTTGCTTTTCGGCTTCTCATGATATTCTTCACTTTCCCAAAAGCTGCCCATCCAAATGCTTCTCTTCACTTTATCTCAGTAATTTTGGTCTTTCCATCAACAATTATGTTTAACATCACCTTAGTCTTCCCAAGATGCATGTTGAGGCCAATCAGTTTGCTCTTAGAGTGGATGTCGTTTAGAATGTCATTTAGTTCCTGTGTGTTATCAGTACTATATCTTCCGATTGCCTGTTTTCCAGCTGACTAGAATCTAATTGTCTTCAAGTTCAACGTAAACAAGTCCTTGATGAACCGTCCCCCCAAGTAATACAATTTACAGCATTCACACTACTGTTTACTACGCTATAATCACATTCACATACCCATTAACCCTTATCCTCGAGTGGCCTCAGGGCCTTGATAAGTGGTGATTCCTGTATATATATATATATATATATATATATATATATATATATATATATATATATATATATGAGCAAACAGTTAATGAAATGTGTTAAAAACACTTTGAAATGAGTTAAAAAACATATTTAATCTGAAAAGGAAACACTAGATAAATCGATAGTCCTTAATCCGCGGAGTTTCGAAGAAATACTCTCCTTCTCATAAGAGGGTAGGAATTAGCGGGATCGGATTTTGCATGCAGAAGTATTTGATGAAACAACAAGTAAGTCAAAGATCTTACTTGAAAACAAAAAAAGTTAAGCAGAGGGAATCTGGTAAAGAAAAAGGTGATTACACATGAATGGATAGTGTAATCACATACACACAAACACACACACACACACACACACACATACACACACACACATATATATATATATTATCATGGATAGCCGGCGTTACCCGGGTGGACATGGAATTCGGTTTGGACAGAGCTGCTATATTAAGGATATAGAGCAACCCCCCCCAGAAAAGAACAGAAGAAGTAGGTGAAAATCTGGATTTCCCCGCCCCGCCCCCAAAAAATCTGAATCAAAACAACTTTTATTTCATAAAAATAACAGCAAGTGCCCGTGACACCGCAAAAGACAGGCTCGAACCTGAAACGCGAAAGAGGGAAAGAAGAGAAAAAAAGGGACAGTTGAAAAAGACTTATGACGTCAAACCCCAAATAAAATAACGTTTATAAGCATAAACGTGTACGTGACTTGCAAAAAATCGCGTCGCAAAAAGTGGTTCCTCTTGCAAGAAATGGCCCAGTTGATCACCGCAAAATTAATCTTTTTTTCTAATTCTCATATATTATGCACCCAAGGGGTCGCCCGTTAGATGGTACCGGTTTCGAGCCGGTCCGATACGGCTGACGAAAGTTTTTAGTGGATATACGTACACATACACAAACACACAAACCGATGTTTGAGACTTCTGGTTTTTAAAAAGGTCCATGTTTTATAATAATAATAATAATAATAATAATAATAATAATAATAATAATAATAATAATAATAATAAATAAATAAATTAAAACTTTAATATATTGTCAATATAAATCAACTTTAAATAACAATCTTAAATAGAACACGTAAAACAATTCTTTCGCTATAAACAGTAATTAACATAAAGCTATTTAGTAAAATAGATTTTCCATAATGTCATATGTAAATTAGGTTACCCCTTAATCGTATATTTTGGTAGAATAATACTATATATAGAAATAAATGAAATCGGAAAGTAATGAACCTTTTGCATATATTAATCAAATTGTGAACAAACAAACAGACAGGAATACGAATATATATATATATATATATATATATATATATATATATATATATATATGTGTGTGTGTTATTTGAGAAGGAAACCGAGAATTAATAAAATAGTAATCAACGTTTCGTCCCTATTTCAGGAGACATCATAAGGATTTCGTAGGAAAAATGTAAAGAAAAACGATTACAAACCACATGCGATTGAAAAAGGAAAAAAATCCTATAGTCCTTCCCATTTTGCGCAGAAACTATAAATGTGAGTATGGAAAGGTTTGATTATTCTATGTATATACGTTTTAATGTGTATAGAATAATCCAACCTTTCCACACTCACAGTTATAGTTTCTGCCCAGAATGGAAAAAACTTTAGGATTTTTCCTTTTACACTCATGATGATGTCTCCTGAAATAGGGACGAAACGTTGATGACTATTTTATTAATTCTCGGTTTTCGTTCTCAAATAACATAACGTCAACCATCGCTTGTATTTCTATTTTATTTTTACTTATATATATATATATATATATATATATATATATATATATATAGAGAGAGAGAGAGAGAGAGAGAGAGAGAGAAAGAGAGAGAGATATGATGGTCGATGTCACGTTTATCATTATTATTATCTGCACGTTTCTGTGATAGTACGAGTGTTTCTACAATGTTATTCTTTCAATGTCTGTCAGGCGTCAGTGAGTGATCGACCCGTCGGCACTGACCATCACCCTTGCCAATTTTATAACAATTGACTCTTTTTACCTATCCAAAACGTTGCGTATTTTTTCTTCTTTGTTTATTTTTTTTATTATTATTTTATTTTATTTTTGTATTTATCTATTTCGTGTCTGCGATTGTTATTTATTTGTGTCTGTTTACCTTGGGCTGAACAGGACCGAGGTCGTGGGAGGCTAACTACACTCTTCAATGCACTTCCTGTTTTGCTGTTCTGACCCGGAAGTGGAAGAGAAAATAGATAATAACTGACTATGAAAGGAGAGCCAGGAAAAAGTAAAAAAAAAAAAAAAAATAACAAACGATGATTATATTGAAGAGCAGAAAAACACAGAGATAAAGAATAAAGTATAAGAGACAAAACCTTATATAAAGCGAACAAACAGTATTGGTTATATATTGTTTGGTTTGTTTTAACAATGGCTGTACCGATTCATATGAACTTATTTGACGACGTTCTGGAGACAAAAACAAGGATATGATATTATGGTTCGGAATTTTTGCGATGAGGACTTATTATTTGTATTATTTCGATATTTCGGACTACTGTTCTCATTTTAAGTGTTATTTACAAAGAACCCGTAGCGCAGTGGATAAAGTGCTGGGTGAAAATCAGTTATGGTGATTGAATGTTCAATACTTAGTGTGGGCGACCCTAAAAATACTATTGCGAATTACTCAGAACTTCTACCCCCTTCTACCTACTTAGCTACCTACCTACCTACCTACATACATACATACATACATACATACTTCTACATGGCTGACGAGACGAGAGTATTCTACCCTCGTGGATAAAATAAAGGGTTCCATTCGAAATTCTGTGCAATTCCCGTATTGGACATAACGATTCCCGAGTTCGACAGAAAAATTCCCGAGTTCGACAAGATGCATCTGTAGAAGGTCGGAGGTTACATCGACCGAAACGTTGTGGAAACAGCACTCAAGATGAGAATAATAGTCCAAAGAATCTAAATAAGAAGAACGAGAAAGGTATTCTTATTATACGTCCGTTCAATATGCGCATTTGACGATAAAAATGATATCTTCAAGTTAAGCATGATAGACAAGTGCTCGAGCATAGTCGAAGGCGATCCAAAAGCTCCTTTTTCATTAACTATTCGAAATTTAGGAGATTCTTCCATGAATTGCTCCGCTTAATATTGACTCGCTACTTATAATGCTGAGCGGTTATCAAGACAGTCTGTTGCTACTAGATTAAGCTGTCTGAAGATATTAGTTTCCAGAATTTATGTTATTGTTTTCATCCTTTCTCTTTGTAAAACTCAAACATGTTCTGCAAAGCCAAAAAACAAAAACAATTTTCGTTTACGGAACTAAACACGACTAGGCATTTAAAGATAACTAGATTCGACATTAATACTTCGAAAAGTGTGCCGTAAAACAAATGTGAAACATCAAATATTTGACTAAAATCATTGGATTCGCCATTAAATAACCTGAAAAGGTTGACATGCCACCAATAAAAAAGCACCATGAATAAATATTTAAAAATATGAACTTGAAGCAACCCAGTAACACTAACCACGCGGGGTCGCAGAAATACCTGGATTAGAACCTAGGCGCGGAGAAAACCCTCTCAGGGCTAACGGACCCAGTAGGTCTTCCCAGATCATCCGTCTAGGAGAAGGAAAACTCTGAAACTAAACCAAAGGGGAGAGAGGCCTCTTCAGTCTTGGATGACAACCTTCCTAGAGCTGGTGACTCAAACAAATTCACCGGTTTGCAAACCTAAATTGCTTAAGGAGTAGATAGGCTCTGTCTATCGCCCGGCTTCCATACTCCTTCTTTGCCTATTAGTCAAGCGCAGAGACACTATCTCGGTGATTCGACAGAAACACCCAGCGGTAGATCTTGTTTCCTGGCTAGGGCAACGAACGCCGTTCTTCCCCATTCCCAGCACGCCCCACCCCTAAAACTGAACATTTGGGAGTGCTTGAGTATAAGATATGCCTGACCGATTAGATTGGGTTGACCTTCTTCTAATGGGTTGAGGGTACCGGATTGACAGTTCCTGGCTGCTGTTCCCGACTGGTAGTACAGGAGCCCTAACTCTTTGGTAGCGCTTAGAGCGGCTGCTCCATCAACAGTTGAATAATATCGGGTTGTTTGTAGTGCCATGACGCGCATGGAAAGGGACCCTGCACTCATCCCCGGTGGGCTTTCCTGAGGCCACAATCCTAATTGGAGAAAGGTCAGCTGATGGTCTACTTGTGATGCATGTCTGAAGCTCTGCATAACCTCTTGTTTAGCTCCCCCTTACCGAAACTTTTAAACAAAAATATGACGACAGTACAATTTAAAAATAAGCTTAAACCAGGATTAGGGACAAACAAATTCAACTTGCCTCCTCCCTTGAGGCTCTCATTCACAAATATCCGTGGGCTTAGAACTAACTTAGCTGATGTTGAAGCATTTCTATTAACAAATACCCCGGATATCTTAGCACTAAGTGAGACTAACCTACACTCCTCCATTCCCTCTAACCACTTTAACATGCCTGGATATCTCCAACTATGCCGTAAGGACTCTGACAGACATATGCACGGACTTGGAGTTTACATTCGTAATACCCTTCCCTTGACTAGAGAAACAAACCTAGAAACAGATGATCAAGCCTTTATGTGCTTTAGACTAAACATGCAACACAATATTAGCTACTATTATTTTCTCTACCGCTCTCCCTCGACTCAGGACTGCTCCATAATAAACAAAGTATCTGACAGCATAGACACGGCACTGTCCCTCGACACTAGCGCACAAATACATGTATTTGGTGACTTTAATGTCCACCAAAAAACTGGCTTGGATTCTCTACTCACACAGATGCAGCGGGCAGCACAACCCATAGCTTCGCTATATCTCACTCCCTATCACAAATTGTTACGTTTCCAACCCGTTTCCCTGACCAGGAAGAACAACACGCATCACTTCTAGATCTGTTTTTGACTACAGTTCCCGATGACTGCATAACGAAGGCCCACAGCCCACTTGGGAATGCTGATCATGCAGTGATAATGGTTGAAATCGCCCTAAACTCTAGACCCAAAACTGAAGAGTTAGTGCTCAAAACAACGAGATATTATAATAAGGCTGACTGGGAAGCCATCAGGGAACTAATTAGAGATGCTCCACGGAAAAATATTTTCTCTCTCCCTGCTGAACAATGTGCATACGAGACCACTGACTGGTTCAAAACTGCAATCGAAGCGCATGTTCCCATGCGGAAATTTTATAGTAAGCCCCACTCTCCCCAATGGTTTACGTCGACTTGTGCAACTGCCATTGCTCAAAAGCAGCATGCATACCGTAGGTTTAACCGACATCAGTCTAGTTCAAACAGACTGAAGTATATAGAAGCTAGAAATAACGTTAAGAAAGAAATAGCGACAGCTAAGAGAGAATGTACGGAAACCACTAAAAAGCGCATCGAAGCACAAAAACTAGGAACTCGGGACTTCTGGAAAATCTACAACAGTGTAGTAAATAATAGGCAATCAACAATTCCCCCACTAACCAACAATCACGAGGTTTTCTCCTCAGCAACTGACAAGGCTAACATGCTTGCCAGTCGGTTTGCCTCAAACTCCACACTGGACCCTTCCAACCACCCCCTACCTGACTTTCCTATGCGGACAGACGCCACCCTAGACGATCTGAAAACCACCCCTGCTCAGGTGCATGCTATCATAAAAAACCTTGACACCTCAAAAGCATGTGGACCCGATCTTATCCCAGCTGTGCTATTAAAAAAGTGCTCAGCCGAAGTAGCTCCAGTTCTCTCCAAACTCTACAACAAATGCCTTAATGAAGCTTGCTTTCCGGGCTGTTGGAAAACTGCTTCTGTGGTACCAGTATTCAAGAATTCTGGCGAAAGGACAGACCCATCAAATTATCGCCCCATTAGCCTCCTCCCACTTTTTGCCAAAATATTTGAGACCATAATTAACCATGCTCTAGTCCATCATCTTACAGATGCTAAACTTCTGACTGACAAACAATATGGATTTAGACAAGCCCGTTCCACAGCAGACATCCTAACTGTGATCTCTGAACGTATATACTATTCACTGGACAAAGCGGGGGAGGGCAGAGCGGTAGCTCTAGATATATCTAAGGCTTTTGACAGGGTATGGCATGAGGGTCTCCTCAGTAAAATCAGATCATACGGTATCACTGGTAGAATACTTAACATAATTAAATCCTTCTTAGATAAGAGAAAAATCCAGGTTGTCCTCGAGGGTCGTACATCTAAACAATATGATATAAATGCGGGGGTGCCCCAGGGTTCTATCCTTGGACCTCTATTGTTCCTGATATTCATAAATGACCTCCCCGACAACATTGCCTCTGAGATGGGTATATATGCTGATGACACTACACTTTATGGCAGGCACGACAGGAAGACGAATGAACACATTTCTAAAGAAATGGCAGAAACACTAGAGGAAGACCTCCAATCTGTAGTGGAATGGGGACAAAAGTGGTTGGTCGCGTTCAATGCTGCCAAGACTAAACTAGTTTCATTCAATAATTACAAGAAACCCTCTCTACCACCCATAGCAATGGCCAACGACTCTTTATCTGAGAGTCCATCTTTCAAACTCCTTGGCCTAACGTTCACAGGAAACATGAGTTGGAACAATTACATTGAAGGCATTGCCAGGGCCGCTGCAAGAAAGGTGGGCTCTCTCTACCGTGCTAGAAAACTACTAACACCCGAAAGTATCCTGTACCTCTATAAGGCCACCATTCGCCCATGTATGGAGTATTGCTGCCACATCTGGGCTGGTGCATCTGCTACTAGTCTCTCGCTCCTTGACAAGGTTCAAAAGAGAGTCGCAAACCTGATAGGCCCTGAACTGGCATCTAAGCTTCAGCCTCTGTCCCATCGACGAAATGTTGCATCCCTCTGCCTTTTCTACAAGTATTTTAGTGGTGAATGCTCTGACGAACTGCAATCACTTGTGCCCCCACGACGTGAGCACCCTCGACAAACCCGACAGGCTGCTAAATCCCACCCCCACACTGTAGAGATCCCTAGATGTAAAAGATCTTTTTACTCCAATAGTTTCTTCCCCAGAACCGTTAGACTCTGGAATTCCATTACAGATCCCTGCTTCCCCAACAGTACTGACGTGCAGAAGTTCAAGTGTAACGTGAACCGACAGCTTGCTGCCCAAATCCCTACATAGTACCCCAGTAGTGTTGACCCTGATAGTAGCCCCCTACACCAAAGTGGCAATTTGCCTTGTTTGGGGTGAAAATGTAATAAAAAAAAAATAAATAAAACATTTAAGCAATACAACTAAATTCGCCATTAAATAACCCGAAAAGAGTCGATATAGCATTTTAAAAAAACACAACACCAAACTACTAGCAAGGCAACATCAAGTAACATTTTCGAGTCGACGATTGAACCATGGTTTCCCGGCCCCTAAGCGAATCGTAACCATTTTATTTGTCATTTCTGGCGGTTCTTTCCAAACGGCACTAACATTTTCTATGAATAAAGGCCAACGTAATTTCTGAATTTTACAATAAAGCAGCTTTTAAAACTTGTAAAAAAACGGTGAAAGTAAGTGTATGTATTAAGGAGAAAAGGGGGAGGTGATAGTGGTTGATCGATGCCTCCGTCTAGTCTCGAAAGACAAAGGATACCCCTGTAGGGGCAGTAGCGTGTGTAATTGTGAGACAAGGGTCGCGCAATCTCTAACCACAGCTCTCCTGAATCGGCACTGTTTGGGTCTAGTGGCAAGGAGAAGACCAGAACGATTGGAAACAATGCCGAGATAAGCGGAGAGCACATACCTG
Organism: Euprymna scolopes; assembly: GCF_053919585.1. Classification (NCBI taxonomy): domain Eukaryota; kingdom Metazoa; phylum Mollusca; class Cephalopoda; order Sepiida; family Sepiolidae; genus Euprymna; species Euprymna scolopes. The sequence goes on from NC_136504.1 coordinate 28,867,648, forward strand.
GAAGTCCCAAATGGTCACCCATTTAGTACTGACCAGGCTCAACGTTGCTTAACTTCGGTGACCCATTGCTTGCCAAGCATATTTGTTACTAAAGTAATCTACATCAATTACATAGTACCAATACTAACATTTCTGCGCAATATCTGACTAAACCATGTAAACAGTTTTACTGCAACTCCGCATCAAATATGCTAAAGCAATTTCAATGACGAGACAGTTCAAGTTTAGAGAAAGTCCAGGTTTAGAAGAAGTCCAAATGAGAGGAAGTCCAAATGAGAGGAAGTTCAAATTAAAGGAGTTTTACTGTAGTATTATTATTATTATTATTATTATAATAATAATAATAATAATAATAATAATAATAATAATAAACGCTGAAAAGGTTAGTAAAAATAAGTAAAATCATGAATGTTAGGGGGAGGGTGTTAACGTGTAGAATAGTTAACAGTCGAAAAATTGTAAACAGGAACAAAAATCAACAAATACCTTATACCAAACGCAGTAAAATTCGATATCTTTCATACTTGCTGAAGTTTTATTTACGTTCTTTTTTATTTCATTTTTTAGCTGTCTTTACAGCAAGTAACTGGTTGCTTGTCGCTTAACCGTTGCGGACATCATCCTTGAAGAATTGTATAAAAAATCTAGGACTACCACTAACATTAAATTTGTGAGTACAACTCGAACTTAGAGTTAGAATAAGACATTTGTTTACAAGTTCTCAGAAATTAAGCCTCCCCATCCGTTTAGCGATAAGCAGTCGTTTGTTTGTTTTTCAATTCAGTGTGTAAAATCCTCAACATATTTTGAAATTAGAAAAACACTTAGTTTTAGCACCTTAAAAGTATACATGTCGGCAGATAATTAAATTCTACTGTGTTTGGTATAAATTTTTTGTTGCTATTGCTTTTTTATAATTTTCGACTGTTAACTTTTCTACACTTTTTCCATGTGAATGAATATTTTAAATAAAGGGAAACGCATAGATCGTATTTTAATCTATAGAGGTCTATATTTTGTCCGATTAAAGACCCATAAAAGAACAGTCCGTGAAAAATCGAATAATTTGAGGCCCCTAGCGCCGTTCTTCGAGTTTTAGTTTCTTAGGAAATAGAGTTTAAAAATATGGAGACAAACAGACAAACATATAGCCTTTTATTCATTAAATTATTATTAATTACCATGTTTCTTCGTTATTATCCTAAAGAAGTCACTTTTGTAACAATATATGTATATATATACATATACTAGCAAAAGTACCCGTCGTTGACTGGGTTCAAAAACAGCCTACAGAAAATGGACTCTGATTTATGAAAGTATAATAGGTTATGAAAAGGAAGGGTTGTAAAGAGATAGCTTCGAATTTGGGGGTATCAAAACTAAAGCAAAATATGATGAAAGTAAAAATAAAATAGATAAACCCCATAATTTATTATACCATACCTGTTCACACTGAAACACTTATCACAATATTCTGTGGATCTATATTAAAAAACCTTGTTAAACTTTGTGACATATTTCCATTCTATGGAGGTCAAGTGCGAACGAACACCCCTATAATTTTATTGTACCATATTTCTTCAAACTGAAACATAATTATCAAAGTATACTTACGCAGATAGATATGAAATGTATTTATTAAAGTTTGTGCCTATTTCTATTCTATGGACGCCAGGTGCGAACGCAAACCCCACAATTTTATTATACCATCCCTATTTTAGTTAAAACATACTTATCAAAGTATTCTTATGTACATCTATATCAAAAACACTTGTAAACGTTTTGGTTTTAATTTTTAAATTTTTTATTTCCATACTTTGTGGAGCAGGCGCAAACGCAGACCCCACAATTTGAATGAACCATCGTTCTGCCAGATCAAACATACCCATTCCTGTGTCTCGATACATCTTCTATCATTATATGTAATCAGTTTTTTAAAATAGTCAACTATATAGGAGCCTATTCATGACCAAACACACATACATACATTCAGCTTTATATTATATATATAGGCTCCTTCAGTCTTAGACTAAGGATGCCCACGAAGCGTTTCTTGCGCGTGAAGTTTTTGTGGCAGGAAATGCATAATCTCCAACCACATTTCTCCTGAGACGACATTGTTAAATATCAGTGGCAAGTGAAGTACAGGACGACTGGAAACAAATGCCGAGGTAACCGGAGAGCACATACAGCGCCTAGAATTCTCAAAGGGTCACCGATCCGATACTAACCAGGCTCAACGTTGCTTACTTCGGTGATTTAATGAGAACCGGTGTGTCAACATGATTATGAAATCACCTTTTTCTTCACCCTATTCCCTCTGCTTCACTATTTGTTACTGAGTAAGATCTATGACTTACTTGTAGTTTAATCAAATACTTTTGCAAGCAAAATCCGATCCCGCATTTTGCTAAATCCTACCCTCTGATGAGAAGGAAAGTATTTCTTCGAAACTCCGCAGATTCAGGACTATCCACTTATTTTGTGCTTCCTTTTAAAAATTAAATATGTTTTTAACTCTTTTTCAAAGTGTTTTTTAACATGTTTTATGAGCTACTAGGCGTTCAATAGGTTGAACCTATGACGAGACTAGTAACTTATTTGAAACGTTGATTAATCCGTGTAAGATTTTTCTGCTTGTATATTTAATATATGTATCATTTCTTCAAAGATTCCAACATGATTTTAATTTTTATAAAGATAATTCGGTGAAAGTGCACTGGGGGACTCCCCTCGGAGACGGTCAATGGGCACTAATGGTCCAACCTGCAAAGTGTGTTAATTCCGAAAGTTGTTCTTAATATGAGGAGGCTGGGGGGTGGAGTTATTCCGAAAGGAATTTTTTTATTTTCAACCTCCCCGTAGTCAACTTCTTAAAGGTAGGTCTTCGGGTGATTCCCCCGGTGTATTTTCACCGATAATTCTAATATTTTGAAAAAATCTGAATTTCTTGTTTTAGGTCCTATTCAAAAAATACCATTAATAACAAAATGGTTGCACCAGTTACTAGAATGACTACAAAAGAGAAAACCAATTGGAACAAAGAAAGAAAGACATAACGCATCATAAGGGACAGTGAAAGAAGGGGAGTGAAAAAAAGCGAAACTGAAATTGCCAGGTAAAAGACGAGAAGCGGAAGCGGAAGTGGGTAGGGAGCGGGTTTGCAGGTCTCATAGAGACAGTCACATAAACCAGATGTTACAAGGACGGATATTAGTAAATCGTATTCCGATGCGAGATGTGGGCGTCTGACCGGCAAACGCGGACTTCCATGATTCATAGGCACCTGAACGCACCTTTGTCGCAGTCTTGGTGTCTGGACCGGCGTCTTTTAAGAAGAGAAGAGTCAGAAAATTGGCTACTTTAGCAACTTAAGGCAGTTTTATAGATACGTCCTGGCATCTTAATTAGAGACTCGATCCTTCGGAGTGGAGATCGATAAGACTGTCGGTCACAAATCACTTTGAAGTAGCATTTTTATCGCTAAAAGCACTGATATTATAATGCATTCTATTTTGTCATGTACGCAAATAATACATATAAGACGCTTTGTCCGTCAGCAGATCTATCAGGCAAAAGATAGAAATATTATTTTCATTGATCTGTTACTCTATAACTATATTTAGAATCGCATTTTCATTGTTCTTTCACGCTAACATTGGAAATAATATTTTCGTTGTTACATCTCGCTAAAATTAGAAATGGTATTTTCCTTGTTCTGTCACGCTAAAATTTGAAATAAAATATTCGTTCTAGCATCAGCTAAAATTTCAAATAGCATTTTCGTTGTTGGGTCACATTCAAATTTGAAACAGAATTTTCGTTCATCTGCTATGCTTACATTTCAAATAGCATTTTCATTATATTATTAAGGAGAGGGTGAAAATATTCAAAACAGCGGAATAATTTTATTTTAAATACGTAATTCATTATATTTTTTAGAAAGTAGGTGAGGTAATTCATTATTTAGAACGTAGTTGGAGCAATAAATTTAAAACTGTAAGTAATTGATTTACAATATTATTATTTTCAGTACATAAACACAAGGATGAGGAATGGACTGGTCGGAAGTGATTAGGAGTGATGAATGTGGAAAACAGGAAAAAGGTAGAGGTAGAGGGATGGATTGAGTAGAAGGGGGTTTTATTATAAAAATATCACACGCACTTAAAACCTCTTTTATTTTGTTTTTATGGCCCTGCACAACGCCGGGTAGACCTGCTAGTTTATTATAAAGGTCAAAAGAGACTGCTCTAGATAGGTATATATATATATATATATATATATATATATATATATATATATATATATATATATAGACAGAGAGAGAGAGAGAGGGGGGGAGAGAGAGACAGACAGACAGACAGACGGACAGAGACAGAGACAGAGAGAGAATTATAGATCCATACATATTAAGTACACCGTATGTTAATTATTCAAGTTTTATGGAATTCATAAGTAGTAGGTACATAATGGCTTAACTATTCAGAGTCAGTAAAAAAAACTATAGACTTCATGAATATTAGGTACACTATTCAAAAGTTGACTTTATAAATATTAGGTTTATTATTCAAAAGTAAATCAAGATTTTATTGACTAAATAAATATGATCTACACAATGCTTTAACTATTCAAAATCCAATTAAGATTTATGAACTTCATAAATATAAGGTACACAATGGTTTTATTATTCAAAGTCAATCAATGTTTATATACTTCATAAATATCTGGTACACAATGGTTTTATTATTAAAAAGACAATCAAGATTTATGGTACATAGTAGCTTGATTATTCAAAATTCAATCAAGTATTATAGACTTCATAAATATTAGGTACACCATGATTTAATTATTCTAAAGTCAATCAAGAGTTATGGAGTTCATAATTATTATCTATTCAATGACTTAATTATTCAAAAGTCAGTGAAAAGTTATTAATTCCATGCATATTAGGTGCACCATCCGTAATCATTTATTTAGTCTCCTTCGAAGTAATCTCGTCCGATTGTTATGTACTTGTTGTACTGTTCCAACAAATTCTGAAAAGCTTCATGGAAATCCTTTTACACATTAGTTCAATTATTCCAAAGTCAATCAAGAATAAAAGATCCAGAGATATTAGGTACACAATGCCTTAGCTATTCTAAATTACATCAAGAATTTACGGACTCCATAAATATTAGGTTCAAGATGGCGTAATTATTAAAGAAAATAAGTAAAGAATTAAAGAATTCATAAATATTAAGTAAAACCCTGCCTTAATTATTCAAATGTCAATTAAAAAGCATGGACGTCAAAAATATTAGGTATAAAATAGCGTAATTAATCAAAAGCCAGTGGGAAATGATAGAATTCATAAATATTAGGTACAAAAGTCACTGGAGAATTATAGATCCATAAATATTTAGTACACAATGGTTCAATTCCTCAAAACTCAATTAAGAATTATAAAATTCATAAATATTATTACACCATGCTTTAATTATTCAAAAATCAATCAAGAATTATCGATCTATAAATATTAGGTATTAAAATTGCTTGATTATTCAAAAGCCAATCAAGAATTTTGTAATTTATATATATTAGGTGCACAATGTTTTAATTTTTTCAAAAGTGAATCAAAATTTATAGAATTCATAAATATTCGGTACAAAATCGTTTAATTATACAAAAGTCAATCAAGAATTATCAGATTCTTAAAAAACACTGGTTTACAAAGAAATTGAGGCAAGCACAATGTTTTTTTTTAGATATGCATAGTGATAATGTGCATTTTGTGCATATACGGTACATAAAGGTGTATATGAATTCAGGGTAAATTCTAACATTGTGAGACTTCTGACTTGTTTTTAATTGTTATTCACTAAATGTAAGTCATAGTATTACAGATTATATATATATATAATATAAAGCTGAATGTGTGTGTGTGTGTGTGTGTGTGTGTGTGTGCCTGGTCACGACTAGGCCACCACCGTGGCCTTCGGGCCAAGATCAAAGTGTAGTATCTGTTCCGGCAGATACTGCAAGCAAAGACCATATGTGGGGGAAATCCCACATATAAGACCTTGGTCGATGTAGGGGAAACCCTTCATACCAATTGTCACTATCCAGCGCCCCTACTCCCCGGGGAGTTGGTCCCCATTTCCCCTTCACTCCTCACATTAAAAATCGGCCTTGTGCCAAATTTGCTTGGTGGGGGAGCAAATAAATATCGTGTGTGTGTGGTCACGAATAGGCTCTTATATGGTTGACTATTAAAAAAGAAAACTGATTACATATAATGATAGAAGATATATCGAGACACAGGAATGGGTATGTTTGATCTGGTAGAACGGTGGTTCATTAAAATTGTGGGGTCTGCGTTCGCGCCTGCTCCAAAAAGTATGGAAATAAAAAATTTAAAAATTAAAATAAAAACGTTTACAAGTGTTTTTGATATAGATGTACATAAGAATACTTTGATAAGTATGTTTTAACTTAAATAGGGATGGTATACGTTTGCGCCTGGCCTCCATAGAATGGAAATAGGCACAAACTTTAATAAAGACATTTCATATCTATCTGCGTAAGTATACTTTGATAATTATGTTTCAGTTTGAAGAAATATGGTACAATAAAATTATTGGGGTGTTCGTTCGCACTTGACCTCCATAGAATGGAAATATGTCACAAAGTTTAACAAGGTTTTTTAATATACATCCACAGAATATTGTGATAAGTGTTTCCGTGTGAACAGGTATAGTATAATAAGTTATGGGGTTTATCTATTTTATTTTTACTTTCATCATAGTTTGCTTTGGTTTTGATACTTCCAAATTCGAAGCTATCTCTTTACAACCCTTCCTTTTCATAACCTATCAAAATTTATATATATATATATATATATATATATATATATATATATATATATATATATATATATATATATATATATATCAAGACGGGTTATGGCAGTTTCAGTAGTGCTGTGGCAGTCATTGCAAGAGGTTGTTTTGCAGGCGGCACAGGAGGTTGGTGTCCCTCAACTATCGTGTTACTCATTTTTGGATTGCTCAAATGCACATTTTCTTGCCTTTCATATGATTTAGTGTTACTTTTTTATATTTTCAGATTCTCCATTCTCATTCTTAATAGATTTTATTTTAATGTTTTTTTGGTTTCTGTTCGACATAGGACGATTCCGATATTTGTACCAATTCCGATACAGTAACCGATTCTGTCGTAAATTCCCGATTCCGATACAATTACCATTCTGATTCTTTATAAATCTTAATACTTAACAATGGAGTTGTTATTTATTCTCGATTACCGTAAAGACAAATGTTTAATATGCTGATATTTTCTCAAACATAAAAAATAAACTTGTAAAGGATGATCTATAGATGTTAGTTTTAATGTTAATTTAAAATCAATAAATGTTTTGTTTTTTTTTGTTTTGTTTTTGTTTTTGTTTTTTGTTTTTTTTTTGTTATTACTACCAGCAGTGGGTGATTTTACTTTAAACAAAACAAAATAAAAAAATAATTAAAAGAATCGTTTTTGGTATTGGAAAATAAACACATTTTTTCCAATTACCGATTTCGATACCCCTAAATGTTCGGATTTTTTTCCGATTCCCGATTCCGATTTCAGATTAGTCGTCCTAACACTAGTTTCTATAAATTTTCGATGAATAGTAAATGAAAAATAATAATTCGGTGTGTAATTAGCGAAGTTACGCTAAGGCGGAAAAATCTGTAACTATCTCATAACTCTGTTATTTTCATTTCATGGAAATCGCCCCAGACAAGCTGTGAGGCCACTTGATGTAAGGCGCTAGCAAGAACGAAAGGCGATTATCGATATACAAGATAGGACTATTGTAAAGACTATGTGTTTAGTTGAGGAGATAATAGACAATAAGAAGAAAGTTCCACAAGCTTGAAGTTCTTGGGAAGGAACTACTGTAATAGGAAGCTGTATTATAATGAGGTATCAAAACAGCAATGTTTTGAAGACCACTAGACAAACGAGTCGAACGAGCTGGAACAAAAGAAGCAGGAAATAGATCAGACAATCCTGAGTAGTATATGTTATAATAATATTTATAGGAGAAAAAGACTGAGACTAGCAACATCACGTCTGTGAGAGAGAGGTTACATAGAAGAAGAAAAGGTTATTAATATAAATTCTGAACGTATGACCATACCGTTTTTTTTATACAATTCCACCCTGACTCTCATTTATCACTAAATTTCCACACAGACACCCACCCATCTGAACCTGGGTGACAAGCGAGAATTTAAACCTCTGTTCGCGGGTTTTATGATATGAATCGATGCAACCACCCAACTCCCATGATTTCTCACCCATCACACGCTATCAAAAATAATCTACCATCTCTCTCTTGTCATCTCTATCCGATCTCTGCGACATAAAACACTCATACGATTCTCTGACTCTATAACCCCATCGGAGACGATTCGTCTGGACTTTTACGAAAATGAGACTAAACAGAAACAGCTTTTCTTCTTCTTCCTGCATTTTTTACGCCAGTGTTTTCTTCTATCCTTCAAAGAATTAAATTATTCAAATTAAATTTAAAGAAATGATAAAAAAATAAGCCGTGTTGTATTTTTATGTTTTCAATTACGATTTAGTGGTCGATAGTAATAAAACTTTTTCTTTTTCCTTTCTCAATACACAATCACATTGATTTTGATGAACGCAATGGCGTTTTGATTAATGACCCGAACTATAGGATCGGCGAACCGGGTTCAAACTCAGTTTAATCGTTGTTGTTTCTTTTTTTTTTTTTGTATCGTTTTTTTTTTTTTCTTTTAACTTTAACGGCATGTCAACCATCCTTGTATCGCATTGCGGCAATGTTCACAATTGCAGCACATCAACCATTCTGGAAGGTTTTTATATCCTACTCTTGTGCCCTTGGGCCGTGTCCTGAGTGGTTTGTGTTCCGCCGTTCATCGCATCTGGAACTGTAAAAGCTCCCTCAATGCATAGCAAAAGACGCAAGTCATTTATTTCTAGACAAATGAGTTTAATTCAGTCGCCATGGTTTTTCTCGGTCGAAGTCGCATCATCATTTCTCATCCTTAGAAGGGAGGGGGGGTGCGAATATATATTTTACTATAGTTTTCGCCTCCACGAGAAACCTACCGTCCATATTTTTAATGAGAGACTTTCTTCTGGTCTGTTCTCTCTGGTCCCCAAATGAGACTCCCCGCTAACTCGTACCAATCTTCCCCAAAAAATCGCGTTTCACAAATTGTTCTGTGTCGTAGCGATCCACATCACGCCATGTTAACGACTGGCTTGCCTGTTCAACCCGTCTCTCTAATTTTGTAACGACACTTTTTAATAAACAAACAACCTGCCTGTGCAAATAACTTGTAATCTAAAATAAATTTTTAAAAAATGAGCTACAATTTCTAATTCTATATATTGCACTGGTCACAACTGCCAATCCGTATACGGTGGGCCTATTATACCACAGTTGGACATGTATGCCGACATCATGTATGTTTTTGCATACAATAAATTTTATAAGGTAATTTTAGTCCATGGAGAGTTTTGTTAAATACGTCACATAGTCTTCCCAAATTACCATTCATTCAGTATTGGCCAGGCCCAAGGATGATCTTTCGGAAACGGATAAGTCAATGTGACTATAGCCGTATATAACTAGAAGAATAAATTTTTATTGTGCATTCCTTTTTATATTACGGATTGTATCGTCCTTTATCATCAAGGAAGTGGAAATTATACTTGTCTGAAACGGCCCCTTCACGATGGGTGTATGAATTAGGGTGTAAAAAGAGTGGGTAATGCTACAGAAGTTAAACCTGCAATATTATTTCTCTTTAGCTAAAATCGTACATGCGTACATACCAGGTGAACCAAGTGAAAGAGATATTATAACAATTGCATTTAAAGGGTCGGTTGGTTTATTTTGAACATTTAATAATAGTTTACTTGTAGGAAAATTATCATTATGCCAGGTTGTCCAAACAAACTCCTTAGACCTTAGAGACTTAAACCCAGTGTCTATTAGGTATTCAAGTTTCAATATATATATATATATATATATATATATATATATATATATATATATATATATATATGTGTGTGTGTGTGTGTGTGTGTGTGTGTGGTGTGTGTGTGTGTGTATATATATATGTGTGTGTGTGTGTGTGTTCATATATATATATATATATATATATATATATATATTAAGCCCCCCTCTTTGGGTTTCGCACTGTTGTAAATAATCTCACCTGCTACTTAATTGGCTGTATATACGAGGTTCGCTCTTTGTTTGTAAATAAAAAGAGAAGCACTATAAAAGTGGAGGATGAATGTTTGTTTGAAATTGACAATTGTTGAGGTCATTTGCGGATGCCGCCTCTGTAGGTCGATTGGTAGAAAATTCAAAGACTCACGTTTTCATTTTTACAACCTTCGTTTATTTCCTGAATTTTTTCCATTACAGCTGTTTCATTAGTGAGTTGGCAATTTTACGATTTATGTTTCCATAAAAATATCCTATCCCCACCAACTTCTTCAGATGTTTATCCATTAGATTTTTACAACAAAAGGTATATTTTTAACATGCTGGACATCGTATTCGGGTAAAAGGATTTCCACAGCCATGCTTCCTCACTTCCTCTATCTTTTGGTGGTATGTAAAGATTGCCAACTAAAATTGCCAACTCATCAATGAAACAGCTGTAATGAAAAAAATCCAGGAAATAAACGAAGGTTGTAAAAATGAAAAGCGTGAGTCTTTGAATTTTCAACAAAATTTTGCACTATATATATGCTCTGTCCCTATTAAATAGACACATTGAGCTTAACTAAAAATTAAAATCTAGACCCGTTAAACGAAAACGGTACACATTGAAAGTAACGAAATTTCAAAAACAAACTTTAAAAAAATAATATATATATATATATTTCCGTATGCTTTATTTGTTGTTTCTATCCTCCTCTTCTTCTTTCTCCACTTTCTCATCTATCTTCTCTATCTTTTCCGTTTTTCTTTTATTATTAATTCTTTTTTAATGATCTCCATTATTTCATAGTGACGACTATTTGTTTACTATTACCTACATGTATACTTCCGATTTACTTTTATATGCTGTGCCTACTTTTAATTTCTATTTACCATTTCATCCTATTCCTTTATTCTCATTTCATTTCTAAATCTTATTAAGCCAATTTTCCATATATTTGCATTTTTGTATAATTCTGGCCCTTCTCCTATTCTAGTGAGAAACATTTAGATTCGAAATGCTGTGGTCTGTTCTTAATTTCTCCTTTACTTTTCCTTATTGTTCTGATGATATAATAAAGATTTATTTAACCTTTATTCCTCATTTTTCACCAAATATATATATATATATATATATATATATATATATATATATATATATATATATATATATAAAATGTAGTAGCGTTCGTCTGTGTGTAGAACTCCCCTACAGCCCAAACCACTGGAGCGATCATGACCAAACCAGGTACGATGATGGTCCCCTATTTAGGAAAGGGGCACACTGTTTCATGGTTAAAATCAAAACTCAAGGTCATAGCCTACATATATACACACGCGTGGCCGCACACATACACACACACACACCCGCACACGCACACACTCCCCCTTTTTCTCTCTCCCTCTCTTTCTCTCTCACACATACACACACTCACACACACACATACTCACTTACACACACATACTCACTTACACACACACACATACACACAGACGCACGCGCGCTTTCTTACTTCCATAATCTATTGCCGTCGGTTTTATAGTTATATTTTTTTTTAATATTAAATTCTGAAACTCTGAGTCTTTTTTCTTCCAACCTCTTATGGTTGATTCGGCGTAATGAAACCAATGGTACGACCTTGAAATGTATATATAGTGTCATAATAAATATTGTATCTTCAACTCTCACATCCACGATCGAGCACTTTATTGGATTTTTTTCATCGCCTCCTTACACTCTCGCTCTCTCTCTCTCTCTCTCTCTCTCTATATATATATATATATATATATATATATATATATATAGTCATCTACATACAGTACTGTTTCGCTGTATCACAGCTCATCAGTGCGGCTAGACTACCTCAAGCCAGAATCTAAACCTTCTACATCCCACATCATGAAACGATCATGACTAGGGCTATGACAAGAGAATATGCTTATCATTGTTTTGACTCTCGAGTATATATCCGACACAGACACAGTTAATCAATCGAGAACTACATCACTCGATCTAAAAACATATATCATATTAACTGATATATACTCGAGAGTCAAAATAATGAAAAGAATATTCTCTTGTCATAGCCTTGATCATGACCAAACCTGGCATGATAATGGTTCTCCGCCTAGGGATGGAGCACACCCGTTATCCCCACCTAGGGATAGAGCACACCCGTTAATCGCAATTTATTGCAAATTTTCCAGAAATTTCAAGTTCTTAGGGGGAGGTGTTAAATGTGTTTTCTGGTCATCTCATGGCCTATGTATATATATTCGCCATTGGAATGATTATGATCACCCTTAGTATGGCAGTGGTCTCTCAGGAGTGATGCACACTATTTTTCAAAGTCAAGGTCATATGTTAAGGCCGGGACTTTGCAGTATACACGGGTACCTGCTTTGTGGGTAGCCGAGCGTACAACAAAGTCCTGTGCAAAGCGCGGTTATCTTTGCTAGAATTATATATATATATATATATATATATATATTCATGTATTTACTTTAATTTATGTATAAACTTTTATATATCAATAGTCCAATACCTGAATAGAGCTATGTAGTAAGTCTTTTAAGTATATACTAGCCTGGGTGTTGAGCAAAAAAAAATGGTAGTAGGCCGGAAGGCTCGAACCCGTGACGCCAAGACGAAAAGGAAAGTGGAGGTGTATGTAAGGGTGTTGGTTGAGCAAAAATAAAAGAGAAAATGCGAGCGAAAAAAGTGGTAGTAGGCAGGCAGGCTCAATTCCGTACCGCGAAAGAGGAAAAGAAAGTGAAAAAAAACGTGACGCGTTATCTGTTGCGTCCATCGCCAAACCGGAAGTAACGTAGGTTTAAATTAAGGCTAGACAATAGAAAAGAGGCAATCACTTTCGAAAATATCGTCGAAAAAAGCGATACCTCCCTGTAGAAATGTGTCCAGTTTAAGGTGAAAGAATTTGTTTTGACCGATTTTTTGGTATTTGTCACCGAAGTGTCGAGCTTCAAAATGATACCAATATTGTGAAAATCCGTCGCATCTGTCGAAAGTTTTTGCGAGACATACATACATACATACATACATACATACATACATTTAAACAGGCAGGTGAGATTTATATTATAGATTACAATTAAACATTCTTCAACTTTCATTCTCACGAGGATCTGGTAGTCTATTGCATGGAATTGATGTTTTTCTATTCTTTCCAAAAACCAATAAAGATAGAATTACATGTAAAACGGAAGCTCTGCCTGTGAAACGCATGTCTGTTGGCTGCGATAAATGGGTGTGTGAATAACAACGAATCTGATTGGCTAACTAAGAATAACTAGTGCGAATATACGAAACTAACTAAATAACTAACTAACTAACTAACTATAGATAGATATATAGATAGATAGATAGATAGATAGATAGATAGATAGATAGATAGATAGATAAATGCGTTTGTGCACGTGTGTGTTTAATATATTATTTGTATTATCACATAAATATGCGAATAGCGTTCGAAAAGAGAGTCGAATCTGTTGCATACGGTGAATAGAAACATCTGCCAAGATGTCGTCTCACTCCAGCCTTCAGCGCCCGCTGGCGTCAACAATGAATATGTCGTATGAAGCCAGGATTTTTGGAGCCAATCACATAAACATTTCATGAACATTTCATATATCCGATATTTTATTGTCGGCCAAATTGTTCCCCTGTTTCAAGATAAAATCCTTATTTGTACGCTTAAGTCTTCGCTAAGCAGTGTTGTGTGCATACACGCACTACCCGCCCATACCTGCATGTCTTTCGATTACGGCTTTATTTTAATCTCGCAACTTCGCGCGTAGTTGACAAGTTCTGAGTGGTTTCGTGACGAAATACAATGCTTATTTTTACACAATCCTCTACATACGATTCATTGAATACAAATTGCTATTGTATTCAGTTGGAAAATTCATACTTGTCTGAATAAGTTTGGTGTTTAAATGAGCGTTGATCGATTTCATAGTCTGCAACATTATCCATTACATCAATTGTGCGCTACTTACTTCTGATAGGAGATATTGTAACACGTCTTTATGTATTACTGCCATGGACAGTGAGATTAAAATGCTTTTTTTCAAGTTGATGTACGTAAAAGAAACAAATATTTTGCTGATGTACTACTTAGGTATAGGGAAACGCGTGACTTACTTAAGTAGCACGTGCATAATTCAACGGGTCCGTCGTGGAACGAAAGGAATGAAGAAGAAAGAAACAAAAATGGCTGCCTTATCTCTTTATATGCTTGCAATGTTACCACCTGATATGCAGATAAGATGCTCCTAGTGGAAAATAAAAGAGGGTTGATTTTTCAGAGAGGACGTTCGTTTTGAAGTTGGATTTTGAAGAAGTAAGTTCGATCAGCAGAAGTGTTTTGGGGAGTTGAGAGAAGGTGCCTTACGTGTACAGAAGTTTGGAAGTTGGAAGTTTGGACAACAGGTGTCAAACTTTACCAAGCAATTGTTGATGTGAAGGGCAGAAGAAATAACACGTGAGTTATTTAATTATAGTGATCTATGTCTTTGTTATTAATAAACGGACGGCGCTTAACTCTTCCAAACTGTATGAATAAACCAAGAGGTACAACTCTCGGGGTGGCCTGCATACTTTGCTTCAACTGTTGCTCTTTATTAGACACCGCCAAAAATGGCCGAAAAATCAAGAAGAAAAAGTAGACAGTATAGAAGAGGAAAAAGAAAAAGGAGACAGTGTAGAAGAGGAAAATGGAGACAGTGAACAAGAGGAAAAAAGAAAAAGGAGACAGTGTAGAAGAGGAGAAAAGAAAAAGGTGACAGTGTAGAAGAGGAAAAAGGAGACAGTGAACAAGATGAAAAAGAAAAAGGAGACAGTGTAGAAGATTAAAGAAGAGGACAAACAAGACGGTGAAGAAGAAGAAAGAAGGGCATTGAAGAAAAAATAAGACAGTAAAAAAAAAGAAAAGAGGACAGTGCACAATAAGCAGAAAAAGACAATAGGGAAAACAACGTAGAAAACTAATAAACAAAAAGAAGACAGTGACTAAAAAGACAATGGAGTAGACACCGCCAAAACTGGCAGAAAAATCAAGTTGTTGTTGTTTTTTAAAACGAAATTACATTTATTAAAATCCATTATTTCTGAGTAACTTTTTTTTTCCAGAAAGATAAATCCCTGAATTTTATCATATAGAAAGCAGAATAATGTAAAACTATTTTTAATTAAATTTTAAATGTTAAAATTTCCCCAAAAGTTAACAATTGACATTTTTTGTCTTGCACAAAAAACGTATATAAATAGTTAAAAAAAAAAAATTTTGCAACAATTAATTTGATTTATTTCTTGTCTAACTAAGATTTAGAGTGATTTTCTATGAGAATATGCAAAAATATTATGATATAAGTACCTGGATTTCAAATAATTCCACTTATTCATATAAGCAACCAGTTACTTCGCGTCGATTCGATACAATGTTTACATTTGTACTTGATACCGAAGACCAAACAGGCCGAAAA
This sequence comes from Euprymna scolopes, assembly GCF_053919585.1. NCBI lineage: Eukaryota > Metazoa > Mollusca > Cephalopoda > Sepiida > Sepiolidae > Euprymna > Euprymna scolopes. Next base: position 28,883,423 of record NC_136504.1, read on the forward strand.
AAAACTTATTTTTTAGTGACGAAAATTTCAATGTATTATTAACGCTGAGGCTGGCCAGTACCAGATAGGTGACCATTTGTATGAATTTGGTTTTTAATGTGTATGTGTGTGGGGGTCAGGCTCCCCAAAATGGGGGGGGGGGCGATTTAAAGCAGAATAAAAAAAAATATTTCAGCGCGTTTGGTCTACCGTAGTCGAAAGGCGGCAAACGTTTTAAACGGGATCGAAAAAAATGATGATATTTTTAACACAAAGGGCACAATATTTATTGAATTCTTTTTGTCTCGATTCTTCAAAGCATTCCCTGTTTAATTAATTGTCATGCATTATTCAGCTTGCTAAAAAAATTGTTAATTTATTTATCAAAGATTTTAAAATGGCTTTTTTCGTATAAATATTAAAATTTTTTTTTTTTTTTTTTTTGCTTAACTTAAATTAATTATTTTACTTAACATATTCACTGAATTTCACACTTCAAAACTCAAAAGCAGAATAATTAAACACAATCGAATTTCTGACATTCAGACGTCAAAATAAGGTATGCAGACAATTTTTTTTTAATCTATAATCTTGTCCCTTACAAAAAGACAATATGTTTTGTTCAGTTTCAGATGATTATTTTAAGCAAGGTGGGGGTTGTAAGCAAAATATATATATATATATATATATATATATATATATCGTTTATGAAAAATAAGTACACTGTAATAATGTTCATTCTTCTCTTAATAATCTCTGAAAATTTCGTATTGATTGGATAATTACCTAATTTTCGGTAGATTTTTAAAAAGACGGTTAGTCAAAAAGTACTTACTTGCCCCCCCCCCCCAGTTTTGGCGGTGCCTACTCTTTATATATTCTGTTTTGATGCAATACAATTTACCTTATCTAACCCATATCCGTGTCCGTCTTTTCTTAATGACCCTTCTGGCTTGTGAACCATTCGAGGACAACGATTAAAGCTACCGGTTGAGCGATGAGCGTCACCACGCGAAGATTGGAAATAACCGGAGAATTGAACAAAAGATTTCTTGAGAAGAATTGGATATTCAGAAGGACGACCCAACAAGCATTTCTTTACATTAGACTTGAAGACAGCCATATTGTAATTGCCTAGGAAGCAGCATCGCTGTATTTTGTTTCGCAGACTGGGTGTTCTAGGCAAGAAACTTTGTTCATAAAGATTCCGCTTTGTCTTTGGTACAAAGGGGGAAGGAGAAAGAGAAGTTTACTGTGGTTATGACCAGGTGTGTTTTCGCTTCGAATGTTTTAAGGGCGAGGGATTCGAGTTCAACCGAACACTTACCATACATCGTAAAGAGAGGCTAGCAACATCTCTTCTGTGTGAAATAGGCTGAAGGGAAGGAAATAGGTTATCGCTTACTAGATTGCGAAGTCGGTTTTGTATCATGTCAATGTGTCAATGCAAGAAAGAGTGCTCCTAACGGAACCTCCCCAGATGTGAGAGCTCTATTGTATTTGGGACGGATCTGGCCCTTGCGTAGATAAAGAATTGCGTCAATGGTTAGTTACCTTCTGGAGCGATAGAATGATCAATAGGGATGCTCAAACGTGTAATCACCAACATTTTACGCATTATCAGCCATGTCATGATTTTGTCTATCTATAGTTTTGCATACTTTTTACGGATGATGCTAGTCCCTTTAATATGGGAAGCAGCATCTTTTACTATTGTTTCGCTATTGTTTTGCTATTGTTGTATATTTTGCTATTGTTATTGTTTATAAGGGAAGCAACATCTTTTATAAGGGAAGCAGCAATTTTGCTATTGTTTATGCTAATTATATTAATTAAAGGCCTCCATAGATTTTGTTTTTGTAAATACGCGCTAAAATCAAGTTGAACCCCCTCTAGAAATAAACATCTTTTAATAATTTAATCAATTTCAAGTTGTACTTAAATTTGTAATTTTATAATTGCCTATAGTCATTTTTATATTATATGAAAACATTTTTTTAAACATTGGAAAACCTTACTCAAAAATCTAAGTTTAAAACTTCATATCGCGAAATATTAGACTTTTATTATATTTAACTATTTTAAAAATAATTAATTTTTAGAATTCTGTTTTTTTTTGTTTTTTTGTAATTTAACTAAATATAATATATGTTATTGAGAAAAAAACCTTGAATTTTTAAGACATAATAGTATTGATTCTATTCCCTATTTTTATTTACAATTTCAAAGTAAGTGAATTTTTTATAGTTTTATACATACATAAAAATAAATATTTTTTTAATTATTTAAACACTTCAGCTTTATAAAACGTTTCAATTTTTATGGACCTAAATTTATTTTGCTTACTTTTCGTAACATGAAATATAGGGGGGGGGGAGAACGCCTACAAAAACATTTCCTCTCATATATTTAACGAAAGCTACTTTTAATATGTAAGTTACATTAAAAATGAATAAGTATAGAAATTTTCATGGAAATCTGACCATTAGTTGATTTTTACTAGATTTTTTCAACATGAGTATGTTTACTGCTTCAAAATGATCACTACATAGGAACGTTGTTTTAAGGCGTCGATTATGTAAACAAGATTTTAATCTCGCAGTTTCATTATTTTCCTATGTGGGATTTTTTTTAATATTAGCAGTGTATTTGAAGCTTCTTTTAAAAGATGCAAAAGATAGAATGATAATATTAAATTAAATTACAGTTACATCGTGTTACATATAAGAGGAGGTAAATCTGCGGCGCGCGTTTGAGGTATCTAGTGATTTAAACAACATATTTGATGTAAGTCTTCTAATTCAGGTTTAGAGTAAAAGTCAGACTTAATGACTTATCAAGGAAATGCGTTTCTTTAAGGTGGAGCCATTGATTTCAACTGGGGAGAAATGAGGACCCGAGTGTTGGTGGTTAATTTGGTTTATGAAGCGTTGGAAATAACAAGTAATTTTCAACAGGCTAGAAGTCTGAAGAGGGTCAGAAAGATCTTGGTCATCAGCACTCTCCCATGTATTATTATTGTTGTGGTGGCACCCACTCATTTACATATGTGAATAATATTACACATAAATAGCAAGACTCGGTTAGTCTGAGTGTGTGTTAACCAGAAGCCACCGAAGGCCGAGCCGTGAGCAGATATGTTCTCCAGCCAAGACTCTCTTACCTGACAACCATTATGTAAATATACTGTAAATATACTTTTCCTAATACACTTCTTATTGATCTACCTTTGTTTGTTGAGTCTTCATTTGTATTGCTTTATACGTTATTTGGTTCAACCTGCAAACATAACAATTATTATTAAAAATTCGTATGCAAGGGATTGTATAAATTACGTAAAAACAGACAGAAATGTAATATTGTAATAGCCACGACAAGGTAATAGCTAAGAGACGGTATATCAAGATGACCAGAAAACGCATTGAGTCACAAAAAAAAAACTAGGAACTCGAAATTTCTGGAAAATCTGCAATAGTATAGCGAATAACAGGCAATCAACAAGTTCCCCGCTGATGTCGATGATGTCGTTTGCATGGCAAGTGATAAGGCTAAACCACTTGCTCAGTTGGTTAGCCTTGAACTCCACCTTTGATTCCCTCCAAAATTCCCCATCGCGAACTGAGGCCACACTTGATGATCCCATCACTTTTTCAAAACTTTGACATTGTCAAAGCGTCTCGGGTTGATATTATCCGAGATATAATATTAAATAAATACTCTGACCCCCTGTCTTTTCAAAACTCTATAACAAATGCTAGATATGGGCAAAAATAAACGAATAAGGATAGAGGGACATAGTTTTGAAAGCCGATTTATCAAATTTTTTTGTAGGTTTTCGAATACATTTTGATTGTGTTTGAAAGATTAAGGACTAAACTTAATTTCCCAAAGAAAAAAGTATTTGTACACGTGAAAAAAAAAAGTTCTGAAATTTTTTTTCACAGTGAGCTAACCAATTCAGCTAAATTTTGAAGTTAAATTCATTGTAAAAATCCTTTTAGAGATAAATATTAGTTTTCTGGGTCTATTTCAAACATAATTAGTAAATTAAAAGCCTAAGATATTGAATTAAAAAAAACACCTTGCTGCACAAAAATAGCTGAATTCGACACAAAACCGAGTGTTTTTGCGGTTCACAAACCCACAACAAACCATACTTTTAGAAATACGGAATATACGGAAGCTCAAAATCTGAGACAGTCGAAAAGCTGTCTGAGAATGACGTCACGTAATTAAAAGGAAGGAGGGTTCTGGGTTTCTGTTTTTTCCCCAGACGGACATCCGTACATTTCTATTGTAAATGTTTGTATAAATTTTACCATTTTTAATGTAATTATTTTTCTATGTTCCTGTTTTTAAATTAATTTTTTTTAATTATTGGCCAATATTATATAAAAATTAGGTTACGCCGAAAGTTTCACATATTTGCGAGCAAGGAAATTATTAAAACCTATGCGAAATCTGTAATTTAAAACAAAAAGTAGAAATATTTTTGCTACTATAATTTCTTTCGTGGGGATATATTAAATAAAGAATGCTTAATGCAATGGTAATATCTGTAGTTCGAGAAATTCATTTCTCTTCAAGTTATATCGAATTCATTAATAGAAACTTTGGGGTCTTTTTTCGTAATTTTCCTGTAAAACTTTTTTTTTATTGTTACAAATTACGATGCTTTATTTATATAAAAAAAGCAAAAATAAATTCTTGCGTTTTTTATTTACTACTGAAAACCATAACTTTAGTAAAGGTATTTTTGGTTTAAACAAAATAATACATTTCCACTAAGATATAAATAAAAATAATTAGTTTCTTATATTCCGCGATCATTATCTGATAAATTCTGAAAATTTTATTAAAATTGGTTAATTTCCTGATTTTTGGTGAATTTTTAAGTAAAATGTTTGTACATTTTGAGCATCGGCATTCATTTTGCCCGTACCTAACAAATGCCTTTGTGACCAGCGTAGATGCGGATTTTACACCAAAAACCAAACGTAACACAACAGACGGGACACAATTTTACACATACGATTTTGGATTTCAGCTTCCTAGTTTCCATCGCGCCGTCATGAAAAATTTGCTATCCTATACTTTAAAGAACCCTAACATTTGTAAAACTGTAGGAGAGAAATAGTGAACAACTGTGGTCCCAGTGTTCAAGAATTCTGTTATAAAACTGAGCTTCAAAATCATTGTCAACATTAATTACGCATAACGGTTATATTCTTTTGTATTTACATATAAGATATCTTAACATTTTTACACTTCGTGCATTTCGTCAATTAATGTTTTATAAACTTTTTTTTTCAACTGTATGCATGGAAAAAATAGTATTGCATTATTTTGCGAATACTTAAATCCTTCTTAAGTAAGAAAGATCCAGGTTGTTTTCGATGGTCGTATGTCAGAATAACATGAAATAAATGCAGGTGTGCCACAGGAGTCAATCCTTTGCCCTTTATTATTTCTGATATTCAATTTAAAAAAGTTTCTGATAAAATTGTCTCCGAGATGGGTATATATGCTGATGACACTATGCTCTATACAGACATGAAGGAAAAGTGAATGAACACATATCTAAGGAAACAGCTAAAACCTTAGAGGAAGACTTCGAGTCTGTAGTGGAATGGGGACGTAAATGGTTGGTAACATTTTATGCTACTGAGACTAAGCTTCTTTCCTTTAACAATTGCAAAAAACCTTCTCAATCACTGATTGCCACGACGAATAAAATCCTACCTGAAAGCTTTTCATTTAAACCCCTCGGTTTATCATTCACAAGCAACATGAATTGGAGCAAATATATACATTGTGGACATTGCTAAGGTTGATGTGAAGAAGGTTGGCTCTCTCTCTCTCTCTCTCTCTCTCTCTCTCTCTCTCTCTCTCTCTCTCTCTACCGCGCTAGAAAATTACTGACACCTGAGAGTATTCTTCATCTCTACAAAGCCACCATTCGCCTGTGCATTGAGTATTGTTGTCAAACCAGGGATGGATCATCCACCACTTGTTTCTTTATCTTAGACAGGGCCAAAAAGGAATCTCCAAACTAATAGGACCCGCACAATCAACCAAACTCCAACCGCTGTCCCATCGCCGAAATGTTGCATCCCTATGCCTGTTTTACATTAATGGAATGTGTTGTGACGAACTCGTAGCACTTGTACTCCCTCAACGTAAATACTCCCTACTAACCCAACAAGCAGCAAAATCTCACCCATACACTATAGAGATTTGTAGATGCCGGAAAGCCTTCTACTCTAATATTTTCTTATCTCAAACTGCTGTACTTAGGAATTATTTCTCAGTTCCTTGTCTGTTTGTCTGTAATCATATAAAGCCGTGTTCTCAAACTACTATCAATCCCTAGTTCGCATGGAGCACACACATGGACACAATGCACAATACTCTCAAGTTGAGACATATACGGTTATCGCCCCTTATTTCCAGCAGATGCATGTTTTACCCTATAAGTGTCGATATCAACTTCCTTTTTCCTCTTTCGTCTCTCTTTTTTCTCTTTCTTATTTCTCTGTAGCACGCAACAGTGACGGGCGGCGTACCATACCACATGTTCCAAGTTTGGTTGGTTTACACAAACAAACCGACTCGGTAATGAAACAAACTACTGTGTACCGATACATCCTTAAAAAGTAAGCTAAACTTTGCAAAATCATGAACAAGCGAAGTTCACAATCCACATTAAACAAAATATCTTAATCTTAGTCCACACATGATAGCAGAAATAAAAAAAAACGCATACGTACACAGTACAAACATAGTCTTATACATCGTCCACCAAAAAGCATTGTCGTAAGAAAATGTATAAATATGTTTTACTAGTTTCAAATAAAGTCTACGGTTGTAAATAAATAAACTTTCATTAATTTATGTTGTTGAACGCGCAATTATACTTCAACATCTCGCTGGTCAACTTTCTACGTAGTGTTTTTGTAAATTTGATCCCAAATAGCAGTTCCTTACGAGCAAGCGATAATGTGCCTTCTTTGGGGGTGAATAAGCGTAAATAAAAAAAATAGTGCATACAATTGCTACTTAACATTTCATTAAAATTTCTTCATATTTCGAAAACAAAGGCTTTACATTAAAAAAAAACATTTTATTAATTTTGTTTTTCAGTTTACATCCGCATAGTGTACCTTTGTTTTGTTTTTTTGTTTTTGTGTGTGTGTGTTTGGGGGGGGTTGTTTCTTTGTTTTTTGCTTTTTTCTTTTGCTTTTTTTTGTTTTTGTTTTCTTGTTTTATTTTATTTTTGTTTTTTGTTTTTTTTTTCTGTTTTTTTTTTTTTTTTTTGTATTGCGACCAGATCAGGCTGTCTGAAGATACCGGCTTCTTGATCCAAAATGCACATTGATGTCTTTGGTTTTTATTTTCGCTTCCCTTTGCAAAACTCAATCATGTTACACAAAGCTAAAAGCGAAGACTACAATTCTCCGCTACAAAAAAAGACTCTACCAAAATTCATGAATAAATATATGATGATATAAATTGTATTTTTCTATCGTCCGCAATGGGGATCGAACCGTTTACCTAAAGAACTGAATTTTTTCATAGTTCTTTATGCGTTATGCCACAAGTCAGCAACGCGATTGTATTTTTCGTATCGCCCGCGCAGACGATTGAACCTTCAACCTCTAGAAAAGTGTCACTTGCATCTGAATTTTACCTAGTATCTGTTACGCTACGAGTCCGCTATACAAAAAGTACAATTATAAATTGCTTAAGAATTCTACTTACTCATGGATGACGGAACGAACGTATTCTATCCCCCTGGATTAAATAAATGGCTCCGTTCGAAATTCCGTGCAGATTCCAGAGTTATACTTGGAGAAGGTCGGATACATTCGTCGAAACTTTGTGCGAATAACACTCATGATGAAAACAGTAGTCTGAATATTTCAAATATTATCAATTTTGAAGTTAAGTGCGAACGATGAATGAAAATCCTTATCTAAAAAATTCAGAAACATAATTTTCATTCATCGTTCACACTTAACTTCAAAATCACGTTTTCATTTGTATATAGTTTGAATGGAAGAATATTCATACTGCTACCAGTGGCGTTGATTAAAAAAAAAATAGAGAATAATGAGAAACCCGATGTAGGTAAAGTGAAAATATAAGCATTTCATGAAATCCATAAAATTATTGCCTTTATTATCTACTAGCAGGGAAACTCGACGTTGCCCGGGATTGAATGATGATTAAAAAATGTTTCACACTCCCATATTTTTATTGTCATCGAAATCGGTGAAATCGCGCATTTTCAATAAATTCAATTGATTGCCTGCTCTAGATGGGGACCCATCGCGTTGCACCGGGATGAAGCTTAACATACCTTCCCGCAGTGACTTAGTCCACAAAATATTGTAGCCTGCATTGCACATAGAAAACCTACTGTTGATTTTATAAAAATTATATATATATATATATATATATATATATATATATATATATATATATATATATATATATAATGGCTTGAATTAATGTTTCAAATGCAACAGTAAAGTAACATGGTGCAATTATACTTTAAACAGACACATTTCATTTCTAACGCACCCCTATCATATCAAAGAACCTACTGTTGATTTTATATGTCGGGTCTTCTGGCTTGTGTGATAACAAAATTTCTCAAGTGCACTTCTGGTGTTAGACTGTATAAGACGTTAGCTTTGGTTAAAATCGCCTGTTCTTTCTTTCCTCGGATTATTTCGATTATCGATACTTATCGAAGACATTCCGATACAAAACCTATCTAAGAACACTGCCAGACACATAAGGTATCTTCGTGTGAAATTTCATAAAAATCGACCAAGCCGTTTCCGAGTCCATAGGGGAGAAACTCACGCACACAGACACATATATACAGAAACACACACATACCCAGCTGACTATAACATAGTTGTTTTCAAGTCAGATTTAAACAAGTTCCGGTTGATTCGTCCTCATAAATAAGAAAACCCTATCAACCTGAAACGCATTTAACCCTTATCCTCTAGTAGCCCTTGGGCCTTGATAAATAGTGGCCAACTAGTAAAGAAAAAAGTTATATTGATACCCAGGAGAATAAAATGTTTTCAGTAACCCGATGTAGATAAAGTACATCGTCTATTGAAATTATAAACCTCGAAGAAGCCATCATCTCGTGAAATCCACAAAATTATTATCTTCAAGAGCGACTCAAATTCCCAAAGAGCTGGCTGCATGTGACAACTCGCAGAGTCGTAATTCTTTGTTTTCCTCGCTAATTTCCAGGGAGAATGGCGCTCTGTCTAAATCAGCCGGGGAATTCAAACCGAGCGACTGCAGCAACGGCCAGCAACAATAATAACAACGAACTGGCGTCGTTGTTTGAAAGCTGTAAATATATAAAGAATAAACGCTTAAATATATCAAGGTATTATTGTTGTCTCAGGTGTCAGAGCGTAATGCGTTGTTTATGATTCGCTCTTTTGTTTTTAAGTTTCTTTAAGACTTCAAAACTGACAATAAATTTCTCGCTTGCGCCTTATAAAAATTAGTTACAACCATTTCACACATCCATTTTTATTTTTCGCTTTCTCTCCTATAACACCTCTGCCTCTACAAATCTATTCATCTTTCTACTCGTTTTGCCAGTGGCTGCTTTATCAATAGATCAATCCATCTTACTATACCTTTTACGTCTTTTTTATAATTGCCCTTTTTTTTTCATTATTTTTTGCAGGACATTTACATATCTCTCTATAGATAATATAAGGTAATTGCTTAAATATATATATATATATATATATATATATATATATATATATATATATATATATATATATATATACTAGCAGGGGTGCCCGGCGTTGCTCGGGTGTTTGGAGGTGTATGCTGTGCAAAAAAAGCAAAAAAACAAAAAAATGGTTAATTTTTTAAAACTTTGACCCCTATTATGACCCCTTAAAATTTATAGTTTCGGGCTCAAATCACTTTATTAAATTAGATCCAGGTTCAAGGAACCTATATCTAAAATTTCAAGTGTCTAGACCCAAAATTGTCGGAGGAGTTTGGTAGAGTTCTTAAAGGTCAAATCGTTAAAATTTGACCCCTTAACAGCCAAATTTCTGGCTGACAGCCGTCACATCGATTTTCCCAAATCTCAGTACCCGGTATTTCAAATTTTGAGTCTATAGACTAAAAATTGACAGAGTTATTGCGTAGGGAAATGTACACAGACAGACAGACACACAGACACAGAGACACACAGAAAGACAGACAGACACGTTCACTTTTATATATATATATATATATATATATATATATATATATATATATATATATATATATATATATGCAGAGGCATCAGATCTTGTGGGATTATTTATTCTATATACCCTCACAAGCACATTTGATACTACGGATATCGGCCTATATAGAGATGATGGACTAGTTATAATAAAATACTCCAACAAAGTCACTCGGGATAACTTTAAGAAAATCATACACAAGGAAATGAAATACTTAGGCCTAAAAGTAGACGTACTAGCTAATATAAAAATAACGAACTTCCTGGATGTCACGTTAAATTTAGATTAAAAAAAACATATGAACCCTACTTAAAAGATAACGCTAATCCAATATGCGTAAACCCTAAATCCAATCACCCACCATCAATTATAAAACAGATTCCTTACTCGATCGTAAGTAGATTCAGCAATAACTCAAGAGATGAAAATGTATTTAACAGGTCAATCAATATCTACGAGACAGCCCTAAAAAATAGTGGATACAAAAATATTAATATCGAATATAAGTAACAAAACAACAATAAAAATAAAATTAGAATAGAAGAAAAAGAAATATAATCTGGTATACGGCGCCATACAATCAAATTTTAAAAAAAAAAGCTTGGCAAGAAATTTCTAGATCTCATCGAAAAACACTTCCCCGTAACCAATCCCTTACACAAAATTTTCAATAAAAATAATCTAAAGTTATCATATAGCTGCTGCGAAAATTTAGAGATGATAATTAAAGCACATAACAACGAAATATTAAATAAAAGCAATGAAAACAACAATAAAATAAGCAATAAAAAGTGAACATTATGACAAAAATAAAAATAACACAAAGAACACATACGTAACTAGTAGAAATACTACTACTACTACTACTACTACTAATAATAATAATAATAATAATAATAATAATAATAATAATAATAATAATAATAATAAACCAACTCCGGACAACGTCAACCATAGTAGAAATAAAAATAAAAATACTAATAATGAACAAGATAAATGCAAATGTAGATCATTCGCACTTTGCCCACTTCAAAATAAATGTCTAACGAAAAGCATAGTTTACGAAGCCACAATATTTGCGAAAGAAACCCCGAATAACAAGAAATATTACGTAGGTATGACGTCCTTAGATTTCAAAACCCGATATTATGACCACAAAAGTACGTTCAAAAATATAAAACACCGAATGAAAACACTAGCAAACAAATACTGGGAACTCAAAGAAACCGGACGTTCGCCAGTAGTCGAATGGAAAATAGTAATACAAGCAAACACATGTAGAGACCTAGACGATCCATGTAGATTATGCCTTCATGAAAAATTTGCTCTCCTATACTTTAAAGAACCCCAATATCTATTAAACTCTAGGAGAGAAATAGCGAACTGTGTTCACAGGATAAACTTTACTCTAGGATAAATTAAAAATAACAATAGAAAATAAATTAATAAAATAAACATACATATACATAAATTATCCTATATATATATATATATATATATATATATATATATGTATATATATATATATATATATACATATATATATATATATATATAGGATAATTTATATATATATATAAACTAACATAATACTAAAGAAAACACATTTAACTACGTATAGGTTTAAAATAGGTCAACTCACTAGATATCTACACTCCCTGCTAAAAAAGCACACTAAAAGGAAGGGTTCAACATAAGGTCAACTGGGCCTTTGTTCTGTAAGCGACTGCCCATTAGCTGATTAGGAAGGGAGTGGTGGAGACTAGGAAGCTGATTGGCTAACTAAAAATTCAATAGAATATGCGTATATAAAAACGCGAGACTACAGCAACTCTTTGAATCCTAGTGTGGATGAAACGCAGAATATTCTGTGTAGCTTAATTGCTATATATATTTTTCTAACGTATATAGATATATATGTATGTATATATATATATATATATTGTCTCAAATACACACACACAAGCACACACACACACACACACACACACATATATATATATATATATATATATATATATATATATATATATATATATATATATATTAGTTATGGAACGATTCCAAAATGTTTCCCGATTCCGATACAATTACCGATTCCGTTCTAAATTTCCGATTTCGATACGATTCCCGATTCTGATTGCTTTTCTTGTAAAGTTTATAAATATTTAATTAGATTTGTTTGTTGTTGTTCATTTGTTTGTTTGTTTTTAGGGTTTTTAGAGAGGGGGGGGTTGTTTGTAAATGTTCAAATTAATTCATAAACCTCCGGAAATTTTCTCAAATGTTTTCTTTGAAATTGATTAAAAATTGTAAGACAATAAAAGATTAATTTTGATTTTAAAACAAAATCGGATAGTATCAGTTCGTCGTTAGGGTACAACATGCTACTTGAAAGTTTTCATAAACAGTTGAAAATACTCGACGATTGGTAAGTAAAATGAGAAAACGATGTAAAAACAAAATATTAAACGCTCCCTCTCATTGTTACGAACGAATGTCTAAATAATAATATTACTATTTAGAAAACCATTTTTACATGGGGAGGGTGTCGTCTTTGTTCTCTATTCTGGGCCTTCTCTCTATGTATGAAGTTAAAGTTTTATTTTAATCATTAAAAGTTGGTGGCTTATTAAATTGATTTGCTTTCATGTAAAGAAAAAACAAAAGCAAAAACGAGATGCAAATAATAATAATAATAAGAAGAAATAATAATAATAATAATAATAATAATAATAATAATAATAATAATAAGTAGAAGAAGAAGAAGAAGAAGGTTAAGTTTACCTTACGCTACAACAGAACACCGACCGCTCTAAATTTTTTTCGTTTTTTGTTTTTTTTTGGGGGGGGGTATTCGAGGTCGCTGACAACGAATATGATAATCAAACCGGTCGCAAATTTACCGTTTGCATAGTATGAACTCCTGAACCCGGGACTATTTTGCACCATTTCACCGCCTCCAGTAGTGTTTTCTTATAGTAAAGTGATCTACCGCATCGCGCATAGTAAAGTGATTTATCACATCGCGGAGGAATCTTTAGTATACATTTGAAATAACAAGAAAGTTTTTTTTTAAATGTGGTTCATTTTTTTTTCTTTTGCTTTTTTATTGATATAATAAATTGACATAAAGTTTACAAAAACATATTTTTCTGTTTTTTTCTGATGAGGCAGCCACCACCAGAAATAAAAGAATGGAAGAAATTTGAATCAAAGGGCTAACTGGAAAAATACAGCGAACATCAATAACGAAAACAGCTGAAATATTAAGGAACCCCCTTGAATGCGGAAACTAACACACACGAACCTAAAGCGTAGACCAGACAAACTGCTACAGAAGCAAAACATGAAGCGCTACATGGAACCAAGAACATTGAAGTTGCATACCTATGTCTTCTAGTCCCACCCCATCCCATCATTACCACATCACTGCCCCCCCAAAAGAGTGAAACTAAGTAGCCAAGTATTCAAGGAGGAAGGAAAGATCGAGGAGTGAGCACTGACCAGACATCCACTGTATAAGTCCGGAGAGAACTGGGACCTTGGGGAGGCTTATTGCCATTCAAATTCCAGTAAAGACCAATGGCCACTGCCAACGAGAAAACAATGTTGCATAGGGGTGTTATTTTCGATGTATCAAACCTGAGCTTATGTTACATTGTTCTTAGTTAGATGACGACTTATATATTTGTTGTTGTTCATGTTTGTGAGATAGCATATTGGCGACATAAACAGATATATATAAAGAGACAGACAGTTCTGTATAAATAAGAGACGGGATACATATAAAGAGAGAGACAGTACTTATATATATAATAGACAGTATACATGTTACTAGAATAGCACCAAGCCTGTAATTCAACTAGAAGGAGATTTTGAATATCTTGATAGATAAACCGTGAGTTTGACATTTATACTTTTGACAGTTCTGTGAACGGGAGTGTTTCTATAACATTTATACTTTGACACATATACTTTCTAACACATATTTTTTAGATGATGATTTTATCAAGGTTCTTATAACATAAATGGACAATACCTTTTCTGTTGAATAACAACACGAAGACGCAGATACAAAAACACATGATGTCCTTTATTTCATGACCGGTCCTGATTTCGCTCGAGGAATTTAAAGTTTCTTTACATGGCTTTTCTTCTCTAACCTTCGCTTCCAAGGTTTGGTTCAGCAGCTGTCTCTGACCTCTCTCTCTCTCTCTCTCTCTCTCTCTCTCTCTCTCTCTCTCTCTCTCTCTCTCTCTGCTCTTCTCGGGTCTTCACTCCCAGACTGCATCTAAAACTCTACCTATATTGAGAACTCGTCACGTCATCGCATTATTAAACATGTGCTTATTGAGCACGTTGCCTGATATGCGTCACGTTGCCAAAACACGCCATACTGACATGACACAACGCGTTCAGTAACCTATTTTTCGAGTAACGTCTTTACAAAATATGTTTACAATTTCAATTGACGATTAAATTCCTTATTTTAATTTTAATTTTTATAACAGAACAAATTTCATCATTATATTCTTTATCCAATAAACAGATATCTAACTATTTTGCGATTCCACATTCCTTATTTTCAATAACATTCTGTATTTATTTTAACTTATGATTGGAATTCTCAATTCCAAATCTAGCTTCGCAAGTTCGAATCCTTGACTATCCTATTTCATATTTACTGACTTACAAGAACAGGCTTCTGTTATTGTAACAGCAAGCAGCCGTTACGATAATGCAAATGGTATTGAAAGAGGGGGAGAATACTGGAAAATCTGAGAAGACTTGTTGTCACTTAGCTTCCAGGGAACACCACAAGCTGTATTAAATGAGATCTTTGATAACCTCTGTGAAAGCTCTTTGAGAGCCAATAATAATAATAATAATAATAATAATAATAATAAAAATGAAAAAATTGTAGATTAACACTCAGCTAAATCCCCATTCCAAAATGAAATATTACTTTTATAGATAATTACGTGTGAAACCCTTAAAAAACTTGACAAAAAGAAAAGCAGTCATTTTAATGGAAGATCAGTTTCTAATATAAATTTAGCATACAATAATCTGTAATTCTTCTTTAGGACGACAGCACGCCAGTGCGCCAGTATGCCAGCACGCCAGATTTCAATCCGCCATTTATCAAATAATAAAACAAATATTTTATTCAGAAAAATTAATTTAGTTTTAACACTTTTGTGTTTACGAAAAAACAAAAGGCACTTCTGCAGTATGCGGACGGCGGGCATATATTCTTAGGACGTTTCATTAAACTGTCACCAGATGGCGCTTCTCGGTCAAAAAACACTTAAATTATTAATTTGTTGTTGATCCTTCAAAATTGCTTTAATTCAAAAATGTTTCATTTTAATTATTTATTTGTTAAAAAAAAAAGCTATTTTATTTTATAAAAATCCAATGTTGCTTCCATTACAAAATTGTTTTATTAAAACTATATTTTGTTTATGCAGACTTTTAAATAAATGTTTTTGCAATTATATATTGGTACATTGTTTTGGTTTTAAAATATTTTTCTGTTCGAAAAAATTCTTGTTTGTTACTAATTTCCCGCGTTTTTTTTTTTGACTAAGAAGAAATTTGAGTTGTCGCCCCTAACAATAGCCGTCGTCTGCATATTGCAGAAGTTACCCCAACTGACCTTTAAACAAAAAAAAATCTTATATTATCAAATAATAAAACGAATAACTTATTAAAAATACTTAATTTAGTTTTAACACTAACATAATAATTTAATAAATTATTTTATATAACGATTTAATATTTGATGATACAAGAAGCGTTTTTTTTTTCGTAATAACACAAGAATTGTTTTAATTAAATTTATTCTTCTGAATGAAATATTTGCTTTCTTTGATAATACATAAGTGTTTCCAATAGTTTTAAATCTAAAGTATTTTTTAAATAAATATATGGTTTCGTTTTTCGTGTCTTGACTCTGTGACAACGTGATCAAGTTTATATTTTTTAACAAGAGTAAACAAGTAAAACTATTTTTTTAATATTATAGGGGTGCGTAGTCGCCTTTAAAAATAATATCTCCTGGCAGGACGGTCATAAAATGCGCTTTCAATCGACATTCATTCAATAATTGGCCAGTTTTCTTACCTAGCAAAAATGGACGCGTTTTCCCGGTACGAGTTTTCCGGGGACGAGTTTTCTGAGGACGAGTTTTCCGGGCACCGTTTTATTGTATTTTAACCACTAAATTTTTCAAGCTGTTTACATTAAATTGCCTAAAAATAGAGAATCGTGTTTTTCTTTTTTAGGTGTATTAGAATATAAGTTGGATTTTTTAAAATAATAAACCTGGTTTTGCATGCGTAATTTTATGTATATTGGCTATAAAGATTCTTGTAAAAATAAATTTTATTCACTTTTATTTATTAGAAAATATATTTTCCCAGTACGCCACAAAGAGATTTATCAAAAAAGTTCATTTTGTTTTAGAAGCAAAACATGAATTTCAGCTCCGTTGTTAAATTTTTAAAAATAATAAATGTAGTTTTTCATATGTATTTTTATGTTTATTCGCTAGATACAAAATGTAGAAAAGAAGTTGTTTTTTCTGTAGAAATTTGCTTTTACGAGGAAATGAAATTTAGTGCGCTGGCGTACTTTTTAGCGAACTTAAATGGAAGATTGAAACTGGTGTGCTAGCGTACTGCATCCCAAAAATAATTACCCGATGATCATTACATTTTATGTTGTCTTTATAGCCTCTACTATTATATAAAAGGAACTTTGTGTGTGTATGTGTGTAGAGACAGAGTTCGCTGTGGACTCCTAAACGGCTGAGTCGATTTTTATTTATTTCGCACAAATGTACAATATATGTCTGGCAGTGTTCTTAGACAGGTTTTGTATTGGAATGTCTCTAATAAGTATCGATAATCGATAATTGAAAAATCCGATGAAAGACGGAACACTTGATTTTCACTAACGTTAACGCCTTATATGCCCTAATATCGCAAGTGCATTTAAGAAGTTTTATTGCCGCAGAAGCAGAATAGCGCGGCATGTAAAATCAACAGTATGTTCTTTGATATGACAGAGGCGAAATGAATGTTTATGTTTAGAGCACAATTGAGCCATGATACTTGACTTCTGCATTTTAAACTTTAATTAAGCCATTATAAAAATATAATTTTCTAAAATCAACACTAGGTGCTCTACAATATAATGTAGACTACAATGAATTGTGGACCTAGTCACTGCGGGGAGACACGTGAAGCTTCCTCTCCGCGGTGGGTTCCAAACTAGAGCAAGTTATCAATCAATTTAATTTAAAAATGAGCGATTTTGCCGATTTCGATGACAAAAATATGGGCGAGTGTCGTTGATTCTCATTCGATCCTGGGCAACGTCAAGTCTCCCTGCTAGTATTAATAAATTTGTAAATCCCCAATTGCAGCCTTCGCAGAAGATTGAAAGGTGTTATTAGAAATCGTTTCTTTTCTGTGAATGACTTGCCTCATCAATTGCCTTTGGTTCGACGGTTTAGATCAATCAAATCTGCAAAACAAGAGACAAAGTGGCAGTTTTGATTCAAGATTTATGTGTGCACTGGAAGCTGGCACGTACTGATTCATTATTTAGCTTTTACACGTGGTGTCGAGGTGTAAATTGAGGGTTCTAATGTTTTTTCTTGCTGCATAACGGAACGTAATGGAAGTTGACTCAACTTATTTCAGATATGTCGGGGGATACGTTCTTGACAATCAGTCCGACAGCGACTTTGTTGTGGTTCTGTTCATTTCCAGGAGGCCCACGCTCCCAGGTTTTATCTTTTCTTTGAGGAGGGGTTAGTTTATCACTAATCATTTGAGGTACCTATACTTGACAATTCCGACGGAACTGCTCATGCATTTTTAAAGTCATAGCGTACTAATCCAAGTGCACTGAATTTTTTATCTTTATACCTGACCTTGAGTCCCAACGTTTGGAGAAGTAAATAAAATAAGGAAATGTAATAGATCCGATTGGATTTGAACTCGGTTTGCCGATTTGATAGTCTTTATCGCTACCCATGTGGTTAAATAATCAAGTGTTGACTATTCTACTCTTTTTCTTATGGATTGGTATCTATGCTGCGCTTCCAACTGACAATATCCATGGTTAAATTCAATACACTATCCTTCAAACTCCAATACTCGAGACACTGCTGTTAAAATTTGCTACTCCAACATCCAAATCCAAATCCAAATCAAGTAAGTTTATGAAAAATCAGACTTTTTATGAAACCTGGAACATCTCATTTGCATATGAGGTAACCAGACCGCAAGCATATAAAGAGAAGCATAAGTCATGTTTTTCTTTTCTTTTCTTCATTGTTTTTGTCTGCACCGGACGCTACTGGTTACACAAAAAAAGGTTTGTATCAATTTTTAAGACATTTAATCACAACACATTCAGCCACGTATAACGTCACACCTACATCGATATTAGGAATAGAATAATAGAATAAGAGACAGATACATATTTTATTTTCTCAGTCAACAAAGAACGAATACCTTTTAATATAAGAGAAAACAGTAGGTACAGAATAGCTAACACCAGAGAATTCATAACACTCCATCCCCTCCAAAAAAGAACACATAATTTATATAACCTCTTCGATACCATTTACAAATAAATTTGCATTATCGCAACTGCTGCTTGCCATTGATTTATCGTTGGCATTAGCCATTACTACTGGAATTTGAGTGGCAATAAGCCTCCCCAAGGTCCCAGTTCTCTCCGCACTTATAAAGTGGAGGTCTGGTCAGTGCTCATGCCTCGGTCTTTCCTTCCTCCTTGACTACTTGGCTACTTGGTTTTTTTTTCGGGGGGGGGCGACAGTGATGTGGTAATAGGGGGATGGGGTGGGGCTAGAGAACTTATAGGTATGCAGCTTCAATGTTCTTGGTTCCATGTAGCGCTTCATGTTTTGTCTCTGTAGCAGTTTGTCTGGTCTACGTTTTAGGTTCGTGTGTGTTAGTCTCCGCATTCAAGGGTTTTCATTAATATTTCAGCTGTTTTCATTATTGATGTTCGTTGTATTTTTCCAGCAATTCTCTGATCCCAATTTTTCCTATTCTTTTTTCAAAGTTTTTCGGGGTTTTTCCTAATGCTCCTACTATTATAGGTATTATTTTGATTTCCTTCGACTTCTATATCCCTTTCACCTCTCTGGCTTGCTCTGTGCATTTGCTCCGTTTCTCCTTTTCTTTTATACTCATCTTGTGGTCTACGATTTGACAGGATTTTTCTTTCTTTTTCAGTCTTCTTCCTTGAATGGCTTTATCAGTTTGTACGTCCATGTCCCTTAGGATTTTGTGATTCTTGTTTTTAATTATTATTATTAATAGTAGTAGTAGTAGTAGTAGTAGTAGTAGTAGTAGTAGTAGTAGTAGTTGGTACATCCCAGAAACGGGTTTATATGTTTGAAGTAGCTAGTGGTCTTAACTACTAATCGAATAATATAATCTGGTAAGTCAAGGTCGTAGCTGGTAATATGCTTAAGCTTTTTCACCCCAAACAAGTCTCTGATGTCTGTTCACATTACACTTGAACTCCTGCATGCCAGTACAGTTGCGAAAGCAGGAACTCGGAAGGGAATTCCAAAGTCTAGCAGTTCTTGGGAAGAAACTATTAGAGTAGAAGGCTTTCTTACATCTAGCGATCTCTACTGTGTAGGGGTGGGATTTTGCTGCTTGTCGAGTTCGTCGAGGAGGTACAAGGGCTTGTAGTTCATCGGAGCATTCACCATTAAAATACTTGTAGAATAAGCAGAGGGATGCAACATTTCGTCGATGAGACAGAGATTGGAGCTTTGATTACAGTTTACGACCTATCAAGTTGGCGACTCTCTTTTGAATCCTGTCAATAAATGAAGTAGCAGATGCACCAGCCCAAATGTGAAAGCAGTACTCCATACACGGGCGAATGGTGGCCTTATAGATATACAGTATACTTTCAGGCGTAAGTAGCTTTCTAGCTCGATAGAGAGAGCCCACCTTCTACGCAGCGGCTTTGGCAATGATCTCAAGGTATCTGTTTCAACTCAGGTTCCCTGTGAACGTTAAACCGGGGAGTTTGAACAAAGTGCTTTCAGGTAATGTATCTTTAGTCATAGTTATTGGTGGTTGAGAAGGTTTCTTATGATTATTCAAGGAAACAAACTTAGTCTTGGCAGCATCGAATTTGAGCATCCATTTTTGTCCCCATTCCACTACAGATTGGAGGTCTTCATCTGTTTTTGCCATTTCCTTAGATATGTGTTCATTTGTTTTTCCCTCGTGCCCGCGTGGTGTCATCAGTAAATGCACCCATCTCAGAAACAATTTTATCAGTCATTTATGAATATTAGGAATAATGAAGCTCTAAGGATCGACCTCTGAGGTACTCCCGCATTTATATCATATTCTTTAGATGTACGACCGTCGAGGACAACCTGGATTATTCTCTTATTTAAGAAGTGTTTAATTATGTTACGTATTCGTCCAGTGATACTGTATGATCTGATTTTCCTGAGAGGACTATCGTGCTATACCCTGTCAAAAACTTGGATATATCTAGGTCTACCGCTCTGCTTATCCAGTGTATGATATATACGTTCAGAGATTAAAGTTAGGATAGCTGCTGTAGAAAGGCTCGTCTAAATCAATTGCATTGTTGGTCAGTCAGAAGTTTAGCAGCTGTAAGGTGATGGGCTAGAGCTTAGTTAATTATGGACTTAAATATTTTGGCGAAAAGCGGGAAGAGGCTAATGGGGCAATAATTTTATGGGCCAGTTCTTTCGCCAGCATTCTTGTAAACTGGTACCACAGAAGCAATTTTCCAGCAGTCAGGAAAGCAAGATTCATTAAGACATTTGTTGTATGGTTTGGAAAGGATTGGACACAACCTCAGCGGAGCATTTTTTTAATAGTACAGCCGAGATGAAATCGGGTCTACATGCTTTTGAGGTTTCTAAGTTTTAATGATATCATGCACCTGAGAAGGGGTGATTTTCAGATCATCTAGCGTGGCGTCTTTCCGCAAAGCAAAGTCAGGGAGGGAGTGGTGTGCTGGGTCCAATGTAGAGTTTGAGGCAAACCAATTGGCAAGTGTGTTAGCCTTCTTGGTGGCCGTGCAAACAACCGCATGGTTGTTAGATAGTGGGGGAATTGTTAATTGTCCATTATTTACTACACTGATGTAGCTTTTCCAGAAATCACGGGTTCCTAATTTTTGTGCTTCGACGCGTTTTCTGGTGGTTTCTGTATATTCTCTCTTAGCTGTCGCTATTTCTTTCTTACAATTATTTCTTAGCTTCTGTAAACTTTTGTCTGTTTGTACTGAATTTATGTCGGTTAAATCTGCTATATGCATACTACCTTTCGCAATTGCAGCTGCACAAGTAGAGGTAAACAATTGGGGAGAGTAGAATGTGCTATAGAATTTCCGCGTGGGAACATGTGCTTCAATTCAAATTCCATGGTCTCATTGTCGCACTGTCCAGCGGAAGAGAAAAAACGTTTCCTCATTTGGGCATTTCTGATGTGATCCGTAATGGTTTCCCAGTCAGCCTTCTTATAATACCTTGTCGTTTTGAGCAATGGCTATTCAGTTTTGGGGTCGAGAATTAAGGGCGATTTCTACAATTATCACAGTAAGATAAGAGATTCAAGGAAGGCAGAGAGTATGTGGGGTATAATGAGAGGTATGGGAGGAGTAAGGAAGTCAGAACACCAGAGTTGATTGGCCAAATAAAGAATTTCATAGATAAGGACCGCCATGTATCTATAGAGACAGTAAGTACAAAATTTGATGTGGAAACTGCACATATAATTATTTGTGAGGAACTGAAGATGTGGAAGATGTGCGCGAAGTTTGTCCCAAGGAAGATCAGAAAAATATGTTGTCATGACAACAGGGAGATGGTCGAGTTGAACAATTAAAATCCCGCAGTTCTTGATGCTCTGGTGACCTGTGATGAAAGCTGGATCTACTGCTATGATCCAGAGACCAAGCGGCAGATTTTTTTTCCAGTGCAAGCATGCTGGCTCTCCCAGATCCAATTAAGCCAGACAGAGCAAATTCATGCAGAAACATATGAT
This sequence comes from Euprymna scolopes, assembly GCF_053919585.1. Taxonomy (NCBI): domain Eukaryota; kingdom Metazoa; phylum Mollusca; class Cephalopoda; order Sepiida; family Sepiolidae; genus Euprymna; species Euprymna scolopes. Next base: position 28,905,810 of record NC_136504.1, read on the forward strand.
GATCGCTTTTTTTAACAACACAAGCATGATCTACATGGACTGAGTTGCCACTGGACAGACAGTCAACATGTTGAGTTGTTAAAGGTGTTTAGAAAGAGATTCCGTCCGAAGAGGTCAGCACTCTTCAAATCAGGTCAGTGGCATTTTCACCAGGGCAATGCAACAGTCCACAACTTCATCCTTGTAAAAGACTATTTGACCAAGCAAGATGGGCATTAAGACGGTTCCTCACTCTCCCTATAGTCCAGATTTGGTTCCCTGTTACTTTTGGTTATTCCCCAGGTTCAAGGAAAACCTTAGAGGCTGTCGCTATGAGACAATTGAGAAGATGAAAGAGGTTGTGATGAGGGTCATTGACACGTCCACACAGGAAAACTTCCATGGGACCTTCTAGAAGGTGTTGGAATGGTATAACAAGTGCATTTCAGCCAGAGGAGATTACTTTTAAGGAGACTAGAGTTTCATGTGGGTACTATCAATAAAAGTGTGCATACGAAAAAAAAAACGTCCGGAAACTTGTTGAAGGTGCTTTGTATATATAGGTGGATATATAGAGTAGAGAAGTTCATACTAGTGCGTTTTATATAAATTATGTATTGCTTTTATTTTTTTTGTTTTATTTATTATTCAAGTGCAGAGTATTCTATACTTTTATCGAGAAAATAGGATCCGTTTTTAAAAGTAAGAATGCCATTTGTAATTTGTTACTTGAATGGTTTATTTATTTTACGACGCATCAACCCCTTGAAAATCTACCTGTGATCAGAGCGTGAATTTATTTCATTCGAAACTCGCATTCATGTTTTTGTCGACCCTGTACATTTAACATCAAAGTGTGGTCGTAAAGCTCGACTTTTATGTGAGCATGAATGGAATTGATAATGATTTATCGCGAGACCTAAGGTTCCTTTTACGGCCCTTTCAATATCCCTTTCCTAAATGTTCACTGCATTTACTATAAAATACTGCAGATATCGCCATTTTCTTTTCTTATATTTCGTCTTATCTTCCCTAACGCCCGCGTCGCCAATAACACTACGACTACTACGACGATGGGTTCCAGTGTTACCAGAATCCTCCCGGCCCCCACAACTTATCATTGGTCCGTACCGCCAGTCCCAACCGAACCTACTATCCCCCAACATCCTCGTTTTTAGTCTCCAGTTCACCATCAGAAGAATATCAGCTGCCGACATTGGGAGGTAAACGTATCGATTTTCTGACGTCTGCCAGACAAGTTTCTTCCTTCTTGGAAGAAACTCGATTCCACAAACGACATTAAAGCCGGGCGAGCGCGTTCCCTCGTGCCCAGAAAATGTCTCTGAATTGCCCAGAGGTGCACCGTTACGTTAATTATGTCTGTGTAGCTGGCTGGCTACAACGGCGAGGCAGGCATTGTAGTTTGGTCTTGATTGCATAATGATCGCCAGATCTCGCAGATAACTCATCTCGTATCGACGAGATCTCGTAGATTTTTGGCGACACTTCTGATTCGACCATAAAGTGTAAGGAAAAGAAAGTCGCGGAATGAAAAATGGAGATTAAAGAAACAGAGAGAGAGAGAGAGAGAGAGAGAGCGAGAGAGAGAGAATATTTGGGAAAGAGGTAGGGAATGATTAAAAGAAAGAAAAAACGAAAATAAAGAAAGACGTTATTCTTCTTGATAAATGAGACGTAAGTTAGAGGGAAACACAGAAAAAGGAAAGAAAGAATACAGATGGAAGAGTTGAGAGATCGTTTAAAAACAAAGAGGATAAAAGGATATGGAAAGAAGCGTGTTGAGCCATTATTTAAAGAGGTAGCAAATGATGAAGACAAAGAGAGAACGAAAATAAAGAAAGATATTATTCTTTTTGATAAATGATAGGTAGGTTGGTGGGAAAGAGGGGAAAGAATACAGAGGAAAATAAATGGAACGGAGATGGAAAAGGATTGAAAGCTCGTTTAAAAAAGAAAGAAGATAAAGAAGAAATGCTAAGAGTTTAAAAGAAAAAGAAAGCAACGTGTTGGACGATTGTTTAGGGAGGAAAGAAAACGACAGAAAGAAAAAGAGAATGAATGAAAGAAAAGAGTTGAGAAATAGATTAAGGATCAAGACAAAGGAAAAAGGGGGTAAATGCTGTGAATTTAAAAGGAATGGACAGGGAAGGAGTAGAGAGAAAGAAAGAAAGAAAGAAAGCAAAAAGAAAGAAAAGAGTTCAGAGATAGTTAAGAAAGTAAGAAGGAAAAACTCAAAATAAATTAGTTAAGACGTTGTTTGGACATTTTAAAAAGTGGTAGAGAGAAAAAAAGAAAATCAAGAAATAGTTCAGAAATAAAGATGAAGAAGAAGAAGAAGGAAAATACTGAAGATTAAAAAAGAGTAAAAAACATACGAGCGATAGAATAGAAAGAAAGAAGGATAAGAGAAAAAGCAATGAAAAAAAAAGAAAGAAAGAAAGAAAAGTGTTCATAAATAGTTCAGAAAAGAATACAAAGAATTAAAATCCTGGTAAAAATAGAAAAAAGAGTTCAAAGATCGTTTAGAAATAAAGAAAGAAAAAAAGACAATCAAGAAATAGTTAAGAAAAGAAGAAGAAGAAGAAGAAGAAGAAGAAGAAGAAGGGGTAAATGCTGAGGATTAGATAGAATAGAAAGAAAGAAACGTAGAAGAAAGAACGCTAAGTGTACAGAGATGAATTAGAAGGAGAGAAGAAGAAAATTAAAGTAATAATTTGAGCTTAAAAGAAATCAAAAGAAAACAAAAGTTGATATATAGTTTATAAATAAGGAAAAATAAACAGAAGACGATATAAGAAGACACCAATAGAGAGGGAAGAGAAAGAAAGAAAGTAGAAAAATAAAAAGAAAGAAAAATATTTAAAAAAAAAAAAAAGAGTTTAGAAATTGTTTAAAAAAAATAAAACCGCAAAACAAAGTAATTTCTGAAAGTTTTTAAAAAAGAAATACAAAGAAAATATAAAAGGAAAGGGTTGGCAGGAAGAAAGAAAGAAAGAAAGAAAGAACGAAAGAAAGAATCGACTGGATGATAATTTAGAAAAATAGAAGAAAAATGCTAAGAGATTTAAATTTTAAAAAATAAAGAATAGTTGAAAGTTAAGAAATAATTACTGAATGAAAAAAAATAAGAAAGAAGAGAAACTATTAAGAAAATCAGAACATTTATCTATGTATCTATCTCTATCTCTATCTCTCTCTCTCTATATATATATATATATGTATATATATATATACATACATACTTATATATATATATATATATATATATATATATATATATATATATATATATATATAACTGAAAATGTCTATGTGTGTGCGTGTGTACATTTTCCTACCAATAACTCTGTCAATTTTCGGTTTAGAGACTCAAGATTTGATATAAGAAGTATGGAGACTTGGGAAAATCCTTTTAATCCGTTTTCGGACAGAGAATTGGCTGTCAACGGGTCAAAGTTAAACGATTTAACCTTTGAAAACTCTACCAAACTCCTCCGCCAATTTTGGGTCTAAACACTTGAAATTTTAAATGTAGGTTACTTGGACGTGGATCAAATTTTTAATTTGATTTGAGCCCAAAAAAATAAATGTTAAGGAGTACAAAATTGGGGTCAAAGTTTTTAAAAAATTAACCTCTGCGTTCTCTATATAATTACTCAGCCAATTTCTGGTCTAAACATTTGAAATTTTACATAAAGGGCATTCAGAGATATGACAAGTTTTTAATCGGTTTGGGTCGAAAATATGAGCTACCATAGGGTCAAAGTTCAAAAGATTTTACCTTTGCGGTGTCTAGCAAACTACTCAACCAATTTTGGGTCTAAATATTTGAAATTTATACATAACGAGTATTCAGACATGCGGGAAGCTTTTTAATCAGTTTTGAAGCGGAAAGTTGGCTGTCAAAAGGTCAAAGTTGAAAGAGTTGACGTTTGCAGATTCCACTAAATTCCTCCGCCAATTTTGGGTCTAAAGACTTGAAATTTTAGATGTAGGTAACTTGGACATGGGTAAAACTTTATATTTTGATTTGAGCATAAAATAATAAATGTTAAGGGGTCAAAATTAGGGTCAAAGTTTTAGAAAATTGACCTCTGCGGTCTCTACGAAATTACTCAGACAAATTTTGGTCTAAACATTTGAAATCTTACATAAATTGTATTCACACGTAAGGCAAGTTATGAACAGTACATAGTGTCCGGGCAAAACCGGGTTGAACTGCTAGTAAATAAACAAAGGAAAAAGGCAAGAAAGAAAGAATGAAGTAAAGGCAACAGTTGTGGGATGGTTAAGAAAAAAAACGAAATTATTTAAAACTATTAAATATATTTCTTATTACGTGGAAATTCCATGGAACGAGAAATATATTTAATCAACAAATATGTTTTGATAAAGTTGATATTTTCCTGTATAGCGTAAAAATAAGGTTTTGGACCGAAAAATCAATAACACTCAGCAAATATGAGTTTATTATCATTTATACGAAAAGTGTCGATTGTATATTAAATATACAACTGAACCAAAGTAGATAAATTAATAAATACTAATAAATACCCAGAAAGTAATATTGTGCTACATAGTTCAATACAAATAATAAAACCACATTGTAAGAGACAATATGTAATTTACTCCTTCTGTCCAGCACCTCTTCGCAGACAATTTTCTTCTTTTTTTTTAATGTTTATTTTATTTTATTTTATTTATTTATTTTTTTATTTTATTTTATTTTGTGCTCTTTTTCTATTGGAGGTTTCCTTTTTTACGTAACGTTTCGTTGACTTCTTCCTTCGGTAAGATCGGAGATGCGTCGCTGTACAACTCATGCTCTCTACCGATCCAAGTTATGACAACAGGATAATTGCCAGTACCCTGAAAATGCATGGATGGATTGCCTCGAATAATAGGGGCGTGCCCAGGGTGATGAAAACTAAGTTTCCGGTCACGGTTACGGTTTTTGGTGTGGTTTCAAGTGAGGATTCCATCATGCCACCTCACATCTTCGAAGTCGGCTTCAAAGTAAACACCAAAGTGTACCTGAATGTGCTGAAGAGTGCGGTGATCTCTTGGTGCCATCAGGTAACCGCTGACAGACCCTGGGTGTGATAGAAGAACTCGGTGCCGGTCCACGTTTAAAGAGACCCAGGCTTAGCTTGAAAAGTTGTGCTACGATTTTGTATCCTTTTCTCACTGCGCCTCCTCCCTCGACCTGAACCCGCTGGACTACTTTGTTTGGATATATGTCGAGAACACCACCAACATGACCTCCCGCAACACCAAAGCCAGTCTGATCGCCGCCATCCGCCGAGTATTCGCCGAGCTCCCGTCGGCGCTTGTGGAAAAGGTATCCTCCCAGTTCCGGACCTTTATCGAGGCGGTGATTGAGGCTGAAGGCGGCTACATTTAATAGATGTCAGCTCTACTACATAATCAAGTTACCTGAATTGATTGTTTCAATAAAATTTTTAAAATAAGGCTCTAGTGTTGTTTTCTTTAGGGTGACAACTTTATCGTTCCACCCTGTATATATATATATATATATATATATATATATATATATATATATATATATATATATATATATATATATATATATAGTTTTATCATTTTATATTATTATATTATATATTATATTATTTTATTTTATCAGTTTATATTTTAAATGGGATTTTCCGTAACCACAACAAAGGTAGATGTTTCTCGCATGTTTTTCTAGCTAGGGATTCCCCTTCCTTCCTTTTCTTCAAAAAATACTCCATTTCCAAAAGTGTGTTTATTCATAAAGTCTGAAGAAATGCTGGTTTCGGAAATTTTCAAACGATATAATGCTTGAAATTGTCGAACTGGACATGGAAACAATTGTAACGTAAATTGAAATACACTTTTTATTGCCACCAACACCTTGTTTTGAAGTCTTGATTTTGCTTACAATATATATATATATATATATATATATATATATATATATATATATATAAATGAAAGTGTCTGTCTGTTTCTGTATGTGTCTGTGTGTGTACATTTCCCTACGCAATAACTCTGTCAATTTTTAGTCTAAATATCGAAATTTGATATACCGGGTACTGAGATTTAGGAAAATCGATGTAATCGGTTTTTGGCCAGAAATTTGGCGATTAAGGGGAAAAAAGTTCAACGATTTGACTTTTGAGAACTCTACCAAACTCCTTCGACAATTTTGGGTCAATACACTTGAAATTTTAGAAATAGGTTCCTTGGACATGGATCTAACTTAATAACTTGATTTGAGCGCAAAACAATAAATTTAAAGGGGTCATAATAGGGGTCACAGTTAAAAAAGATTGACCGCTTTTTTTATTTTGCTCAACATACACCTCCAAATACCCAGGGAACGCCGGGCACACATGCTAGTATATATATATATATATATATATATATATATATATATATATATATATATATATATATATATATATAGGGTGGAGCGATAAAGTTATCACCCTAAAGAAAACAACACTAGAGATTCAGCCACTCTGATGAATCGTAGACGACGAAACCCGTGTCAGTGGATAATTATATTTTTAAAATTATACACACACACACACACACACACACACATATATATATATATATATATATATATATATATATATATATATATATATATATATATATAAGGGGAAATAAAGTAAGAATGGTTGTCAGAAAGAAAGGAAATAGTCAAGAGATGGTTTAAAGAGAGAACGTAATGAAAACTAGGAGGCTTAGTGAAAAGAATAAAAGTATAAGAAAAACAGAAAATAAAGAATATTAATATTGCAGTTTTAGTTTTAAATGTTTGTCATGGAATAATTTCGTTCAAGTAATAATTTAATTACCAAAAAATAGTGTAATAATTTGGTTATATTATTACGTCAATGTTTGCCTTTGTTTTCGCTTCATTTCTAACTATCGTTGCTTTTCTATTTTCTTTTCTCAAATTTCCTATCTATCTATCTCCCCTCCCTTTCTATTTCTCTCTCTCTCTCTCGTTCTGTCTGTCTGTCTGTCTGTCTCTCTCTCTCTCTCTCTTTCTCTCTGTTCATATCTTTATTTCTATATTCCTTTCACTCTTTCTTCCTCTGTTTCTTTCTTTATATATCTCTATTTTTTATTCGTTTTCTATTTCTATTTCTATTTCTAACTTTCTCTCTTTCTTTATTTATATTTCCTGCTCTTTCGCCATTTCTTTTTCTTTTTAACTCTTTTTGGAAATCACTTTCTTGCTCCTTTTCTTCTTTTTTTACTTATTCTCATTCCCCACCCCCCGTGTATTTTCTCTTTTCTTCTGTCTCTCTGTCTTTTCTCTCTCTCTCTCTCTCTCTCTCTCTCTCTCTCTCTCTCTCTCTCTCTCTCTCTCTCTCTCTCTCTCACACACACACACACCTCGTTTTGTTTTACTCACGTTTACTCCAAACAAGGCGTATTGCCACTTGGAGGTAAAGGGCTACTATTTGGGGGCATGCCTAGGAATCTTAGCAAGATCTTTGTGTAGGTTACATTTAAACTTCTGCATCTCAGTACAGTCAGGGAAGCAAGGAGAAGGAAGGAATTTCAAAGTCTACCTGCTCGAGGGAAGAAATTATTAGAGTAAAAAGCTTTCTGGCATTTAGTGACCTCAAAAGTGAAGGGGTGAGATTTTGTTGCTAAGCAGGTTTGCCGGGGATATGCCGAGGGTGTACAAGTGCAACAAGTTTATCAGAGCACATTCCATTAAAATCATGTAAAACATGCACAGAGTTGCAACATTGCGGTGATGGGACAGGGGTTGGGGCTTAGTTGACTAAGTGGAACCTATTAAATTGAAAACTCTTTTTCGAACTCTATCCATGAGGGAGAGGCTAGTGGTAGATGCACCAACCCAGATGTATCAGCAATACTCTATGCATGTATGAGTAGTTTGCTAGTTCGATCTCCTCTCTCTCTATATATATATATATCTTCTTTCGCTCTCTCCCTCTCGTTCTCTCTCTCTCTTTCTCTTTCTCTTTTTCTTTCTCTTTAATCCCCATCATACACTTTCTTTTTTTTTCTTTCTCTCTCAATCCACCTACTTATCTTTACTAATATATATCCATCTCTAATTATCTGGACTTAAGTAAAATGACGAGTCTAAGTGGGAGAAAGATTACAGGGAGGATGGAAGAAAGTCCCTCCGCGGAGTGATTATAATGACAATGAAATGTCTACGAATGGTCTAATTTCTTCAGCACCGTGCCAGACATAATTTTGTACAGCGCATTTATGTACGCGCGCCGTGGGTGTGCGCCGCCACCCGTCTAGTACGTGTGGCGCAAACACGGCTCGTTTATGTTGTAAGTTAAGTGTCCCCCATGGGCCGAACTTTATTCGCTTTCCTCATCCATATTCTGTCCTCTCACTCCATCTTTCTTCCTACTCTTTCTCCCTTCCTTCTTTCTCCGGCTCGATCGCAGTTCTACCCCGCATCCAACACTTTCCGTTTCCCTGTCGTCGAAGAGTTTGTTTGTTAAAGTGATTTCCTAGCCAAGTCGTCGATTATGTCAAAGCATTCATCTTTTTCTCAGGGGCCCCAACTCTGGCGCGATGAAGGAGCTGCCAAAAACAACAAAACTTCCATCATTTTATTGTAGCTAAGAAAAGCGATCACGAAACTTAATAACAATATCAAGGCGATGCTGAATCAAGGCCTCAGATGGATGCCGTTGAAATCTCTAACTGCTATTAATTACTACTGTTATATTTTTTTTAATGATTGGATCATTCTTCTACTCCAGAAAGCATCTGACTCCGGATGTAACCCTCCACTTATATAAAAAATAAGCTTCGTTGTTTTTACTAACATTCACCCCAAACAAGGCAACTTGCCATTGAGATGTGAGGAGCTACGCCTACAGAAACGCTTTAGTAGGGAGTTAAATAGCGAGATGTTAGTTTGTATTACATTTACATTTCTGCTGCAAAGAAAATGATCTCTCTCTATGATATCGAGACTCACCCATGCACGATATGAATTCTTCCGTATAAATAGACCGAAAGGTACCGACTGTCGGCGTGGCTTGCGTACTTTTGTAGTATGCCATCTTAGCGTTACGTGCTACGACTGTTGCTCCTGTACATCCAGTTATGTTTTAATATGAATTATCTTTTCATACCCACATCTGTATCCGTGTTTTCCTTAGTGACCCTTCCGGGCTATAACAACTTAGCGACGAGGAATTCGAATTCACAAAGGGGAAAACTTGCATCTGACATTAGCCTATATCTCTACAAAGCCACCATTCGCACACACACACACACACATTATATATATATATATATATATATATATATATATATATATATATATATATATATATATATATAAATTTTTGTTTTGGTTTTAGCGATATATTTTGAATGAATTCAATTAATTACAAAAGCGCATTTTTACCCAAATGCGAGCCGGAAACAACTCTCCCCTTAACCAATTTGGTACCCCAACATGGGGAGCGGTATATATATTATCCCCAAAATGCAATTATCCACTGACACGTGTTTCGTCATCTACGACTCATCAGAGTGGCTGAATATAGCGAGATTCGAAATCGGTACCCCACGGTAATGAGCCGCAGCCACTCTGATGAGTCGTAGACGACGAAACACGTGTCAGTGCATAATAGCATTTTGGGGATAATATATATATATATATATATATATATATATATATATATATATATATATATATATATATATATATACGGCATAATCGCATTGACACACCAGTTCTCGTCAGATCACCGAAGTTAAGCAACGTTGAGCCTGGTAAGTATTTATATACTATATGCAATATATATATATGCAAACTCTCTCTCTCTCTCTCTCTCTCTCTATATATATATATATATATATATATATATATATATATATATATATATATATATGTGCAACTCAAGCAAGGAAGCGGACAGAGGGGAGAGTCAAAGAATGAGAAAGAGAGCACCTGCTGGAAAATAACTCGTCGACTTCTTTAACGTTTTTTTTTTTTTTTTTTCACCCCAAAGAAGGCGCAGTGCAACTAAGTTGTAAGGGGCTCCTGGTTGGGACCAGATTTGCAGGGATATTATGTAAGGAGTTGTGCAGCGAGATATTTGTTCACCTTACATTTGAACGTTTGCATGTCGGTACAGTCAGGGAATCTGGGGTCTGGTAAAGAATTAGAAGTCTAGCAGTTCGAGGGAAGAAGCTATCTGAGAAAACGGCTTGACTCATCTAAGGATCTTCACAGTGTATGGGTGTGGTTTTTGCTGCTTGTCTGGCTTGTCGTGAGTATTTACGCCGAGGGTGTACTAGTGCTTTAAGTTCGTCCGAGTGTTTACCATTAAAGTACGTGTAAAACGGTCACAAGGATGCCACATTTCAGCGATGAGACAGAGGTTGGAGTTTGGCCGACAGTGCAAGACCTATTAAGATGGCGACCCTTGTTTAACCCTATGTAGGAGCGAGAGACTAGTGGCAGGTGCAGGAGCCCATATGTGACATTATTCCATGAAAGGGCGAATAGTGGTTTTGTAGAGATAACGGATACTCTTGGGTTTGAGTAAACTTCTAGCACGATAGAGAGAATCTACCTTCCTCGCAGCAGCCTTGACAATTACCAATTCATGTTGTTTGTGAATGCTAAGTCTATTTGCTGGATATAAAAGAGTGAGAAGGGGGCCATCAATCGCAAAGCAAAGCTTCGTGTTGTTTTTATCCTCTTGCTGTTTTTCAAGTGTTTAAGATACTTTGCCTTTTTTGCATCAAGCGATTGAACATAATCAGTGTTTGTGTGAACCATCTCAAAATATTTTTTCAAATGCTTGGTAGACACGGAAATGATTTTTTTGTGAGTTTCTCGTGTTTTTAAGACATAAGCATCGTTTGTTAAATCTTTGAAAAAAATTTCTTAAATGAGAAAAGGAATTACTGGAGACATTTAGATTTTGTACAGAGATGCCATTTCCATTTTGGAAGCAAATTGTCTGGCGTATATCAGTGTTTTACGAATAATGGGGAAAAGGGGGAAGAAAAGACAGGAGAGGGGAAAAAAATTAAAAATCGAAAGAAAAGAACAGTGGAAAAATTGGAAAGAAAATAGATAGGACAAAAAAAGGGGGGAATAGAAAGAAAGAAAGGACAAAAAGAAAAAGAGAAAGGACGAAAGAGAGAAGACGGAAATAACAAAACAAAGAGATAAAGGTAAGGAAAAAAGAAAGAAAAAAGCAAGCAAGGAATGCGTAATAATTTAAATGAAACGTGAATAAAAGAACGAAATAAAAGATGAAAACTAAAAAAAGGGTTGTAACCTTGCAGGTCGGTAATAATCAATACAAACACAGTTGTATAATTAACAAAAAGTGTTTTAGAACAAAAAAAGTATGTTCCACGTTATTATTCTGGGACCATGCCTGTTAGTAGTTGTTATTTAATAAGAAAGGAGAAAGGTAAAAAAGAAAGAAATGATAGAAAAAAAGCGAAAGAAAGATAGAAATAAAGAAAGACATAAAAAAGAAAACTGAAAGAAAGAAAGAAAGAATAGAGAAATACAGCGAGACGAAAGAAAGAAAGAAAGAAAGAAGGAAATAATAAATATATGAATGAATGTGTTACGGGGTAAGCTGATCTACTCATTTCGTTAATAGATGAATTTGCCCAGAGATAATAAATGCATTTACATATAAACATCGTGGCAGCATTTCATGCCAGTCAGTTAACATTTCGATACCTTTTTATCTGACGGGCTGAGACATTTATTCTCGGTAGTCCTAAGAGGTCCACACTCCCAGGCGTTATCTCCCCTTTTTGTAGTGAAGTAAGTGTAGTGTTTACTGCTTGAGTAGTCCTGATTGGGGAATTCCATGCGATTTTAAAACAGCGGAATGCGCCTCCTTTAGACGCGCTGGTTTGACTCTCCTCGCCATTCTGACCTTGTGTCACATCTTTCTGCATTGGAAGCGAAGTAAACACTGTGATTCGTGGCAGTTACGGCACTTAGAATTATGTTTGGTGCTACTGGATCAGGTTGTCTGAAGATATTGACTTCCTGACTCAAATGCGTTATGGTTTTATGGGTTTTTTTTATGTTTGCCAAGCTTAATCACGTTCTGCAAAGCTGAAAAAAAAAAAAAAAAAAAACGATCGTGTTTCCCACCTTTTCTCTCTCTCTCTCTCTCTCTCTCTCTCTCTCTCTCTCTCTCTCTCTCTCCTGCTGTCCTGTTTGAAGATCTTTTTTATTCAATTTTCACCCCAAACAAGGCACAGTGCCACTTTGAAGTAGGGGCTACTATCGGAGATATAAGTTGTAGGGATATTATGAAGGGAGATGAGCAGCAAGATGTCTGTTCACATTATACTTGAACTTCTGCATGTCAGTACAGTTGGGAAAGAGAAATCCCGAAAGTCTAGCAGTTCTGGGGAAGAAACTATTGGAATAGAAGGCTTTCTTACACCTAGGAATCTCTACTGTGTTGTGGGTATTTACGTCGAAGGGGTAAAAGTGCTTGTAATACGTCAGAACATTCCCATTAAAAATATACTGGCTTCCTGATTTAAACGCACCAATGTTGATGTTATTTCTTTTTCATTTCCTTTGGTTTTAAAAACGGCATAATAATGTTGACACACCGGTTCTCGCTATATTACCGAAGTTAAGCAACGTTGAGCCTGGTCTTTACTAAAATGGATTATAAATCTGAGAATACCAGGTGTTGTATATAAGAAGGCATCTACAACTCCCTGCAAGAACTGTAAAAAACCTAACGCCGTCATCTCCCCTAACGGGAATATACATGCGATTGAAAACCGTTTGTGAATTTCATACTCCTATGAAATTTCCTCCTAACCCGCCTAGCATTAGTGTCGCAGTTTCATTATTCATTTCCTTTCCCTTTGCAAAACTCAGTCATGTTCTGCAAAGCAGAAGAAAAACAAAAACAACAAAATCCTCTACAAAACGACTAAGCTAAACACTATGAATTAATATTTGAATATATAAATAACTTCAAACATAGAAACTCTTTTTTTTTCCAAAAATTAGGGGATCCGGCATGAATAACCTGAAAAAGGGTTGAAATGCTGGAAAACAAAATAAGGTAACCAAACTAGAATGATGTAAAATACTTTTGCTAATAAACTTTTTATTAATTATCATATTGTGTTTTTTCTTGATTATTAACAACCTGCAAGACCATAATGATGGCGACGAGTGATTCGAAACTTATATAGTCAATATAAGTATAGTTACGTTTATGCATAAATGCTGAGATTTATAGCAGTTATGGTCTCAGAATCAGGACGTGTATTTCTGTAACATTTTTTTACTAATACACTTTTAGTTAATTGTGCTTGTCTTTATTATTATTGCCCTGCAAAGCAACAACATAATATATATATTAGCGTTGGAATGATTAATCGGAATCGGAATCAGGAATAGGAAGATCGGAGATTTTGAAGGTATCGGAATCGGAAAATGTTGTGCGTGTTTTCCGATGCCCAAAACGATTCTTTTAATTGTCTTTTTTACTTGATTTTGTTTAAAGCAAAATTTTCCTCTGCTGATAGTAATGATAAAATGATAAATATTTATTGATTTTAAACTACGGGTAAAAGTAAAATTTATTGATAACCTCCACCACCACCACCACAACGTTTGAGAAAATATTTGCATATTTAAAATGTTTTTACGTTAATCGGGAAAAATAGCAACTTCATAGTTAAGTATTTAGAGATTTATAAAGAATCAGAATAACAATCATAATCGGTAATTTTATCGGAATCGGTAAAAATATTGGAATCGTGCCATCACTAATACACACACACACACACACACACACACACACACACATATATATATATATATATATATATATATATATATATATATATATATATATATATATATATATATATATACTCGCAAGGACGATGTCATCCAACAAGCTAACCTAGAAAGCAATTAGTAATAGAATTTTCAGAATGTGAGAAATTATATAATTATTTCCAGGGCCAAACATACATATATATATATATATATATATATATATATATATATATATATATATACTAGCAAAGATACCCGTGCTTCGCACGGAGCTTTGTTGCGCACTCAGGTTCCAAAATCTGTGGGCACCTGTCCAGTAAGTTGATGTTGTAAGAGCAACGATTGCATAAGGTGATTAACATTTTAACTACCTCTTGTAGTGACTGAAATTCAATCAGGAACTTCACAAAACATTTTCATCAAAACGGAAGGTTACTTGATGTTACATAGTAAATTTTTCATTGAAGTAATTTTCAACTCTTGCTTAAATTTTATCTTGCACATTCAATACTAAAAACTTACCACAATCAGATCATGTCAGTTTTTCCTCATATCCATTTCTCGAACTTTTCACTGAAGAGCCTCAGGGTAAACTACATTTCTGCTGCTTTGATTTGGAGCCAGAATGTAGAGTTTTTCTGAACTTCCTGTCCGACTGATGGAGACGTAGAACATACCGTGACTGAAGCAGTCTGATGTCAAGTCTACGCCAATGGTGTTAAATGTCTGACCTTGACTTTTGTTTATGCTCATTGCAAAACACACCTTCACAGGAAATTGGAGTCTCCGGAATTTAAATGGAAGTTCTGAGTCCGATGGAACTAAGGGGATCCTTGGCAGTAGAACGGTTTCGCCTTTGTAGGGACCACAGGAAATGGTGGCCTCAAGTACATTGGTGTGCAATCTGGTGATAACACATCTTGTTCCGTTTGTTGTTTTTGGCGGTTCCAAGGATCGAAGAATCATGATTGGCGATCCAATTTTGAGATTTAAAATGTGTGGAGGCATTCCAGATATCTCCAAAGAGTTTAAAAACTCCACAAGGTAGTGAACAGCTTCATATTCATTAGTAGCCGAATCAACTGACTTGTATTGCTTTGTGTCTCCTGGAAATTCATCCATTATTGAATTGTTCAAATGATTCACATTGCTGTTTAATGGCGAAATAATAGCCCTCTCAGCAAGCCAATCCGGTGATTTTCCATTGTTTTGCAGGTCTGGGTACACTTTGTCTTTCAGTTGCTTCTGATTACCGACACATTTACCAAGCGCAGTTGGAATCTTAATTGTGTCAGGTGAAGAAGTGATAGGAAACTGACCATTACCGATTTGGAGAAGCAATTTTGAGAAGTCTGCTGCAGCTGTGTTATCAGAGATATAGGCTCTCATATTAGTAGTCAGTCTCTTCACTATAACGTGCCTCCAGAGATAGGATTGTTTCAAACTTGCATTGACAATGTTAGCCCTTGTGCCATTTTTAACCACTGGGAGGATTTGACGGAAATCACCGCAAAATAAGGTTGGAATGCTACCCATGGGATTCTTGTTTCCTGTGATGTCTTGCAGTGTTCGGTCAATTGCTTCATAAGCACTCTTGTGCGTCATTGGGGCTTCGTCTACAATGATTGCAGAGGTGTCTCTAATTACATTTGCCAAGGCTGAATTACCAGTAATTTTGCAAACTGGCTGATCCATTCGATGAGTATCCAAGGGTACTTTAAAAGTGCTGTGAAGAGTGCGGCCACCTTGTAGTAGAGTAGCAGCAATGCCACTGAATGCTGTTGCAAGCACAATCTTTCTCATGGATCTAATCTTTGCAAGGATCAAATTGATTACAAAAGTCTTGCCCGTACCACCTGGAGCATCAAGAAACATCATGTTTTTGTTCATTTCACCTTGTGCTTCCAACATTGCCATGAATGAATTGTAAACTTCTCTTTGAGAATCGGTCAGTTTTTCTTGCATATTTTCTGCTTGTAGGGTAAGTTCTTCAAGATTATAAGTAACTTCACGTTGATACTCTCTCGCGAGTCTTTCATCTCTCCCTTGCGTTGGTGCAGGTAATCCATAGCTTGCCAATGGTTGACCGCACATAAGGAGAACTTTTTCTTCAATTAGACAAAGAGTTTTATTGTAGATGTCCTCATTAAAATCTGCTTCTGGATTGTTAACTTCTTGCCTGTATCTGTGAAGAATGTCTTCTGATATTACATCACGAAAAGCCATCCAGATCTCAAGAGGATTTCTTGGCTCACAGGCTGTTAAAATTATCACAAATAGGCTTCGCAAATTTGAAGGTGATTGAGTGGCACTTGCCTCTCCTACTGCTTGATGCAAGTGATGGTCATTTTCTAGAAGGTCTCGAGCAAGGCACGCTGCTCTGTATGTTTCAAACACCTGACCATTGTATGCTCGCAAATTTTGAAATGAAGTTGGACCAGCAACCTCATTGAGCAACAGGCGTAAGAAATAACACTCCCCTGCTTTTGGACTAATCGTGTAGATTCTCCCAATGCATGGTGCCTTCCATACATCATCATTTTCAGTACCTTCAACTTGTACCCAACACATTCTTCTCATCCATTTCTTTGTCGATTTGTTCCAAGTGTAAAACTCAGGGACTTCTACGTATTTGAGACCCCTTGCAAAGTCATCCTCATGGCAGAGTTGAAAAAATGCTGTCAAAGTTGTGGCAGGCGGTGGACCTTGGGCTCGTTCCAGAGCAGTATCAGCTGAGAACATGACACGCTGCCCATTTTCAAGATGAACAGAAAGTTGTACAATTGGGGGGAAATGTTCATGGATGGGATGTTCCAATATCCTCCAGGCCGCCTCTGAACTGCCGACATACCTTGCATTCTGGAACTGCTGGATCTCATCCACAATGTGACTTTGTACTTGGCCTTGTTGGTTAGCTGCTCCATCAGTTCTTTGTAGTTCAAACACTGCTTGATCACATCCTTTATTCACGTATTTGAGGACATATTTGATGCTTTGGATCGAGCTGCAAATTTCTACGTTAATGTGAGCGTTGAACTGCTGAAGGAGGACCTTGTTGTACGGAACAATCCACTGGTTTGTTATTTCTTGATTAACATACCGAACATTTCTCTTCATCCTTATTGTACCAGTCTGGCCACCATCTTCTGGTTTTCTTCGCCTGTACTTGGGGTAAGAGTCTTGGCCTTGCTCGGTACACTGAAGAAATTCTTTTGGGTATTTTTTGGAACATTTGTTGTCAATCATACATGGACAATTTGGATTAAATGGTCCACAAGGTCCATGCACCATATGTGCCATCACATTAGCATGAAGATCAGGATCTTCCTCTTTGTCAGGGATCTCTGCAGATATGCAGAGATCCATTTTTTCTGGTAGAAGTTTGTCCTCTGGGGCCTGCCAGGTGAGGATGTGTGCATGCGGCAGTCCTCTTTTTTGATATTCAATACTGTACAGGAAAGCCCTCAACCTGCCAAATCCTCCCTTTTTAATAAATTCAAGTAACTTTTTTAGCTTCTGCCTGAAAACCCTGGCAACAATATCTGGACGATCCTGAGGGTCTTGCCCTTGAAGACAATTTTCTGTAATTTCTGTCCACTTTGGATTTGTTGTGAACGTGATGAAGAGGTCGGCTCGGCCCATTCGCCAAACATATGCCATGGCATCACTTTGACGCTCAAACATGTATCGAGGGCCTCCTGTATAAGTTGCCGGAAGTACAACTCGTTGACCAAACTGTTCTGGATTCCCATCCTCCCTAAGAATTGAATCTCTCAAGTTGCTATAATTGTCAGCTCTCAGGGTCTGTTGCTCACGCCTCAGGAACTGTAAACATTCTGTTTCAATCTTGCAGTACACATCCACCAGCCATTGTTGAAATAGCCTTCGGTACCAGAGAAAATAGTTTCCAGGCCGAGTCATTAAATGGTACGAATAAAATTGCTGTTGGGTAACTTTTCGCCCATTGGATGCCTTCATGTAGATGTTGTAAGATGGAGAACCATAGGGGTACATTAACGGGTACATTAAAGTATCGTAGAGGGGATGTAGTTCGGAGATCCATTTTAATGTATCATTTCTAAAACGCAAGACAATATCTCGGTTAGCTGTTGGTTCATTCTCCATTAATATTCCAATCTCATACGTTGTTGTTGGAGCATTGAATCGCCGTGGATGCTCTTCTTGCGGCCTTCGGTCTTCCCTTATGACAACTTTATGTTCTACCAAGTGTTCTTCTTCAATCCTCTCCTTTGTTGTTTTCAGCTGACAAATAAAGCTGTTGTTCTCATGTAAAAATTCAGTCAGACTTTGGAGAATGTCTCTATTGAGTCTACTGTCACGTCCCCGATTATGTAGTTCCTCTTCCAGACTATCCAAGAAGTAGACTTGAATAAACTTTGCTGTTTCATCTTCAGGTGGTAAAAGACTCCCAATCTGGTGGCAAACCTGGCCTCAAATTCTAAAAGAAGGATTCCACCCATGTACTGCCGCAATTTTGTGACCAAATGATGTCATTGCAAAACAATTGTTATAACTGCGTAGATTTTGCAGAAAATCTTTAGAGATGGGACCATTGCCGGAGAGCAAATCTTGAAGCAACTGAGGCAGTGGTGGAAAGCTATCAAGCACAACTTTGCCAGAAGAACAACAACAACCAGGGGTTTCTCCTTTAAATTTTACAGCTGAGCAATGTTGACATACTTTGTCCATTTTTCCTATATCAGCTGTAGTGAGAGAGTCATTTTTGTTGTAGAGCAATCCTTTTCTATTGCAGTGTTCTATTTCATGGTGTCTCAAAGCAGTCATTCGTTATCTAGCTGCCTCGTTTTCTGTCAATTGCTGGGGCAAAGTCATACTCTTTCTCCATGCAGCCTCTCGTTGTTGCCCTTGGTATAGGCGAAAGCTTCGTTGGGTTTCCGATTCATTCTGATGTTGTTGAGCCACTCTCAACTGACCTTGTGTACGTCTACTTACCTCATATAATTCGTTCGATCGTAATATTGCTTCTCTTTCCAGTGCATATCTTTGCCTTTCTTGAATTTCATCTTGTGATGAATTTAACCGCCTTACAGCATGTCTAGTTCTGTCAGCTTCACGTTGGGTTTCTCTTTCCAAATCTGACAGTCTTGCTCTCCTTTCTCTTTGACGTATCCTGTTAAGTTCTAGACGTCTTTCTCTATCTGAATTGTTTTCATTGGAGCGAATTGCAGCAACTCTTAGTCTATTAGCTTCCAATCTTTCCATTCTTTCTTCCTCACTTTCGTTTCTACTTCGTTTGGGTGGCATAATTTCGGTTTTAAACGGAATTGTTTAACGATATTAATGATTGTAAATTAATTAAGCGTAAAGGAAATGTATACTAACTGAAATGGACGAACTATAAATAATATTTCTGAATAGTACAATTATATTGTACCTATTTACTATGCCTCCCCACGGGACAGAGTTAGACACCAGGGTCGTTTTTTAACGTGGAGAAAAGGTACAAAAATAAAAATTGTCTCAGTCGTGAATGATTTCTCCTCTACCGAAAGAGAACAAGAAAATGAAGTGCAGCATCTGAAGAACAGATACTACACTTTGATCTTGACCAAAAGGAATGAATAAAAGCGACCTACGTGTGACTCATTACTTCCGGGTGTAAACGTCACAGTCTAAAAGTAATAATTAAAAAAAAAAAAAGTAAATGTAAAATAAATGTAATACCAACTTAGGTTAACTAAGTAAACAGTACAATTAAAACAGTTCTATTAAAACAAATAATTACTAAGATCTAGGTAATTGTTAGTCTCATTGTTATGGTTTTAAAGAAAAAATGTGTAAAAAAAGTTCTGCTTTTGTGAGTACGTGTATTTCTTTTAAATTACATAACCTTTTTATTTTATTATTTATATCTCTTTTAAATTTATATATTTTGTTAGTAAACTGGAAGAAATTCAGTTGAATAAAACCTTGTTCGTGTTCTTTACGTTAAACTCATATTTTTATAAAAGGTTCATCCGGTTTAAAGAAAGCACTAAGTTTAAATAAGACTGGAAATAACTAATTCAATATATAAATAGAAAAATGAAATAAATATAAGCTTTAAGTCTTAAGATAATCAAAATGTAATAAATTATTTGTAGTTCAAATCTATGATAAGACAGGCTTTCGAAATAGGCTCGACCAGAAAGATTAAATTGGAACGAAATTATAATCTCCGTGCCATTTTCAAAACAACCCCACAAAAGTAACGATATCCTGCAGTTGGTTAAATGACAATGGTTGTAAGAAAAATGTAAAAGAAAATGCGCTTATCTGTTTATTTTGACCTGTTTTATTTAATTAAAAAAAATTGGCTATAACTGGAAGAGAGCGTTATGTTTTGGGGGTTGTTTAAAAAATAGAATGGAAATAAAGTTAGTTCCGTTTTAATTGTCTTTAATTGCGGCAAGCGCTAACAAAATCGAAAAATCACTGTTTACATTCGAAATGTTAACTTTTATAGGTTTACAGGTTTGCTGACAAGGCTGGGGGTGTTTAATACAATTATTTTACAAAATTGATTTTTTTCATTTAAAAATAAAATTATTTCTTTTTTAATAAAGTTTTATTTTAAAATATTTGTTTTTGTTTATTTATATAAAATTACGATAGTTGAATTGTATTCTTTCAATTATATTGGCAAGTAAAATATAAAAGATTAAAACGGAACGAAATTGAAATTTCCATTACATTTTCAATACAATCCCAAAACATAAAGCTTTCCTCGCCAATGAATTGTTTTGATAATATACGTAAAGTGAAATAAATCGAATATAAAATTAAATGAAAATATATTAAATAATTAAATGTTAAATAGATTTTGTAAATAGTACAGTTGAAATGATTAGAATATTTCCAATATGTAATAAGGTCGAGGTAATTAGTTAAAGAGATTTAATATAATGTGATATGCAAATGAGCATAAGTCATTCGATATGGGGGTGGTTTGTAGACTAGTATATAAAGAAATTAGGCAAAGATTCTTATGTCTCCTATAACAGAAACATCCTAAAATGGGTTCTAATGTTTCTCTACCAGGAGAGATCTACCCTCTTACCTCCTTTATATTTCGTTGATGATGGAGAGCTGTACACACAGACAGAAACACACGAACCCTATTACTTTATAAAAAAAAAAAAAATATATATATATATATATATATATATATATATATATTGATGGGCCGGGGTTAGTTGATGGACTCATTTTAGGAATAATGAACTTCCATAGAGACTAAGTATAGTTATGTTGACACATCACTGTAGAGATTTATGGCAGTCATGGTATCAGAATCATGACGTGTACTTACTGTAACATTCTTTTGCTGATAGACATTTTGTTAATCATACCACTGTGTCTTGATTATTACTTGCCTGTGAGGTCACAACAGAATGGAAAAGATAGCGAGACAAATTAAACGAATAAAACAGAAAAAGAAAGGAATAAAAATGAAATAAGAAAAGAACGATAAGAAGAATAAACGAAGGAAATTTTTAAAAAGTGAAACAAAACTCAAAATTCAGAAAGAAAAAAAATGAAAGGGATGCGTCCTTATTAAAGGGGGAGGGGGCATGCTTAGGAATAATCAGTACAATTGCCTGTTTTATCTTTCCGTTACCCCCCCCCCACACACACACACATACGCAAAATGGTAAACACGTCTTAAAACGGTTCATTAGGTTAAAGAAGTCGCACGTGGCGCGATGTATCTTCTTCTCCCTCTCCCCTCCTCCCAATGAACCAACATCACTGGAAAGCATCATTCGATAAAAGCCTCATCAAGAAGTCGATGTAAACAAAATTAATAACTTTTCCATTTCCACGATTGCTTTAATCAAATCAATTTAAGCGTAAACATACTGCGATATCGATACGCGCGTTGCCTCACGGCCTTAGATCGGCATCTGGATCGGATTACTCCACAAGGCGGAAGAAACGGAGCTGGTTATGGTGACGGGGCGGGGGTTCAAGTAAGTAGATGCCACACGTTCAACTTGGAAGATATTATTTAAATGAATCGTCAACAAGATAGGAGGTGTCGGGAGGGTCATCGCAGTGAAACATTTGCTCATTAAAGCAGTCGTGTATAAACTATAAACATAATTATATGCGGAGTCTCGATGCAAATACACTCCCGTCACGCTGCACGTTTTGCAGAAGCTTATCGACCAAAGTGCTAGGTGTATCAGAATTTGTGTAGGAATTTTTGACACCCCTAAAACGAAACTGCAAATAAAATATAAAAAATTCGTAATTTCTCTTTTAAAGGTGGGTTGTTTATTTTCTTTATGGATTATACTTCCAAAATAAACTATTAAAGTTGTATAAAAAGTAATAGAAATATTTTTTAAAAAATAGTAATGAGATTAATTGAATGTTTCGAGTTCAGTATTTTTTAAATTTTTAAATTTTTAAAATCTATCAAAATTTTTCTATTGATTCCATTTTTACGATATTTTCAGGGTCAATGTGAAATGTTATGCTCTTTCCAATAAACCGAATATAATATTTAAGACAAACGGTTTTTTTTATTCACGCCCCCCCCCCATTTTCAAATGTCTATTAAAAAGTAAATAATTAATTTATGTACCAAAGTTTTATATATCACAAATTGAAGATAAAAATCAATAAATAATATATTCAAATTTAAAACAAAAAAAAAGTAGTGCTTTTTAGAAATTTACCTGTAAAGTCCGAAGTTTAAAACCTTCTTTTTTTTAAACACGTTGTTTGCTTTGTTTGTTTGTTTTTTTGGGGTTTTTTCTTCGGGACAAGATCAAAGTGTAGTATCTGTTCTTCAGATGCTGCACTTCCATTTCTTGTTCTCTTTCGGTGGAGGAGAAATCCTTCACGACTGAGACAATTTTTATTTTTGTACCTTTTCTCCACGTTAAAAAACGACCCTGGTGTCTAACTCTGTCCCGTGGGGAGGCATAGTAAATAGGTACATTTTTCGAGGAGTTATAAGCTTGGAAAGATAACAGGTGCAATTATTCAATAGTTTTCACGAAATTTCTGACACTGCTACCAAAGTGCTATCATATTTGGATTTCGACCACTTAGGTACATATCAGGTCGGTGCAAAAGATTTTGCCGATTTGTAGGAAAGGCATTTCATACCATTGTAATTTATTTAATGCACACATTATGTTGATATTTACTTATTCCCCAGGAGGGCAGAGTTAGACACAAGGCCGTAAACGACCAAGTTCTCTCTGATTCCGTCTCCTCTGCTTTTGAGCACATGGTACACTGGGGAAAGAAGTGGCTGGTTACTTTTAATGCATCTAAAACCAAGCTTCTATCTTTACATCGTCAACGCTCTGATCCTCGTCTGCCATCAACTGAAATGAATGGCTCTCGTCTTGGAGAGGCTCCATGTTTTGACAAGCTTCTGGGCTTGACCTTTACTCCTGATTTGAAATGGAATACGTACATCAAATCCTTTGCCAAGGCCGCTGGGAAAATAGTGGGATCCTTCTATCGATCCAGTAGATATCTCACTGCTGATGCAATTCTCTGCCTATATAAGAGCCATGTACGTCCAAGGATGGATTGTTGTTGCCACATCTGGGCAGAAGCTGCTAGAAAGACTTATCCTGCCTTGACAGAGTTCAAAATAGACCGTAGCATCGTAGGGGGTGCCCTTTTCTTTCCCTGCAACCTCTTTGTCACGGAAGAGACGTAGCGAGCCTGTCTCTGCTTTTATCGTTATTTTCATGGCAAGTGCACGTCTGAGTTCCAATCTATGGTCCCCCTCGCAAAACCTTCACGAGAAAAACTTGTCTAGCTGAAAACACTATCAATAATTTCCCCCGGTCTTTATCTGTGCCTAAACCTAAACGTAGATTCCATGAACAAAGTTTCTTTCTTAGAACTGCACAACTGCACAACGTTTGCCTTCTTTCCAGCTGACTACAATATGGTCGGCTTCAAGTCCAACGTAAACAAATTCTTGATGAGCCGTCCCCTTTAAGTTATCCAATTTACCAAATTTACACTACTAATAATTAATATGATATTGTCTCTTTGATTACTGTTCACTCTTTAGCCCTTATCCTCGTGTGGCCTCTAGGCCTTGATAAGTGGTGACTCCTATGTAAAAAAAATTGCTCCCTGAAAGCGTTTTCTTTCACTTTCTTCGTATATATTTCAGAATATTTTTTAATCGTGTGTGTATTTATTTTTTTGAAATTTTTCTTTTCGTTTTTTTGGGGTAATTTTGATTCATACTTTTATTTCGTGCTTGTTTTTATTTTATTTCATTTTAATTTTTTATTATTTTCTCCACTAAAGATTTTTAATTTTTGTTAAATTATTTTTTCATACAAACTCAAATAATGTTTTACCCTTTTTTGCCTCAAATAGTACATGCAAAAAAGTTTTCGTTATTAAATAAACCAAGGAAAACCTTTTGCGCATGCGCTTACAGGGAGCAATCATTAAATAAAAACACCGTTCACGCAGTGTCCACGTTCCCCGTGAAGTATGAGTAAATGTTGTACGCGCCCTGCTGAAATAACGTTATTAGTTAGAAAGCCATTCTTAACAAGGGCAGGGGTTTTCTAACTATTCTGCACTTTCACCTAACAATTTAATGAAAAAAAAAAAACGATACCATAAAAATTTAATTTAAATTGGAAATACTATCTAAAATATAGCACGGTGCGTATACTGCACAAGTACCATTATTATTATTATTATTATTATTATTATTATTATTATTATTATTACAATGATAATAAAAGAAACTAATGTATATGACATCGACTGGCGCCACATCAACTAGATGTGAAGAGTCAGGGAGGAAGAAAAGAACGAGATGGGAAAGTACTAACCAGATCTCCATTGGAAGTGTGCAGTTCAAATCTGGTACCTTGTGGGGGGCATTTTGTCACCCAAACCCCAGGAAACACCAATGCCTGATGAGAACGAGAAATCAATGGCAAACGGCTGTTGTGATAACGTGCAATCATCTGCACGAGTAGTCAAGAGGTGGAGAACATTGGAAATCTGAGGAGACCTGTTGTCACGCGGTCTCCAGCGAATACCACAGGTTACTGACAGTGAGCGATCACTGATGATGGCCTGTGAGACAACTCCTAGTGAGTGAAATAATAATAATAATAATAATAATAATAATAATAATAATGTCCCGTCCCAAATTTATCAACTTCCTGATGTAATCTCATACATTTTTACTATATTTTCTTACTTTTTAACCACTATTCACATTATAATATTTCTGTTAGTAGTTATATGATCTTCATTTCCGTGTTCATGTATTCTGCACTTATATGAAAATGAAGACTATAGCGGAGTATAGGATTTCTAACGATTTAACTGATGAAAATACACTGCTGATCAAAAATTTAAGACCACTTAAAAATCTATAAAAAGAAACCTTATTTTTAAGGATTGATTTTAAACTCTTCCGGCTTAAGGTTACTAATACTACAATCTAAAAGGTTATGAAAACACAAAGGTACATTCCAAAAATTTTATTTCAAAATTGGCATTTTAATTAAATTAGGCTTTTTACACATGATCAAAATTATAAGACCAAGGATATAAATTGTTAGATTTATGGTAATTCTAATGTTTTTAGTTCAATTAGAGATTAGCAATCACTGTGTAAAGGTGTTACCATGCTCAAAGCAAGAAAAGTAACAGAGGTTGAGCGTTCTCGAATTCTAGGATTCTATAAGCAAAGTTTGTCACATCGAGCGATAGCAGCTAAGGTAAATCGCAGTAAAACTGTTATTTGCAACTTTCTAAAGAACACTGAGAATTTTTGAAAAGCAAAATCATTTGATATGCGCCCCCCCCCCACCAAAAAAAAAAAATTCTCCTGCATTGAGTAAGAGAATCAGACAGGTTGTTATGAATGATAGAGGACTTTCTTCTAGGGAAATTAAGGCGGTTGCAGATGCTGATTGCAGTCCAATAACCATCAGACGACACTTACAACAAAAAGGCATGGTAAATAAAAAGCGTAAACAAATTCCTCGATTGCTTCCACGTCACAAAATGGACCGCTTAAGATTTGGACGTGAATATCAAACCTGGGACGTTGAGAAGTGGAAGAAAGTCCTGTTTTCTGGTGAGAAAAAATTCAATTTAGATAGTCCTGGTGGCTTCCAGCGATATTGGCATGACAAAAATATGCCCCTTGAAATTTATTCCACACGTCATAGTGACGGAGGGTTCGTGATGCTATGGGGTGCCTTTTTTTACAGAGGAACAATGGAGCTCCAGGTGGTGCAGCGTCGTCAGACAGCAGCTAGTTATGTTAGCATCCTACAAAAAGCATCTTTGATGATGGAGAGTCATTGTTTGTGTGAGATGGATGGTTATTCCAACAGGATAATGCTGCAATCCACACTGCAAGACGGACCTTCAGTTTTCAACAAGAAAATGGAGTCCATCTCTTGGGACATCCTGCATGCTCATCAGACTTGAACCCAATTGAAAATGTTTGGGGATGGATGACAAGAGAGGCTTATCGAAATGGCAAACAATATTCAACAAAAAATGAACTCCGTGAAGCCATCTTCAGAAACTGGAGCAGGATCCCCCGTACCTTAATAGAACCCTTTATTTTTAGCATGACCAAAAGAATTTTGAAGTCATCAAAAGCAGTGGAGGTAGAACTCATTATTAAGTTTGATTGTTGAATGTTTTCATACACTTTTCGTACAATTTTTGTACAATTTAATAGAATTTTTGACTCTGGTCTTATGATTTTGATCATGTGTAAAAAGCCTAATTTAATAAAAATGTAAATTTTAAAAATAAATCTTTGGAATGTAGCTTTTTGTTTCTATAAGCTTTTAGATTGTAGTATTGGTAACCTTAAGTTGGAAGAGTTTAAAATGTATCCTTAAAAAGGGGAGGGTATTAAGATTTTTAAGTGGTCTTAAATTTTTGATCAGCAGTGTATGCAACACATTTTGATGAAAAACATGGGGAAAATGAACATAAAAAACAGAAAACTTTAAATGTAATTTCTGTATTAAAAGTAATTGTTTTTTTTTTAATATTTCAACATATAATCTTGTGGGGAAAATCCAGCTTCCCAAAAATTGTCTCAGTCATGAAGGATTTCTCCTCCACCGGCCGAGGACAAAAAAGGTGAATTGTAGCATCAGAACAGATACTACACTGTGATCTTGTCCCGAAGGCCAAGAATTGTTTGTTTTATGTTTCTTTAATTATTTGTTCCCTAAATTCATAATTCAGTTTTATCAGTATAAGATTGTATATTGCTTTAAAATTAAGTAATTTTACATAGATAATATTTATATTTTATATTGAATAAAGTTCAGTTTCATTATTAATCGAATTGGGTGTCTTTCTTTTCTTTTTTAACATGTTTTAATGCTCTTTTTTAAATGCTGTCATATAGTATCGATAGTAACAGTTCGACAAATCTTACCTACATTGCCTGCAGGCATTTTCCAGTTAACAGGCCTTCTATATCTTGGTGGCAGTGGCGCTGCTTAATGATTTAAATTAATAACTTAAACAGTTTTTGCTTCTTTTATTCCAATTTACGAGGTGCCTTCAATAAGTTTCTAGACTTTTTTACAGGTATTTAAAATTCTTGTAGACTCTTGAAAATTCGGTGCCACGGAAAACTCGTCCATCGAAAACTCGTCCACTGAAACTCGTTCATTTTTGCTATGTATGGAAAACTGGTCCATTATTGAATAAATAGCGATTGAAAACACATTTTATGAGCGTTCTAGAAGGACATATTGTTTTTAAAAGAGGCTACACACCCCATAATATTTTTAAATAATATTTTTACTTGTTTACTATTGTTTCAAAAAAGATAAAATTGATTTTCCAAGTGTTTGTTTTCTACTATGCTGGCTAAGTTTTTAGTGGTTTAACTTATTTTGAAGCGTTTATTCAGTTAAAAAAAACTAGTAGTATCGACTGTTACTTTAGAACAAAAAATGTCCGACATAGGAGGATCACACCTTGGGAGTCTCGATAATCGCTCAAAAATAGAAAATTAAAGAAAATACTGGGGGTAGATATAGTAGTAAAACGAAACCCCCTACAAAAGAAAATAAATTTTAATATTTTTTAAATATAATATAGGAAGTGGCAGAACTTTTTAAAAACGATATCTCCCTCAAAAACGAAACAATAAACATCAAAAAACTGAAATTAAAAAGATTTTTGAATAACGGGGATAGAGTTTTTTAACGATGAGTTTGGGCATTTAGTATTATTATTAGTATTATTTGTATTATAAAGATATTTATTAGTTAATTACAATTTTTATATTTTTAGTGTTTAGGCATTCAATTTTCGATAATGTCCAAGATCAGTGCCCAGAAATATCATACTACCGGAAGTGCATTTAACGACTGACTGGAATAAATAAAATATTATATTAGGCAGAAATTAAGTCAAATAGACAATTATAGTTAAAGGAACTTAACATCCCCAAAAAAAATACCGGTAGGAAATTATCACGTGTTGAGATATTTTCCCCAAACATGTCGATTAAAAAATAAAAACGAGAACCTTACAAAAAGCGGCATTTGGTTTAGTTTCCTTGTCAGTGAGAAGATAAAGCAAAATACAGAAAAATAGAATATGTTACTGTAACTGCCGTTTAAAAATATTAAACTTTTCTACTTATCAAAGAGACGCCTGATCAATGATCTCCCAAACCACATCCTTAGATCATTCGTAGACATTTATGCTGACGACACTATCATCTATGGTAGCACTTCGAAGACCGTAAACGATCAAGTTCTCTCTGACTTTCTCTCCTCTGATCTTGAGCACGTGGTACAATGGGGGAAAAAGTGGCTGGTTACTTTTAATGTATATAAAACTAAGCTTCTATATTTACATCGTCAACGCTCTATTGCCCAGCTGCCATCAATCGAAATGAATGGCTCTCGTCTTGTGGAGGCTTCATGTTTTGACAAGCTTCTGGACTTGACCTTTACTCTCGATATCCCGTATATCAAATCCATTGCCAAAGTCGCTGGAAAAAATGGTGGGACCCTTCTACGCTCCAGTAGATGTCTCACTCCTGATGCCGTGCTCTACCTATATAAAAGCCAGGTTCGGCCAACGATGGAGTACTGTTGCCACATCTGGGCAGGTGCTGCTAGAAGCAGCTCATCTTGTCTTGACAGAGTTCAAGATAGACTTCGTAGCTTAATGGGGGATGCCCTTTTCTCTTCCCTGCAACCTCTTTCCCACAGAAGAGACGTAGCGAGCCTGTCCCTGTTTTATCGTTATTTTCATATCAGGTGCTCATCCGAACTTCAATCTATGGTCCCCCTCGTCAGATTTTCACAAAAAACACCCGTTTAGCCAGAACCACTATCAACAATTTCCCACACTCTTTATCTGTGCCCACACGCAAACGTAGATTCCATGAACAGGGTTTCTTTCTTAAAACTGCTCGCCTATGGAATTCTATTCTATTTGCCTGCTTTCCAGCTGACTAGAATCTGATTGTCTCCCAGTCCAACGTGAACAAGTTCTTATTGAACCGTCCCCCTAAGTACTCCAAGTTACAGAATTCCCACTAATGTTTACTACGCTAAAATCACAATGACTAATGCAT
Organism: Euprymna scolopes; assembly: GCF_053919585.1. NCBI lineage: Eukaryota > Metazoa > Mollusca > Cephalopoda > Sepiida > Sepiolidae > Euprymna > Euprymna scolopes. The sequence continues at coordinate 28,935,275 of NC_136504.1, forward strand.
ACCCATTAACCCTTATCCTCGAGTGGCCTCTGGGCCTTGATAAGTGGTGACCTCCATGTAAAAAAAAGGTGGATACAGTTGATTATGGAACGGAGGAATATTTTTTTTTATTATTTTATAATACAAGAAGTTTTCGTCATCGTTGTTGTTGTTGTTTGTTTGTCTGTTTGTCTGTTTGTCTGTTTGTTTGTTTGTTTGTTTGTTTGTTTGGAGGGGGGATGATAACACAAGAAGTGTTAAAACTAAAGTATTTATTTTAAATAAATATATGGTTTCATTTTTCGTGTCTTGGCTCCATGACTGCGTTCCGTATCCATTTCCGGCCGCTCGATTTTTTCCGAGCATTGATCTTGGACATTACCCATTTTTCTTTTTCTCCTGTCGTACACTTTTTGTTCTAAAGTAAAAATCGGCATTGCTAGTTTTTTTACTGAATAAACGCTTTAAAATAAGTTAAACCGCTAAAAACTTAGCCAACTAGGTAGAAAACAAACACTTAGAAAAATCGATTTTATCTAAAGAAAAAAGGAGTAAACAAGTAAAAATATTATTTCAAAATATTATGGAGATGTAGTCTCTTTTAAGAATAATATCTCCTTCAAAAACGGTCATAAAATTATTTTCAATCGATATTTATTCAATAATGGCCCAGTTTTCCATACGTAGCAAAAATGGACGAGTTTTCTGTGGACGAGTTTTCTGTGGAAGAGTTTTCCATAGACGGGTTTTCCGTGGACGAGTCTTCCTATATTCGAAAATTCAGTATGTTATTGCTATACATCTTATGAGATAACTGACCATTTTTTATGATTTCAGGTTCAAACGAAAAGATCCAGCAGGAATTTCCACCAAGGCAATGCACCAGTCCACAACTCCATCCTTATCAAAAACTATTTGACCAAGATGGGCATCAAGGCAGTTCTTCACCTCCCCTATAGTTCAGATCTTACTCTCTGCGACTTTTGGTTAGTCTCTAAGCTCAAGGTTAAACTTTAGAGGCTGCCCTTATGAGACAATTGAAAAGATAAAAGAGGCTGTGATGAGACTCATTGATACGCTTACGCAAGAGGAATTCCATGGGACTTTCCAAAACTTATTGGAACGGTACAACAAGTGCATTGCAGCTGGAGGAGATTACTTCGAAGGGGACTAGAGTTTCCTGTGTGTACTATCAATAAAAGTACCCATACGAAAAAGGTTGGAACCTTGTTGAAGGCACTTCGTATCAAAAGCCATTTGCTAACTATTTAGATTCTCATTGGGTAATTATTTGGGGGGAGGGAATCACCCTCCAAATGGACTGTTCTATCCATTATATAAACCATAGACCTTTTGATCCCAGGTGTGGATTAAACACCAGATCGACCCTCGCCAGCTCGGTGACGTTTATTACTTTTTTCAGTTGTAACCTTTTTACGTTGTTGTTCCAGTAATACATTGTTTAAACTCTATTCCGTTGTTCTCTTTTCTTTGTGGCTTATTGCAAGCCATAACACTGGCGACATTGGATTCGGAGAACGTACTCACCTTTAAAAACAGTGTTCTAAAAAACTAAACACTGACGACATTGGATTCAAGGAGCATATTAAAATCGAAACCAGTAACGACATTGAAAAAAAATACTCGCGTTGAAATAAAAATACTAACGACGTCGGACTCAAATGTTATCAAGCCTAAAGAAGTGTCTAACATAACACTTGCAACTGAAAGGTTCACGGTAACTAAAAAAAACGCAGATCATTACGGATAAAAAAAAGTTGAAAAGAAAAAAGTTCGTGACGACTTTCAAAGATAGCGCTGTATTTTGCAAAAAAAAAAGGTTCGTCGCGACTTACAAAAGTAAATTTTTATACTTTTGGAAAAAGAATTCGTCACTTGTGCTTTCCGCTGCTAAAATCGGGCGTTATTTTTTTTTTTTCTCACTGAAGAAAAATATATACTTGATTTGTTTTCTTTAGACAATGAACTTTTTATATATTTATGGGTGTTTTCTGTTCGTTTTATTGTCTGGAGGAAGAAAGAAGAAAGAATAAAACGTTTTTGTAAAATTCAGCGAACGTTTGGAAATTGTTAATGCTGACAAAGCAAAATGGACGAATTGAAAGAAGCGTTGGAACATTTGACCAAGTTGCATATCGATGCCGCAAAGCGTCAGTCACAATAAAAAAAAAAACACTGGACTGAACGTCAAATACGATTCGAGGAACAGCAAAAGGAATTGCAAAAACAGTTAGCGAAATGTCAAATACGAACCGAGGAACAGCAAAAGGAAGTTCAAAAACAGTTAGCCGAACGTCAATTACGAACAGAGGAATTGCTTACAGAACTTGTTAAGAATAATGCGAACGCGAAAAGCAATTCAGCATTTTCTCAGAATACAATATGGACCGCGATAGACAATTTTAAATACGAGGAAGAGGAAAAATCATTTTCGGCGTTATGAAGATTTTTTTTAATATTGACTGCGGCAACTGGTCTGATCAAAAGAAAACCAGACTTCTACTGTGAAAATTGGAAATGACTGAGCATGATAAATTCCTGGATTACATCTTGCCTCAGAAAACAGCAGATTTATCATTCAATGAGACGGTAAATTTGTTAACAGAACTTTTCTCGCCGAAAACGTTTCTTTTTCATAAGCGTTGGAGATGATGTGAATGTGGTAAAAGACGATAATGATAATTTTGCCACCTACGCAGCTGTAGTGAATAAACACTGTGATGACTTTAAGTTGTCTGAACTAACAGCAGACAATTTTAAATGTCTTGTGTTTGCGCAAGGGTTAACCTCGGGAAAAGATGCGGAAATCAGGCGGAGAATCCTTACAAAATTAGAAAATGAACCGAACTTAACACTTCAAAAATTGACTGAGGATTATCAAAAAGTAGAAATTATAAAAAAAAGATGCAAGAAATATCGAAGCAGGCATCGCGAATATAAAAAAGTAACTAAGAAAAAAAACGTCGAAATGGCACACAGATACTAACCACCGAAACTCAGAAAAACTAAAAGCACCGAGCGCTTGTTTCAGATGTGGTTGAATACATTGGGTAAGGGATTGCCCATTTTTAACAAAAAGATGCCATTTATGCAATAAGATCGGTCATAAAAGTTCGCCCTGTAGGAAAACTCAGAATAAAAGCCGTGTACGTCAAACTAGAACTAAGGACGTCGTAGATGAAAATCTACCCAAAAATGTAACGGTTAACATTTTCGGCAAGGCTATTAAATTCCAGTTAGACAGTGGAGCGGATCTTTTAATAATAAATCTCAAAACGTGGAAAATATTACGAAAGCCGACTATGTTAAAAACTAACAGAACGGCGACGGCCGTTAATGGTACATAAATTCATTTTGAAGGTGAATTAATTACAAACATCACTTTACGGGGGAAAACAAAAAAAACTAAGATTGTATGTGCTAAAAGATAGTAAGAACATGTCCAGTTCTGACAGCATGGAGGCGTTTCGTCTCTGGGATCTTCCTATATCCACATTCTACAAGAAAATAGATACCCGCCCAGCAGAAACGGAGAAACTTATAGTTTTAAAAAAGAATTCACAAACGTATTTACTCCTGGCCTGGGAAGATGTACAAAAATGGCCGCAGATTTTAAGTTGAAACCTGGCACACAACCGGTGTTTAAAAAGAAACGTAATGTCCCGTTCGCTTCCCTGAACAAAATAAATCAGGAATTAGACAGATTAGAAAGCATAGGTATACTGGCTGAAGTTGAATATAATGAGTGGGCTGCTCCGGCAGTTTATGTACAGAAAAGGTCCTGGGAAATTCGCATTTGCGCCGACTTCGCAACCGGACTCAGCGAGTCCTTAGAAGATTTTCACTATCCATTACCCAGTCCAGAAGAAGTGTTCACATATTTAAATGGCGGCAAATTTTTTCTACGATCAACCTAAGCGACGTTTACCTATGGATTCCGGTAAATGAAAAAAGCGCTAACCTCCTCTGTATTAACACTCATCGGGGTGTATATAGATACGAAAGACTCGCGTTTGGTATCAAGGTGGCACCCGCAATATTCCAGCAAGTAATGGATACTATGCTGTCCGGCTTGGACACCGCAATCGCATATCTTGATGACATTATAATAGCGAGCAAAAGCAGGGAGGAACATGAAAAACATATCAGACAAGTATTCAGTCGAATACAAGATTATGGATTTAAGATCAAAGCAGAAAAATGCGAGTTTTTTTTTACAAACAATTAAATACCTGGGTCAAATAATCGATGAAGATGGCAGACGCCTAGACCCAGATAGGACGGCCGCTATTAAAGAAAGGCCGGCACCAGTAAACATAACTCAATTGCAGAGTTTTTTAGGTTTGGCAAATTATTACCATGGGTTCATCCTAAATATGCACAAATTGCGCGCACCACTTAATTAATTGCTGAAAAAGGATAAGGCTTGGGAGTGGACAGAAGATTGCCGGACATCATTCCAAGAAATAAAAAAAATCCTGACTTCAAAACTATTCCTAGCGCATTTCAACCCGCAGTTGGACATAATAGTAGCTAGCGACGCTGGCCAATATGGCGTCGGGGCGTGCATGCTACATCGAATGCCAGATGGCTCGAAACAGCCTATTGCTTTCGCATCACGGACTCTCTTGCCAGCGGAAAAGAATTATTCTCAGATCGAGAAAGAGGCCCTAGGAATTATATTTGCAGTTTCAAAATTCCACCGGTTCTTGTACGGAAGACGTTTTTTCTACAAACCGACCATAAGCCGTTGATATCCATTTTTGGATAAAAAAAGGACTTCCAACATTCACTGCGAGCCTACTATTAAGATGGGGAACTATTCTGCTGAACTATAATTTTACAATTCAATTTCTCCCCTCAAAACAACTAGCCCATGCAGACTGTCTATCGAGACTGATTCTTGCCAAAATGGAACCTCTTGAAGATTCAGTAATCGCGGCACTACGTATTAATAGTGATGTAGAAACCATGATAAACAATATTATCCGCAAACTACCGGTCACACTTCAGGAAATTAAGTCAGAATCCCTAAATGACAATTTCATTCAAACCACGAAGCAGAAATTAGCACTGAGTGACACCAGTTCAGACATTTTTCTGGTTGCGACGAAATACTGTTATACGATGAAAGGGTTGTCATCCCCCAAACCCTTCAAAAAAGAATTCTCAGGGATTTTCACATGAGCATCCAGGAATAAACAGAATGAAAAGCCTAATGAGAAGTTTGGTTTATTGGGCAGCTATGGACCAAGATATTACCGACATGGTGAACAGATGCAAAGACTGTGTTTTGGCTGCAAAACACCACCGATAACATATAAACCTTGGCCTAAGGCTGAACAACCATGGTCGAGGATCCACATCGATTATGCGCGACCTGTGGAGGATTTTTACTACCTGATAGTAGTTGACTCTTACTCTAAATAGCCAGATGTACTAAAATGCAAAAAAACGACCACGGCAACAACGAAAAATTTTTATTGGAATTGTTTGCTCGGTTTGGAGTTGTAGACTGTCTGGTTAGCGACAACGCTACACAGTTCACCTCGACAGAGTTCAGAGAATTCTGCGAGACGTATCAAGTCAAGCATATTACGACACCCCAATACCACGCCAGAAGCAACGGCCAGGCCGAACGCTTCGTCGATACGCTTAAAAGGGCATTAAAAAAGGCGTCCGGTACACCGACAGAAAAGGCCCTTCAGCAATTTCTGCAGGTTTACAGAATCACGAGAAATCCGAACAAACCAGATGCGGGATCCCCAGCAGAAATCATGTTTGGACGGAAAATAAAATCCGTATTTGATAAACTGCTACCCAAACACATAGTACACAACAGAACCTCTACAATGCCAACGAAACGGTTTAACGGTGGAGATAACGTGTATTTTAGACATTTTAGAAATAATGTTTCTTTTTGGGAACAGGGCACGATCTTACGAAGAATCGGCCATGTTACATATATCATTCAGGGCCCAAAGTTCCAACATAAGAGGCCCCTGAACCAAATCAGGAAGCGCTTCTACGAGGATCAAGAAGAACCACCGCAGGACGGCAGTGAGGCGATTGAAACTGTATGACTGTTTTGACATAGACCCTCCAAAAGGGATGTCAGAACCGAGACGCTCCGGCAGAAAGAGGAAGAAAGAGGAAGCGCACAGACCCCTTGGTGGTCTGCTCCAAAGGAAGAAATACTGATTTTCACAACCGCGGAAATCAGCTTGGGAGGGGGGGATCACCCTCCAAATGGACTATTCTATCCATTATATACACCATAGGCCTTTTGATCTCAGGTGTGGATTAAAAACCAGAGCGTCCCTCGCCTGCTCGGTGACGTTTACTACTTTTTCAGTTGTAACCTTTTTACGTTGTTGTTTCAGTAATACATTGTTTAAACTCTATTCGATTGTTCTGTTTTCCTTGTGGCTTATTGCAAGCCATAACAGTAATCGCGTTTGTTAACATTTTCTGATTGGCTGAACAATTTGACTAACGCTCGGCATATTCCGGCGGTTTATGTAAGTTTCCGGTCCAGTCCTTCTAGACATTTGCGAGAATCCGGTTCACAAATTCACTAGTACCATAAATGCCTTAGGAAAAGTATGTTACAGAAGTACATGTAATGGTTCTGGGGCCATAGTTGCCACTAATCGCAATATTTACTTCTATCCCACGGTAGGAAGATGTGGCATAAGGTCAGATGATTGGGAAAGTCAAGCCAATGCCTCCAAAGAAAGAACACTCTCGCCTATTAAAAATTATCTGGATAAACCCGTTGGCGGTCCCTGGTCACTGCGCCTCAGTCAATCTTCTATTTATTATACTCCTATAAATTCGTTTTTCTTTTGTGTGCATTGATATTCATATTAAAAACCCTCTTTTCTATTTATTTAAAAAGAAAATACAATTTTCTTATATATGGGTTGTGAAAATGCATTCACTGGCAAAAGATCTAGCTAATTTGCATATTCTTTTAAACATTCATTTAAATTAATTCCCTATTAGTTTTTTTTCGGTTTTCTTATGGGATGATCATCTAGAGTTAACTATTACGTGTAATTATATTCATGCAGATATTCTACGTGGTTTATACTTGCATAATATTTGCGTAGAAACTTTACAGTAAACAAAACATTGTTTCCATATATAGTTATGTATACGTACGTATATATATTTTTTAATCTATTAGTCTATCTATCTATATATCAATAAAAGTGAACGTGTCTGTGTGTCTGTTGTATCTCTGTAATACAGAAGCAAATTCTCGAACAGTTGTGCGTGGACTGGCTTCGATTAAACCTCTTAATTGATCGTTGATAACATCCGATGGCCGACCACTACCCTCATCATCTTCAAGATTCTCGTCGCTGCCACGAAATTTCTTAAACCACCATTGAGCTGCGCGTTCAGTAGTGGTTCCTGGGCAAAAGGTTTCGTTAATATCGCGAGGTGTTTCAACAGCTTTTCGGTCTAGTTTTAAATGAAACAAGAAAATTGTGCGAATTTGCTTTTTTCCATTTTGTATTCAACGTTCTCAAAAGAAGACATAATTGTTTTAAAACGATCGTAATTTAAATGATTAGATAAAGCGAAAAAACACCCTTCTAAATGATATATAAAGTAAAGGTATTATAACGAAAACATATTTGAAAATACATCATTTGAAATCCAAATTCCGTAAAAACCTTCTTGTCAACCTAATATAGACGATTCCAGTTTTTCATCCGATTCTCATACTGTTGTGTCTGTATCAATAACAACACGAACGCAGAAAGTAAAGGTAAAACAAATATATTAAGACAAAAAAATAATACATATTTACAAAGGTGCAGTTGTACTGCAGTTGGAAGATTGTCCGGCAGAGGGCGTGTTAAAGTCTTTCATGGAGCAACCGGCACATGCGTCTTGCCTATCCGGCGTTCGAACACAGCTTTCCGGTCTTGCTGACTTGATACCTTTTTCTATATCTTGTTCACCCGCGTATGCTAATTAGTGGGCGTCTCCACAACACACACAATTGCCGATTCCGTACTAAATTTCCGATTCCGATAAAATTACCGATTCCGATTCTTAATAAATGTCTAAATATTTAATTATAGAATAGTAATTTTCCGCCAATTACCGTAAAAAAACACATGTTAAATGTGCAGATATTTTTTTCACGCGAAAAATACACTTTTGGAAGAGCATATATAGATTTTAGCTTTATTGATAGCTTAAAATATTTAAATATTTATTATTTATCATCACTACTAGCAACAGAATAAATAAAACTAAATAATAAAAAAAGGCTATCAAAAGAATCATTTTTGCCATCGGAAAATAGACATACTTTTTTCTGATTCTCATACCCCTAAAGTTCCGATTTTCTCGATTCCCGATTCCCGATTCCGACGAATCGTCCAAACACTAATATATATAAGGCATGCGCACACGTGCACAAGAACACAACACAGTCAATCACATACACATACGGACATAATCTCTCCTATACACGTACACACTCATAATGTTACACACACACACACACACACACACTCTTAAAATCATACTCTCAAACACGCACATGCCGGCAATACCTCACACGCATATACGCATAAGTGCGTTCAGGCAAACACTCATTCAAGGGCGAGTATAGTCACATATACCAACGCATACTGTCGATAGCATCAGACTGAATATGAATTAAACTTCAAAGTATTTTAATGACTAACTTGTTTACGAAAAACCGAACTTGTAAACACCATTAGCGTCTGTCAACAAATTCAAAAATATTTGAAATAACTACAAATTACAAAATAAAAAATAAATGTTAAAAAATAAAATCATTGCTAAAAAGCAATGCGATATTTTTTTTTTTTTTTTTTCGTTCGCAACGTCTTCTGCTAATATCTTTAGTCTTCGCTTGCACCCACCTCAACATACAATTATACTCATACGCATACACATACACGGACAAACACACGCGCATCACTTTAAAATCGATTCCATTTTACACCGATATTTTGTACTTTATTTTATAAAAAATTGTATTATTTTGGTTTTTTTTTTATTTATATTTATTTTTATTTATTTATTGTAAAAATCAATGTTCAATACTATTATCCAGTAAAATATCATCAGCATCCCAGAGACGACTAACGCAAGAATTTTGTCAAATAGAATCGAAAAACGATTATAATCTACAAATCATATATATATATATATATATATATATATATATATATATATATATATATATATATATATATATATATATATATATACTCGGGTTTTTTTATTCAAAAGTAATGGACTAATGAATTCAACGAGGTTGTTAGATAGTGCTCAATAAAAAGAGCTGATAATACTTGTTTATTGTTATATAAACATGGTTACATCCAGCTTATTCATTGAACTTTTGAATAGTCAAGTCGCTGCCTGATGATATCTGTTGTTTGATTGAAACAAGTGGCTATTTGTAGCAGCAGGATGTAACCATGTTTATATAACAATAAACAAGTATTATATATATATATGTATGTATGTATATATATATAATCTGTCTACAATTTATATATATATATATATATATATATATATATATATATATATATATATATATAATTGTGTGTTTTGCCTGATAAAATAAAATACACTTTAATATGATATTTTAATTTATGTAGGTTTCGTATTTCTGATTATACAGCCAATTCTATACCAATTACTAGCAGGACCAGTTAACAGGCGTTACCCGGTGGAAGCATGCCCCCTCCTCATATTAAAAGAAGCCACAGTTGGCCAACCCCTAACAACCTCATCATGTTAAGAACGACTTTCGGAATAGACATCCCCAACCACCTCATGTTAAGAACGGCTTCCGGAATAGACACCCCCAACCTTTTCATGTTAAGAACAGCTTTCAGAATAGACATCCCCAACCTCACCATGAATCGGAAAATTGAAAGATTATGCTATGTGTATGTAGCTAATGACCAGTTATGATGGGTGCAATGAAAGTATTGTAGGTTGTTGCCCGGGTGTTTGGAGGTGTGTGTTGAGCACAAAAAACAGTGTTAGTAAACAGGCAGGCAGGCTTGAACCTGTGACGTGAAGACGGCAAAGAAAGTGAAAGAAACCTGACATCTTACTGGTATGCTATGACGTGACAGGAAGTGAAAAGCGTTCAAATTTAGCGATGACAATCAAAAAGTTGACTTGTAGAAAGTGAATGAGTTCGTGCAGGCGCAGAAATGCATATTGGGGTGGGGGCCAGTTAAGCCTCCTGCTTTCTACCCGTTTTATTTATTTGTTTCCCCATAATGTTGGGAAAAACCAGCACCCTCCAAAAAGGGGAACTTCCAAATCAATAGCAATTGTCTGATATGAAGGGTTTTCCCCACATTGATCAAAGCTGATTGCCTTTCTGGACGTCCCAGCCAGAAGGCCAGGCAATTGGATGTATTTAGTGCTTGGCCCCGGCTCTGGTATTATTTACTGCCAGAGCCTCATTTGGGGTCTTAAGTCACTTAAGCACAAGACCAGTAGGGGGAAGTGTGGGTCGGGGGTCATTTAATTACGTTTCTAGGTCTTTGGAAGACTTTATTATTGGCTCTAAATTAAGACACTATCACCATAATACCTCATTCTCTCCATGACATTTACCTACTTAAAATATCCCCAGCTTATGTGTCGGCTTTATTTACAATTCTTATCTGAAATAATACAAAAACATTTATATACAAAAAACAAAGGCAAAATATTATATACAAACAATTTTTTTTTTATATGGGATGAGATGACGGGGAAAGAGGGAAAGCTAAAATGCACCCAAAAAGAAAGAAAAAGAAAACAACTAAATAAAATGCCTATAGGGGCGGGTTAGTTGGGGTCCTCCCAAGCTAATTCTAAGTATGGAGCGCCCACTATTTTCCGACTAAAAGTCGAAAATAAGCAGGTCGTTCCTTAGTGGGGAATCAGGGACCTAAGGGCAATGTTTCAAAAACAAATTAGATAGAGCTGGAGACATAAGGAATGGACGGCATCTTCCAAGGTAAGATAGGGGCAACAGACTGGGGACAAAACAAAGGGTGGACTGGGCATCTTTGGAAGCTCTCCTAGCGCCGATGAAAATAATGTCTGGGACAGGATCAACTTTCATACCTTAGTCTAGAACCTAATAAATAAAGTTTTTTCACTCGAAGTATCCTAATCTAATCTATAGTTTGCCCGGGGTTGGGTTGCATAAAACCTTAGCACCGCCAGACCAATACTTCTAGGGTGGGAAAACAAACTCAAACTTAGCACCTCGTCAAATGCACAAGCTAGTGTTGTGCACCCATCTCCAATCAAAGTCTACATGATGTAATCTTTTCTAGTCGCATCTGATCTTTACTTTAAGCTGATGCTTAAATTAAGCGACCAGATCCCGATTCAAAACAGATCGAACCCCATAAACTATGTCAAGACATGTAATCCACGTCACTAATCTAGCTACTGCTAGGATCACTAGAAACATCAACCATTTCCCGCCTAGTAAACGGCGGGTTCATATTGTCAACAACGTACACCAAATGAAGTGACACCACCACTCGGGGTCGATGTAAGCCAATACCGCTCCAACATACTCCCAGAGACTTTGAAGTCCACTGCAAAGGAAGAATGCATGATCCGTAGTCTCATCTTGATTTTCATTGCAGCGCAAGCAGAAGGGAAACTCTCCATCCCTTCTTCTGTCCCTGGCGAGTCTGTTGAAGAGTGGCAGTGTATCCACGACAAGTCTCCACGTTAAAAAAAATTCTGAATTATTTAGCTAGCTTCTGCACCCAATTCCACTGTGAGAGAATCTCCTCCCTCAACATGCATAGCCACTCAGCCAGTGGATCCTTTGCGGTCCCCACCACTAAATCCCGATGTAGTCTCTTTCTAGGCTGAGCAAGGTCATTGGACACCGGCAATGTGCTAAGGGCAGCCCGGCATTCGTTGAAGAAAAGCGTCTCCCCACCCAGTCTTCGACGACCTTCAGCAGAGTGGTCAGGTATGAGTCGAGGAAAGGAACACTCTTCTGCAGGGACCCACGGAGAATCTTCAAGTAAAGTCCGACTCAGGAAAGCCAACCTTTCAGTGTGTTGATGACACTCCAGATCGGGCATACCCTATCCTCTCTCGTTAAGACTTTGTGTACAGACCTGTCTATGGACTATCAAAAGCTTCCACCCTTTACAAAGAAGCTTGAAAAGGAATCCCTAAAAAGCTTTCACAACCCTTCAAGGACAACTTCCTACAAATCTAAGTCCCAACAGACGATTCAACCTTAGCCTGTACCTCCGACCAATTCTTATTCAGCTGGAGGTTCAGTCCAAACCATACTCCGAGAATCTGAACTAGGCCGTTATTCCAGCCAAAATCGCCTGGAAGAGTGTTTACTCCAGACTAGGCTCCAAACTGCAGGCCAGCAGACTTGTTACAGTTGACAGCGATCACCTTAATCACCATTTTCATGTCAATACATCACGAGACAAATATGTTGATGTCATCGGCATATGTGGACATCCTGGCACATTTGCCGACAGGTAGAGATATGCCACAAGGACTGGTCTCGCTGCCTCATCCCTTAGCTTGTGAAGGAAGGGCAGGACATAAAGTAGAGGCAACAGTGAACAACCCTGATGCACTTACCGAGAGACCCCAAATGACTCAAATAACCGTTGACTTGCACCACTAGCACAGGATTACGATACAGAACAGAGATCCACGTAGAAGTCCGGACCAAAACCGGTGGTCTCTATAACAGATTTCAAGAAACCATGGTGGACCCTATTGAACACTTTGGACTGATTTAAATTGATCAGCGCAGCTCCTGTGTCGTCTTCTAACCAATCTAAGATTGTGCACACCAAGGGCAAGTTGTTTTTAATCGACTGACCCTTCATAGCATAGTTCTGATCCAGTTCAATCAGATCACCAATAACAACTTGCAGTTGGTTTGCAAGTATGTGGGACAAAATCTTCAACTCTGTGTTTAGCAGAGTGATGGACCTATAATCGTTTAAGTCCTCCCCACCATGCCACTTTCTTTTCTTCAGTAATGTGACCGCTCCTTTAGTAACCTGCCGAGGGATGGATCCTTGAACAAACACATCCTTCAGAATAGGAATAAACATGAACGACAGTCTCAAATACAGTTTGTAGGGCAGACCATCGAGCCCTGGAGATTTGTTATAGTCAAGCTGCCTCAACGCAATAATGACCTCACGCTCCGTAACCATCCCATCACAGCTAGCCGCTCAGACCACAGTAAGGCGAGGTAAGCCAGCTAAATAGCTACCAAACTCCTAGCCATGAAGTCTGGGTTGTTGGGTGAAGTATTCCTCCAAATGCTCCCAAAACTCCTTGCAAATCTCTCGAGTCGATGCAAGTGTACATCCTTTTAGGTTTTTCACTTTCCAAATGTACCCATCTGAGCCACCGCCTAAGGTGGCCTTATGCTCAACAGTGTCAATGTTAATGGCTTCGTTAGAGACTCTTTTTAACCTAGCCCTAACTACTTGACCTTGATATCACTCGCTAGCCAAGCGATTGAGGTCCCCCTTAACTAACGCTATCTCAAGGGAATCCTCTCCAGCCACTGCCCAGGGCAGGCTATCTCCTACATGCTTTTTCATCCAAGCCCTAGTTAAAGCGAGGTTTTGGCTATATTGGACACAAAAACACCTAATAGTGGCCTTAAGTTTAACCCACCAGCTACTCTCGGTAACCACCCCCACTAACTCCCACTGAATTAGGGCTGTCAGCTGGTCCCGGAAGTCGGCCATCTCCAGCAAGGAGGCATTCAACTTCTAGTACCCAGCCAACCTAAGCCTATTACCTAATTTCAAACAGGCCATAACTAGTTTATGGTCCGAATGACCTAGCCAGTGGAACATGAGACAAGATAAGAAATCTGTCGCCTCTTCTAACTAACATTCTGTCCACATAGGTGCTCGAACAGAAAGCCACACTATTATGCCACATCCACATCTCCCTTCCCTGATAATCCAGATGGAGCCTGTCGACAAGATCGCATGAGACCATCAGGTCAGACAGGCTGATTTCACACCTCTCCAACTCTCTATTCCCCCCGACCTTTTTGGGTTCAGGATGGCATTCCAGTCCCCCATTAAAACTACCTGAAAGAAACACCTTCACATGCCAAAGAAAGGAAACCCTCTTGCTAGCGATATTGGGTGTGTAAACTGCTATAATCCAGAACTTACCGCTTTTAACAGTAACATCGATCACGACCAGCCTTCCATGAGTGTCTGTGTGGACTACAGTAACAGTTGTAGATAGGGTGTAACTTTTTAACACAAAAACCCCACGGCTACAAAAATTGCCATATGCTGAGTACACGTCAAAGTCATTCACCAGCACATCGCAATCCTCGTCAGAAATAGTGGGTCTCCTGCAAAGCAGCTATATCTACCTCAAGGGTCATGAGATCCCTTAGCACGCAAGCAGCCTTGCTTCAGGATCTAGGGTCAAGTTCATTGTGTCCGTAACTAGTAGTATTCATCTACGATGGGGGCAAGGACAGCAAAGGACTGACCAATGCTGCCAGTTAACAACTCAGTTGTTCTGACCTCCTTGAACCAGTCCTCTCACGTCCAGGGGGGAGATTAACTTAATGGCTCTATAAACCGAGAGGTGAAAATAAATAGGGACCCTCCCTTCACATTTTACTTCTATTTGAGTCAGAGATGGATGCTCTTTATTTTTTTTTTTTTACATGGAGGTCACCACTTATCAAGGCCCGGAAGCCACTCAGGGATAAGGGTTATTGCACAGACAGTAATCAATGGGATAGTATCGTAGTAATCCTTGGAGATTTGATAAAGTGTCTTACTTAAGGGAATTTGTTTATGTTGGACTTGAAGACATTCAAGTTGTAGTCAGGTGGGAAACAGGCAAATGGAAGAAAGTTCCACAGGCGTGCACTTCTAAATAAGAAACTTTGTTCATGGAATCTATGTTTTTGATTTATGCACAGATAAAGAGTGGGGAAAATTACTGACAGTGGTTTCAGCTAGACGGGTATTTTTCGTGAAAGATTGGCGAAAGTTTCAGCCCAGGGATAGCCTCTTTTGTCTCCGATAGCATCCTCAATAGTGCTTTGACTCTGCCTCCTTTCTCCTTTCTTAGAAAAGTTATGAGCTTGGCTTTTCAACCTCTTTACCATTGACCTCTTCTATCCTCTCCAGCTGCTTCAAACTTCTCCTTTGATTCCTGCTCAGATCCGGCTGCAATTGCACATCCTTTCTCGAGATGAAAAAGGTCGCTTTCATGTCCTTTCCGAAGTGGGGATGTGCTCTTGTTCTTCCGTGTTTTCTGAAGCCTTGGCTTCTGATGTCTCCTTACCAGGTGTAGGAGTGTAAAGAGGGGGAGTGGTATTCTGTTCTTCCATAGAGGCTGTAAGTTGAGTAGGGTTTTCTTGGTCTTGCAAGACTTCTTTGGCTTTTTTGTTTGTAGCTGTTGAGGTCTTTTCTGGGGTCTTTCTTTCCTCCTCCTCTTCTGACTCGGAAGCCAGCTTCCTCTTTGTACCAGACGAAGTAAACAAGAGATGAGACGTAAGGTTGTTCTGATACATTATCAAAACATGTCAATATACATCAAACTTGGTGATCGATCAAGTTGCACCAGAAGAGATCCAACCAGCTCCTCAGAACTATGTGTCTGTCTATCATGTGTTCTTGTTTGCTGGAAAGATATTTGTGTTGAATTGAGGACGTCAACAGAAGAACTGTCTGAAAAGTGTCTCCACCCCATGGATGGGGGGGGGACTTCGGACGTGGGATCTGTAAGAACTAAACACCCAAGTAAAGATCGTTGATCACTTCTCTGTAGTTGTCAACTACCTGGGAGTAATAAAAATATTAAAAAACACACAGCATCTTGGTGTCTCTCTAAACGTCTATGTTTACACAGAATCCTTCCCCCAAGATTTGGTTGAATAGCTTCCAGAGAAATGACAGCAGAAAAATATAGGTCGATTGGAACACAATATAACATATGCACAGGTTGAATCATGGGAAGCAGATGTTTTAGAACATAGTTTAGTAAATGTTTTTATGTACATTATAAAATTTTTGTTGGAATATTCGCAGAGTTTTGTTTTCCTTGGAAACATCCGTTTCCCGTGACTCACCCTATATATATACATTAGCGTGGGCAAAAGAGGTGAGGTAGAAGGTTTGTCCAAAAATCATATAATCAATAGGAACATTTCAGCGATTATTAAGACAAGGTGTATATTTTTCACAATATAAATATATATATATATATATATATATATATATATATATATATATATATATATCCACCATGCAGGGTGTTACGATTTACACTGTTTACACTGGTCAATAGATTTGAACCTGGCAGCAAGGACCCAATCGATTTGGCCAACCGTTAACCATGAGAAATACTGTTGAAATTTAAACATTTTATTTTTAAATGCTTTTTAATGTCTATCAGAGTGATCTAATCATTATATGAGGATCTGCGCATAAGAACTATGTATATATGATCTGCGCATAAGAGCTATATATATATATATATATATATATATATATATATATATATATATATATATATATATTAATTTTATTTATACAAACATTAATGGCTACATATGTGCATACATGTTTCTGTAATCACCCACGTTGGGGGATTACGTCTTCAGGCCAAGAATTACCGTCGTGGTGATTACAGAAACATGTATGCACATATGTAGCCATTAATGTTTGTATAAATAAAATTAATATACCTGCTCTGTTCACTCATTGGGCACTATTTTGGTAGACACATGTTGTTTCATTGGATGTACTTCTAGGAAACTAAACTCTACTGGCTATATATATATATATATATATATATATATATATGTTGCCCCTCTCGGGTGCCTTTTGGGTTAAAATGGCTAAAATTGACACTTTTGGGCTTATTAAAAAAAATTTATGCCTTGGATTTTCATAAAACTTTCTGAAAAGTTGTAACTAACTGATTTCTTTATAATTTTGTTTGTCTATACTTCGAGGTAACTCGTGGGTGTGCCCAAGGAGATGTTTTAGGGCGAATAAAAATACTCTATTTGTGGGACTATTTTACCATATTTGTCCAAAATTTTCTGTGTATGTCTTTAACAGTTTTGCATAGTGCTGAACTCAGATTTAAATATCTTAAGGCCTTGGGGACTTTTTGGGGCTAAATGGGGGGGGCAAATGATGGACTTAGTCATTTCTTTTTTTTTGCATGGTGCAGACTCAAATTTACATATGTTAAAGCATAAAACTGCACCGTTTGTTCATTTTCACCAGGATTTGACGTCCTCTGGGGATTTGGGGGCTAAATGGAGGGGGGGGGCAATGCTGAATTTAGTCATTTTTTTATGCCTCTTTCACTGTGCACTTACGGGGGACCATGCATGCTTCACTTGCTTAAAATGGCATTTGCCTGTTTAGTTATAGTATAATGTTAAAATTCATGGAAATCCTTATAGAAATATTTAAACACTTCATGCTTTAAAATATCTTACAAAATGTCCTCCATTCGTTTCTGATATTCCCTACCATTAATAAAACATGGCATTCTTTGAAATTCAGGTACTTATATTCTAATATTTTTGCATATTCTTACTGCAAATCATCCTACATTGTATTTAGGCATTAAAAAAACAGTTTAACTGATTCGTGCACTTTTTAAAATATATTTAAATTTTATGTTCGTCTTCAGCGAAAAATTTTTTAAAAATGGGTCAAGTATGTTTTTTTGGAAAGATTTTGAAAATCGGTAAAATCGCCCATTTTTCAATCTAATCGATTGATTGCCTGCTCTAGTTGAGGATCAACCATGTTGCACCTGGAGGAAGCTTCACATGCCTCTTGTAGTGACGTAATTTACAATATATTTTAGTCTACATTGCAGTGTAGAGAACCTATTGTTGATTTTATAAAATTATCTTTAGATAAGCACTTGAATTAAAGTTTAAAATGCCAGAACTATTATATCAAAGAACATACTAAACGCATTGTGCTGCTTGAAGAGAAAAGAGACCCTTCTGAGAAGTCACTCGCTGCTCTCAGGAAGGCTAAAAGTGATGCCCAGAAGACATGCATAATATCAACATTACAACGCTTTACAAAAATAAAGGTGATCGCGGTGATTATAATAATTACCGCGGCATCTCTCTGCTCAGCGTTGTTGGGAAGGTCTTCATTCGTGTTGTATTGAAAAGACTCCAGTCACTTGCAGAGAGTTTACCCAGAAGTGCAATGTGGTTTTAGAGCAGAAAGGCTAACTGTTGACATGGTATTCTCCTTACGACAACAGGAGAAGTGCCAAGAGAAGAGGAAGCCACTTTACCTCGCTTTTATTGATTTCACAAAGGAATTTGATCTGGTTAGCAGGAGTGGCCTCTTCGTGCTACTACAAAGAATAGTATGTCCTCCAAACTCCTGAGAATGATAACCTTTTTTTATGAAGACATGAAGGGCTCCATTAAATTCAATGGATCACTTTCAGAATCTTTTCCCATTCTCATTGGTGTGGAACAGGACTGTGTTCTTGCTCCAACTCTTTTTGGGATATTTTTCTCACTTCTGCTACTATACGCTTTTCATGAAACTGAAGTTGGCATCTATATTCGCACAAGAGGAGATAGAAGCCTTTTTAACCTGGCCTGTCTGCGTGCCAAAACTAAAGTCCGCATGGCCTTCATCAGGAAAATGCTGTTCGCAGATGATGCAGCATTACTGGCCCATTCTGAGGAAGCCCTCCAACAACTCACTGAGCACTTTGCCCATGCTTACCACAAGTTTGATCTGACAATAAGCCTCAAGAAAACAAATGTCATGATTCAAGATGTCAGCAACATCCCCTGCATATCCATTGGTGATCACACACTGGAAGTGGTGAACGACTTCACCTACCTAGGCTCCATTATTTCCAACAACCTCTCACTGGACGCCGAGTTAAATACCTGCATCGGGAAAGCAGCAACAGCTATGGCCCGCCTGACCAAGAGAGCGTGGAGTAATAACATGCTGACCATAAACACAAAGATGAGGATATATCAAGCCTGTGTCCTCGGCATATTACTCTACTGCAGTGAGACATGGACCCTCTACAAGCATCAAGAGCGCAGACTAAATGCCTTCAATCTGCACAATCTAAGAAAGATTTTAGACATTACATGGCAGGACCGCATTCCGAACAAAGACTTCTTGCCAAATCCAATCATCCAAGCATATTTTCCTTCCTCTCCCAGAGACATCTGTGCTGGCTAGAGCACGTCGTTCACATGCAGGATGGCCGAATCTTCAAAGACATCCTGTATGGTGAGCGCTTAGCCGGTCAGATCAACCGGTAGACCACTCCTCAGATTTAAGGATGTAAAAGTGACTAAAAGTCTGGTAAAATCAACCCTGTTGACCTTGAATCCTATGCTGCAGACCGTGACTCCTGCAGGGTCAAAGTCAAAAACTGTATCCAGCTGAGCGAGGAGAGAAGAAATAAACAGTGGGACAGGTGCAAAGGTACAGCATCAGCAGCAGCATCGGCAGAGCATGACAGAGGGTATCCCTGCAAGAAGTGCAACAGAATCTGCCGCTCCCTCATTGGTCTGCTCCGTACCCAGCAACAGTTGCCACCACTCATGACAACCTTCGGGCGTGATTCTCCATCGTCTATCTAGACAGAAGAACACCAACCAAAACGATGACTACACTACCACCTTGCATTCATTAACCCTTGTCCATGAGTGGCCTACGGGCCTTGATAAGTGATGATACCTCAGTAGGAAAAAAGTCTATAATAAGAATTTCAGAAATTCTAACAATTATTAACCTCTTTCGACCAATGTCATATATAAATACTAGCAGGGGTACCCGGCGTTGCCCGTTTCTTTTGGAGGTGTATGTGTAAGGGGGGGGGGGTAAAGTAAAGAATAGCCCTGTTTAAATATAAAAATAAAAATTAAACGATGTTAAAATTCTTTAAAAAAAGTCGACAAAACCAAAAAAAAAATAAAACAGCGAACAAACGTAAAACTTCTTTAAAAAAGAAATCAGAAAAACTGAAAGCATAAATCAGGGGAAAAAACGTGTGCGGAAGAGCAAAAACAAAAAACACAGCGAAAACCGAAAAAAAAAAATGGCATAGATAACCCTTCGATTCGGTTAACTTCATGGTGCGTTTCACCCAGTCCATTCCAGTTTTTTTAATCAACTACAAAACGAAACCCTTCGTAACCGTCTCGTGTGGACAATCCCGCAATGGTGTTAAGTGGTGGCGGGCGAAGGAGGAATTTATTAGAGAGAAAAGATTTTACCACTTCCACTGATCTTAACTGATTTTGGTTGTGAACTATCAGCAGATAGAATATAGGAATCTACGATTATCGAGGAAGTGGATAGGTAATAGGCCTAAAACACAACTCAGATATTGTGCTACAGTTAGTGCATATTACATGTACATGAAATGTCTTGATTTTTAATCCTATTAAGGTCAAAATCAGATGAGAAAAAATGAGTTCATTTTATATATATATATATATATATATATATGAACAAATGATTAATAAAACATGTTAAAAGACATCTTGAAAAAGAGTTAAAAACATATTTAATTTTAAAAAAGGAAGCACAAGATAAGTGGATAGTCCTTAATTCGCGGAGTTTCGAAGAAATATCCTCTTTCTCATCAGAGGGCAGGAATTAGCAAAATGCAGGATCGGATTTTGCATATAAAAGTATTTAATGAAACTAAAAGTAAGTCACAGATCTTACTTGGTTAAAAAAAAAAGGGTGAGGTAAGGGGAATAGGAGGTAAAAGAAAAATGATAAAAAGATTTCACATGAATGGATAGTCCGGTGAAGGGTAAATATATATATATATATATTTACCCTTGCAACCTCTATCTCACAGAAGAGATGTTGCGAGTTTGTCTCTAATGTATCGTTATTTTCATGGAAAGTGTTCGACTGAGCTTCAATCTATGGTCCCCCCTCGCCAAACTTTTACAAGAAACACTCGGCTAGCTGTAAACACTATCAATAATTCCCCCCACTCTTTATCTGTGCCTAAACCTAAACGTAGATTCTATGAACAAAACTTCTTTCTTAGAACTGCACGCCTGTGGAATTGTCTTCCGTTTTCCTGCTTTCCGGCTGACTACAATATGGTTGTGTTCAAGTCTAACGCAAATAAGTTCTTGATGAGCCGTTCCATATAAGTTATCAAATTTACCAAATTTTCATTACTAATGATTACTATATTGTCCAATTTCTACTGTACACTTTTTAACCCTTATCCTTGAGTGGCCTCTTGGCCTTGATAATGTGGTGATGCCTATGTAAAAAAAAAAAAAAAAAAAATGTACAATATACCAGACAAGATTATCGATTTGATTGAAAAAGCAATGAGCACATGGAGACTTGAACTGACAGTTGATGTGCAGTACATAATTGAGATTAAAATACAAAGAGGTACTTTCCGAGGGGTTTCTCTATAACCACTACTGTTCATCATCCCTTACTAATATACTACAGAAGTGCTAAGTCGGATACAAGTTCAGTAATACAAGTTCAGTTTGTGGAGGTGGGGGGTATCAACATAGGAAGAGTCTCGAAAAAAGTGAGAATTTTTTTTTTATCGATCCTCACATTAGAAAAGCTTTATTTTACATTGAATCAACTAATCAAAACTTGATAATGTCATGAGCACAACGTTTTGCAAAATCTTTATTATCAAAAACGTTATATTATGAAAATTAAAATATATTTTTTAGAAAATCCTGTCATCTATAGAACTTGAGACTACATAAATTTCTGCCTTTTATTTTTTTTAATTTTTTTTTTATTATTTCTTTTTTTATTTTATTTTTTTTTTGTTTTAATAATAATAATAATAATAATAATAATAATAATAATAATAATAATAATAATAATAATAGAAGGAGAATAATAATAATAATAATAATAATAATAATAAAAGACAAAAAATAAGAAGAAGAAGAAGAAGAAGAAGAAGAAGAAGAAAAAAAGAAGAAGATGATGAATAATAAGAAGAATAAGAATAATAACAATAATAATAATAAGAAGAAGAAGAGGAAGAAGAAAAAATAAGAAGAAGAAGATGAATAATAATAATAATAATAATAATAATAATCATAAGAATAATAATAATAAAAAGAAGAACAAGAAGAAGAAGAAAAATAAGAAGAATCATAATAATAATAATGATAAGAAGAAGAAGAAGAAGAAGAAAAAGAATAATAATAATAATGATAAGAAGAAGAAGAATAAGAAAAATCATAATAATAATAATCATAAGAAGAAGAAGAAGAAGAAAAAGAATAATAATAATAATGATAAGAAGAAGAAGAATAAGAAAAATCATAATAATAATAATCATAAGAAGAAGAAGAATAAGAAAAATCATAATAATAATAATGATAAGAAGAAGAAGAAGAATAAGAAAAATCATAATAATAATAATCATAAGAAGAAGAAGAAGAAAAATAATAATAATAATAATGATAAGAAGAAGAAGAAGAAGAAAAATCATAATAATAATAATCATAAGAAGAAGAAGAAGAAGAAGAAGAAAAATAATAATAATAATAATGATAAGAAGAAGAAGAAGAATAAGAAAAATCATAATAATAATAATCATAAGAAGAAGAAGAAGAAGAAAAATAATAATAATAAGAAGAAGAAAAAGAATAATAATAATAATAAGAAGAAGAAGAAGAAGAAAAAGAATAATAATAATAAGAAGAAGAAGAAGAAGAATCATAATAATAATAATGATAAGAAGAAGAAGAAGAAGAAGAAGATGAATAATAATAATAATAATAATAATCATAAGAATAATAATAAGAAGAAGAAGAAGAACAACAACAACAATAAGAAGAAGAAGAAAAAGAAGAAGAAGAAGAAAAAGAATAAGAAGAATCATAATAATAATAATAATAAGAAGAAGAAGAAAATATCCTGAACGCCCAGACAAATTGTACAAGCACAAACGGTACTTGAAAATAAACCCATCACATAATCCTATGGGACATGGAAATACAACCGAATAAACCCATCCAAACAAGACGACCAGATGTCTTAATAGTTAACAAGTAGGAAAAGTCTTGCTAGATTGCAGATTTTGCCGTTCCAGCAGACCACAGAGTGAAGATTAAAGAGAGAGAGAGAGGTGAAGTAAATACACGGAACTGGCCAGAGAGATCAAAGGGATATGGAAGATGAAGAAAGTCAAAATAACATCACTAATAGTAGAAATGCTAGGAATAATACCGAAAAACTTTGAAAAAAGAATGAGAGAGATTGGAATCAGAGGGATTGGTGAGAAGATACAACATCTAACAATAATGAAAACGGCTGAAATATTAAAGGGACTAACACACGTGAGCTACAGATGCAAAAAATGGACATAAAAAACTGCTAGAGATGCAAAAAAGGGGCATAAAAACTGCTAGAGATGCAAAAAATGGACATAAAAAACTGCTGCAGATGCAAAAAATGGACATAAAAAACTGCTACAGATGCAAAAAATGGAAATAAAAAAATTGCTACAGATGCCAAACACAAAGAAACATCACATGGAACCATGAAAACTGAAACTGTATAATTGTAAGGTACCCCTCTGCCTTCCGCTCCCTTTTTTGTCCCCCACCCCATGTGTCACTTTAAATAGGCAGCACCAAATAAGTGAGGATTAAGGAGGATGGAAAGACTGAGGAGGGAGTATTAACCAGACCTCCGTTGGATGAGTGCAAAGAGAGCTGGGTCCTTGAGAAGGCATATTGACATCCAAATCCCAATGAAGACCAATGGTCACTACCAACGAAATACGATGGTAATCGATTGTTGCGATAATGCAAATTCTTTTGCAAAGGTTATCGAAAGAGGTGAAGAGTACTGGAAATCTGGGGAGACTTGTTGTCGTTCAGACTCCAGAGAACACCACAAGTTGCTCTCAAAGACAAACCTTTGATGATGGCCTGTGTGACTACTCCTAGTGAATAAATAATAAAGAATAATAATAATAATGATAATAATAATAAAGAATAATAATAATAATAATAATAATAATAATAATAAGAAGAAGAAGAAGAAGAAGAAGAAGAAGAAGAAGAATTCTACTAGAATTTTCCATGTTAGCACAATATCTAGAACAAATAGACACACAACAAAATTGCTCAAGTCCTACACTGGAATATGTGCTAACTCTATGAATTGGACCACATTGAGAAGGTGATATGAACATAAGCCTGAAATAGTACAGGAGAACAACAATATCAACTTTCTTTGGGGCATGCACATGAAAACTAATAAGATTGCTGAACATTCCGAGCTCAATTTAATCTTTTAGAAATAACAAAGAATTTGCTTCATCATCGACACAAAGTCTGTGTCGATGATGAAGCAAATTCTTTCGATACCAGAATGCAGGGAGAAGAAAAGGAAAAAGTAAATATCAAGATCTAAAATGGAATTTAGTTGAACTATGCAAATGTATAGGAGTCAATGCGGTTCCCATTGCAATTGGAAACGCTTGGAAGCATGACTAAAAGACACCATAAATAGTTTAAACAGAATAATGAGACAATGTCTTTTCCAATTATTAAAAAGGTTTACCTGTTAGGAACGGAGAAAGGGTACAGCTTGAATGTATGCACACAACAAAAGAAGACGTCTACCAGAATTCTCTATGCTAACTAACAAGCACAAATCTACGAAGATCTTCAGCAATTGTGCAGTTTAGCTAACAAGGAAAAAGAGTTAAAAAAATTAAATAGACAACAAATAACTGTTACCAAACGCAAAGGAATCGATTTGATGTTAAGAAAAATCCAACTAAAAATTCCCAAACGTTTAGACAATGATAAAATGATAACATTAAAAAAAAATGAGAAAAAACAAAGAAAATCTTAGAAAAAACTGTGTAGTAGAAATACAGCTAGATGAATACATGTTTGGGCAGTATCGCTAATAAAATATCCTGGACCATTCAAAAGAACTTTGGCATCTTCATCAGAAGATGAGGAAACTAATTACCATACATTACATATGCATTACACCTGAAAGGTGATAATGAGTGACTCTACATAAAAAGGAATGAAGGTATGTATAGAAGACTGTGTGTAAGATACAAAAATCTTGGAAAAATACATAACTCAGAATCCAGAAAGAGACGGATTACTGCAGTTAAATATGTTAGTATTATGAAAATCCAACGCACATCCGGCAGAACTCATGTATCCAAAGAGACACCATCGAATTGAGAGAACACGATCCCAAGCAACACCGTTGAATTGATAGAACAAGATCCTGAGAAACACCGTCGAATTGATAGAAAACAATTCCAAGCACGAACGCAGCAACACATGATCAGAGCAATCCTCCTCAACTGACACCGAATGACCTATCAGCCTGTTTTCTATGGCTGTCGGGCGAAACTAAATTGTCACTGTGGACAGGATGAATGTAGCCCATTGGCAGACTCTTGATCTACAACCAAAAGGTCTTAGGTTCGCTCCTCGCTGCAAGATTGTGTTAATTTTTTTAATTCCATTCTAGACTAGATGAACAATACAGGAAACTAGAAATAAAAAAAGAAGAAAAGTAGGAAGAGAGAGAGCTACATGAACGATTAATAAAAATGGCAAGTAAAGAGAATCATGAAAATGCTGGGACTGGCTAAAAAGTAAACGATACATGAACAGAGAAACAGAATCACCACTGACAGCTGCACAGAACAACACGATTAGAACTAATCACATTAAAGCTGAGACTCAGAAAAACAGTAAATGTAGACTCTATGGACAAAGATATGAAACAGTAAACCATATAATAAGTGAATGCAGAAAATAGACACGACTGCATAGGGAAAGCTGTACACTGAGAATCCTGCAGATGACTACACTTCAAACATACATACCAATGCTACTGACTGAAACCAGAGACAGTACTGCAAAACAAAAATGTAAAATATTTTAGGACATAGAGTAACAAAGAGATAAACTCATCAAAGCAAGAATACCAGACGTCATAATAAATAACAATAATATAACAACTCTGTAAGAGGCATTTGGACTATGTTCCATCAAGAACAATGGTTAAGAGGTAGTATATTTACTGACTGCACAAGTTGCGTACATTCAGCAGTTGTCTCGTAAAACATTGTACAAATTCCATAAACTCATTCTGTTTGCTCAAAAATCGTAATTGCGTCAGGAAATTTTTATTGACATTAGTCTTTAAAATAATTCTACAGATGAGAGAGAAAAAATTCAGCAGGAAGAAAGTTCAACAAGCTTGCAGTTCTGGGAAAGAAGCTATTGGACAAGGAAGCTGTATTATAATGAGCTAGCAAATTGATGAAGACCATTGCATCATCAAGTCAAACGAGCTGGAACAAATGAAGCAGGGAATAGATGAGACAATATTGAAGTACTCATGCCATAATAGTATTCATAAAAACGATTGAGACTAGTGACATCATATCTGTGAGAAAAGGTTGGAAAGAAGAAGAAAGATTGGGTGCCAATCAAATTACAGATATGGTTCTGCATCTATTCAAGAAGCCTCAAATTGAATTCAAAAGGAAGATCCATTTTTTTCAACTACAAATTAAATCAGAAGTAGCAGTGGCAGCGGACAAATAAAGATAGTAGTTTCCCATTGCTTTCCGTCTTGACTCAGGGGTTGTATCACGCTCAGTTAGTTAAACATGTCCCCAGACAGAAACCTGGAAATTTCCATGACTTGGTACGGTACATACAGCACCTAGCCTTCCAAAATGGTCACCCATCTGGTACTGGCCAGGCCCACCATTGATTAACTTTGGTGATCTAGTGAGAACCGGTGTATAAATTAAAGTAGATAACAGTCTTTCACACTATTTTTTATTGTCAATCAAGCATTTTTATCTATCTACTTATCTATGTACTTTTTCTTTTTTACAAACCACTTATCAAGGCCCAGAGGCCACTCGAGGATAATAGTTAATGAGTGTCCAGCAGTCAATGGGACAATATCGCAGTAATCATTAGTAGTGGAAACTTGGTAAATTGGATTACTTAAGAGGATTGCTCGTCAAGAACTTGTTTACATTGGACTTGAAGATGACCATATTGTTGTCAGCTGGAAAGCAGGAAAATGGGGCAGAGTTCCACAGGCGTGCAGTTCTAAGAAAGAAGCTTTGTTCATGGAATCTACATTTAGGTTTAGGCACAGATAAAGAGTGGAGGAAATTATTGGTAATAGTTTCCATTAGATAAGTGTTTTTCATGAAAGTTTGGCGAAGGGAGACCATAAATTAGATCCCAAACGAGCATTTATCATGGAAATTACAATAAAGCAGAGACGGGGTCGCAAAGTTTATTCTGTGGGAAAGAGGTTGCAAGGAAGAAAAATGGGTATCCCCCACTTGGCTACAAAGTTTATTTTGAACTCTGCCAAGGCAGAATAAGATGCTTCTATTCAATATATAAGATGGACGTACCTGGCTCTTGTTCAGGTAGAAAATTGCATCAGCAGTGAGATATCTTCTGGAGCAGTAGAATGATCCCACTATTTTTTCAGCAACCTTGGCAACGGACTTGATGTACGTGTTCCATTTCAGATCAGGAATAAAGGTCAAACCCAGAAGATTATTAAAACATAGAGCCTCCTCAAGACGAGAGCCATTCATTTCAATCAATGGCAGACAGGGATCAGAGCATTGATAATGTGCAGATAGAAGCTTGCTTTTAGATGCATTAAAATTAACTAGCCACCTCTTTTCCACTAAAACTTTATACATTTTGCTTGCTTGTCACTGTGCACACTTAATAGTGGCATCGTCGTTTGTCATCATCATTTCGCAATTAATTGGGCGCAGCAGTTGACATCTTTCAAATTAGGGAGATGTAGGAGAAGTGATACTTTTACTAGACAAACGTCTGAACCCGTGGGTGTCAAATACCCAATAAAAACGGATTAGTTTTTCTAAAGTTGTCTCCTATGAAGATCTTCGGTGATTGTGCATTTAACTAACAGGAAAAAAGAGTTAAAAAATTAAATAGACAACAAATAATTGTTACCAAACGCAAGGAAATATACGTTTATCGATATAATTTTCACTGTCTTCATTGATTGTAAGACTTATTATCTATGTATTTGTTAGTGCCACTTTTATTTAGCCAAACCAGCGTGCTTTTTAAGATGGGCGATAATTTCTCCAGATGTTGCTCACGAATTTAGGCTTAAAAGATAGTATTAGGTCGGTGCAAAAGTTTTTGCCAATTTAATATCTCATCTTGAAAATGAAAAACTGTGTGAATTTTAACCTCTTTATTCATAACAATAATGACTTTTACTCTCTATAACAGTGGTTCTCAACCTTTTTTTACTCATGGACCCCTTTTCCCTTCTTTTTATCTTGGTGGACCCCTTCATAACTATTGGTCATAAGACAATTTGTCACTCATATAAATTTTGAGGTTTTAATAATCAAAGAAATATATAATTAAGCTTTATTTTTAAATGAAAACTAATTTAATGCAAATAAAGTATTCTACATCAACTATAATAATTATGATAAGTTTTGTTATGTTTTGCCTGTGGACCCCCAGAAATATTCCATGGACCCCTAGGATCTATGTTGACCCCGGTTGAGAACCACTGCTCTATAACTATATCCATTTGTAACTTTATTTTTAGCTTTTGATGTGAAATATGAATCGAACGCATGTTCAATCTCCTCGTGTGATGTTAACTAAATAGTTTTGTAATCTTCAAAATAATTGATGATCTGAGGGAGCTAAGTCACTAGAATATGTAGGATCGAGCAAGATTTCCCAATCAAATTCTTCTTCGAGATCTTTGGTCAGTAGTGCTTTGTGATAACGACCATTATCATGATGGAAGATGAATTCCTTTTCTGTTGTTTCATGTCAACATTGGTAAGTATATTGCAGAAAAATATGAATGATGCTTTTCTTAAAAAAAATATAAATTAATCACGGTAATATGTTTAAGTAATAACAATATGTTTAAGTAACAATAATATGTTTAAGTAATAACAATATGTTCAAGTAATAACAATATGTTTAAGTAATGACAATATGATCAAGTAATAACAATATGTTCAAGTAATAACAATATGTTTAAGTAATAACAATATGTTCAAGTAATAACAATATGTTCAAGTAAAAACAATATGTTTAAGTAAAAACAATATGTTTAAGTAATAACAATATGTTCAAGTAATAACAATATGTTTAAGTAATAAACTAAATGCATAAAATAAATTACAATGATTTAAAATACTCCTTGTACAAACCAGCAAAAACTTTAGCACACAGCTAATAGTTTTGTGGGAATATTTTTTGAGGCGTGTGGGGGGGGGGAGTAGCCCGAGGATTGTAGTCAATTATATTAGTGTAAGCTTTTATTTTATTATTATCTTTTAACCCTGGAATTTGCAAGTAATTCTTATCGTCCATTCTGAAAAACACACAGTCTTGGCTAAGTAAATGGGACGCTAACAAATACATAGATAATGAATCTCACACTCTGTAAAAAACATGGAAAAAAATTATAGATAAGTAATTTTTTTTCCATCTGGTAGCAGTTATTTGTAACTTTTTCACACCTTTTACTTTGTTAACTATACTGCACAATTGCAAGATTTTCTAATAACAAACATCCAGTATTGAAGTATCGCTAGAATCTAATATCTCTCTATCTATCAATCTATTTATCTATCTATTATATAAAAGGAACTGTGTGTGTGTGTGTGTGTGTGTGTGTGTGTGTGTGTGTGTGTGTGTGTGTGTGTGTGTGTGTGTGTGTATTCCTTATGGACTCTGAAACGGTTGAATCAATTTTTATGAAATTTCACACAAATTTATTTTACATATCTGGCAGTGTTCTTAAGCCTAAGTCTGAAGGTGATTGCCAATTGAATTAGAACATCCTTTTTTATTATTATCTTTTAAGTCTGAAATTCGTGACC
This sequence comes from Euprymna scolopes, assembly GCF_053919585.1. Lineage (NCBI taxonomy): Eukaryota > Metazoa > Mollusca > Cephalopoda > Sepiida > Sepiolidae > Euprymna > Euprymna scolopes. The sequence goes on from NC_136504.1 coordinate 28,965,305, forward strand.
CCCCCCCCAAAAAAAAAAACTGTTATATGTGCGTGTGTGTGTGTGTGTGTGAATTCATTCCTTATGGACTCCAAAACGGCTGGACCTATTTTTTTGGAAATTTCACACACATGTAGCTTATGTGCCTGGGAGTGTTCTTAGATATGTTTTGTATTGGAGTCCCTCCAATAAGTATTTTACTTACAAAGTTATGTATTTTATTCAAAACAAAAAAGAACAACACATGGCAGACATGACGTAAATTCTAAGTCTAAATTACTCTGCAAAAAATAAGATTCTACCTTTCTTTACACACTAGCAGGGCGTCTGGTGTTGCCGGGTCATAAAATATGCTTAAATACGATATTTTCATTTTGCAGATTTTGCATTATTATAGAACCAATTCTGGCGGACCTGAACAAGAATCACCCGCCTTCCAAGAATGGCGTTTGGAATAAACACCCCCAATCTCCCCATGTTAAGAACGGATTTTGGAATAAACACCCCCCCATGAGTAAGAACGGCTTTCATTTTTTTTTTTTCATTTTTTCAGTGGATTATTATTGATTGGACACTAATATATAGGGGGAGGGAGGGTATTCTCGTTCAGGTCTGCCCCAATTCTCTATTGATTATTATATTGTACCAAATATATAGTAGTGATTTCACAAGATTTTTAAAAAATATGACTTGAGTTTTATAAACTAGAATCGAAAGCAAAACATGTAGCAATTGAGCTGTATTCACTACTATATGACCTAAGGACACATTGATATCAAAACTTTAAAAATCAATTCAGTTAAATGTATAAATGTATACTTGTGCACATATAGCGGATACACATTTTTGACTAAATTCTAATTTTTACATTTGGCACCTTAGCAGCTATTTTTACCGGCTAAAAATCCAATCGAATTTGTTTCTCAGGCCCAAATCCTCAATATATCATGTTTCAAGTTTGTAGACCAAAAATTGACAGAGTAGTTTGGTAGAGACCATTCCTCAAACAGACAGTATCCTTTTTATAATATATATTACATTATAATATATTCAGATTACGTGTGAACATTCTGAGAAAGTTGGTGGAAAGAAGAAGAAGAAGAAAACAATTATTTTAGAATTTTTGAGCAAGGAATCATTTTCGCATAAAAATTGAATGTAAAAAAAAATCCCCATTTGTGGGTCATTCTAGCATTTTAGTGCAGTTAAACAGGGTTTTTTTTTTGTTTTTTTTTTGTTTTTTGTTTTTTTGTACTAATAAATACATAGATAATAAATCTCACACTCTGTAAATACATGCAAAATAATAGATAAGTAATTTTAGGTGATTACTTGTGGTTTTACGACTTTGTCACTTGGACTTAGGGTTAGTGGGAAAATAATGTGGTAATCATGAAGAAAGAGAGAGCCTGTTTCCTCCGTTTGCCTATAGGTGGCGTTAATGTCTGTCCACCCAGTTACGGAAGCACAAAATGTATATAATGGCACCGTTGAAATAAAAATAAATGTTTTAATTTTATATTTTTTTTTTTTTTTTGCAAACATATTTAAGTTTTATTTTGTTTTGTTTTCGCAAACATATTTAAGTTTTATTTTCCAAACATTTACGTTTTGTTGCTGGTTTATTTTCAAACATTTACGTTATTTTTGTTTTAATTTTAATATTTTTTTTTTTTTTTTTGCATGCATAAATTAAATGTTTTTGCTATATTTTTCTTTTAAACATATTTATGGGTACAACCGTTTTTCCGCGAGTATTTTTTACGTTCTTATAATAAAAAAAGTCAACGTTTTTTCTTTTATCTTTTTTTTTATTGACCCCCCCCCTCTTTTTTCTTAATTTTTCTGGACTTATTTTACTTTTTCCGCGAGTATTTATATATATATATGTTTGAAAAGGGATATTGTAAAACCTGAATATTACTTGAAACTACTATAAAAAATTAAAAAAAATAGCGCGGTACAATAAGTGCATAAGCAAACTTTTCTAAAAGAAAAATATTTCAAAAATATTTAGTTTATGCCTGCAAAAAAAAACAACAAAAAAAAAACGTAAAAACAAAAAAAAAACGTAAATGTTTGAAAATAAACTAGCAACAAAACGTAAATGTTTGGAAAAATAAAACTTAAATATGTTTGCAAAAACAACAACAAAAAAACAAACGGTAAATATCCAGATACGCTACTACAGAACACCGACCACTCTAATTTGCTTTTTTATAGGTAATTGAGGTCGCTGACAACGAATTTGATAGTCAAACTTGGGGCAAATTTACCGTTTGCATGGTATTAACCCCCGAACCCACGAATAACTTTCCACCATTTTGCAGCTTCCGTTTACGCTACGCGCGTGCGCTGCAGCATGAACGACGGCTTGCTTCACCTAGCAAACTGCCTTCTCACATGGCGTACACCACCGTACTAATCAAAAACTTACGGACTGACATTTTTTTAATGACTTACAGTTAAAGAAAAGTACAACAAATTGGACTTTTTTTTTTTTTGTCTCGCATAGTTTTTAATGTGGTTTACAAAATCATAAGCACCAAACATCTTTGTTTTTCATTCTTTTTTGCGGGAGGGGAATTCAATTATAGAACTTATGTGGCTTAATAGGTGCTTTTGCAGTTTAGTTAAACGTTTTTCAACGCACCGACATTTACCAATTAGAACACCATTTAACATTTTCTGAAGATTTTACTGTGTACATTGGGGGCACGAGCGGGGGGGGGGCGGATGTGATGTTGGGGCGCGCGCGCCCCAACATCACATCCGCCCCCCCCCCGCTCGTGCCCCCAATGTACACAGTAAAATCTTCAGAAAATGTTAAATGGTGTTCTAATTGGTAAATGTCGGTGCGTTACTTTTTGAAAATTTAAAAATTCTATGTTCCAGGTAAAAAAAAAAAAAACACAGATAAATCACCCCCCCCCTCCTACTCCAACTTGGAGTGCTTTCCTTTTCTTGTTTTATTTCTTTTTCAGCTAATTTTAAATTTTCCACCCAAAAAGTGCTATAATGTATTTTTGAAAATTAGAAAATTCTATGTCCTGGAAAAAAAAAAAATCCCCCCCCCCCTAACGTAGTTTGCTTGGTGAAGCCGTCGTTTATGCTACAGCGTGCATGCGCGTAGCATAAACGGAAGCTGCAAAATGGTGGACAGTAGTTCGTGGGTTCAGGGGTTAATACTATGCAAACGGTAAATTTGCCCCAAGTTTTACTATCAGATTCGTTGTCAGCGACCTCAATTACCTATAAAAAAACAAATTAGAGTGGTTGGTCGGCGTTTTGTAGTAGCGTATCTGGATATTTACCAAACAAACGTAAATATGTTTGAAAAAAAAAAACAAAAACAAACTTAAATATGTTTGCAAAAAACAAACAAACAAAAAGAAACATGTTTAAAATTAAACATTTATTTTTATTTCAACGGTGCCATTATATACATTTTGTGCTTCCGTAACTGGGTGGACAGACATTAACGCCACCTATAGTCAAACAGAGGAAACAGGCTCTCTCTTTCTTCACGATTACCAATAATGTTAATTGCTCTGAAAAGATAAAATAACCCGAAAATGGGAGATAATTATCGTTAAATTTGCATGCGAAACTGATCCCCACTCTAATTTTTAAAATAATTGTTTTGTTTTGTCTTTGCTTGATTTTTTTTTTTGCTGTTGTTTTGTTTTTGTTTTGCTTTTTCTTCTTTCCGATAAACTTGTGTAGTTGAAATAATGACGTTATTTTCTTTAGAAAGCCATTCTTAATATGGAAAGTGTTTTTGTTAGTATTCTGTACTTTCACCAACAATTTAATAAACAAAAGGTAACGTCAAAATTGAATTTATCTTGAACATCTTATCTAAAAAAATTGTACCAGCCATAAACTGCATTAGTACCAGGTGTTCACACGTAACCGCCTAAAAAAAATAGACTCTCATCTACGAAATCACTCGTTGTTTCAGTCCAGTCCAAGTTCGTAAATAGCCCCCCACAGTAAGTCACCACTTCCGTTTGGTGTTAAAGGGAGATCACTCTAAACGTCTAAACAAAAACAAAATGGCGTCTGTTGGAGGACGCGTGTTCCTCGCGGTGAAGGACAAGTTACGACCCTCTAATTTCGACCGAGTCTGTCACCAACGAACGTTTCCTCCGATTTTCCGTAATGATTACTGCACCAGCATCAATTCGGAAAGCCGTTTGACGTCCGAAGAGTTGGATGAAGAAGAAATCAGTCGGATCTGCGATGCCTCCGGCCTTTCTGAGACGTTGAAGGCTCGCGCCCATGGCCAGTTACCCCCGAGATTCGGCGAGAGATCTTACCACCACAAGAAAAATTATCGCCGGAAATTATTCAACCGTTTCGGTAGAGAGTCGGGTTTGAACCCGGGATCGATGTGGCCGAGTAAGGCAGAAATGAGGTTAATGATTGAGGAGCAGGCTGAGTATGAAGTGTCCGTTGGCCAAATGTTGGCCGAAGTAGAAAAACAAAAACAATTAAAAGACGCGAATGATAGGTTAAGGTAAGTAAATAAAAGCAGAATACAGACCGTGCTGAAATAATAACGTTATTGTTTAGAAATCCATTCTTAACATCGGGAGAGTTTCTGTTTGTTTTTTAAGCTATTCGGTAATTTCGCCTTTCAATTTAATAAACAAAAAAAAAATGCCGTAAAGGTACTGATGATGCAGAGAAGGTATCCTACTGAAATAATGTTATTATTTAAAAACCCATTCTTAACATGGGGAGGGTGTTTTGTAGCTATTTTGAAGTTTCACCTAACAATTTAAGGTAAATTTTTACTTTAACGGCAACTCAATGCTCGTCTTTAAAATGACGACTAATATAGATTTTCGAGTTTGTTGAAAACGAATATAACATTCAAATTCGGGGCAGACAAAATGTTTTCTGGATATTAGGATTTTTTTCCAATGTAATGAACGTCAATGATGGTCGCCATTCTTAACATGGGGAGGGAAGTGTTTTGTAACACTCAAGCACATGAGTTCAGTTGGGGAAAAACACGGCCGCCATTGAAAACAATGGATTACATTGGATAGTAAAAGTCTTCATATCCAGAAAACGGCGGGCCTGTAAGATTGTGCCCACTCCCTAAAAATGCGTGTTTTACACCTTTTTTAAGTTTTTTTGTTTTTTTTTCGATGATTATCATAGACTTAGGTATCATATTAGCAGGAAAAGGGTATGATATTAGCAGAAAAAAGGCACTTCTGTGGGACAGTGACATATTAGCAACAGAGAACACTTTCTCATTATAAGGTTATGCTTCCTACATGACTTGCTGTCCATTTCTTTACCGACGTGTCACGTGATTAGAACGTTATAATGAGAAAGGAACCCCCTTCTTAAAAGTCATTAAATTAAATTTTTTTCAACTTTTTTTTGTTAATATGATACTTAAGTCTGTAAACTATGATAATCGTTGGGAAAAAAATGCATTTTTAAGAGGTGAGCACTCTCGTACAGAGTCCAGAAAATTACTTGTCTGACCCAAATTTAAATGTGATATTCGTTTTCAGCGTATACAAAAACCTGTAGAGTCGTCAATATAATGGTGAATGCCGATTGTGGTTAAAGTAAAAAAAAAAAAAAAATACACAATTTAATAAACGATTTAATGTTGGTTTGATTTCAGTAAAATAGATAAAAGTATCCGTTTTACTTTTATGAATGTATCACATATACTTTTTGGTGATTATTCAGGTTGACATTGATAGCAATAAACAAAAATGAAGTAAAACTTTTGGGGCTTCTATATTATAATAACGGAAAAATATTGTATACCAAGTAAAAACAAATGGTACCTACGTAACTGGCTCGCAAATAGTAACATATCCAAAAACTATGGAAAACGATGTGGCAGAAAAATAATTATTAATGAAAAACAGTTTCTGATAAAGTTTAGATGAGGAATAAAATTTGTCCGACATTTTGAATTACGTTCATCACGTGACGTAAGCAACAGAACTTAATTATCTCCCCTGTCAACTCTTCTCTTTCTTTTAGTAAGCATCTGCGTAACACAGTGATTTCACAAATTTCTTTTTTCATTAATAATTATTTTCTACCTTATTTAATCTTTTAGTGGCCAACGCGTCTCACCTTTTGTAAAGATTTGCATATTTACATGGGATCTCATACAGTTCTTAGTTATGATATTCTTCTGTACAGGGTTTGACACTTACCAGCTGTTTTCAGAGATACAAATCACTCCTGAATACTATCCTGATGCCATAGGGATTACATATTCTTTGAAGTTTTTCCAACAAGCCCCTCATGTATAGCAATTACTGTGAGAAATTTATTCTCACATAGCTTAGAACTCTGGCAGAGTGGAAAATTAAACACAACATTGAAAAGCGCACTTACCTGATGAATTAATAACAGGTCGTTTCATCTTCTCGATTGCAAAAAATTGTTGTGTAATTTTGCTCCTTCTGTTGAGCCTGGTAGGTAAGACTTCATGAAGTGCTAGGGAAAAATCTTCTGTGAAGAGTATAATGGTCCTTGGCTGATGGTTCATTTAAACATTTAAATTGAAAAAGGCAGAATTCCAACAAAGTGGTAAAAACCAAATTCAACATTCTTTGCAGATTAGAAAGATGATATCACATCTAGAAAGAACATCTAATTTAGTAAGTTAAATTGTCTCAAATGTGCAGTGACAATATTGGGCGCCAAAGGCCCTTAAATTAATAAGAAAATTAATGAGTCTGTCCTGTTTGAAATCTTTTCCTGGACTGAAGTGTTCGGTTAAAACTTGTGTTACTTGACTCCTGACAGAGCTGGGGGTCGTGATTTGAGAATATTTCACAACGTTAACACCAGACCCAACTCTAATTTATCCACTACCGTGGTTTTGGAGAATTTTCAACAAGCAGGTTGTCTGGATCAAATTGACTCTTTCAATCATCATTTAATCAAATTGTCTCTATCATCCATGTCCTAAGGAAGATCTTCAAGTTGTAAGCCAGTGTCTTCTGTCAATAATTTTGTGTACATCTTGACAGGCTTTCCTAGTGATTCTGTGTTGAGAATCCCACAGTACTACATCACTGACGACCTCATCTTTTCTTCTGTAGCAATGTCCAGTATGTCGTGTTCTTCTTTCTATTATTACTGAAGAGATCCTGGGCAACCGACCATACAGACGGCTAACTGTTGGGTGTGTTTTCCAGTTCAAGTTTAACGTTATCCGGAGCATTTTAATATAAGTTCCATCTAACTTTCAAGTTTTTTTTTTTTTGCTGAAAGTCCAACCCTATGACTCTAAAAAAGTTTTTCTTGATCTGTTCCAAGAGGGCAAATTTCCATATAACTTTCAGCTGATTGGTGTTGTAGGAAACGAATGATTCCTTTCTTTACATTATATGGATGGTAGGAGTTGAAGTTTAGGTGCTGTCCAGTGAAAGTTGACTTTCGGTATGCAGATGACATAAACCCCTGACTAGTGCAGGTTATCGACACATCTAGGAACGATAATTGGTTATGATCTTTTTCTATCGTGACCTGTATAGATGGACAGATAGAGTTCACAGGGTCTAATAATGTTTGAACATCTTCCTGGTGGGGCCAGAATATGAATGTGTCATCCACCTGTCGCAACCACATTGTTGGCATTAATGGTGTTGATCCTAACGATATTTCCTGAAAATATTCCATGTTTTTCCCCGACCAGGCTAACATACAGAAATTTAAATGTAATGTAAACAACCGTCTTGCTGCCCAACTCCCCATCCAGATTTTCCCTTCAGTAAAAATATCCCTTGTTTACACTTCAGTAAAAAAAATATCCTTTGTTTACACTTCAGTAAAAATATCCCTTGTTTCGGATCTGTGAATGAACACCAAAAAATTTTTTGTATTTTTTTACTTTAACTGCAACTCAACATTCATCGTTAAATTGATGATTTCTGTAAGATGATTTCTGTAAGTTTAAGGTATGTTGAAGACGAATATCGCATTTAAATTTGAGGCAGACAAGTAGTTTTCTGGATATTAAGACATTATTATCCAATGTAATCCCTTATGTTTGGTGGACATGAATATTTTTCCAACTGAACAAATACCAATGTGCATGCGTGTTACAAAACACCTCCCTCCCCATGTTAAGAATGGTGACAATCACTTAAATTCATTAAGTAATACATTAGAAAAAATTTCTTGATATCTAGAAAAATATTTGTCTGCTTCAAATTTGAATGTGATATTCGTTTTTAGCTGTCACGAAAACTTACAAAAGTTGTCATTTTAAAGGTGAGTGTTGAGTTGCAGTTTAAGTAAAAATCTACCAAAACTTTTAATATAATTATTTTGCCATTAGATTTTGAATGTAAAATGCTATTACAGTATCATTCAGTCATTAAATTATTGATTGAATCAGATCGTTAAAAAAAACTAATATTTTTTATCAAAGTAAAGTTTTAATCTAAAATTATTAGATGGAAAAAAAGTTTTCAAAACTTTGTCTATGAGAATTTGCTAGGAATTTTGAAGCTTATTTAAATGACTTTCTATTCGAGAGTTTAAATGCTTCCAAATTTTGAAGGATCGCAAAGTATTTCACTCTTTTTTTTTTTTTTTTTTTTTTTTTTTTTTCGATTATTAGCAAGAAATTAAAATTACCAACTTGTTTATTCATAAATCAAAATGTATGCTGGTGGATTTGATTTCATAATTCAGTTATTTATTTTTAATGACTTTTTAAAAAAAAAATAACTCTATTTAGTACATTCTGCTATAGGGTACTTTTTTTTTTTTTCTATATTTTAATAAATAATCGATTAATTGTAAATACGTTTTTGAAAGATCCGTGGCATAACAGATAAAGTATTAGGTAGAATTCAGTTATAAGTGACACTCTTCTGGAAGTTGAAGATTCTTGAAATTTGTACACAACTGGCCAACTAGTAGATGGTCTGCAATAAATAAAGAAAACCTGTTTTCATTAAACGGAAATGGAAGCATGTCCTCTTTCCCAGGGCAACACTTTTATCGTTCTAGACAGTCTTAAAAAATCCGATGTCTGCTAACTTAGAATTCTGTATTCCATCTTAAACTTTAAAAAAAAAAAATCGTGTCATCCTAACTAGGGCGACGATTTTATCGTTCCATCCTATAATAATAAATCTGTAATGATGATACAGTAAATCTGCATGAATTAAAATTTATTTAATGACTGGCAAGGTCGGATACCCTTGCTAGTGGTAAAATATTTGTGTATATACTTAATGCTGGTTTAAAACTAACTTTCCTGTTTTTTTGTTTTATTTGTTTTGCGTTTTTTGTTTGTTTGTTTGTTTTTTTTTGGGGGGGGTAAGACAAAAACGATCAATGAAAACTAAGGGAAGTAATTTAAAGGGAGATAATTCATAATTTCTGCAATTGTGCATAAAAAAAATGTGCACTATGTAAGTTAAAAATAAATGACAGCAAAACTTTATAAAGTACTTACTTGGTATTGGAAAATATTAGCATACACCAAAAATTATGGGAAAAGAGCAAGTAAAATTTGAATAAAAAATAAAAGTAATTTATTTGTAAGATTAACCATTTTCTGATGGAGTGACACTTTTTTTTTCTGACCTTCATCTTAAGAGACTTCTAACAGAAGAAACTCTCTTTTTAGTGAATACCAATGGTGAAGTTTTAGGACTACATTTGGAAATAGGGAACGATTATAAATATTTCCAGCATAAAATAATCCTTATACACTATGAAATTTACTTTACGTATAAAAACCAAAGACATAAAATATAACATATGAGAAATATTTGCAATCAAGTCTCCCCTTACTATTGTTTCAGATCATTTGAACTCAAATTTACATATGTTAAGGCCTAAAACTGCACCGTTTGTTTATTTTCACTAGGATTTAACGTCACCTGGGGACTTTTGGGGCTAAATGGGGGGGGGGGGCAATGCTGAACTTAGTCATTTTTTTTTTTTAATGCTTTGTTTAGTGCGCACTCACCATGCATGGGACCATGCATGGTTCACTGTTTTTTGTTTTTTTTCTGAGACTTTTGACAAATTATTTTTTTCACCGAAGATTTTTTTTTCCCCTCCTCATTTTGCTGCTTATTACCCATAATTACAGTTATTACGACATAATTTTTGAAAAGAAATGAAAACTAAGGGAAGTAATTTAAAGGGAGGTAATTCACAACAATTTTCGGTAATCGTATATAGCTTGGGGATTTTTTTTAACCAACCCGTTTCAGATGAAAACATTATTACGTATATACGTGGTCTGTTGAAATTGGTATGAATTCCAAAAATTATCAAAACTAATCTGGAAGAAAAATAATTACAAGTAAAAATAGAATTTATGGCATTATCGAGTTTGATTATATGTTTCAATGTGGAAGAATTGTGCGACTAATTCAGTTTGTAAAACGGTCTTATCTCCCTTGATTTAAATTTAGGGTCTTCTTTTTTTAAACAACATAATTGTGGATGCTTTTTTTTCTTTTTTTTCTTCAAATATATCTTGCACATCTATGGGATCATTTTTTGTAATATTTTGAATTGATGATTATTTCAACATGACAGGTGAATAATGTTATCGCCTGAAATGTGCCAGATCACCACTCTACACAAACATCAAACTTTTAAAACACAAAGATGATGATGATGTTTTGCATTTTCTGCTGATGATCTTCATTGTGTAATCAATACAAATTTTTCTGAATTTTTGAGATGAGGATTGATATATTTCAATTGTCCAAACTACTATTCTCATCTTGCTGGTCATTCTCACAGTGTTTCGGTCGCTGTAACCTCTGACTTTCTTCAGGTGTATCTTTACAATGGCTTTTATTTGTGAATAGTGGAAAGAATGTTTTTGTTCTCTTTTCTGAAGAACTATAGTTGTTAGAATTTAAAATGCGCGATGCGTTTATGAAATTAAAAGAGCATTGAGTCATTCTTATTTTTCATATTAATTCAGGTCTGTACCAATTTGATATGACGTTTCTGAATTTCTTTGATGGTTAATTATGAAAGTTCACTGGACAAAGCCTGGGAGGGAAGAGCGGTAGCTCTAGATATATCTGTCTCCTCAGGAAAATCAGATCATACAGTATCACTGGTAGAATACTAGACATAATTAAATCCTAAGATAAGAGAAAAATCCAGGTTGTCCTCGACGGTCGTACAGCTAAACAATATGATATAAATGCGGGAGTGCCCCAGGGGTCTATCCTTGGACCTTTGTTGTTCCTAATATTCATAAATGACCCCGATAAAATTGCCTCTGAGATGGGTGTATATGCTGATGACACTACACTCTATAACAGGCACGATAGGAAAACAAATGAACACATTTCTAAAGAAATGGCAGAAACCCTAGAGGATGACCTCGAATCTGTAGTGGAATGGGGACAAAATTGGATGGTCACGTTCAATGCCGCCAAGACTAAACTAGTTTCCTTCAATAATTACAAGAAGCCTTCTCTATCACCAATAGCAATGGCCAATGACTCTTTATCTGAGAGTACATCTTTCAAACTCCTTGGCCTAATGTTCACAGGAAACATGAATTGGAACAATTACATTGAAAGCATTGCCAGGGCCGCTGCAAAGAAGGTAGGCTCTCTCTACCATGCTAGAAAACTACTAACACCCGAAAGTATCCTGTACCTCTATAAGGCCACCATTCACCCATATATGGAGTATTGCTGTAATATTTGGGCTAGTGCATCTGCTACTAGTTTCTTGCTCCTGGACAAGGTTCAAAAGAGAATAGCCAATTTGATAGACCCTGAATTGGCATCTGAGCTTCAGCCTCTGTCCCATCGACGAAATATTGCACCCCTCTGCCTTTTCTACAAGTATTTTAATGGAGAATGCTCTGACGAGCTGCAAGCACTTATGCCCCCACGACGAAAACATCCTCGACAAACCCAACAGGCAGCTAAATCTCGCCCCCACACAGTAGAGATCCCTAGATGTAAAAGATCTTTCTACTCCAGTAGTTTATTCCCCAGAACCGCTAGACTTTGGAATTCCATTCCAGATCTTTGTTTCCCCAACTGTACTGACGTTCAGAAGTTCAAGTGTAACGGGAACAGACATCTTGCTGCCCAAATCCCCACATAGTACCCCAGTAGATGTTACCCCTAATAGTAGCCCCTTACACCAAAGTGGCAATGTGCCTTGTTTGGGGTGAAAATGTAATTAAAAAATAAAAATAAAAAAAAATAAAACCTGTTGTTTTACTGTAGAAAGCAACTGACGTTACCAAAAAAAAAAATTAACACGTAAACATGTGTTTCATTTAACACACAGACATGAAGAAACTCATCTGCTTAGCATTACAAGTTGATTTTTCCTTTTTAGATAATTGTTATTCTATCAACTTGCATGAAAAGAGATATGGAAAAGATGCTTAAAACCGTTTGAATTGTATAAATACCATCAGTAGTTCAAAAGTTATGAGAATTTTAAATGCCAAAATTTAGGCTTTTCCATGGACATTTTTCTGTAGTAAAAGTGGGCTAAATTATGGACCTCAACATTTCAAGAAATTTCGGTAATTTCGCCACGATTTATTTATTTTTCAAACTATTCTAATGAAACTTTGCACCCTTATATAAAATTGTGTGCTCTTTCTGATTATGCAGTCAAATCTGATGTATCTCTTTACCATAAGCCATGAATTATAAATTCAGATGTACAAATTTCAATTTTTTTTTAAACTGGCGCATGGTATCATACAGTGGGTATCTATTATGAACAAAACTAAGTATTATAGTGGTATTTAAATATAGGTTTATTTAGAATAGGCATTTTCCTGCCTCCTCACCAAAGGAGAACTTAATCTGGGGTGTAGCCATTGAATGCCTAAAGAGCATTCATGGCCCATATTTACTACTCCCCTCAAAGAAAAAACATTGAGTAGATATAAATTAATCTCAGAAATAAATCAAAGAAAATTTTTCATATAGATTTTGGATTTCTGTAAAAGGTGGAAATTCCCATAGTCGACCAGAACTTATGCATTTTGGGACCAGTCCAATTTTCAATCTTGTAAATCCTCTCTATCTGGCCCAAAATATACCCCTATTTTCTGAGATGCAACCATAAATCGTAATCTACATGAATCCTTGATGTAACTTTCACAGTAACAGGATACCAGGAATCCTGATAAGCAACAGCTATATATTTACCAGTTGATGGTAATTTTTGTCATTTCTATTCTGTTGTTTTACTGAAACTTCAACTATTGTAAACAAAGAAGTAAAACGGTAATTTTTTACCTTGTTTCCACCTTAACATTTAAAATGATTACTTTTATAGGTTTTAAGGTATGCTGAAAACGAATATCGTATTTAAATTTTCTGCAAATAAGTAGTTTCTGGATATTAAGCAATGTCATTTCTTATGTTATTGCTGGTGGCCATCTTGGTACATACAAGCGCACAAACCAAAACCCAAGAAACTATGCGCAAACGCACATACCAAGATGCCCACCAGCAATAACATAAATGACATTGCTTAATATCCGGAAAGCTACTTATCTGCCAAAAGTTAAAATGCGATATTCCTTTTCAGCATACCCGAAAACCTTAAAAGGTAATCATTTTAAAGAAAAATGTTAAGGTGGAAACGTGGTAAAAATTTACAAAATGCATCACAATGAAATTCTTTATCGAGCTACCTAATTATTATTATTATTATTATTATTATTATTTAGATATCCTCAGTTAAAAAAAAACGGGTTTGTTTTACAGATTCGAAAAAATGATCTTGACAATGAGTTAAAAATAAATTCAAGTTTCACGGTATATTTTATTTAATTGTTAGGTGAAAGTACAAAATAGTTAACAAAACACCCTTCCTTCCACATTTTAAGAATGGGTTTCTAAATAATAACGTTATTATTTCAGCATAGTAGCATAAGTGCACAATGACCTTTTATTTGTTATATTTGTTTTTTTGTTGTTTTTTTTTACCACTACAAAAACACAATTCTAACTTAATTACAAGAAGTTATAAATACTATGTTAACAGAAACGTATTAAAAACAACAAAATTGTTTGGAAATCAAATTTGAAAAACTTTAAAATAATTTTTTTAAATTGACAAACTCAGAATAAAAAAATAAAAATTTCTGCTTTCATTTTGAAAGCAGAAAAAACAGTTTTCTATTTTTAAGAGAATACAAACTCGTTAATACGCTGATTGTGGGCAGCTCAGCACTGGTCAGCGCATTAGCGCATAGCGAGCCGTTTTCCCTTCAAGCAAATTTGAATTTGTATAAAAGATAACATTTTAAACAAATTTCCACAATAATTATCAAATATTTACATATTATATACGTGAAAATAATTCTGAAACTATTATCTATATGAAAATGGATGATATCTACCAATTTATCTTATCAACTTTGCTCAGTCGTAACTTTGCTTCCTGTGGTCGTAAAAATATAAATCCAGTAGAGATGGACTTCTATGCTTATATAACCTGTAAAATTTCAGCCATATCCAATGAAATTTTACCCCGCACACGTGTATCCAAACGTAATGTATGAAATGTAAACATTGAAAAAAGTTCCCGTTTTTGCTGTCGTCATTTTTTACCGTTTTTCTTGTTCTCATCTAACATGCAACACTATTTGGTTTGAAAAACAAATAGTAAAACCACTAAAAACTTTTAGAAAGTAACTTATCTTGCCTTTGATAACATTTATTTATTATATATTTGTTTTGTTTTGTTTTTTTTTACCACTATTTTGTACTGTAAAACAAACCCGAATAGAGAGATGGAGTTAGGAAAATACAGAGTTAGCTAAAAGAGAGAGAGGTGGGTGACTTATTTAGTTATTTCTAAGTTACGGCAAATATTAGAATAATTAAGAGTTGTTCTGTTTTGGCTTTGTCATATTTCCACTGGGCAATGCTGGTACACAGGTCTTGCTAGTAAATTAAATAATCACTGATCCCTACAATTAAATTAATATTCATAGATAATTTTTTTTTTTAATCTTACTCCATCCACTCTTTTTGCAATCGTACTGGGATCTATTTCTCCCTGTGCTCCAATGTTATTACAAAAGTAAAAAAAATTTCTGAACCAGCTCATAACTCTATCCTAGGACTAAAGCAAATTTTAGCATGAGTAACTCCCATTTATCATAATAGATTTAAGTTTTCTCATGAATTTTAGTTGATAAAACATCTTAAACCATTTGAATGAATCTGCATTTATTAGGTATTTTGATGAAAGTTAATTTTTTTCTTGTAACATTGTTGCTTGTTTCTTCATAAAGGGTGAATCTCCTATGTTTTCTTTTTCCTTTTTTTTTTTTTTTTTGAGGGGATAAGGGCGTAAAGTAACCGTAACTCATGGTTGACTATTTAATAAAGGGAGACAACTACGAAATAACATTATTTTTACTATCTTATTCCCCAAATTGAATTTACAAAAGAAAAATGGGTGCAACTACGCTATAACAGTATAATTTGGAAAACGAAAAATTGGATTAAAAAAAACAATGGTATCTACTGACATTTTGTGTGAATTTCAACTAAAAGTAATATCTACTTAATTGGCAGGTCAGAAGTGCTTAACTATTACTGCATTATTTAAAAATTTACAAGTTTTCAATCTTTATCATAAAAAAGCCCTCATCATATTTTTTTTAGATATATGTTACATAGCAACAAAGGAAGTTTTTTTTTTTTTTTTTTTTTTTTTTTTTTAAAAAAGGCGTCACCACATTATCAAGGCCCAGAGGCCACTCAAGGATAAGGGTTAAAGAGTGTACAGTAGAAATTGGTCAATATAGTAATCATTAGTAATGAAAATTTGGTAAATTTGATAACTTATATGGAACGGCTCATCAAGAACTTATTTACTTTAGACTTGAACACAACCATATTGTAGTCAGCCGGAAAGCAGGAAAACGGAAGACAATTCCACAGGCGTGCAGTTCTAAGAAAGAAGCTTTGTTCATGGAATCTACGTTTAGGTTTAGGCACAGATAAAGAGTGGGGGAAATTATTGATAGTGTTTACAGCTAGACGAGTGTTTCTTGTGAAAGTTTGGCGAGGGGGGACCATAGATTGAAGCTCAGTTTAACACTTTCCATGAAAATAACGATACATCAGAGACAAACTCGCAACATCTCTTCTGTGAGATAGAGGTTGCAAGGAGGAGAAAAGGACATCTCCTACGAGGCTACGAAGTCTATTTTGAACTCTATCAAGGCAGGACAAGTCCTTTCTAGCAGCTCCTGCCCAGATGTGGCAACAGTATTCCATCCTTGGACGTACCTGGCTCTTATATAGGTAGAGAATAGCATCAGCAGTGAGATATCTACTGGATCGATAGAAAGATCCCACCATTTTTCCAGCGGCCTTGGCAACAGATTTGATATACGTGTTCCATTTAAGATCAGGAGTAATGGTCAAGCCCAGAAGCTTGTCAAAACTTGAGGCCTCCTGAAGACGAGAGCCATTCATTTCAATTGATGACAAATGTGAATTAGAATGTTGATGATGTAAAGAGAGAAGCTTGGTTTTAGATGCATTAAAAGTAACCAGCCACTCCTTTCCCCATTGTACTACGTGCTCAAGATCAGAGGAGAGAGAATTGGAGAGAACTTGGTCGTTTACTGTCTTAGATGTGCTACCATAAATGGTAGTGTCGTCAGCATAAATGTCTACAAATGATGTAAGGATATGATTTGGAAGATCATTAACGTAGATCAGGAAAAGAGTTGGGCCCAGGATGGATCCCTGAGGGACACCGGCATTAATACTGTGAGCTTCTGATTTTTGCCCCTCAACTACTACTCTTATGAACCTATCAGAGAGAAATGATTTAATAATTGAGAAGACTTTTCCAGCTATACCATAGCTAGCGATCTTATGAAGTAAACCTTTATGCCATACCCTATCAAAGGCTTTAGATATGTCAAGAGCAATTGCCCTAGAAAGATTGCCACCGTCGAAAGATTTGCTAATCCTATGCGATATAACTGTAAGGACATCTGCTGTAGATCTAGCAGAACGGAAACCATATTGAGTGTCACTAAGAAAGTTATTTTTGTTGAGATGTTTGATTACTTCTGTATTTAACACAGATTCTAGCAACTTACTCATGACGCACAGGAGACTTATTGGCCTGTACTGAGAGGGGGATGAGCGATCACCTGAATTCTTAAATACAGGGCATACTGATGAGATTTTCCAGGGAGATGGGAAACTATTCTCCTTAAGACAACGTTTAAACAGTTTTGTAAGTATGGGCGCTAATTCAGGTTGAAGTTTTTTGAGTACTATAATTGGAATACCGTCAGGGCCAGTTGCTTTACTCGAATCAAGGTTTTTGATTAGCTTCGCAAGTAACCCAGTTATGTTAAAAACGAGGCATTTGTGATTTTTAACGCACAATTTATTAAAAAAATTGGCAATAGTTACACACTACTCACCTCCCCTTGGAACTCTCCAGTGTTTTTTAGACACATTTTTATTTTTGCTAATTTTTGTCAGAAAAATCTTTTCTTTAATAATCATTTTTCTACCTCATCGTTTTTCATAATTTTTGGATATATTCATTACTGTAATGTGACAATTAAGTACAGACCATTGGTTTTCCTTGAAATTCAATATCAACAAGGCCAATAGCCATTAGTCGCGTGCTCTCGTGTAATGAATGAATGCGTGAATGTAGGATTGACATGAAATTTTTAAAGATAAACTAAAATGACCGAAAAATGGGCTGAAATGACTTAAATAAATAAAAAGTAAATGACTTTAATGAATTTAAGGATGAATTGAATGACCTTAAGAATGACTTGAATGCTTAAAAAATAACTGGAATCCTTCAAAAACAACTTGAATGATCTGGAGAATGACTTGAATGGCTTTGAGACTGACTGGTTGTAAAGTGGGTGATCATTTTACATTAAATTAATACATAAAAGTGATCCCCCACTTTATATCACAATAAGTACAGCATGTAGTAAGAACAGATACTACACTTTTATCTTTGCCAAAAGTCCAAGAAAAGCTGTATTTATTTGCTCCCCCACCGAGCAAATTAGGCACAAGGCCGATTTTTAATGTGAGGAGTGAAGGAGAAATGGGGACCAGCTCCCCGGGGAGTAGAGAAGCTGGATAGTGACAATTGGTATGAAGGGTTGCCCCTACATTGACCAAGGTCTTATATGTGGGGGAAACCCCACATATGGTCTTTGCTTGCAGTATCTGCCGGAACAGATACTACACTTTGATCAAGAAAAGCTTAAAAAGCTAAGAACAGAATCTATTAACAACAGACCTTTGCTCTTAACCAAAAAGGCCAAGCACAAAAGTGTTACGGACAGACGGACCGACTTATAGAGTCGCTTGCACGCGACTAAAAATGTCAAATTTTGCTGTTATAATGTGGATACATCAAAAAAATTTGTTCCATCCATTCTTACTTCTTGCAATCATACTAGCATCTGATCCTCCCTGTGCTCCAATGTTATCACAAAAGTAAAAAAAAAAAAAAAAAAGTTTAAAAAAAAAAATTTAAAAAACAATACTTCTGAGCCAGCTTAATAGCTTTGCTAATCCAATATATTTTTTTTTTCACTTCTAAGTTCTGTTATCTTCCACTTCTAGTACATGAACTTATAATAATTTCTCAACCTTCTAGTAATTCCACTGCAATTCTTGTGGACACCAGCCTTACAAATACACCCCCCCCCTCAAAAATTGAGTTACACCCGACTTCTCTTCCACAAATTGAGCAGGAGAACTCTCTACCTTTTTTTTTTTTTTTTCTGTCTTTGGACAAAATTACAGACTCTCAACGATGACTCACTACAAAATTACTAACTTTAGATAACATTTTAGACTTCTGAGATTTTTTCTGGACATCGCTCCAGACAAGGCATGAATCCACTTTATATAAGGAGTTAAAAAATATCACCTGAAGGTCAAAAAGTAGCCAATAAGTGTTATATGAATAAATTCTTACCCAGGAAATAGCAGTTCTTCTCCCCCCCCCTTTAGTCAGAAACATCTCTTCTGGTATGTGAAAGCTACGGGACAAAATGAGGGAGGCAAGAGTTACAAGGCTACTTAAAGTAAATCCAAAGTCCTGACTTGCACACAAATTTCCCATTCCCAATTTTGATTCTGACTGTGACTCTTTATTTCTGGTTTTAACATCTCCCCCCCCCCAAGGTCTTTCATTTGTTCTTTCTTTATCTATATGATTATAAAACTCAAATCGTCTTGCTTGTTTGGGTGTTTAAACCATCGGGTTTATGACTTGCAGTTTAAAAAAATTTCTCTGCTTACCTATTTCATGGCTGCCTTGTCTTAAATCCGATATTAAAAGCCACTGTTGCTATTCAAAGCATATGCAAGGTCAACAATATTTTTTGTTTTAACTTATTTCAACACGTTTTCCTTCTAAATAAATGTAATTTAACCCCGTTAAGTTAAAAAAAAAAAAAAAAGCTGATTTAAATATACAATATATAACTATAATCATATTTATAACCATATTTACTGCTTTTTGGAGCGCTCCTGTGGATTCTGACTATTTATTTATTTATTTTTTTTTTTTTTCAGGCCTTACTTAAAAAATATTTTCTCTTCAAGGAATGGGGGAAGTAGAAACTTAGTTTTAGTAGGGCCTCCTTAATTTTAATTAGTGCTTGCAGTAGTGCTCTGGAGGCTTCCTGAGTTTTATTTTTTTTCACTCATCACTAAAAAAATGTTTTCTCAAAACAATAAAAGACAATATAATCTCAAAATCACTTTTTATTTGGAAAACTTTTCATCTTACCCTTCAAGGGCCAACAGGTAGACATTTTCTTTTTTTTTTTTAAATTTATTTATTTTTTTATTTTTTTTTTTTTTTTAGGGAGAAACGAATTTCTGAACAAATGGAAAAGATGCCACAGATTCTTGAAGATTATCACAAGCGATGCAAACAGAAGGATCAGTTACTTAAGCAGCAAGCCGAGAAGAAAGCCCGCCTATTAGCTGAAGCTCAGGAGTACTTTGGATTTTCTGTGGATCCTCGTGATGACAAGTTCAAGCAGATGATTGCTGAAAAGGAAGCTGCAGAAAAGAAGGAAGAAAAGCAGCGCAAAAAAGCTGAGAAGTTAGCAAAGATGACGGCTCAACTTGGGAACTAATGATCAAATATTTTCTTTTTAAAACTTGATGAATACAGGATTTGAAAGCTCTCCTTAAATTATAGGGTTAGGATTTGTTATTTTTTTATATTTAGAAAACTGTATAATAACTGGGGCTATGACAAGAGAATATTTTTTTGATTGTTTTGACTCTCGAGTATATATCCGACACAGACACAATCGAGAACCACATCACTCTATCTAAAAACAAGATATTAACTGATATATACTCGAGAGTCAAAATAATGAAAAGAATATTCTCTTGTTATAGCCCTAATAATAACTTTATTAAATAAAAAATCATTTTTTAATTATTTATTTATTTTATTTTTATTTATTTATTTATTTTTTTTTAACTTTCAATGGTATCCACTCTATTCAAAGAAGACTTCGTAATTTTTTTTTTCATTTTGTTGGTGTTGCCAAGTACAGAGGTGGTTGCTCCGAGAAGAGAAAAATTGTACATCCAATCTCATATCAAAGTAATAGCCAATGTGTTCCACATGGTTGTTTATAAAAAATTGAATAGGAATTAAAATCCTAAACAAAAATAGGTTCTTCTTCGTTATTACAGTGAAATCCAACATCCGAAAAAAAAAAAAAATGAGTTTTCGTTTAAAAACAATCCTAAGTACTTACTGTTTTTTACCGGTTTCAACAATAAGCAATGCTATCTACCTAATTGTCGTGTCACAATTAGTTAAATACTAGCAGGCCGCCTAGTGTTGCCCGGTCATAAATACGCATAAATATTATATTTTAATTCATACAGAAACTAAGACATTTGCATGCAAGTATTATGTTTTTTAAACAGTTCACTATTTGTAAGTAAAAAAAAAAAAAATACTCAAGCTGAAATCAAAACCATAACCTCAAGACAGTGAGTCAAGTATCATTTGGCCAGTTTGACATGATCTTTAAAAAGTGTTTTCAACCCTACTTATTCTTAACATAAGGAATCTGTTATGTTAGTGATTCGTGCATGTGCATTCCTGAAACAGTTGACAAACAAATAAAAATTCAATGACCCCCCCCCCCCGTACCAAATTTTAATTTTGACCACTTAGCAGCACTTTCTTTTCATGAAAACCGATTAAAAAGGTTTACATATCTGAATACCCTATATACCAAATTTCAAGTCTGTAGATCAAAAATTCATTGAGAATATAGGTTGAGTATATATATATATATATATGAGAGAGAGAGATTATTGCATCATTAGATAAACCATGTACTTTACAAGCATATGATTGTGTGATAACCACTGTTATTGTAATAAGACGAGCAGAGTTATTTCCCCTACATTGATGTTATTAATTTATATGCACCTTTGAAATTTTTTCGAAAACTATTTTCATTAATAATTAATCTTCTACCTGATCGTTTTTCGTAATTTTTCGATATTTTCATTACTGTGACATGGCACTTCAATAGATATTATTGGTTTCACCTGAAATTCAATATTTCAATTTTTTGAATTGCGCCATAACAAAGAAGAACCCAAAAATAAATATAATTAAAGATCAAGTTGTTATTAGCGTTTGTTGTGTTTCACTATAACATCATGGGTTGTCGTTATTGGAATTAGCACAGACGCTTTGTAGAGTTAGGGACGATTTATTAGCGATAGAAATAATTTTAAAATTACAAGAAAAACGATATTCTGTGTAATGTCCGTCAGCCATCTTGAAGCTCTTCTACGTGACGTCATTCGTATTAGCAAGGGAGGTAATTCTAATCTTTTCTCTGAGTTATTTCTCTTTAGTTACTGATTTCGATGTAATATTGGTAGGGTTATATGTAGTAATGAAAATAGAAAGTGAATAGATACATAAATGCAATCCTGTTGGAATCTTTAATCGTAGATGTCATCAGGGCTAGTGCTACCAGATTAGGGTGTTTGAAGTAAGTGGCTTCCTGACCTAAAATGTACCAAATATTGATGTTATTGTTTTTCCTCCTTTCTCTTTGTAAAACTCAATCATGTTTTGCAAAGTCAAAAAATAAAAACAATTTTTTCTCTATTAAACAACCAAATCAAATGTCATGAATAAATATTTATATATATACAAATAACTTGAAGCATAAAAACTTTCATGAAAATGACTGAATTCATCATTAAATAACCTGAAAAGAGTTGATATACCGTAAAACAAAACCACCAAAATGTCATCAGGTTATCTAATTTTGTGGGCTGATACCTTGTTATTATTTTTGCTCTTCTCTTATTTGAACTGTTCGTAAACACACATATTTGGATGCTCCATAAAATTGGATTCGTTGGGATTTCAAAATAAATCTTTTTTATCAAATTATTTTCAGTATTTACAGACAATTTTCTATCTTTTCTGTGAATATAAGATTTTTTAAAAAAATGAAATTTGTAATGAAAGTAATATTCTCACTAAAATTAACTTTTTAATTATTTATTTTTTTGACTTGAAAAACTATATTTGAGACTGAGACTAACTTTTTTTTTTTTTTTTTGTAAATAGAGATAGTGCTATCAGGAGTATCAGTATGAATTGTTAATTGTAGAATTGTCTTCCGTTTTCCTGCTTTCCAGCTGACTACAATATGGTTGTCTTCAAGTCTAACATAAACAAGTTCTTGATGAACCATTCGACTTAAGTTAACAAATTTACCAAATTTCCATTACTATAACCCTAACCCCTTCTCTTGTTCGGGGCCGGGCTGCATCCGTCACTAACCTGGTTCACAGGAGCATACTTATGATGTACTCTTGGCCGTGTTCATTGCTCCCGGCTCGCAGGACCATAGATGCAACCCAGCAGGACTACATTCTTACTTGTTTAGTGATGGACCCCTCAAGCGTGACCAGACTCTCACCGGTCACTCGAAAATATCTCTCTGCTGCTCAGGGCACGCGAAATGTGCATGACCCTAAGTCTGTGTGGCTACATCATCCACTTCGGCCGTCACTCTGGCTTCGTACTGGATCCAGTCTGTCTCCATCATCTGGCGTCAGGGCATACCTGAAATAAACTGTATCCTCATTCAGGGTGGGAATCGAGAAACAAAGAAAAACTTTGGGTCATTTTTATATAAACCAAACAAAATAATTATTTATAAATCCTTTTAAGATATTTAGAGTACACTTATTTTAAAGTCAAGTTCTTTGATCCGAGCTTCATGATGCAGGTTGTATAATTTAAGTTCATCTAGTTGATTTCCCAGCTAAGAACAAGAGCTTTTCAACTCTTATAAGGGTTTCCGCCCCCCCCCCCCGAGGCGAGAGCGATGTGGACGTCTTAATGCCAGCCAGTAAAAAGACAATCATTTTTATAAAACTGGCCTCTTCCCCTCCTCTGTCATTTGAAGATTACTTTTCTTTTTTTCTCTGAACCTCTTCTTTCTCTTTCCCATTATCTTATATTCTTTTTCTTCTCTCATGAACTTCTTTCTCTATCCCCTTATTTTATATTTGGTTGGCGACTTTATTTTTTACCTTAAATTTCCTATAGATGTCAGCCAGTCAAATCGTATCCCTTATATACCTTTCAACAGAATATATTGTTTCCATAATATCTGAATTTTTCTTTCCAAACTCAACCAGAAAACGATCATGTATAGTTTTTCTGCCAAACTCAAGAATCTCATTATCATATTTTTTTTTTGTTTTCCATTGAAATATTTTATGGACATTTTTGCCTCTTCTTATCGCTACATAAATACAAAATGGAAATTAAAACCCTTAAAGAACAGTTATTATCTATTATCCTCTTTTCTTGATCAAATATCGCACCACCTCTCCTACCTTCTCTTCCTCTATTTGAAAAGCAAAACCGTCTGGTATCGCCTGGGATCTTGCTACATTACTAACGATTACTATATTGACCAATTGACTACTGTACACCTTTATCCTCGAATGGTCTCTGGGCCTTAATAAGTGGTTATGCCTATGTAAAAAAAAAAAAAAAAAAAAAAAAAAAAAGTATATTTGAACTTTTTTTTTTTAATGTACAAGGATATTGAATGCAAACGTACTTCCAAGTATATGTCCTAAAATGGTGTACTGTTATCACATCTGGGGAGAAATTTCAATAACCCTTATCCTCGAGTGGCCCCCCGGCCTTGATAAGTGGTGACCCTCAATGTGAAAAAAAAAAAAAATTTTTTTTTTAAGAATACCGTTTCCAAGGATTCAAAAGTAGATTGTTACGAAAGTAGTGTTTACATATAGACTTAACAAGAAATTTCTATTTTTTTCTGCCATCAGCTGAGAATTTTTCCTCAGGTACCAAAGCTAATAGAGAGGAGGTCATTGTTAGGATAACTTATTCCTTGTTGATTACGGTAGGTCTCTGGTCATGTATAATACTAGCTGGCACACCTTCCCAGGATTTGCCTTTACATCCCTTGAGAGATGGTTAGTTTATTGCTCATCATCTGAGGCGCCCCTACCAGAGACATCTGAGGCGCCCCTACCAGAGAATGCCGGTGGGCTACCTAAGTTGTTTTTTTTTTTTTTTTTTTTTTTTTCCAGGTCAGAACATAAATTCATGGACTTATATCTTTTTACACAATGATGGAGTACCATCTCGCCTTCAACCACCATATTCTGGTCTTTACAAGGTACTGAGAAAATATCCCAAGTATTTTGTAATTAATATCAACAGCCGATATGATACAGTCAGCATAAATCGACTTAAAAAGGCGATTTTGATGGGACTTATTGTGCTACCACTGTGTGCATCAACAAACCAACTCCTGTTTCTTCACCTGTAGGCATTTTGTTATGTAGCTGCCATGCAACACCAGTTAAAAAATAATTATTCTGACTCGGGTTTATCTATCTATCTATCTATCTGTTTATATATATATATATATATATATATATATATATATATATATATATATATGCGTTTTATTTTTTATTACCGTATGTTTCTGTTAAGTTACATTATTGTTTCAGCTACCCGGCTGTTATTTGGCCGTCTGTAGCTTAAAACGGCCGGGTAGCTGAAACAATAATGTAACTTAACAGAAAGATATGGTAATGAAAAATAAAACGCATATTTGCTCTACAACAGTATTGAGCACTTTCTTCAGTTTTTATTAATTACCATTTCCACTATATATATATATATATATATATATATCCATTTATCTGTCTAGCTAAAGTAAGGTTAACAAACTTTGCAAGTGTAATGAAGGGTCAGGATGTCATGATTTAACATAAATCAAACTCTATGACTTATCAAAACTTGCCCCAGATAACTATGTAGATCGGGCCGGATCTGACGTGTCAAAAGTCCCGGTTTGGGAAAATTTAATTAATTTTAGTTGAGTTAGTTCCTAGACGCGCAAGAGATAAGATGTGAGGGTCAGGGTCTTCTCAAAAGGGGGGGGAGGGGGGGCGACGGTTTTTCTGCATGCCAAGATCGCCAGTCCACTCCAGTCTGCTAAGATAATACCTGTGGAGTGGAATAAAATAAAATATATTAAAAAAACAATCATCATCTTGTGCTCGTTTGGCATGCGTTTGTCTTCGGTTGACTCCCAAGATGATCGATGAAGAGTCCTCCACAACGAAGGTAGCAGAGCAGAACCAGGTACGTCACATTCGTCATACATAGATGATCTGACACACACGCAATAACTAGCCTGATAAGTGATGAGAACTGATAAGTTAAATCTATATATATAAAAGCGGAAATGAGTGTGTGTGTGTATGTATGTATGTATGTACGCTTTTTGTGTATGTCTGCAAAAGGCTTTTTTCGTCGGCCTTCTCAGGGGGGTCGCTCATTCTTAAAACTTTTTATATCACGTCTAAATGATAATATCCATGACTTAACAACAGGGGTCACCTTTCTATTTAATTTGCCCGACTTTTACCAGCTCACCGTTTCTCCGAAAAGCGGGGGAAACACTAACTGGCTTGCAGCGTAAAACTAGGTCAAACACCACACCACTTCCTCGCACCTGTATATTTCACTTTATAAGCCTAAACTGAACACGCTTATCAGTTCCTCTCCTCTCGTGGCCAAGATGGTTAGGTATCTGGCTTTTTTCCCCCTTGTGTTTCCACCTTCGCGTCAAGGCTTCAGGGTTCAATCCTACCTTCCTACTGAAACTTTTTTTTTCTTTTACATCTCCAAACATCCGGCCAACGTTTTTTGTTTTTTTTAACACACACACCTCCAAACACCCCGGCAATGCCGGGTGCCCCCACCCCACCCGCTAGTAAGTAAATAAAAGAAATACTTGAATAAATAAGATAAGAAACAGATCCTTCACGGTTATAATATAACAATTTCAAATGATTCTGGGATGTTCTGCAAATATAACACCTGTTCAGATTTGTTAACTTCATGCAGTAAATACATTGTATTAGTGTGAGGACTATTAACTGAAATCAGGAATCAGAAAAATCGGAGCTTTTTGGGGTATCGTTATCGGAATTGGAAAAATTTGAGCCTGTTTTCCGATGCCAAAACCGATTCCTTAAATTATCTATTTTATTTTATTTTTGCTTAAGAAACATCTTCCACTGCTTGCAGTAATAATAAAATAATAAATATTTATTGATTTAAACTTCCAGTTAGACTAAAATCTTTAGATCACCCACTCACAAGTGTGTTTTTATGTTTGAGAAAATATAAGCACATTTAAGATGTGTTTTTGCAATAAACAGGAAAAAATAACACTTTTATAGTTAAATATTTAGAGGTTTATAAAGAATCGGAATCGGGGAATTTAGCACGGAATCAGTAATTGTATCGGAATTGGGAAAAATATTGGAATCGTTCCATCACTAATATTAATGTCTCCTCTTTAATTGACATTTTTTCTAAAGAGATATGTAGTGAATCGTCATCATACAGACGAATCCACGATTTCTGAACAATTAAAGGGAGATTACTTAATCAGAATTATTTTCAAGGCATCAGTTCTAAGAAGAACACTGCTTCGCTCACGTAAAACAAATAGCGTAGTGTTCAGTGCATTTTCGTCTCAAGCCGGTGTAAATACTGCGCAAACTAATTTTTGTCTTTGCATAGATGGATACCATAAACAGGCCAGAACTTTCAGGAATGGTATTGTCTCATCTATAAATACTGTTTCACAAGAAAAACAAACTAATTAGTTAGCAAATTTCTTTCCTTGTTGCTAGCTCCATTGTTACAATGTATCCCAGTCCTACTGGGGATGGTAGAGATGGGTGACGTAACGAAATATATAAAAAAATAAAGTTTCCCAGGTTCCTTGATAATGCGTTAAGGGAATGGCACAACCGTCCTGAAGACAACAATAAAATGAAATGTATTGGACAACGAAATCACATAAGAAATAACGAGGACAAATATTGTCGAAAAATTAACAAACTTTTATTTATATAAAAAAAATAAAATAAAATTCAATTCAAGAAAAGAAAATTAAATATGCCTAACTAAATGAAATGATTTAATGGGTTCAAATTCTACCGAGAGAAAAATATATCAACAGTCAATGTTCACATAAAACAAGAAATCATCTGCTCAATTAGATACAGGGTGAGAGAGAGAGAGATGTTGGAGAAATGAAAGTTTTGATTGAAAACTCACTTAGTGTCCTTGGAAATGAGACCTTTCTTTCGTCTCCTTATTTTCTTTTTTATAGATTCCTTTCATGTAACTTTTTTATGTTTGATTATGCGCACGCAGGTTAATTTTCATATTTTTTTCCTTCGGATGATTTATGTTTCATTACACGCGTGCGTGTTAATTATTCCAAGTATTTGTTTCGAAGTCCTCGATTTACAGTAAGAGTTTCACTGATCTATGATTCCTTCCTTCGCTGGGTTCATTCTTTTATTCGGTCAATATTCTAACTTTGACCGCTGATCATTTGACGTCGTTGATATTTATCTCCGCGACCCGCTACCACGTCATCGCGTTTCGCTGGCTTCGCCAACCCAACCTTCGCTGACTTACGTCTTATCGCTTTGAAGCGCGAGGCTCCACTGTCTGTTGACAACTGTTTTTAGGCCCCTCTCTCTCTATACGATCTATCTCTCTTTCTCTACACAGTTTTTCTCTATATATACGGTTTATTTCTCTCTATCTTTCTTTTCTCTTTCCTTTTCCACTCTTCGTTCACAGTATCCCTGTCTCTCCCTTCTACTCATGTTCGCAGGCCTCATCCTCCCGTTTTTTTTTTTCTTCTGTTTTGTTTACAAAATGTGACCGAGCAGACGTGAATTGAATATTTTTGGCGCGAAAAATGATACAGTGAATAAAATATACTGAAAATATATCTTCTCTCGGCTAAAAATCAATAAAATAATTTATTATACATTTTAATAAATGTATAAAACCATTAAAAGATGTAAAACATTTTCACCATAGATTTCATGTGCATCGGGATTAATGCATGCGGACGACTATCATTACCAGGAATCTCTGCCTTACCAAGTTACCATGAAGAGTTTTCTTCTGATTTTTTTTTTTTTACACAGGAATCAGTACTTATCAAGGCCCGGAGGCCACTCAAGGATAAGGGTTAATGGGTATACATTAGTCAATGGGATTATAGCGTAGTAATTATAAGTAGTGGAAATTTTGTAAATTAGATTACTTAGGGGGGGGGCAGTCAATTCAGAACTTGTCCACACTGGACCCAAAAACAACCAAACCGTAGTCAGCCGGAAAGCACGCAAATGGAAAAGAGTTCCACAGGTATGCAGTTCTAAGAAAGAAGCTTTGTTTACGGAACCTACGTTTAGTTTTAGGCGCAGATAGTGTGGGAAATTATTGATAGTGATTTTGGCTAGACGAGTATTTTCGTGAAAGTTTGGTGAGGGGGGACCATAGATTGAATCTCAGACGAGCACTTGCCATAAAAATAATGATAAAGTAGAGACAGGCTCGCAACGTCTCTTCTGTGGGGAAGAGAAAAGGGCATCCCTCACTAAGCTACAAAGTCTATTTTGAACTCTGTCAAGGCAGGATAAGCTGCTTCTAATAACTCATTTTTGTGGCAACAGTACTCCATCATAGGCCATACCTGGCTTTTATATAGTTAGAGAATTGCATCAGGAGTGAGATATCTACTGGAGCAGCAGAAGGATCCTACCATTTTTCCAGCAGCATTGGCAATGGATTTGATGCACGAGTTCCATTTCAGATCAAGAGTAAAGGTCAAACCCAGAAGCTTGTTAAAACATGGAGCCTCCTCAAATTCATTTCAATTGATGCCAGATGAGGGTCAGAGCGGTGATGTAAAGATAGGAGCTTAGTTATAGATGCATTAAAAGTAACCACCACTTGGATTTATCCTGCAGCGATATTCCTACATCCGACCAAACCTTACAAGATATTATATACTTTTTAGTTTTGCTATCTCCAATTAGACTAACATTCTCATGAGTTTTCCAAGTATTACAACTTCTGTCCTCGCTCATGACAAAACGGAAGCAGGTATTTGTATGAATAACACCATCACTAGAAGATTTTTTCTCTTTTATCCCGACACAGGATTTATTTAAAACTGTCTTCACTAAATATTTATTAAATAATTTCTGGTTATTCTTTAAAAAATAATATATGCACTTTAATTACACATTGATGGACACTATCCTTGCTAACTTCATAATAGTCTGAGTGACCAAAAAGAGTCTATGCTCCACATCTATATAAAATAGTCTTAAATAAAAATCATCTATAAATATAAAAGCGAAAATGTGTGTATGTATGTATGTTTGCTTTTTGTGTATGTCCGAGAAAGGCTTTTTTTTCCGAGAAGCAATCGGCCGACTCACTTCTTCTTAAAACTTTTTATATCACGTCTAAATGATAATATCTACGAGTTAACAATGGGGGTCGCCTGTCTATTTAATTTGCTCGACTTTGAAAAGATAAATATTCAACATTTTTCGATCGCCGCATGTACATTAAGCCTTTTTGTATAATAAAAGCGAAACTAATTCTGGCGTCATTTTTCCGGAAACGTCCGAAAGCAGTCAGCTTTTATCAATGTGGAGTTTCTCCTTATATCAGACAATTGCTATTCAATTTGGACGATCCCCTTTTTATGGGGAGCTGGTTTTCCCCACAACATCTTGGGGAAACAAAAAAAAAAATTTTAAATGCTGCCCCGCAGTCAAAGTTGACTGCATTAAGTACGGGCACCTGCCAATTCATAATACTTAAATAAATTCAATCATGTTTCCGTTACTATTTCGTGGTGGCCCAGTGGTTAACGTCGCACGTTTTTTCACACTTTAATTTTCAACTTCGACTTAAGGGTTTGGGTTCGATCCTTCATATTTACCTACCAAAACTTTTTTTTTATTTTACCCCCCCCCTCGACACAAACACCCGGGTGTTTTGATTTACCCAAAACCACACACACCTCTAAACACCCGGGCAACGCCGGGTACCCCCACCCTCCGCTAGTCTATAATATAAATCTCACCTGTCTGCTTAAATGTATGTATGTTTATATGTCTGCCTAAAACTATTGACGGATTTTCACGAGATTGGTATCATTTTGAAGCTCGACCCTTCGGACGACAAATATAAAAAAATTGACCAAAAACATGAATTCCTTCACCCTCAACTGGGCACTTTTCTACAGGTTGGGATCGCTTTTTTTTCCCGATATTTTCGAAAGTCATCCCCTCTTTTTGATTGTCTAGCCTTTAGTTAAACCTACATCACTTCCGGTTTGGCGATGGGCGCAATAGCAAAGACGTCACTTTTTTTTTTTTTTCACGTTCTTTTCCTCCTTTGCAGTATCAGTTCGAGCTTGCCTGCCTACTACCACTTTTTTTTTTTTTGCTCAACACACACCTCCAAACACTCGGGCAACACCGGGCAACTCCAGGCACCCAGGCTAGTTTTTTCATAAATGTGAACAAAGTAGTTCGAGTTGATTGATGTTGGTCTTGAGTTTTGTGAATCATTTGTATGTTAAGGGTTGTCATTAGCACCTATTTATAATCTGCTCACAACTGGTGATGTTGAACCCTGCTTACGAAATTGGTAACACCCTGTTACTAAAATGGGCTGACTGTGTTGGAGTTGTGGGGAAACTATGAATAAAATGATAAAACTCCCAACCGGATGTTGACTAGTTGGCTGTTACATACAAAGTGTACAAAAGCACCTTTCCACTGATAAAAAGAAAAATAGTAGAAATTAATCTGACCAATGAGAAGCGTGCACACCTAAAATAAAATATGAACAGCCCGCATGTTGCAGGAGCTGGTTGGGAGAGATATATGGCTGAGGTTTTCTGAACTGAAGAAAGGGAAGAAAGAAGAGGGACCAAGCAAGCAAGAGACGGACACAGCATCAAGCAAGAAAAAGATCCGTTTTCAAAGTTAAAGCTAACAACACTTTTCTGCTAGCGCTTACCACAAAACCACCAAAAACTGAAGAAAAGATATTCTCCGGCAAAAAAAAAAGGAATAAGTTGTTAAAATATTTTTTACTTTAATGAGGGTATGACTCCAATGATTTCGACGATCGTTTTTATAACCACAAGTTATAACAATCAACCAATCAGAAGCTTCAAAAGATTTTATAAAAATGTTGAATTTTTTATTCAATCAGTTCGCCGTCAGCCTCTGTCTCGAAATGATTCAAGATCGGGACTGCATTGATTGTTCACCGCCATCTTTGTTACTAGGAATTACTTAACACTCAAGATCGGGGCTGCATTGATTGTTCGCCGCCATCTTTGTTACTAGGAATTACTTAACACTCAAGATCATGACTGCATTAATTCTTCGCCGCCATCTTTGTTACTAGGAATTACTTAACACTCAAGATCAGGGCTGCATTGATTCTTGGCCACCATCTTTATTCAACATAATGTCTGAACACTTAACATAAGTAACCTTAAAAGCATTCGCCTTTCAATTTCTTTCTTTCTCTTTTCTTCCAAGTATAAAACTGAACCTTTTTAACACTCAAATTTTAACCAAACTTTTATTCAGCATAAAAGCTATCCAAACGTTAAATATTCATTGCCGGTCTTGTTATTTTAGTATGGAGTTGTTATTGCATGTTTGAACATAAAACAAAACCAATAGAGTTTGCACAGATAGTGCAGCTTCAGTGACAGGAAATGATATTGGTTTCCACAGATAAAAGATCAGACTAGTTTGTAAAAAGGAAGAAACCTTCACTTATTGCATGATTCATTTGGAAGTGCTAGCGACAAAAAATAAATAGCGAGGAATTGAGTGAAGTGCTACAATATTCAGTGAAAATAATAAATTACATCAAAAGATATGCTGCTAATGCTCGACTCTACGAACTTTTGCTAAGAAATAAGCCCAGAATTTGAATCTTTGCTGCTTCACACGGATGTTAAATGACTCTCAAGAGATCAGGCTGAAAGCTGGTGATTTTAAAAAATGAAGTCACGTTATTTTTATCAGGTAATAACTCAGACTTGGTAAGATGCATTCACAATGAAGACTGTGTTTACAAACTTTGTTATTTATCAGACATTCTTGACAAGCTTAATGATCTCAACGTACAAAATCAAAATGTATAAATGTATTTGTATGCATATCGTCTGCGCATACATTATTCTAAATAAAAACAAATAATTATATTTTGGACCAATCAGACAACTTTCTGAATTTATTTGAAATAGTCTTTCGGGGGTAGGGGGCTAACTAAACCTTTTAAAAGGGACAGATTTTTTTTTTCAATAAACCAGTGGAACCCAGTTGATCCGAATCTATGGATCAGTGTCACAGGTTGCCCCACTCTGGGCGCTCATCTCTGCAACATTTCTCTCTCCACACACACACACACACACACACACACACACACACACACACATACACACACACACATTAACGAACACACAGACATACACAACTCATTGACTTATCGTCTGCAAATTTGTTTAAAATTTATTCATTGAAATATTCCAGTTTTTTTCACCGAACTCCAATTATAATACAAAATCGAATGAACATTAACTCTTATAAACAATTTTTAATGAATTATCATATATAAAATTGAGCAGAGAAGTTTTGAATACGATTTTCATGACCCCTGAATCTTACGGCTCTTAATTAAAGGATCCAGACTTCTTCTGTCTCAGCTAATGAACCCACTTGTTTTTACAAGAACTTAAAAAATATTCACGAACATTCTGTTTTCTTATTGCTGTAAACCTTCCAATTTAAACATATATAAATTATCTTTTTGTGAATATATGTCTTCTTAAGTCATTATTTTGTTTTATTTACCATATGAGAATGTCTCTCATTTTTCTCACATTTGAATATGAAACCTGCAAAACCTTTTCACTAAAAATATTTCTTTGAATCCAGCTCATCCCCAAAATATTTATTTGCTTACAAATGCAAAAAAAAAAAAAAAAAAAAAAATGCAAGCACATCACTTTCATTGATTCGAATCTTAATAATGATATATAATTTTAACTGCTATTATCTTTCATAACATTTTAAAAATATTTTAATTTTAATGGGCATAATATGGGTATAATGCTGTGACACTTTGGCTGTGATCATAGCAATAGTATCTGTGTTAACTCTGGCAGGCAGGGCCACGGGTCAAAAAATTATTATTATTATTATTATTATTATTATTATTATTATTATTATTATTATTTGATTGATTTGAGCGATAGCGGGTCGCTGGATCGATTATTATGATTAGAAAACTAAACATGTCCTGCTTGGAATAAAAATGAGTGACAACTGAAATAATAAACAACTACAAAAGTATGTAATTTTAGGAAATACAGGAAAACATAATTTTTGATTTAGATAAACAAATAATCAGATTTATGTTACGTCAGCGTTTGGGGTCTTAGACATGTGATGAGATGTAGATTTGGAGAGATTCTAGTCAGTCGTTAGCTGAACATCAGGTCCCCCCCTCCGTGGAGAGGGGGGGGCGACCTGTTAAACTATCCACTTTGCTCAACGTCCAAATTCCAACTCCAATTATTCTTCAGCTAACCTGATCCACATAACTCACATGTAGATCCTGTCAGCTGATCAGATGCTTCCGGTAAACTTGCCATATTTTGACAGTTTTTATCAACATTCTTCATATTCATCTCATGTTTATCTCTCCAGTTAAATAGATAGATCGACATGGATAGATACAGAAATAGATAGATAACTAGATCGACAGATATATCGATAATACACATAGATAAAAAGATAGATCGATAGATAGATAAATAACTTACAAATACTTTCTTGTTTCGACCTACTAATTAACATGGGTACAATTTTTAATTGAAAACTCAAATATTTCAGATTTGCATTGAATATAGTGGATAATATAGTAGATAATATAGTGGATTATAATCAAAATTGTAATAAGTATTCTAGACAAAAGGTTTAGTATTATTATATTGAGATTTCAATCTGTGTAACGCAACATAAGTTTTTTATGGAAATCCCTATAAACAAGGCATGAAACCACTCAATATAAGTAGACAGAAAGAACGAAAGATTGTTATCACAAAAGAGATGTATATTAGCCTTAGTCTTGAAAAGACCAAGCCTATAGGTATGAGGAAACCAGTCACCCTGGAGAGAGTTCTTTAAGCCTGCAGTTCCTAGAAATGAGCTACTGGAATAGAAAGAATAAAAAGCTATATCATAATGAAACATCAAAACAGCGAATTAACAGATACCACTAGTCCAACGAGTCAAAAAAACTAAAACTAAAACAAATGAAACAATGAATAGATCAGTCAATTTCAAAGGACATGTGTCATAATAGTATCTATAGAAGAAACTGAAACTAGCAACATCACGTCCGTGGAACATAAGTTGCAGAGATGTAGAAAAGGTATGGGGCTAATTCATTTATAAATGCGTTTCTGCACCTTATCGAGAACTTCTGAATGAGAAAGATTCATCAGCCACAAATTTAACATTGCTTCATAATGGTAAAATGCTATATTTGCAGCAATAGAGAATAATCTCAGGTCTAAGAAAATGTTTTAAGCATCGGGTGAACCCATTTTTGCCTTGGATTTTTATAAAACTTTCTGAAAAGTTGTAACTAACTGATTTCTATATAATTTTGTTTGTCTAACTTTGCGATAACTCTTGGGCGTGCCTTTAGGGCTAATAAAAACACTCCATTTTTGGGACTATTTTACTATATTTGTCCCAAATTTTCTGTGTATATCTATTTAGCATTTTTGCATGATGCTGAACTCAAATTTAAATATGTTAAGGCCTTGGGGATTTTTTGGGCATAATTGGGGGAAGGGGGCAAATGATGGACTTAGTCATTTCTTTTTTTTTTTGCATGGTGCAGAACTCAAGTTTACATATGTTAAGGCCTAAAACTGCACCGTTTGTTCATTTTCACCAGGATTTGACGTCCCCGAGGAACTTTTAGGGCTAAATGGAGATGGTGGTGGGGGCAAATGCTAAACTTATCATTTTTTTATGTCTTGTTCACCGTGCATTTTTTTTTTTTTTTTTTTACACAGTGATCACCACTTATCAAGGCCCGGAAGCCACTCAGGGATAAGGGTTATTGTAAGTACATCACGTTAGTGAGGAGATTTTATGAAGTGTTTAATTAGGGGGGGCGGTTCATTAGGAATTTGTTAACATTAGACTTGAAGACATCCAAGTTGTAGTCCGGAGGGAAGCAGGCAGACGGAACAGAGTTCCACAGGCGTGCAGTTCTAAGAAAGAAGCTTTGCTCATGAAATCCGCGTTTTGATTTAGGCACAGATATAGAGTGGGGGAAATTTTTCACAGTGGATTCAGCTAGACGGGTGTTTTTCGTGAAAGATTGGCGAGGGGGGACCAGGGATTGGAGTTCAGACGAGCACCTGTCATGAAAATAACGATAAAACAAGGATAGGCTCGCAACGTCTCTTCTGTGGGAGAGGGGTTGCAGGGTAGAGAAAAGGGCATCCCCCACTAAACCACGAAGTCTATTCAATGCTTCAATTGTTTTTCTTGTGTTCTCCATAACCGCAATCATTATAAATAGCCATATACATTATCCAACATTATTTTCCATGATTCTATGATTTCATGCATTTATTTATTAATAAGGATTCCTATTTATATAGTTATTCTCTTTGTGATTGTTATATTTGCAAAATACTGGATGTTTTCATTCTAGACTAGAAATTAGGATTAATTACTTTACTATACGGCACAATCACGTTGACACACCGGTTCTCCCCAAATCACTAAAGTTAAGCAACATTGAGCCTGGCCAGTACCAGATGGGTGACCATTTAGAAAGGCGAGGTGCTGCATGTACCCTGAGGTAAAATACCAGGTTGAGAAACTGTTGCAGTCTATCCTTCTCTCGAGGATAGATAGGACTCTCTTAAGCCGTGGTAGGCAACCCATTTAGTGATGGCGTCACAATAAAAAATACCCTTAATAGCCCTGGCGAAGCATCAAGTATTCAGCTCCGGACAAGATTTAAATTACATTACAAACTTGTGTAGTGATTTCAGTCTCAGCTATGGCTGCGCTGGATGGATGGACTTTACTAAAGAGAAGAGTAATTGATGATTTAATTAAAACATTTCAAATAATTAATGTTTTTAAATCATAACAGATCTATTTTTTTTTTAATATTTCTCCTAGCTCTAGTAAATTGTTGGTACCGTTTATATCCAGACTTCATCTACAGACGTCCACCTGGAAAAAATATAACAGACTGCGCAAGCCTTTTCTAGTCTCACACAAAAACACACTTTCACATTTCAAGCTATATTACTTGTCATATACATACGCGCACACAAACATACGTGCCCACGTCCACACACGTACATATATTCACGTTCGTGTATATACACTCACATTCACGTGTATATACACACACGCTAACGTACACACCTGTACTCACACACGCGCACACGTACGCACACAGATGGACGACGTCACTTCCTT
This sequence comes from Euprymna scolopes, assembly GCF_053919585.1. Taxonomy (NCBI): domain Eukaryota; kingdom Metazoa; phylum Mollusca; class Cephalopoda; order Sepiida; family Sepiolidae; genus Euprymna; species Euprymna scolopes. Next base: position 29,002,357 of record NC_136504.1, read on the forward strand.
TCAATGGAAATCCGCACATACGCAAAAGACCACCGGAAACAAGTATAAAAAAAAGAGCAATAAGCGGCTTCTTCCTTTTAGGACCAGTTTTTGAGCTGTCCGGTCTACGGACCGACAGCGTGCCTTTTCGGCATGCGCGCGCACATGCCTACTTCACGCCATTTACTACTATGTGGTACAAAAGGCCAACAGACAGTACGTACACTTTACACTCTTTCTCTCTCTATCTACTACTTGTGCCAGAGAACACAACCGCATAGCTGACGGCTAACATGGTGCACAGTTTAACTGATGTCAACCCTCCATCCTTTGTCTTTGTCTACACGCTGGGCTATCATTCTCATTTCTACTATATCACTCACTTCTTTTCCCATGCGCGAACAAACGATAGTGACCCGAACGTGAGATGAAAACACATTTCCTTTTTCCTTCTACAATACCAGTCCTCTACAAACGATGGTTACACCCGCGCGGACATGAACACATGTTATATCTAAAACATTCATTCTTTCAAAAGTAAATAAACGACGTTTATCTTATCCATCAATTGAGTTTTTGTTTCTTTCAATTTCATTCGTTTCATTATTTCTTGTGGCGAGTTAGGGTATTTATACTCTGGTCCGCAACAAGACTTAAGAAATAAATTTACTTACAGACTTTCAGAACTGTTAATAAAGAATATGTTTTTAAAGCTGTGCTGTGTTCTTATCAATATATATATTGTCGCAGTGTGCCAGCTAACCACTCCCATGTTTGTCAATGAAAACACGCCATCGGCTGAAACTCGACACTTCCAGAAATATGCCACAACCATGTGTGCCAAAATAGCAATGACCGTTTTCAAACAACAAAGAGAAAACGCAAAAACTTTATCTTTCACAAACTAAACAAAAATAAAGGGCTATAATTTCGAACCTAGATTAAAACAAATATGGTTAATAAACACTAAAGACACTTTTAACTGTAAGTAATACAGTGTGAAAGTAATTATAGTCATTTGTTGTTTAGTGACACTATTACCGGCCATGGAACTTGTAGCAGAACGGCTCTCCATAAAGCCAGTGGCTTCCACAGCAAAATCTCCAACTTGACCTGGGAGCTAAAATCCTCCCAAATCCCAACTTGACTCTCATTACATCAGTGGACCCAGTTGCCATGGGGACGAGGGACAGAAACAGCAGCAGTATCCAAACAGCCCTTTTTAGGGCTACTCAACAAACTAATTATGCAATTCACAATCTACTAGAATACAATGCATACTTTGCTCTCTACTGTTGCCTGCCTCGTGGGATTCCAGTTCAGCTCACTTCCAGCGATTCCAACTCACTCCTGCAGTAACTCTAGTTCCTCCAGCTCACTCCTGCAGATTCTCGTGACCCCAGCTCACTCCTACAGCTCCCAGTGAGTCCAGCTTACTCCTGTAGCTTCCAGTGAGTACAGTTCACTCTTGCAGCTTCCAGTAAGTCCAGCTCACTCCTGCAGCTCCCAGCCAGTCCAACTCACTCCTGTAGCTTCTAGTGAGTCCAGCTTACTCTTGTAGCTTCCAGTGAGTACAGTTCAGTCTTGCAGCTTCCAGCGAGTCCAACTCACTCCTGCAGCTTCCAGCAAGTCCAAGTCACTCCTGGAGCTTCCAGCAAGTCCAACTCACTCCTGCAGCTTCCAGCAAGTCTAACTCACTCCTGCAGCTCCCAGTGAGTCAGCTCACTCCTGCAGCTTCCAGTGAGTCTAGTTCACTCCTGCAGCTTCCAGTGAGTCTAGCTCATTCCTGTAGCTTTCAGCGAGTACAGCTTACTTCTGCAGCTCCCAGTGAGTCCAGCTCACTCCTGCAGCTCCCAGTGAGTCCAGCTCACTCCTGCACCTTCCAGTGAGTCTAGTTCACTTCTGCAGCTTCCAATGTGTCCAGCTTACTCCTGCAGCTTCCAGTGAGTCCAGCTCACTCATGCAGCAACTCCAGCGCCTCCAGTACCTCCACCTCACTCCAGTAGCTCCCCAACTCACTCCTGCAGCACCAACGTTTCCAACCATCAGCCCTTGTGGCCCACTCACGTTCAGTGCCCACTGACATCTGACTACCTGTTCTAGTGTCCGCTGACATTGGAAATTCTGTGCAGATTCCTGAATTTGAGAGAAAGATATTTTTAAATTATAATAAATGTCTGAGATAGCGGTTTCAATACGACTCAAGCAGACCAAAACCTGGTGAAAGAACAGTTATGAAAGGCAGTGATTACTGTGGATAAGTTACAAGACTCAACATTCCTATTCCGTTATAGGTTAATCACATGAAGAAAGCCAGAGGATGAGTTGGCAGAAACGTTGTGAAACAACAACAACTATAAAGATGAGAATAACAGTCCACAAAAGAAAGAAAACACAAATTGCATCTGGTGTTATAAAACCTTTGCTTATGGTATACCCCAATAGGTTTATTTTGTCCAGCCCAAATGAGCATTCGTCATCATTCAGGGTAAGGTTGTATTTATTAACGGTGGACATGAACCATTTGAGATTTTCTTCGTGTTCCTTTTTATGATGGCCATATACTGTGATGTTGTCAATGTACGCAAATGTGCCTTCCAGTTTCTTATTCATTATGATTTGGTCGATTATCCTTTGGAAGCTGGGTACCCCATTTGTAATGCCAAAAGAAATCCTGCAAAATTGATATAGTCGACAGTTCGCTTCGAAAGCTGTGTATAGCTTGTTTCTAGGTCTAATGGTGATCTGATGGTATGCACTTTTCAAGTCCAGAGTGCTAAACATACAATATCTGGCTATTTCGCCTATCATTTCATCTATCCTGGGTAGTGAGAAGTCGTTCAAAAGAGTAAATCTATTTATGGCTTGGGAGTATAACCATTCTCTTATTATGGTTTTCAGAAGTGGTTATAACTACCTGAGCCCTCCAGGGTGATTTTCTAGGTTCAATTATACACTCCTCGAATAGTCTTTTTATCTCAAAGTCAATGAATTTTTTATTATTATAAGAAAAACGTCTGCTTCTCATTGCTATGGGTTTGCAGTTTTCAGTTAGGTTTTTGAAAAATGACAGGTACTGGGTTTTTGTTGTCGCCAATCCACAAAGTTTCAATGCGGGCATTGAACTGCCAAATTAAATTTCAATCTGTGAGTGCTGCAAAAAATCGTGTCTCAGTATTATTTAACAAGAAAGGTTTTTCCTTATGGATAATTTAGTGGTTTTATAGGAAACGTCATTAAATAGTAAGTCCACTAAACAATAACCAATTACTTGTGCAGACAATGATGCATCTGCCATTGTTACTTTGCTGGGGGAGGAGACAAAATACAATTTGTTGGTTTTCATCAAGCTTTCTTTGATAAATTTTTCTGAGCTGCCGGTGTTGATCAAAGCATATGTAGATCTCCCGTTAATTTTCACTTTTACAATAGTTTTTGGAAGGCAATCTGGAGAGGCGATTAAAATTGCAGATTTATTTTGACAAGTGACTTTGTATCGGGTTTTAGAAGACTTGCATACCTTTGAAAAATGACCAAGTTTTCCACATTTATCACAACGAGTATCTCTGGCAGGGCATGAAACTCGTAGGTGTTTAGACAAGCCACAAGAATAGCAGGTGTCCCTTTTTAAAGTGGCAGTTCTGGAAGCTTTGTCGGACTATCGTTATGAGGGGGGGGGGCAGTAGAAACAATTGGATTTGGTGCAGCACCCACTGTGTCTGGCTGTAAATAAGAACTAGACTGCTGTATAGCACATTCGAAGGTATAGGCTTGCTCGTAATGTGTAAGGGTCTTATTCTCAAGAAGATGTCTTACCTGAGCATTACATAAGCTGTTAATGAAGGCGTCCAAAATGTGTTGCTGTTGGTCTTCTAATGCCGTCATTGGGCAGAAGTTGCAATCTTTGCCCAGTGTCCGAAGGCTCTTAAGGAAATGGTCCAATGTTTCGCCTGATTCTTGTCAGTGAGTCACAAGTAGGTGTCCAGAAAATATCTTATTTTTGGGTTTTATGTATGCAGCGATCAGTACAATGATTGCTTCTTCATAGGTAATGTAATCCAAGATAATTTTATTGACTGTGTGAGACATGCAATTGGTTAGGAGAACACGCTTATTGATGGGACGTCCTGGTCTTTCTGAATGTAGAACCTCGATGAAATTTGTAAATGTCTCCCGCAAATGTTTCCAGCACTTGTCAGCTGAATCGCTTTCTGGATCTGTTGTAAATTGCTCTGGGCACATAAATTGTTCCATTCTTAATTGAATAAATTGTAATGAAAACAGAACAAGAGATTCCATCTAGTAATCTTTTGTTCAATTAAGAATCTTGTTACTCATCTACTTGACAAGCGGAAATGTACAGCTTTTATAACTTGGATTATCAAAGAGGAGATAATCCATATTCACAACAAAGATATTAAATCATGCTTGCTGCTGTGTTTGCTCTCTCTCCTGTTTTCAATTGTTTACTTTTTCTAACTGTTTTCAATTGTTTACTTTTTCACAAGTTGACATTCTCGGAATTGTAAACATCAAGATATTATATTCTTCTTTTCTATTTTTCATTGCGCAATTCATAACTTCTGGCCTTGGAATGCAAACAGTTCTTTGTTTTCGTTTTAATTACAATTCCGGTCATTTTTATGGGACACAAAAATCTAGATCAACTCCATTTAGAATGTATGTGTGTGCATACCCCCGCCTTCAAATGTACATCACCACGTCTTTATATTCCACAATGGTAAGGAATGAAGAGAAAGATGTAAATTATGTACACCTCTATTCTAACCTTTAAATACAAGGTGGAACATTAAAATTGTCGCTCTAGAAAAGCCAACATGATTCCATTTACGTTTGATGTTCTCTTCTGTTTTTTTTTGTTGTTGTTTATTTTCGTCATTGTGTTCCCGGAATTGTAAATATTAAGATATTACATTCTTCTTTTCTGTTTTGCATTGCGCAATTCATAACTTCTGACCTTGGAATGTAAACACTTCTTTGTTTTCGTTTTAATTACAATTCCGGTCGTTTTTATGGGACCAAAAATGTAGCTCGACTCCATTTAGAATGTGCGTGTGTGCATACCACTGCTTTCAAATATGCGTCACCGCATCTCTGTATGTAACATTAGTATATAAAAAGCTTTTGTGCCACATGTTATACATTTATGTTATGTACTAATTATAGAACAATTCCAATATTTTTTTTTATAAAATTTTCACCCCCCCAAAAAAAGGCACAGTGCCACTTTGAAGTAGGGGCTACTATCGTGGACATAAGTAACAGGGATATTATGAAGGGAGATGAGTAGCAGGATGTCTGTTCACATTATATTTGTGTGGAACAATGACGTAGCCCATTTTGAGTGAGTTGGGGGCTTCTACATTAATGAACCTTGTACCTAACTTGTCTGTACTTGTGAGGTGCAGATGTGTTAAGCAGGTGCTTGTGATTTTGAAAATGTTCTGCTATGACTCAAACCAAGAATGAGAGTTTGTTTATAATATTGAACCAAGGCAAAACGATATAAGACCTTAGAATTTGAAAGGTCAAACCCAGAGAACTCGTCTAGAAGGCATTCGAAAACAAAACAATGTTGAAACTGTATGAATATATCTTCTCTCATCTTATGTCTCTCTCTCTCCCTCTCTCTCTCTCTCTCTCTTTCACCCCCCTTCTCTATCTTTCTTCATTAAAAGAGAGAATTAAACATAATTCTATGGTTTTAAAACAGTTGACACTTGCATTCTGGGGCCAGTGGATGCGACATAGCATGCCTCTAGTTTCAACTGGTCTTTATAAAAATATGCTCCTCATTTTTAAATCTTAAATAAATTATGTTTTTATAAAAAGTCATTTGTTCGCTATTTTTGTATAAGCATTAAATTCCAGTATGCCATCAATGCTGACAATGGAAAGATGCCTGTAATGACACAATGAAGACTAAAGAAGTGATCTATGCCAGCCGATTATAGCCGATGATGTATCGACATGTTATGTTGCTGTTTCCATGTGCCTATTGTTGGATATCGTATCTGACACCCAGGGAGTTGGTTGCATTTCCAGGATGTTTCTCAACTAAGTAACTCTCCCCGGAAAGCAATAGGGTGAGTACAGTTGGGAAACAGAATCCCGGAAGGGAGTTCCAAAGTCTAGCAGTTTTGGGGAAGAAACTGTTGGAGTAGAAGGCTTTCTTACATCTAGAGATCTCTACTGTGTAGGGGTGGGATTTAGCTGCTTGTCAGGTTTGTCGGGGGTATTTACGTTGAGAGGGTACAAGTGCTTGTAGTTCGTCATAGCATTCACCATTAAAATACTTGTAGAACAGGCAGATGGATGCAACATTTCGTCGATGGGACAGAGGCTGAAGCCTAGATGACAGTTCAGGACCTATCAAGTTGGCGACTCACTTCTGAACCCTGTCCAGGAGTGAGAGACAAGTAGCAGATAGACCAGCCCAAATGCGACAACAGTACTCCATACATGGGTGAATGGTGGCCTTATAGAGGTACAGGATACTTTCAGGCATAAGTAACTTTCTAGCACGGTATAAGAGCCCACCTTCTTCACAGCACCTTGGCAGTACTCTAAATGTATTTGCTCCAATTCATGTTCCCTGTAAACGTTACACTGAAGAGTTTAAAGGAAGTACTTTCAGGTAATGTGCTCTTGGCCATTGCTATTGGTGGTAGAAATGTTTCTTGTAATTATTGAAGGAAACAAGCTTAGTCTTGGCAGCATTGAATGTGACCATCCATTTTTGCCATCATTCCACTACAGATTGGAGGTCTTCATCTAGTGTTTCTGCCATTTCGTTAGATATGTGTTCATTTGTTTTTCCCTCATGCCTGTTATAGAGCGTGGTGTTATCAGCATATAAACCCATCTCAGAGACAATTTTATTAGGGAGGTCATTCATGAATATTAGGAATAATAAAGGTCCCAGGATAGACCCCTGAAGCACTCCTGCATTTATATTGTTTAGATGTATGACCGTTAATTTACTTGTCAGAAAACAATTGCATAATCACGGTCATCTTTGCAAGCAATGGACGAATTTCATCATCAGTGGTAGTAAAAGGGGAAAAAGCACATGTTTGAATATGGGAGTGGTTCTATAAAATTAACCAATAATCTATGCTCTGTTTTCACACTGTTTTCACACTGTTTTCACCATATTGCTCGATGTGAAGTAATTCATTGACACCTTTAAATAGATCTCTGTGGGATTATGAACCCTCCTTCAATTGAAAATGTTTAATATTTTATTTTTATTTTTTTCTTTTCTTATTCACTCCAAATGCAGAAGTGTAAAGTGCAACTGTGATAAGAATCAGATTTATAGTTGGGAATTCTAAGTAGGAAGTCAAACAGCAAGATGTTTGTTTATTCAATGTGATGCCTCCGTTCAATCTCGAAAGACAAAGGAAACCCCCTGTAGGGGCAGCTGCATGTGCAATCGTGTGGCAAGAGTTGCACAATCCCAACCACACCTCTCCTTAATTGGTACTGCTTGAGTCCAGTGGCAAGGAGAAGTTCAGGACGACTGGAAACAATGCCAAAATTAGCACTGAGCACATACAGCACCTGGATGTTCCAAATGGTCACCCAGCTTAATTTTGGTGATTTGACGGAAACTGGTGTGTCAAACTTGATTATGCTGTATTCTTTGTTTATATTTCAATTAAATTTCTGCATGTTGGTACGGCCGAGAAAAAGAGATCAGGAAAAGAATTCCAAAGGCAAGCAATTCAAGAATAAAAGCTATTTGAGCAGAAAATCTTTCAGCATCTAGAGACCTATACAGTGAAAGGGTGTGATTATGCTGCTAATCAGGTAGGTTAGAGATATTTTTGTTCAGGGGTTGCAAGTGCGGTAAGTTCATTAGAGAACATTCCATGGAAGTATTTGTAAAACAATCATGGTGATGCTACACTGTGGTGATGTGACAGAAGCTACAGCTTGGCAGACAGTGTAGAACAATTGGGTTGGAAAGTTTTTCTTGCACTCTGTTCGAAAGGAAAGGGCTAGTAGTTGGTGCACCAGCCTGGATGTGAGGACAATGATCCTAAATATAAATCATTGATATCCTAAACCACATCACTTCTCTCGTGTGTTCACTTTGCAAATTTTATGCCCCTGTTCAGTTTTAAATGTCCACCTCATATTGTTTTTTTTTTCTTACCTGCATTTCCTGCAAGGCTAATGGTTGTAAGCTCTCTCTTTCGTACATGCTTAAGATAATTTCTGAATTTTTCTTCGAGAAGATCTTGAGCACACATTTTCACATTATCTTTTTGGTACTTGTTAAGATAAAGTCAATAAATTAATTTTTTTAAATATGTCGTTTTAAGCAAAAATAATATTATGTACGTAATTTTCATGTCGAAAATAGTAATATATCTAAAAATTACGAAAAGTCATCGAGTAGAACAACTGCTATTCTGTTTTTAGTAGTGTTGGGACGATTAATCGGAATCAGAATCTGAAATTGGAAAAATCGACAAATGTGGGGGTATTGGAATCGGTATCTGAATCAAAAAAAATTAGTGCCAAAACGATTCTTTTAATTGTCTTTTTTTATTTGATTTTGTTTAAACCAAAATCTTCCATTGCTGGTAATATTGATAAAATAATAAATATTTATTGATTTTAAAATACCAGATAATCCTCCATGAGTGTAATTTGACGTTTATGAAAATATCTGCACATTTAACGTGTGTTTTTCTTTTTACAGAAATCAGGAAAAATAACAACTCTATAGTTATATATTTAGAGATTTATAAAGAATCAAAATCGGAATCGGTAACAGTATCGGAATTGAGAATTTAATACGGAATCAGTAATTGTATCGGAATTGGGAAAAATATTGGAATCGTCCCATCACTAGTTTTTAGTAAAAGAAAGTCTAGATAACAAATATTGCAGCCACAAACAAGTAATCTAAAATATTCGTTTCGAGTTATTTCCCCTGTGTGTAGTTTCTTACTGTCTACTTTATTTATAACAACTAAGAAAAATGCAATTTTACCCAATTTTCCGTAAAAACTACTTTTAACTATAAATAACTTTTAAAAAAAAATCGATCTCGACTCTATCTTAACAAACACCTTGTTGGACGTATTGCTGTCGCATAGTTTGAAAATAAGTCATACACCCTCCAATATGACAACGAAATTCCTACATCTCATACCTAGAAAATGGGGCTATTAAGCTTGATATAGTTATATGGGACAAGAAGGAGAAAGTGGCAACCCTAGTTGAAGTCAGCATCCCTAATGATGCTGGCCTTAGAGCAGAGAGGGAGAAAACAAAATACCAAGGACTTATGTACAACATGAAAAGAAATGGAATATTAAGAAGGTATCAATCATACCAGTCATTATAATCGACCGGACTAATGAAACAGAATTTAAAAAACTACCTGGCGAATATACCCGGTGAACCTTGTGCAAAAGAAATACAAACAATAGCATTTAAAGGGACGGTTGGAATCTTAAAAAGATCTCTCGGTTGTAGTAAACTAATGGGAGAATATTTGGCATCCGGTAGACTGCCCCATCCCCAGGAAAAACAAAGTGATAAGAAAAAAAACAAAAAAAAAAAACAACAAAACAGAGCAATACAAATGTTCATAACTCACCCAGTGGATGGAGACCTCTATCATTGATAGGATGAATGTGTTCTGCCAATGTAAGGTTTGTATCTAACATGGAAGATAAGTGTGTTCTACCCCATGAGGTTGCATGCTTTCTCTCATGTGGGTTTTGACCCATCGTACGGGAAAACATGCTTTCTCAAATCCGTCGTCAGCTATCTGCTTACAAGCCAAGGGAAACCACTCACCGGTGTCTCTACAACAGTTGTTGATTCCCTAAAACCTCTTTTTCAATGGTCACTGTTTATAGGACGACAAACAGCATTTATTTAGCCTCCTTAATATGGCAACTAATACAAAAAGGACTATTTCTAAATATGAATTTCTCTTCTTACTTAAGCAGGTTATTCACTTATCATGGATTTCTCCTTGTACATAGCTTACGCTATTTCAAGCCAGAAGTGCGATTACAGATTGTACACTCCTTGCTACACCCTTACGTGTAATACTCAATGGGAAAATCATGGCAATATGTTGACGTCACGTGGAAACTTTAAATTGTGAAATGTGGACATAGGAACGAAATGCATTTTAATATTTTTTAGACACAAAAAAAGAAAAGAAACCCAACTTTTTTGAGGTCTCCTCTTTTTCAGACAATTTTTTGCAAAAAATCTTTTGCATTTAAGGAGAATTTAAATAAAACAAAGAAAACAAAACAGCAAATGAAAAGGAAATTATAAGTACATGTTTTTATTAAATTGGTTCATCATGAGATTAGTTCATTTGTATAAATAAAAATTTTGGAGAAATATTATTTGAATTATTTTTAAATTTTAGTTTTTCAAAGATTAACATTCAGATCCTGAATGTGGCAGCCGGACTTAGTGCCGGCCCACAGGTCAAAAAAGATGCAGGCTTGGTTTCTGAAGAAATGCTACGACTTTGTACCCTTCTCTCACTGCTCCTTCTCCTCCACTGGCCTGAACTCGCTTGACTACTTCCTTTGGTCATATGTCGAGAACATCACCAACATGACCTCTCACAATACCAAAGTCAGTCTGATCGCCACTATCCACCAAGTATTCACGAGCTTCCGCCGGTGCTTGTAGAAAAGGCATGCTTCCAGTTCCTGACCAATATCGATGTGGTGATTGAGGCTGAAGGCGGCTACATTGAATAGATGTCAGCTCTACTACATAATCAAATGACCTGAATTGATTTTATTAATAAAAGTTTTAAAATAAAGCTGTAGTGTTGTTTTCTTTAGGACAACAAATTTATCATTCCACTCAGAATAACATGTTTTGCTACATGACTCTTAGATAGAATCATTGTAGTCATCACAATACCATATATCCTGGGGGAGCGATGGTGGCTTATTGGTTACTGACACAAATGGAAAACCTAAGTGTGTCAAATTTGAATCCTGTTTGTTTCTACATCGAACTCACATCTGACTTTGTATTTATCTTTGTGGGGAGGAGGTAGATATTATTTTGTTTTATTCGATGGTCAAGAGGAAGGCGCATCATATTTAAAAATTTCCCTTTAAAACCAAGGAAATCATTTGAGAATCAATTTCTAAAAATCATGCTACATACGACAGTAATGATGATAATAAAGATGATGATGATGATGATATTAATGATGATGATGATGATGAGGAGGAGGATATTGATTGATGATGCCTCAAACACATCAACTGATGATGATAATAATGATAATGATGATGATGTCCCAAACACAAAAATGATGATGATGATGATGATGATAACCTAAACACATCAAATGATGATGATGATGATGATGATGCCCAAAGGCATCCGTTCATGATGATGATGATGATGATGATGAGCCCCAAACGCATAAAATGATGATGATAATGATAACCCAAACTCATCAAATGATGATAATGATGCCCAAAATGATGCAAATGATGACGATGATAATAATTATGCCTCAAATGATGCAAATGATGATGATGATGATGATGATGCCCCAAACGCATCAAATGATAATAATGATGATACCCCAAACGCATCAAAACGTCACCCCCACCCGTAACCAACCCATAGTAGAATAACCTTCTCCTAATTAAACCATACGTCCAAACATATATATTATTTACCGTTTTTAGGACTGATCAATTAGTCAGTTATATATGCATAAAATCCAGTGAAAAGATTAAAATGCTCAAACCGTAAATTTATGCTAATCATGCTTATCCAATTATAATGTTCACCGAAACTTGCAAGTGACGAATTGAAACGCGTTCAGCACCACAACACCGAACTAATGATATGCTTAAAGTATACCTCATTGCTACATAGCATTTTCACTCTGTTATGTACACATATTGTAATGCGAACACAAAATGCACAGTCCGTTGTGCAATTTGCATCGCGCGTGCGCGCACGCGCGTGCGCACACACACACACACACACAACACATCAAAAAGATAACGTCATGATTTTTTATATATAAGTATATTATTGGCAACGAACTCAACTTCTATATACGAGCGAGCTTTTTTTCTTCCCTATGAAACCAGGAAAAAGTTTAGACTGGTATAAAATCGATAACTAATCAATATCAATCAATCAATACTAAATAAAAATGTCTAACATTTTTGGTTTTTCAATATAGAGTAGAGTATCTGTAACGCCAACGGTAGAAGAGACATTAACAATTAGATCATACTATTCGTTTTTTATGTGTTAGGATAAATTTTAAGATTGCTAATCATCGCTTATTTAAGAAAAATGTGTTATTATTATCATTGTACATTGACTGTTTTCCTGACAATGGTTTATAATAAGGTAACAAGTGCTATGAAAGGAGCAGGAACTAGCTAAACGCGCACTGACTGCGTCGTCCCACGGTTTTTTTCTTTTTTTTTTTTTTATTACTGTTGTGCGTGTGTTCGTGTGTTCGCCGGAAGTACTTCCGTTAGCTCTCCAGAAAGTCGTCTGTAGCGGCTTCATCCTGGTATTTTTTTGATCGCCGCTCGCCATTCTTCTGGTAAGTTTAACTCACGCATATATATTGCGTTCTTTTATTTCTCCTGACAGCCTTCCTAAAGCGTTCACACTTCATCATATCCTGATCTAATATCTCCGCAGTCTCCCGACTCGTCTGATTATCGACATTCATTTTTGCAACCATTTCGTATTACAACAACCGACGCTCAACAGTGGATGCTATTTATTTTCTCCCCTCCCTCATATTTATATATATATATATATATTTGTTTTTTTTAGTTTTTCCTGTTATCTCTCCATGGACGGTTTAATGGGTTTAAAATACGGGTCTTATCAATCTGTTACTTGTCACTAGTGTTCAAAGGCTTGCTATCTGTTATTTATTACGTTATATCGGGGATAATATTTCCTTGGTGAAACATCCAAGCATCCTGCATCGTGGAGACGAATCTCCTTCACGATTGATCCACTTGTTAATCTACGGATGGCCAGTAGTGTACTAATTTATTAATTACTTTACTATATTTTTTATCGCTATATATCAAATTATTTTCTGATTGGCTGAATTAATCGATAGCATTACTTTAAATTTAATTTGGTACTAGTGCAGAGAGTGATCCGGACATAAATAATAACGTTATTTAAAAAGCCATTCTTAACATGGGGAGTAGAGGGTGTTTTGTACCTATTCTATACTTCAACCTTACAATTGAATAAAAAAAAACATAAAACTTTAATTAAACTTGGAAATACGATTTAAAAAATAGCACGTATCAATAAGTGCACTAGCACCATTATTATTTTTTTTTATACATATACATTTGTAGTCTGTGCATATTACGCACTTTTTATTATTATTTTAGACAGTATTTTCAAGTTAAATTCAATTTTTACGATATTTTTGCTTATTAATTTGTTAGGTGAAAGTATAGATTGGTTACAAAACGCCCTCCCCTCCACATGGTAAGAAAGGGTTTCTAAATAATAACGTTATTATTTCAGCGCGGTAACATGCACAAGGACTTAGTTTGTTATTACCTTACGCATTATTGTTAATCTACGGATGGTCAGTAGTGCATTAATTTACTTTTCTATTTTTAATTGTTTTGTGCATTCTATTTTTTTTTAATTAGTTGAGTTAATTAATTGATGTTATGATTTTACATTTTTGGTGCTTATTTAGAATTAAACCTATTAAAGAAAAAAAAGTCAGAAAATTCTTTAAAAGGAACTGAACGATGTACGTATCCGTCACGGAACAAAGATGTCATATTCCAAAAAGCATATAATTTGATCAAGTAGTTTTATTTATTTATTTATTCAAGAAAGTCAAAGTTTAAAACTAAGCAAGGCGTAGAGTTTTCGTCGGACACGATGAAATCCGATCAAATAAATAATGGGGAGAGAATTTAAATCTAAGTGTCTAAGTAAAAAAAAAAATCAGCCTCATGTTCAATACGGTTTAGTAATAAAATCGCTAAAAATAGTAAATTTGGATTTTCTTAGCTTAAAAAAACAACAAAAAAAAAAAAACTTGATCGATTTACGTCATTTTTGGAATGTTCGTTTCCTGAGTGGTACGTACATTATCCAGGTTTCTATATTTTCTTTACCACTCTTAGTCCCAATTTTATAAATTATCAAAAATTATATATAATATTTTATATCAAGTGTAATATACACTTGGTCAATTTCCTTGATATTGGGAATATAACAGGTGCTAGTGCACTAGTGCAGTATCCGCGCTATTGTTAAAATCGTATTTCCAAGTTTAATTAAAGTTTTGATATGTTTTTTATTCAATTGTAAGGTTGAAGTATAGACTAGGTACAAAACACCCTCCTCTTCCCATGTTAATAATGTTTTTTTTTTTTTAAATAATAACGTTATTATTTACGTCCGGATGGCGGATCGATCACTCTCTCTGATGACATATTCGTTCCGTAACGAATACGTACATACATCATAAAGATTTTTGCAATTTATTATTTTTTAATAGGTTTAATATTAAATAAGCACCAAATTTATTTTTAATACATATAAATTTTATTAGGTTATTTAATATTTGGTAATACTTAACAAAGGCTATATATATATATATATATATATATATATATATATATATATATATATATATAATGGAGAGAGAGAGAAAGAAATACTAGCATCTTTAAAAAATCGATCTTGTTAAATGCTTGTTGAGTTTGAATAATTGTTGTAAATATTGTGCTTCTGTTGTTCCATACTTTTATCTGCTGATTCTCTAATCGTTTTTCACATAAATACAAATATGTTTACATTAATATAATCAAAATTTGTCATTTGAAAAAATGTCACATTTATTAAATTTAAGATTAGAATTTCGTTTATCGCTATTTTCCAAATATCTATATTGTCGTTATGTTTGTTTCTCGCCGATTCGTAACTTCATACTCATTATTATATTTTGAAAGTTACTGTTAATCGGACGTTTAAGTCAAATATTCCATAGCGTTAATTATATTAAAACGAATAAAAAAATATCATTCAAAAAATTATGCAGAATACGGATCGTGCGGCAACTCTGAAGCTTAACTTGTTGTTTAAAGGGAGGTAAGTCTATTTTACTAAGAATTGTAACAATAAGGAAAAACATGATTTTTTTTTTTCGACTATTTCATTTAATGTTAGTTAAAAAAAAATCTAAAAATAGACGATATTGTAATTTTTCTTAAAACATTCGAGTAATTGTAAGATAAACATGATTTTTTTCAACTACTTTAGTAAAATAAAGTTACCTCCCTTAGAACAATAAGTTAAGCTTCCGAATTTTCAACCGTGCTGAAATAATATTATTTAGAAACCCATTTTTAACATGAGGAGTGAGGGTGTTTTGTTAGTATTAACAATTTAATAAACAAAAGATACTGTACAAATTGAATTTAACTATACAGAGAAGGTACTATATATATATATATATATATATATATATATATATATATATATATATATATATATATATATTGTAGTGTTTTCAATTTAAATTCCTGTCTTACGGTATCTTTTGTTTTATTACATTGTTAGGTGAAAGTACATAATAGTTACAAAAACACTCTCCCCTCTCGATGTTAAGAATTGGTTTCTAAATAATAACGTTATTATTTCAGCATGATACTTTCTCTGCATAAATACCAAAACAGACAACAAATAAAGGTTACCAAAGGCAATAAAAAATTTGAGTTTGTATTACTATACAGAGAGTTACGAAAAAGTTGTCAAAAACAACTATATAACAAATAAATGTTATCAAAAGCAAGATAAATTACTTTTCTACCTACCTGAATAAGTTTTTAGTGTTTTTATTTAATGTAAAATGTTTATTCGGTTCGAAAAACGAGTAATGTTGAACAAGAAAAAATGGCCGCGATGTCTTTAAAGACTCAATAATCATTTCAAAATAAGAAATAAAACAAAATGGTGGTTTCTATCACTTATTTTGAAATGATTATCGAGTCTTAAGGCCATCTTTTGTTTTCCAGCAGCGTTCAACATTACTTGTTTTTCGGGCAGATGTGTATTTTAGGTTGCAAAATAGCCTTGCACTCCCAAAAAGGGAAAATGTTACTGACACCGCCTAAACAAATTATTTTCATTTTCTTTTTTTCTTCACTTAATTGCAACTTGCAATATATTTTGGTACCTCTTGACCGTTGAGTTCCATGGCGGCCAGCACATTTATTTAATAGCCGCTCCCTTACAAAAGGCTAGCGCATGTGCGAATAACATTTTTAATTTATTTACTTAGGTTGGCTTATTAACCTTTTTAAAGAATATTAAAAAAAAAAAAAAAAAAAAAAAAGTAACTAAACTATTTATTGATAATTTCTCACTTTTACAAACAGGCAGATTTGTCGTTTAGTTGTCCAAATATCCTTGAACCATGTAATCAATAAAAAGAACTCGTTCGGTCGACACCGGTACCTTGTTTAATGTAAACAAAAGTTTATCTACTGTAGAATTAAACCAACATTTTATTTTTATATTTTCAATGTTTTTAATTTTAAATTATAAAATAAAACACATTTAATCATATTAAAACTTCATCTTTCATTATTTTCGAGAACGAAATCAACTGTAAAATCAAACTAAAATTATGGGGGCGGTCAAATTTAACTAAGATTTTCTTATTCAGCATAGGCGAAAACCTATAAAAGTCATTATTTTAAAGAAAATCGTGGAGGTGGACCTAATGTAAAAATTTACCAAAAAGTTATCTGCACATGTAAATTAAAAATGTTAAATTAAAAATGTTAAATTAAAAATGTTAAATTAAAAATGTGTAAATCAGTAAATAAATTAAATGTTATCCGCGCATGCGCTAGCCTTTGTAAGGGAGCGGCTATTAAATAAATATGCAGGCCGCTATGGAACTCAACGACCAAGGAGTACCTATATTTTATTTCTAAAGCATATTAAGAAACATTAAACAAGAAATGTATTGATTTTAAAAAGAATATTTTATTTCAAGAAAAAAGTGGCGGACCTGAACGAGCTACCCCCCCCCCTCCCACCCCCAAAGCCGTAAAATTAATTCCTTTTCACGTTTTCTTATTTTTTTCTGCGGATTATCGTCGATAACAGACTTAACTTTCATATTAGCAGGAAACCTTTTAAAGTTTATTTAATGACTTTTAAAGTGGGGGATCACTTTTCAATTATAACGTTTTATTAAATTGATACCCCACTTTGCGGTCAATTAGCACAACTTATTTCAGTTTGAATTATCACAATTTCTTTTCAATCTTCCTTATGAATTTTTCGTACTTCACGGGGAATGTGTGGACCCTGCATAAACGTTATTTTTTTTTTTTTAATGGCTGCTCCCTGAAAGCGCATGCACAAATATACCATTCACTTGACAAAGAAGGGGAGGGTAGAGCGGTAGCTCTAGATATATCTAAGGCTTTTGACAGGATATGGCATGAAGGTCTTCTCAGGAAAATCAGATCATACGGTATCACTGGTAGAATACTTAACATAATTAAATCCTTCTTAGATAAGAGAAAAATCCAGGTTGTCCTCGACGGTCGCACATCTGAACAATATGATATAAATGCGGGATTGCCTCCGGGGTCTATCCTTGGACCTCTATTGTTCCTAATATTCATAAATGACCTCCCTGACAAAATTGTCTGTGAGATGGGTATATATGCTGATGACACCATGCTCTATAACAGACATGATAGGAAAACAAATGAACACATATCCAAAGAAATTGCAGAAACACTAGAGAATGACCTCCAATCTGTAGTGGAATGGGGACAAAAATGGATGGTCACATTCAATGCTGCCAAGACTAAACTTGTTTCCTTCAATAACTACAAAAAACCTTCTCTATCTCCAATAGCAATGGCCAAAGACTCTTTATCTGAAAGCACATCTTTTAAACTCCTCGGCCTAACGTTCACAGGAAACATGAGTTGGAACAATTACATTGAAAGCATTGCCAGGACCGCTGCGAAAAAGGTAGGTTCTTTCTACCATGCTAGAAAGCTACTGACCCCTGAAAGTATCCTGTACCTCTATAAGGCCACCATTCGCCCATGTATGGAGTATTGTTGTCATATTTGGGCCGGTGCATCTGCTACTAGTCTCTCACTCCTCGACAAGGTTCAAAAGAGAGTCGGCAACCTAATAGGTCCTGAACTATCATCCAAGCTTCAGCCTCTGTCCCATCGACGCAATGTAGCATCCCTCTGCCTGTTCTACAAGTACTTTAACGGTGTATATTCCGACGAGCTGCAAGCACTTGTACCCCCTCTACGTAAATACCCCCGACAAACCCGACAAGCAGCTAAATCCCACCCCTTCACAGTAGAGATCCCTAGATGTAAGAGAATCTTCTACTCCTGTAGTTTCTTCCCCAGAACCGTTAGACTTTGGAACTCCCTGCCAGGTTCCTGCTTCCCCAACTGTACTGACATGCAGAAATTCAAGTGTAACATGAACCGACATCTTGCTGCCCAACTCCCCACCTAGTACCCCTGTAGCCTGTGTCGCTAATAGTAGCCCCCTACATCAAAGTGGCAATGTGCCTTGTTTGGGGTGAAAATGTAATTAAAAAAAAAAAAGAAAGGTTTTCATTTAATCACAAAAACTTTTTTGAAGGTACTATTTGAGGCAAAAAAAGTCAAAAGCAGTATTTGAATATGTATGAAAAATGTTACAGAAATTAAAAATATTTAGTAGGGAAAATATAATAATAAATTAAAATGAAATAAAATAAAAAATAAAAACAAGCACGAAATAAAAGTATAAATCAAATTTAATCAAAGAAATAAAAATTAAAAAAAATACACGCTCGATTAAAACAGTTTATGAGATGAAGTGAAAAAAACTTATTGTGCATTTCAGGGAGCAACCATTAAAAAAAACGTTTACGCAAGGTCCACGTTCCCTGTGAAGTACCAAATTTTTCTTTAATATATTATTTCAGTTTGAATTATTACAACTTAATTTTACATTTCACAGCAGACACGTGACACCTTAATAAGGAGAGTTGTAATTGTACTGATTGACGTTATATTTGAAAAAAGTAGTCCCCACATTAAAAGTCATTAAATAAACATAAAAAAAAAAAATTCCTGCTAATATGAAAGCTAAGTTTGTTATCCACGTTAATCTGCAGAAAAAATTTAAAAAAACGTAAAAAAGGAATTAATTTTACGGCAGGGTGCAAGCTTATAAAATGCATCCCGTGTTAAAGTATATGAGGGAGAAAATAATTCTACTTTAGCTTTTCTTGATGTATTGATAATGAAAACTCCGTTAAATTATCTAACATCAATTTACCATAAACCAACATATATGGGGCCGTACACGTTGGTTTACGGTAAATTGATGTTGGATAATGATAAAACAAAATCCTCAATTCGCCTTTGAAAAGTGAGGGCGAAACACGGTCGACTGACTCTACCCACTTATTTACTTAATTTTTTTTCAACCTCCATTAAATGTTTTCCCTCCATCCTTCTTTTTACCATGGATACAAAAAAACTCAGTCTTCCTTTTTTAACAGCTATAATATATATATATATATATATATTATAACTGCTTCATTTACTCACATAAAATTAATATACAAAAGTATAAATTTATGTGTAAACTTAAAGTATTTACTTCAAAAGTGCTCAATATGTAGGTAGAGCTAGTTAGTAAGTTATAAAATATATATGGCGATTAAGCTACACTGAATATTCCGCGTTTCATCAACTCTAGGACTCTTCAGGCTTGTGCGCATAAGCCTGAATAGTCTTAGAGTGGATGAAACGCGGAATATTCAGTGTAGCTTAATCGCCATATATATTTTATAACTTACTATATATATATATTATAGAGAATAAATGACAAAAAGTTATATTCCAAAATTCATGATGTTGACCATCTTATAATTTATTCCTTTAATTCAGTTGACTTATACAATTCTTGACAGTATAGGTTTCGTAGCGCAAAATCAGTTACTTAATTATTATATCAAAATTTTAAATATAAGGTTATAAAATAAGAAAAGGTCAACTTCGTTTCCTTAATTTCATGATTACTCATTACTTAATCGACGATATTAATATTCATTTTTATGAAAAAAAAACCCAACAAATAAAATGTTTAAAAAATGCGAATAAAGAAAAGATAAAAACAGAAAAATAAAAACAAATGAAATTGAATTTTTTCTGAAAAAATGAAATGATAAAAACAAAACCAATTGAAATTCTTTTTTTAAAACAAAAGGAAAAAAATGAAATGAATTATTTTTTCAAATGCCTAAATGATGAAACTATTAAAAATTAAAAAAAAAACTTTTGCAAGTGCTTAAGAAACTGTTATATCGGCCTTCCTTGAACAGAGGAATTTACACCGATTAGCACTATAAATAGCGCTAGTAATTCCAACACTGGCGAGAGAGATGCGACTGCACTTCAACTGCTAGCCGAGTGCCCAGCAGATATACACACTTTCCTATCTTTGTACATTCTTGTTAATACACTTGTTCCTTAACCGAACCTCGACTTGATTGTTCTTATTGTCACTGTTGTTCCACGACACAACAGAAACAAATACAGGTTTGTTATCAATTTAAATTTTAACCGCGTGTTGATATATAAACAAAAATTAAACTAGACGGTGTCACTAACATTTTCGCTTTTGGACGTGCAAGGGTTAGAGGCACTTTTGCAACCTAAAATACACCTCTGTTCTTATCTTACCTTTGGTAAAATTTATTTGTTATATATAATTTTTCTTTTTTTTATTATTTAAAATATACAGATCAATTGAAATTAGTTGTATTTTTGTCAGTAATTCTTTTTTGGGACGCCAATACGCATGCCAGTGCGGCAATTTCATTCGTCATAAAAACAACATTCTACAGAAAAAAAACAACTTATTTTTACATTTTTATCTAGTGAATAAACAAAATTATATGTGAAAAACCATGTTTATTATTTTTTCAAATCCAACAACGGAGCTGAAGTCGATGTTTTCGATCATAAAACAAAACTAACCTTTTTAGTAAATCTATGTGTGGCATACCGCTAGGAGTGTCAGAATTCGCCATTAAAAAAAGTGATTAAATAGACTCCCTATCTTTCGAAGCTTATAACAATATGAATAATGTAATTTAAACCCTAATTTTTTTTTTCAGTAAAAGGAGCAAAGACCAAACTTTAAAATAATAAAAGGTTTTATTGAAAAATATACAATATTTTTTTTAAATCGGTTTTCTTTAAGAAAGATGTCACGAAATTCAACAAACTTTAGCTTAATCTAAAAATAATAAATATATATAAATTAAAAAAAATCACTTCTATGAAATACTAATCAATAGATGCTTCCATTCTTCATTTATGAGAATTTGTCCATATTTATATTTTATATTTCATGTATTTTTTAAATAAAAGAATTTTTTTTAAACAACTATTTGAAAAGACCGCCATTACGTAAGCATTAACCAGTGATAGTGAAGCACCGAAATGGTGTTTCTTCCTGTTTTGAAATACAGATGGATAGAAGGACGTAAAAAAACATATATGCGTTAGCCATCTAGCTTTGTGCGAGAAGGAAAATGTGTCAACATAGATGAAAATAATCACATTTTACTTATCAGTTTTTGCCTTAAAAAAAAAAATTGAGGAATTATATATATATATTTTTTTTTTTTTTTCTCAAAGAAATACAGTAGCTTTTGATTTAATATATTTTATTTCTTTATGGAGTGAATTTTTTTTTTTTTTTTTTTTTAATATCTAAAAAAAAAAAACATTGAGTGAAATAGAAAATAATTATCGTAATTCTACAAAATTTTCTGCACCATATAACAAAATTATAAGGTTTCACTTAAAAAAAAAAATTCCACATGGTTTAAAAAAAAAAAAAGATTTTAAACTTTGGACTTTACAGGTAAATTTTCAAATAACTGTTCTTTTTTTTGTTTTAAATTAGCTTATTTTATTTATTGATCTTTTATCTTCAATTCGTGATATATAAATTTGAAGTGAGAAAATTAATTATTTTCATTTTAATAGACATTTCAAAATGGGGGGGGGATTAAAAAAAAAACGCCTGTCTAGAATATTATATTCGGTTTATTGGAAAGAGCATAAAATTTCACATTGAACCTGAAAATATCGTAAAAATTGAACCATTAGAAAAATTTTGATAGATTTTAAGTTTAAAAATTGAAATAATTTAGCTCATGAAATTCAATTGATTTCATTATATAAAAAAACATGGCTGCATTAATGTGTGCAGGCACTTTGTAAACACTGTTTTTTAACAAAATAAAAAATAATATTTCTATTATTTTTTAAACAACTTTAATAGTTTATTTTGGGAGTATATTCCATAAAGAAAATAAACGACCCACTTTAAAAAGAGAAATTACGAGTTTTTTTTAATATTTTCTTCAGTTTTGTGTTAGGGGTGTAAAAAAAATTCCCCCAATATTCTGATACACCTCGCGTACTGCTGATTTATTTTTTCTAAAGAATAACAATGAATAAGATTTATTTTTACAATGATCTTTATACATTTATCCAGTAAATACACATAAAAATATATATGAAAACGCATGTTTATTATTTAAAAAAAAAGCAATTATGTAATGTGGATGAAGTTCTTAAACGTCTGATATTTTTTTTTTTTTAAATAATAAACATGTTTTTCATATATATTTTTGTTTATTCGCTGGATAAATGTATAAAGATCATTATAAAAATAAATTTTACTCATTTTTATTCTTTAGAAAAAATAATTCAGCGGTACGCCATACAGAGATTTATCAAAAAAGTTAGTTTTATTTTATGATCAAAAACATTGACTTTAGCTCCGTTGTTGGATTGGAAAAAATAATAAATGTGGCTTTTTGTTTATTCGCTAGATAAAAATGTAAACATTTTTTTTTTTTCTGTAGAAAGTTTTTATAACGAATGAAATTTGCTGCACTGGTATGCTTTTTGATATCCTGGCGTACTGCCACCCAAAAAAAAAATTACCCTATTTTTGTTTATTTTTTTAATTTTTGAGTAGTTAATCATATGACATCGAGGTTTCACCTCGAGTAAAATCCAGCACCATCTTGAATTCGTCAGGTTTACAAGTTTTAAAAATTTTATTAGAAAAATAGAATACCAATGTTTTTAATTATTTTTGTTTTAATTATGTTTTTCAATGGTTTGGATCTGTTTTAGCATTATAAAAATATTACTTAAAAAATAGAATACAATATTTTTTTTATATTTTATTTATGTATATATTTTTTATTTTATTTATTTATTTTTTTTTAGAATATGTTTTTCAGTGGTTTAAAACTGTTTTGTTATTATAAGAATATATTACTTTATTAAATACTAGAAGGCTACTCAGCGTTGCCCGGTCATAAAATACACATACATATATTTTATGAAGATGTTTTCTCCGTGATAAAAGCGTTGTTTAAGTGCAAATTAAAAATGTAAGTTTAGTAAGCCAATTTAACACATTTAAAAAAATAAATAAATAAACATTCATTTGTTTATAAATCAAAGTACTTTTCGACGTAATAACGTCTTCATCAGGATAGACACCGTTTTCTTTCATCTTATTTATCCCTCGTGGCATGATGCCACTAAGAGAAAACAAGACTCCGTTCGGTGTTATCAACGGTGATTTTTAAATGTCCAGATTAGGAGATCCATGTTGTTGCGCGCAGAAAGTTATATGAAAATGTTTTTCCGTGATAAAAGTGTTGTTTAAGTGGAAATTCCAAATATAAGTTTAGTAAACCAATTCAATGCAGATTAAAAAATAAACATTTATTTCAGGGGTGTGAGTTCCGTTATAGAAGCGTTGATTTAATTTGAATAAAATAAAATACGCACCAGGTGCGCGTGAAAACCAAATCACAACACAAGATTACGAAAATAAACAAATATTTGACTTGTTTGAAATTTATAATTGAAATATATTTTGGAGTCAAACTTCATCCGCAGTATTTTTTTAAAAACAAATTTTTTTCTCCTTCTTCCTTGCCATGTTATAAAGTTCTTGTTTACAATGCCTCCCCACGGGACAGAGTTAGGCACCAGGGTTGTTTTTCAATGTGGAGAAAAGGAACAAAAATAAAAATTGTCTCAGTCATGTAGGATTTCTCCTCCACTGACAGAGAACAATAAATCGAAGTGTAGCATCTAAAGAACGGATACTACACTTTGATCTTGACCCGAAGGCCAAATAAAGTTGGAGAAAGAAAAATCAGTAGTAAAGATCCGTGCGTTATCTCTCAGCAATTGTATTTTGAAATGCCGGGAATGGCACGTTGGCTACATGAGATTAACATCAGGGGTGTGAGTTCCGTTATAAAAGCGTTGATTTAATTTGAATAAAATAAAATATGCATCAGGTGCGCTTGAAAGCCAAATTACACAAATATTTTACACAGATACAACACGTAGATCTTTACTACAGACCTTTCTTTCTCCAACTTTACAACATGGCAAGAAAGAAGAAAAAAAAAGAAACAAACAAAATACTGAGGATGGAGTTTGATTCCGAAATATATTTAAGTTATAAATTTCAACAAGTAAAATATTTGTTTATTTTCGTAATATTGCGTTGTAATTAGGCTTTCAAGTGCACCTGATGTGTATTTTGTTTTAAACATTTATTTGTTATTAAATCAAAGTATTTTCCAATGTAATAATGGCTTCACCACAAGGGGATAAGTAAGATGAAAAGAATTGTTTATTCTGATGAAGACGTTATTACGTCGAAAAATACTTGTATTTATGAACAAATGTTTTTTTAAAAAAAAAAAAAAAATCTGCGTTGAATTGGCTTACTAAACTTTAGGTACCGCTAACACGCGTCACAGAATTAACCCCTCCCCCTATATGTAACAAATTTTGAAATTCAATGGCTGAAGGTTTTTTTTTTTCTCAATAATATATAATTAGTTAAATTAAAACAAAAAACCAGAATTCTAAAAAATAATTAATTTTTCAAAGATTTAGGTAGAATAAAATTCCAATATTCCGTTATATGAAGCTTTAAACATAGTATGTATTTCTAAGTTTGAAAAAAATATTTTCATATATAAAAAATAACTATTGACAATTATAAAATAGCAAATTTAACTTCAGAAATTATTTTTACTAGCAGGACCTGTAGAAATTCCACAGCGGACTCTTTCATATATTGATGTTGGCATTCTGTGGATGTTCAGCCTAAATGGAGATGCCCTGATATTATTGTAGCTCTGTTTAAACTGCAAAAGTATTTATTTAAACTAGCAGGGCTGGCCGGCCGGCATAGCCTGGTCGTAAAATATGCTTTAATATGATATTTTAATTTATAGAGTCAATTTTCTATTGATTCTTATTAGTGGACTGATTAATCAGAATCATTAATCGTAAGAATTGTGTATTTTGGGGTGAATCGAAATCGCATCATAAAAAAATAACTTAGATTTACGATTCTCTTATATTTTTAAATTGAACTGTTTGTTTGAAGTGAGATTGATGCTGTCAAAAATTTATGATAAAATCGTCATAGAACTTTTCATAATATATTTAATGATATACAAGAATTTTATTAACTACTTTAAAGGTAATCTTTATTTATCTTAATGAGTTTTCTTACTCCATCACATACATAGGCGCTTTCTGTCTGTTTCGAAACTTCGAAGCCCATGATTAGTTATCTGTTTGCACTGTTGCCAAACTTTAGAGGCCGCGAGGTAACATTGTTTTCATTTGTGAGCGAAGTTTATTTATGTATAAAACAGCCTAACTACGTCAAGTCCATGAAAAAATTGATGAATACTTTACCCTTAGAGAAAAAAGATTTTACAGTGCTCTCATTGTGAGTAAATCACATTAAAAATCAGTGGTTTTTCCAACTGGTAACTAAAAAAGAAAAAGCGGGGGGGACGATTATCTTTTGGTAAGTTCTTTTTTTTTTTTTTTTTTTACCGACACTCTTCCATCAGTAAATGAATGAAAAATCTCATTAGTAAATGAAAAATATCTTGTCAACCTTTATATTTTTTTAAAAATAAAACAAGCAAAGTCAACAGGAAATATTTCTAAAACTAAAGTGAAACTGATCACTTGGTATCAGTTCATAAAACTTTGGCAGTCGGTCAACTTTTTTGAAGTATCCCAAAACAAAAACGTTAGAACTACATATGCTGACTGGCGGTTCCGCTTAAGGTCTTTCAGAAACTACAAAAGAAAACAATCATTTTGCTATCTGTTAAATAAATGCAGTAAGTGAATTTTATTTTTTTTCTTTTAGAAATTTACATTTCATTAAAATATTCTGTGAATGAAGCAATTAAACATTTCTTTTGAAACTTCTCTGCACAACAAAAACAAAAAAATGTGAAAAATTTATTAAAAAAGGAAAAAATCTAACTTTAAAAAAAAAAAAAAATCCTTTGAACCCTAACTTTGCAAACTAACTAGTCACTCAGAGCTGTTCAACTAAAGGACTGTAGGGGCTTGGTCGACATTCACCGATGCCTGGTATCACAGTCATGATGTGAGCAGAGTTAAATGTTTCCCGACCCCTAACAAAAAATAAAAATAAAAAGGTTGGCAGAAACAGTATTAAGGCGGAGGCGATTTCGAAAGTTCAATAAATGACTTTTATTTAACAATAGAAATAAACAATTACCAAAAATTTACTTTTTTATATAGAAATAAAAAGGTAAATTAAGACATTAAATAAGAACAAACATTAAAGGCCGATAAGTATATAATTATATAATAAAAATATAGAAATAAACCAATTTATTTAGATTTAAAAAATAACATTATTAAAAATATTTTTTAAAAAGTTAAATAAATAAATAAAAAAAAAATAATTTGAGATGATTGAATATAAAAAGGCTAAAAATTTAATCAAAGATTTAGTTATTTTTAAATTTCATTTAGAAATAAGAATATTCTCGAAAATGAAATAAAAATTAGTTAGCGATTGAAACTGCAAAAAATGTTAAATTTGAAAGAGTTATAGAAGATAAAGAAAAAATAAAACAAAAAAAATGAATATGAAAAGATAAACAAAACATGTTATTCCCCTTGAAATTTGATGTTATTGTATTTTTATTGAATTAATCATGACTTTTTCTTTATATTTTTTAATATATAAAATAACTCCTGAAATTGATTGTTATTAATTTCATGGTGCATGTTTAATTCATGCTTAAAATATTTGTTTTGACTTTTATCTTCAACTAGCGGGGGATACCCAGCGTTGCCCGGGTGTTTGGAGGTGTGTGTGTTAAAAAAAAAAACGTTGGCTGGGTGTTTGGAGGTGTAAATAAAAAAAAATAATAATAATTTTACTAGGAAAGTAGGATTGAACCCCGAAGCCTTGACATGGAGGTGGAAACGAAAGGGGGAAAAAGCCAGCCACCTAACCATCTCGGCCATGAGGGGAGAGGAATTGATAAGCGTGTAAAGTTAAGGTTTATAAAGTGAAATATACAGGTGCGAGGAAGTGGCTTGATGTTTGACTTAGTTTTGCGCTGCAAGCTAGTTACTGTTTCCCCCGCCCCATCATTCGCTTTTCGAAGACGCGACGAGCTGGTAAAAGTCAGGCAAATTAAATACACACGCGACCCCCATTCTTAAGTCATAGATATTACGATTCAGACCTGATGTAAAAAGTTTTAAGAAGGAGCAAGCCGACCGAGAAGGCTGACGAAAAAAGCCTTTTGCAGACAGACACAAAAAACGAACATACATACATACATACATACATACATACATTTTGCCTTTTATATATATATATATATAGATGAAATAAAATCAAATCGTTTTTGAAATTGCCTTAATTGTATTTCCATTTTTTCGCTGTACCAAATTTTTTCGCTACACAAAAACTTTCGGTTATATAATGGTATATTTCAAAACAACAATTCCACAGGAATCGGAATCGTACTTGGAATCGTTAATCAACATTTTCCTAGAATTGGAATCGGAATTAGAAAAAATTTAGGAATCGTCCTAACACTAATTCTTATATATTAGAAAGTTATGATTTCAAAATAAAAAAAAAATATATCCATATGACTTTGGTGCATCAGCTTGAATTGAAACCGAAACCAAAACTTATAAATAATTCTTCGTAAAATTATTTACAAAAAAAAAAAAAATAAATAAAATAAACGACTTGAGTGCTCTCAGCTATAATTGAAACCGAAACCAAAACTTATGAAAAATTCTTGGTAAAATTATTTCTTACAAGAAATGGAAGATCATAACAATTAAATGATAGTCACTTGAAGCATGACACAGAAAATAACACACACACACACACACACACACACACACACACACACACACACACACACACACACACACACACTATCGTATTAATATATAGATTGTTGAAAGATGCTTGGTGAACTTGATTTTACTGCCTATTTAAAAAAATGTACTAAAATTAACATAAACGATAGCAAAAAAACCCCCAAAAAAACGCTTTCTTTTTTTTTTTTTTTTTTTTTTTTGTACATGGTTGGTAGTCACCACTTATCAAGGCCCGGGAGCCACTCTGGGATAAGGATTAATGTGGTTATTGTGTGTACAGTAATCAATGGGATAATATTATAGTAATCGTTAGTAATGGAGATTTGATAAAGTATCTCACTTAAGGGGGTGGTTTATCAGGAATTTGTTTATGTTGGACTTGAAGACATCCAATTTGTAGTCAGGTGGGAAGCAGGCAGGTGGTAGAGAGTTCCACAGGCGTGCAGTTCTAAGAAAGAAGCTTTGTTCATGGAATCTACGTTTTGATTTAAGCACAGATAAAGAGTGGGGAAAATTATTGACAGTGGTTTCAGCTAGACAGGTGTTTTTTGTGAAAGATTGACGAGGGGGGGACCAGAGATTGGAGCTCAGACGAGCACTTGCCATGGAAATAACAATAAAACAGACAGGCTCGAAACGTCTCTCCTGTTGGAGAGAGGTTGCAGGGAAGAGAAAAGGGTATCCCCCACTTAGCTACGAAGTATATTTTGTACTCTGTCAAGGCAGGATAGGCTGTTTTTTAGAAGCTCCAGCCCAGATGTGGAAGCAGTACTCCATCCTTGGACGTACTTGGCTTTTATATAGATAGAGAATTGCATCAGCAGTGAGATATCTACCGAAGTGATAGAAGAATCCCACCATTTTTCCAGCGATCTTGGCAACAGACTTGATGTACGTGTTCCATTTCAGATCAGGAGTAAAGGTCCATCTCAAAAGCTTGTCAAAACATGAAGCCTCCCCAACATCCATTTGATGCCAGATTGGGATCAGAGTGTTGATGATGTAAAGATAGGAGCTTTGTTTTAGATGCATTAAAAGTAACCAGCCACCTCTTCCCCCATTGTATCATGCGCTCGAGATCAGAGGAGAGAGAATCAGAGAGAACTTTGTCATTTATGACCTTTGATGTGTTGTCATAGATGGTTGGGTCATCAGCATAGATGTCAACGAATGATTTAAGTACATATTTTGGGTGATCATTGATGCAAATCAGAAAGAGAGTTGGGTCTAGGATGGACCTCTGAGGGACTCCAGCATTAATACTGTAGGCTTCTGATTTCTGCCCATCAACCACTATTATGAACCTATCAGAGAGAAATGATTTAATAATTGAGAAAACATTTCCAGTTATACCATAGCTGAAAATCTTGTGAAGTAGGCCCTTATGCCATACTTTATCGAAGGCTTTTGATATGTCAAGAGCACTTGCCCTAGAAAGGAAGCCGTTGTTGAGAGATTCACTAATCCTATGAGATATAATCGTTAGCACATCTGCTGTGTATCTAGCAGAACGGAAACCATATTGCATGTCACTAGGTTATTTCTGCTGAGGTGGTTGACTACTTTATTTAATATGGATTCCAGTAACTTACTCATGACACACAGGAGACTTATTGGTCTGTACTGAGAGGGAAACGACTTATCACCTGAATTCTTAAATACAGGACATACTGATTAGGTTTTCAAGGGTGTTGGGAAGCACTTCTTAAGACAATGTTTAAACAGTTTTGTAAGTATGGGGGCAAGTTCTGGTTGAAGCTTTTTTAACACTATAATTGGAATACTGTCAGGGCCAGTTGCTTTACTGGAATAAAGGTTCTTGATTAGCTTGGCGGCATCACGCACAGATATTTGTATGTTGCATAGTGTGTTGTCTATTATAGGAGAAAATACGAGGAATTGATGGCCTTGGTCGCATAGGGTAGAATTAGCTGCAAAGTTCTTGGCAAATAGTATGGCCTTGTCTGATGCTGACGAGATGACCTCAGGTCCCTTGATGATGGTTGGGATAGAACGCACACTTCTGTTCAGGATCCTGTTTGCTATTTGCCAAAACTGGTGGGAACCAAGCTGCTGCTCAGCTACTTTGGATTTAACGGACTGAGCATATAACTCTCTTGCATTTTTTATTACTCTTTTACAGTGGTTGCTGGCAGTCCTGAAAGCAGCTTTAGTCTCAGCACATCTATAATGTTGGTAGCTATGGAAAAAGTGATTTCTGTGTACAATGGCAGCAGCACATTCTAGGGAGAACCATGGCTGGCTGTTAGGTTTTTGTTGGAAGTTTTTGGATGGTATGAATCGGTCTATACTGATACTATAGAGGACACATCCTTTTTAAACCTGGAATGCAGCGGTAGGTCAGATATAAATGTACGGAAGCTATCCCAGTTAGCCATGCTTTCCTGATTCACTTAAAGTAATTAGCGGCTTTTGTAAAAAGTATGCTCGATTACATATAGACATAAACTGATGACGTGGCTGATAATGTGTAAATGTTGTTGATTTTACACAAAAATTTGAACATCCTATTAAATTTACATTTATATGTTAATTCATAGAAAAACTCAAACGTGCGTTAAATGTCTATCATAATAAATCCTCTAAAATTCTTTGAACTGCTTCTATTAGCCCTTTTGCAGTTTATTAAACCAAAATCTCAGGAATATATGTGGATATAGATGGTGGTACACTGCCTGTAAGAATGTCATTTGATTGGCTATTGGAAATGATGTAATTATTGTGAAAGAATTTAGACATTAAAATGAAACAATATTGAAATTGACATAATAAAATCAAATTCAAACAATATAAGGTAGGGTTATCGTTTAGTTGTATGAATACTCTCTTACCCTTTATCGAGCAAAAGGGAATAAAGTGGGTGACACCGCTAACTCACTGCACGTAAACAGGACGTTTTCACAAGTAAACAAATGAATAATAGAAGTTAAAAGCTTTACCAAAACATTTTTAAATCGCGGATAAAATACATTTTAATAAATAAACAAAAACCAAAACATTTTTAAATCGCAGATAAAATACATTTTAATAAATAAACAAGAACCAAAACATTTTTAAATCGCGGATAAAATACATTTTCATAAATAAAGAAAAACCAAAACATTTTTAAATCGCGGATAAAATACATTTTAATAAATAAACAAAAACCAAAACATTTTTAAATCGCAGATAAAATACATTTTAATAAATAAACAAAAACCAAAACATTTTTAAATCGCGGATAAAATACATTTTCATAAATAAACAAAAACCAAAACATTTTTAAATCGCGGATAAAATACATTTTCATAAATAAAGAAAAACCAAAACATTTTTAAATCGCGGATAAAATACATTTTCATAAATAAAGAAAAACCAAAACATTTTTAAATCGCGGATAAAATACATTTTCATAAATAAAGAAAAACCAAAACATTTTTAAATCGCGGATAAAATACATTTTCATAAATAAACAAAAACCAAAACATTTTTAAATCGCGGATAAAATACATTTTCATAAATAAACAAAAACCAAAACATTTTTAAATCGCGGATAAAATACATTTTCATAAATAAAGAAAAACCAAAACATTTTTAAATCGCGGATAAAATACATTTTCATAAATAAACAAAAACCAAAACATTTTTAAATCGCGGATAAAATACATTTTCATAAATAAACAAAAACCAAAACATTTTTAAATCGCAGATAAAATACATTTTCATAAATAAACAATGAACAAAACTTTATCTCTACTAGTTTTATTTTATCACAATTTTTAACATATAATTTTTTTTTTAATCCTAATTTCAGCCCCTCTTTATTTTTACTTGAATTCTTGAAACAATTTTAACAATTAGAAAAAAAAACAAAGCATCTTGATATTTTAAAAAATTTTTAATTTTAAGTTTTTTTTTCCAGTTTTATTTTTTCTTTTCCTTAATTTTTTAATTTTTTTAAGGAAACATTGAATAAAAGTTTTATATTTTTAATTTTTTTTGTTTACTTAGGTTTACTATCGCCACAATTTGTAGTTAAATGTATATGTTAAATTGTATTCGTACTTAAATTAGATATTGCTTCGCTAAAATCCTGTAACAAATTACAAGACACAAAAGGCGACCACACAAAATGAAACAATGGTTCTTGAAGAAAGGAAAACAAAAAGGGCACTGATTTATTTATTTGATACTTGGATTTTGCACCAGACGTTCAAAATCTGCATTATTAAATCTGAAATAAAAATGAAAAGTTCTGTTTTCGGTTTATTTGTGAAAAGCTTTATTTTTGAAATAAAAGAAATTATTTTTATTTAAAACTTCTAACTTATTTGTAAAACGTTCTGTTTTGTGAGATAGTCTCTCACCTCGGTTTTGCCCTTGGCAGAATGAAAGAAAATCAGAAATCACAACAGGCTCACCTTTTAAACTTCAACATAAATTTTATTAAAGTAAACAGATCCAAATTGCAAAAGATGTATCATCTTTAGCTATCTGCCGAGCAGGGCTGGTAACACCCGAAAAGGGTAGTAGTTCATGGTTTATCTTCGCGTAATGCAGGATACAATACTCCACACTGTTCAAAGAATAGCTGCAACAGGTTGACGAGTTAAGTGATGACTTGGAAGGATGAATGCTGTGAGTCCGGTAGTCATCATGGAGTTCACTGTGCGCAACGGTCCGAATGGTGGACAAGGGACAGGTCAAAATGTAGACCTTAATTTTGTCTTTGAGAGACATTATAAGTAATGATGAAAGTCAATCAAATTGAAGAGCACAACAGTGTTCGATGAATATAATATTTCGCTCAACATAACGGCATTAGTGTTTGCAAATGATAACATTTCGACCCACATTGGGCATTAAAACGTCTCAATGAGACGAAGGCGTTTTGAGGCTACAAGCCTCGAGTGAGTTTTCGTATGTCCATTTCGACCTGTTGTCTGTGTGAAAACTGGTGAATCTTTGAAAAGATAAATTTATCGCTAAGAATACCCTCGGCAGTTAGTAAGAACAATCAATCTGATAAGCTCAAACGAAATTGTGTGTAGTCAAACCGACCAATGAGGAGCCTGCTTATTTCTGCAGAATTTCTCACAGTTTACGTTTAATGAGTTAGCGGTGTCACCCACTTTATTCCCTTTTGCTCAATATAGGGTTCCTATTTACAATGTCTCTCCATGAGGGCAGAGTTAGACACCAGGCCATTTTTTAACACCACTAAACGACAATCCTACCCAATATTAGAAAACAGAATATTTTTTTTATTAAATGATTTTTCTTAAATACAGATTTTTTTTTAATACTGAATATTATTGAATATAAAACAAACAAATAAACATAATTAGAAATTATGTTGTTCTCGGATACATATTAATATACAAGGAAATACCCGTCTCGATTTTTTCCAAACAGATTTGAAAACCAGAACATTTATTGTATAAAAATGTGTCAATATATAATCGTAAAAACTCTTATTTAAAAATCTGTGTAAGAAGATATATATTTAATAAACAATTTTGGAAGGAAAACAACATTAGATTTTTATATAGTAAAATTGCTGTTTTGCATGAAACATCTTTTGAGTTAAAGCAACTTTGAAGGGTCAACAACAAATTAATGATTTAAATGTAACATGTTTCCGAATTAAAGCAACTTTGAAGGGTCAACAACAAATTAATAATTTAAATGTAACATGTTTCCGAATTAAAGCAACATTGGATTTTTGAGATTTTTTTTACGACATGCGTCAGCGTAGTATAAACACCCCAACCATTCCATGTTAAGAACAGCTTTCAGAATACCCCCCCCACACACACACACCAACCTCCCCATGTTAAGAACAGCTTTCGAGGTTGGGGGATGTTTATTCCGAAAGCCGTTCTTAACCTGGGGAGACTGGGGTATTTATAATACACTGAGGCATGTTGTAAAAATTTACTGGATTTTTTTTCCAAAACATTTTTTAAATTGAAGTAGAATTGTGAATGAAAAATCGACGTAAGTTCTTGGACCGAGAAGCGCCACTTTTACAATAATTATATTTTCTATAATAATAATTAAGTAGTTAATAATTAAAATTTAATTTAAATTCTTTGACAGTAATTTAATTTTCGAAAAAATTCTTTTAGAATAATTGTCATTTTCAAGCCAATCAAATGACACCCTTGCAGGCGGTGTACTGTCAACTATGTCCCCATATATTCCTGATATTTTAGTTTATCTAAACTGCAAGAGGACCCTTCTTTCTTTAATTCTTTGACTTGCTTCTTGTTTTTTCATTTTTTACTTTTAACTTATCTTGCCTTTGGTAGCATTTATTTGTTGTTATATTTCATGTTTTCTGTTAACAACTCTGCACTTTATTCAAAGGGGTTATGTTCTGCCTCAACACCGGCGGGAAAGGACCATGCAACCCACTTTTACCCAAAGTCAGAACGGGGCTTGATTTTGGGACCCCATCGTGCTACAGATTTCATATTACTATAGAGCCAATTCTTTATTGAATATTATATTGTACCTAATATATAGTACTAGTAATTTTCAAAGTTCAGAAAAAAAAAAAAAAATACTTGTGTTCCATCAGTTAGAATCAAAACCAAACCATTTAACGCTCCAGTTGTGTCCACCATCCACCGATGTAGCTTTCGAGAGATAGGTAAGAAATGTTTAATATTAAACGACTTGAAGAAATGAATTGAATGTGAGCATTCGCAGACAGAAGTAAAAATATGTCGGCAAGTTGAAATAAACAGGTGATCCCACCCCCACACTGTAGAGATCCCTAGATGTAAAAGATCTTTCTACTCCAGTAGTTACTTTCCCAGAGCCGCTAGACTTTGGAATTCCATTCCAGGTAACTGCTTCCCCAACTGTACTGACATGCAGAAGTTCAAGTTTAACGTGAACCAACATCTTGCTGCCCAAATCCCTACATAGTACCCCAGTAGTTGTTGCCCCTGATAGTAGCCCCATACACCAAAGTGGCAATGTGCCTTGTTTGGGGTGAAAATGTAAAAAAAAAAAAAAACCTTGCCGATATGTCTGCTGTGCAAAAATTTTACTTGTTATAAACCATTCTTGGTCTTGTTCATCAGTAGTTTAAGAGTTTATCGGTTAAATATTTTTTTTTTTTTTACACAGTGATCACCACTTATCAAGGCCCGGAAGCCACTCAGGGATAAGGGTTATTGCAAGTACATTAAGTTAGTGAGGAGATTTGCTGAAGTGTTTACTTAAGGGGGCGGTTCATTAGGAATTTGTTAACATTGGACTTGAAGACATCCAAGTTGTAGTCCGGAGGGAAGCAGGCAGACGGAACAGAGTTCCACAGGCGTGCAGTTCTAAGAAAGAAGCTTTGTTCATGGAATCCGCGTTTTGATTTAGGCACAGATATAGAGTGGGGGGAATTTTTCACAGTGGATTCAGCTAGACGTGTTTTTCGTGAAAGATTGGCGAGGGGGGACCAGAGATTGGAGTTCAGACGAGCATCTGCCATGGAAATAACGATAAAACAAGGACAGGCTCACAACGTCTCTTCTGTGGGAGAGAGGTTGCAGGGTAGAGAAAAAATTTATGTACAGACTGACAGATACATCTACTGTTTTAGATTTGAATTGCTATATGCCTGTTGATTATATTTTTAATGTTTCGGTCGACCCACCTGCTTGAGAATATCTGAATTCATGGGAACATAAATAAGAGGAAAAATCTACCCATGTGGATTAAATAAAAGGGGTTCAAGGTGCACGTATGAGAGCGGTACCCCCGTCTGTAATTTTTTTTATTTTTGTCTTTTCTTCATTTTTTTTTTTTTTTGTAGGGGGGGGATTATTATCGAATGGACACTAATCTACTAAATTAAAAAAAATATATTTAACATTTTTAAAGGGGTGCTCCATTTTAACGTTCCAATAAATCGATGGTTCCAAAATGGAGGATCAATTTACTAGAACGTTGTATTAGAAACAGAGCACCCCTTTGAAAATGTTAAATATTGAAATTTTTAAATTTATTTATTGCGGACCATTATTCTCATCTTTCTTAAATGTTTCACAACGTTTTCGCCAACTGTTCCTTTGAAACAACATCTAAGAAAGATGAGGAGTCCGCAATTAATAAATTGTGTTTGTATTACTGTACACAAAGATTCGAAAAAGTTGTCAAAAACAAATATATAACAAATAAATGTTATCAAAGGCAAGATAAGTCACTTTTCTCCCTAACTGGATAATTTTCTAGTGTTTTTATTTAATGTAACATGTTTATTCAGATCGAAAAAGATACAATGTTTACCGATGTATTGGAAAATTTAAAATGGCGTCCGGACACTGTAAGTTTGGGAAAAGCAGTTATAAATAAAAAACTAGACAAAATACTGTTAAAAACTCGCTTAATATATGTTATCGTAACATAGGCTGACATATATTCGGTGGGGTTTTAACAGTATTTGCATATTTTTTTATTTTTAACTCTTTTTCCCAAACTCACCGTGTTAAAGATAGAGTTGGGCACCATTTTAAATTTTCCAGTACATCGGTAAACACTGTATGTTTTTCGAGCTGAATAAACATGTTATATTAAATAAAAACACTAAAAACATATCCAGTTAGGTAGAAAAGTAACTTATCTTGCCTTTGATGACATTTATTTGTTATATATTTGTTTTTGACAACTTTTTCGAATCTTTGTGTACAGTAATACAAACACAACAAAGGGGTTCAAGGTGCACGTATGAGAGCGGTTCCCCCGTCTGTAGTGACAGTAACGATAGGGGTATCAGAATTTTTGGAGAATTTTTGACACCCCTAACAGAAAACTGCGAATAAAATATAAAAAACTTGTAATTTCTCTTTTTAAAGTGGGTTGTTTATTTTCTGTATGGAATATACTTCCAAAATAAACTATGTTTACAAAGTGCCGGTGCGCGTTCAACCAGCCATTTTTTTTTTATGTATGAAATCAATTGAATTTTACAAGTGAAATTTTTTTTCAATTTTTAAACTTTAAAAATCTATCAAAATTTTTCTATTGGTTCCATTTTTACGATATTTTCAGGGTCAGTATGAAATTTTATGCTCTTTCCAATAAACCGAATATAATATTTTAGACAAACGTTTTTTTAACCCCCCCCATTTTGAAATGTCTATTAAAATTTAAATAATTAATTTACATACCAAAGTTTTATATCACAAATTGAAGATAAAAGATCAATAAACAAAATATTCTAATTTAAGACAAAAAAGTTTTTTTTGAAATTTACCTGTAAAGTCCAAAGTGTAAAACCTTTTTTCTTTTAAAACTATGTTGATTATTTTTTATTTTTAAAATTTTTTTTTTAATGAAAGCTCATGTTATGCTTATATCGTCAAGTAAATACCGGACGCTGACGGCAATTTTTTCTATTTCATTCAATGTTTTCTTTTTTTAGATATTTAAAAAAAAACTTTACTCGATAAAGTAGAAATAAGATATAATAATCAAAAACTTGTGTATTTCATTAAGAGAATTAAAAAAAAAAATCGGTCGATTGGATCTTTTGTTTAACGGAAAAAACTTATAAGTGAATGTGTGCTTTTTTTCTGCTACGGAGGCCCCAAAATACTAATTTTGGTTAACAGCACTCAATAAAAAGACATATTAATTCTGGCGTTTATAAGTCACCGTCAGAAAAATTTATTTTAATGGTGGATGCTCTGACGAACTGCAAGCACTTGTGCCCCCACGATGTAAATACCCTCAACAAACCTGACAAGCAGCTAAATCCCACCCCTTCACTGAGATCCCTAGATGGAAGAGATCTTTCTACTCCAGTAGTTTCTTCCCCAGAACCGCTAGACTTTGGAGTTCCATTCCGGCTCCCTGCTTCCCCAACTGTACTGACATGCAGAAGTTCAAGTGTAACGTGAACAGAGATCTTATTGCCCACCTCCATACATAGTACCCCTGTAGCTTATGTCGCTGATAGTATCCCCCTACACCAAAGTGGCAATGTGCCTTGTTTGAGATGAAAATGTAATAAAAAAAAAAAGTAAACACCTCCCAACCTCGAAAGCCGTTCTTAACATGGGGTGGTTGGGGGTGTTTATACTACGCTGGGGCAGGTTAAAAAATACCAAAATATAAAATACGGTACTTATGTATTTTTGGTACCGCGCTGAAATAATGTTATTTCGAAAGTTATTCTTAACGTGAGAAGGGGAGGGTGGTTTGAAACTATTCTGTGCTTCCATCTGTATAATTTAATAATAATTATAATAATAATAAGATATCGTGAAACTTGAATTTAACCTGAAAAAACTATTTAAAAATAGCACGGTACCAAAAATACATGAGCACCTAAAATACAATGCAACAATAACTAAACAAGCAATAAATAAATAAATAAATAAATAAAAAACTTAAATGGGTTATCATTACTATTAACGACATAAATTATTTAGCGTAACGGTAAAAAAACGGGCAGTCTTGCACTCAAGCCCGGCAAAGTTCGACAACTCTAGAAGGGTCACATTAGTATTTACACCGTCAGATCGCGATATTACGAATTATTAAAGTTTTAAAACATAAAATAAATAAAAAATATTTAATTAATATTTAATAAAAAATAAAAAAAATATTTAATTAATATTTAATAAAAAATTAAAAAAATTATTTAATTAATATTTAATAAAAAATTAAAAAAATTATTTAATTAATATTTAATAAAAAAAATATTAAAAAAATTATTTAAATAATTTCATTTTCTTTTATTACGCGCATAAAAAAAAATTACATTAAGGCCCGTCTCACGTTCGTATATAACAAAATATTTTTTTTTGTAGATTTCGGTGTGCTAAAAACGAATCTGCAAATCGTTTCCGTCGCAAAAAATAGTTTTCATGATATGAAGAAATTACTTTTTTTAAAAGTGGGTGATCACTTTTCCATGTAAATTTAACTTAAAATGAGCACCCATTTCTGGCCATCTGAGAGAGGGGGCATTTTTTTTCAAGTGTTTATTGGCTAAAAGGTTTTTCTATTTCTTTTTCTGTTTTCATCTTTCAATAAAGACATGAGGAAATTAAGAAATAAAGAAAAATCGGTATTATTTTACTTTAAGGCTCGTCTCTCATTCATTCGTATAGAAAAAAAGCAGTTTTCGGTGTGCTTTAAAAGAATATGGTAACCGTTTCTGTCGCAAATTTATTGTTTGTATGGTATTAATCCCTGAAGTCTGGGACTATTCTCCATTTCACAGCCCAGCCTTCGTTTACACTACGCGCGAGCATAAAAAAGGTTGTTAAATGTGCACTTGCGTACCAAACTGCCTTGTCACAGTATTGGCAAAAATTTTATATTAGACGAAAAACAAGTAGTTTTCCAAATATTAAACCATGTAATTCTATTTCACAAGATCTTCAGCTACAGTATAGCTGGAAATGTCTTCTCAATTATTAAATCATTTCTCTCTGATAGGTTCATAAGAGTAGTGGTTGATGGGCAGAAATCAGAAGCTCACAGTATTAATGCTGGAGTCCTCAGGGGTCTCTTCCTGATCTACATGGCCCTGTCGGTGGGGCATTAGAATACGCCGACTGCCCCCCTGCAGAGGGTAAAAGTCCCTCAATGGGGGTCCTGGATATGACCTTAAACTATATCCAGTGGTGAGGCCCCAGCTTGTGGGCTTTGGGGAGTGTGGAGCCACCCTTTAATTACCATTGCTCCCAAGTCCACTCTGACCCGGAGTGGTAGTACCTGTTAGGGTCCCAACTATGGGTTAAATAGAAACCGACGTGAAAACAACAAATATATTCTATTAAAAAAATTTTTTCTTCAAAATCTTTAGATTCGGCATTAAATAACCCGAAAAGGGTTGATATGCCGTAAAACAAAAACAACCAACCAACCAATCCTGATCTACATTAATGATCTTCCAAATCACATCCTTACATCATTTGTAGACATTTATGCTGATGACACTACTATCTATGGTAGCACATCTTAAACCGTAAACGACCAAGTTCTCTCTGATTCTCTCTCCTCTGATCTTGAGCAAGTGGTACAATGGGGAAAAAGGTGGCTTGTTACTTTTAATGCATCTAAAACCAAGCTTTTATCTTTACATAATCAACGCTCTGATCTCCATCTGGCATCAATTGAAATGAATGGCTCTTGTCTTGGGGAGGCCTCATTGTTTTGACAAGCTTCTGGGCTTGACCTTTACTCCTGATCTGAAATGGAACACATACATTAAATCCGTTGCCAAGGTCGCTGAAAAAATGGTGGGATCCTTCTATCGATTCAGTAGATATCTCACTGCTAATGCAATTCTCTATCTATATAAGAGCCAGGTACGTCCAAGGATGGAGTACTGTTGCCACATTTGGGCAGGAACTGCTGGAAAGGACTTATCCTGCCTTGATAGAGTTCAAAATAGACTTCGTAGCCTCGTAGGGGATGTCCTTTTCTCTTCTCTGCAGCCTCTTTCTCACAGAAGAGATGTTGCGAGTTTGTCTCTGCTTTATTGTTATTTTCATGGCAAGTGCTTGTCTGAGCTCCAATCTATGCCCCCCCCAACCTTCGCCAAACTTTCACAAGAAACACCCGTCTAGCAGAAAACACTATTACTAATTTCCCCCACTCTTTATCTGTGCCTAAACCTAAATGTAGATTCCATGAGCAAAGCTTCTTTCTTAGAACTGCATGCCTATGGAATTGTCTTCTGCTTTCCAGCTGACTACAATATGGTTGTCTTCAAGTCTAACATAAATAAGTTCTTGAGCCGTTCCATATAACTTAACAAATTTACCGAATTTCCATTACTAACGATTACTATATTGTCTAAGTTCTACTGTACACTCTTTAACCCTTATCCTCGAGTGGCCTCTTGGCCTTGATAAGTGGTGATGCCTATGTAAAAAAAAAAAAAAAAAAAATACTTGTGTCAGGTGGTCAGGTGACATCTGTGATGCTATATATTTCAGGAAGTTTTCCTTTTGTCCGGCATATGTTTGACTTTCAAAGGTGCATGGTAAAAGTTTTGTTTTTTGTTTAGCTGTGAAGACCGAAAAACTTCCAAGACTTATATACATGTCTGTAGGTGAATAGGGATGTAAATGGATGGTAACAGTTAATGCTACTAAGACTAAACCTATTCCCTTAATAATTACAAGAAACCTTTTCAACCACTGATTGGTATGACAAATAACACTCTACCTGAGAGCTCATCAATCAAACTTTGTTGCTTAACATTCACAGACAACATGAATTGGAACAAATACATTGAGAACATTGTCAAGGCTGCTGCAAAGAAGATGAGCTGCCTCTACCATGCTAGAAAACTACTTCCACACGACAGTATCTTGTAGCTTTGCAATGCCACATCTAGGCTGGTACATCTTTCACTAATCTCTCTCTCGCTCTCTCTCTGAGGATTCAAACAAGAGTCTCCAATCTAATAGGTCCCACATTATCAACTAAGTTTCAATTCCTGTCCCATCGCCACTATTTTGCATCCCTGTGCCTGTTTTACAAGTATTTTAATGGAAAATGTGTTCTGATGACCTCATAGCACATACTCCATTGACATAGATATTCCTGACAAATCCATCTAACAGCAAAATCCCATCCCTTCACTGTTGCTGGAAACCCTTCTGCTCTAATAGTTTCTTCCTTCGGATTGCTAGTCTTTAGAATTTCCCTCCCAGTTCCGTGCTTCCCTGACTTTACTAACATGCAGAAATATTTATATGTAATCATTATTTTCATGGTAAGTGCTCATCTCATCTGAGCTCTAATTTATAGTTCCCTCTTGCTGGACTTTCACAAAAAGCACTCGATTAGCAATAACCACTATCAACAATTTCCCCCATACTCTATCTGTGCAGGTTTTATGAACAAAGTTTCTTTCCTAACACTGCCTGCCTATGGAATACTATTCCGTTAGCCTACTATTGTAGCCTTCAAGTCCAATGTAAACAAGTTCTTGTTGAACCGTCCCCTTAACACTATTAACAATTACTACACTACTACCTTACATTCATTAACTGTTATCCTCTAGTAGCCTTTGGGCCTTGATAAGTAGTGACTGCCTTGTTTAAAAAAAAATAAATGTGATTCTGCTGCTCAACTTTCCACAGTCCCCTGTTAGACATAATCCCAAACTAGCCCTTGTTTGGGCGGAAAGCAGTAAAAAAAAAAAAAAAATGTGAAAGTATATAGTTTGTTTATATTACTTGTAGTGATTGGACTATTGCTCTCGTCTTGAGTGTTATTTGTGCAACGTTTTGGTTGGATTGTCCTTCGACCGTCTTCAGGCATGTTGGTTGTTGTTTGAAAAACAAAAAAAAAAATAGAAAAATTACTGGATCCATAGATATTTTCCCTCTTCTTTTCCGAACAACAACCAACATGGCTGAAGACGGCCAAAGGACAATCCGTAACGTTGCACGAATAACGCTCAAGATGAGAACAATAGTCTCAGAAATACAAGTAATATAAACAATCAGCCCTCATCTAAAAAATTCAGAACTTTAACATGTAGTTTGTTGTTTCAAATTTAAACAACTTATTGCATACACATTCAATTGCGAACAATAAAATGTGGTTTTATTCTAATGTCTACATATTTTTTAGTTTATTTTTAAACTTGTGTGCCTCATTCTTAAAAATAAATTAGAAAAGTGCTCGAAAGCCAGATTGTTGAGTTTCTATTTCAATCCAGACAATCTCTATAAATCTTTTCAATGTCCATCAATGAGAACATAAACTTTGTTCTTCGATCTTAAAATAGATGTTGATCAGTTGAAGGTTCAAATTCATTCGATTCCCAGCAGCTAATAAATGTTTGTGTCCAGCAGACAATGTATATATTCGCTAGTGTAAATAGTGCCATCAGAATTAGACACAAGGATGCAACATTGCGGTTAGGGGTGTATCGATTAATCGACAGGTAATTGGCCACTTTGCTGATTAATCAGTAATCAGCAAATCTGACGATTAATCGGCCGATTACTTTTCTCTTTCCTATTAAATTTAAATAATTTCATCACTATCAAGTGACTCATCAGATAGCTTTGACGCATTAACATAGTAACTACTAATTTAACTTAACATTTTATTAAGTGTCTGGTCACTATTATGGCTTTTTGTTTTTGTTAACTAAAATTACAAAATGCAAAGTACAATTTCCAAAATTGAAATGAATTTATTTAAATAATTAGATGAGAAAAAAGAAATTACAAACCAACTACAAAGTACAAATTGTAATTCTTTAAGTGAATAATTATAAGCTGAAGTTCTGCACCTGCTGCTGCTCTACTTCCCTATTATTGCTGCTTGCCTCCTCTGCTCAGTATTTAAAGTTGAATACTTTTAAATTGTAATGTAGAAACATTAGAGTTTTTTCCATTCTCAGGGCACACTTTGTTCCTTATGGGTTCATACACATTACCACCTTTACTGAAGAGCCTCTCACTCTCCGCAGATGAAGGTAGTGCACTTAAATATTTTGAGGCCAGTTTACTCAATAGTGGTAAGGTCTCCTGTGTCTTCTTCCACTACTGAAATGGATCATCACCTCTTGTGAGTAGTTGTAAAGCTACATAATGGTCAAGTTCTTTTGTGCACGTAACCATAAGGGATTTACTCCTGATGATTTTAAATTGTGATTCTTGTATTTCTGTCAGAATTGCAATCTCTAGGATTAACTCTGCTTCTACCTGCTCTAAGTTTGCATTTGTTACTACTGTAGGCTTATTCGAAGCTAATTCATCAAACAGGCTTGAAAGAGATAGTTTTACTTTCACTGTGATCTTCTTGACCCTCAACAGAGCTTGATTCTGCTTCATTATCATCTGTAGAAAGTAGATGTAGAATCCATTTCTTAGTGTTTTCCATGTCATTCTTTTGAAATTTAAAGTAGACACAAGAAAGTAGACACAAGATTTTATTATTTAGATAGAATGAAAATCTTGTTTCCAATGATTTATTGAATTGTTCAAGTGGTAAGGATTCCAATAAAGTAAGAAATATGAGAATTAGATTGGACAGCTTTTGGTGGAGGGTAAGCTAAAATTGTAAGTTTTATCATCGATATGGTTGAAGTTCTGTGACTTGCTTTGGTTATATCTTCAAATGGACTTGATAATTTTTTTTGAACAAGCTTCATTGGTAAGTTATTAAGGTAGGAATCCTATAGCGTCCCAAATTCTCGTATGAAAAACTGAACAAATCTCTTAAAAAAGATTCCGCTGTGTGTGAATCATTCTGCTTCACATATATGCCATGAAAAAGTCCTTTCTGATTAATGTTTACC
This sequence comes from Euprymna scolopes, assembly GCF_053919585.1. NCBI lineage: Eukaryota > Metazoa > Mollusca > Cephalopoda > Sepiida > Sepiolidae > Euprymna > Euprymna scolopes. The sequence goes on from NC_136504.1 coordinate 29,047,048, forward strand.
AGTTAAAACATTTTCTTTTATTTAAAAAAACAAAACAAAAAAAAAAACAGACAACTTCGTTTGCTTATTTTAAAACTGCTAAACATTAATCAGAAAGAACTTTTTCTGGGCATTCAACGTAAATCAGAACGGTTCACACAAACCAGAACTTTTTGGAAACCCATTTCTTAACATGTGGAGGAGAGGGTGTTTTTCTAACTAGTGTGTACTTTCACCTAACAATAAACAATACAAAACAAGTGATTTGCGTCACAAGCATTGAAGAAGGACAATTGAAGTTTTTTCTGTGTTTGACGAGGGAAGGAGGTGAAGGAACCACATGAAATGGACGAATGTGATCAGTGCCAAGCAAAGAATTTGATTGAATCGCAAAGAAATACCAATTGTATAAAGGACTCTATCATTTATAACATGCAGCTCTCTCTTTTATTAAAGTTAAATTGATCTAGGTTTACTTAATTACACTGCTATGATAAAAAGTGAAAAAGATTACATAAAATTATTACATTTTCTTGAATACTATTTTAGAAGTACATGGTATAGCATTCTACAATATGTATTGACTAGGCATCCAATATTCTAGATCCGTATATTTTAACAGTTTTTGTGATGTGTGATTTTTAAATTAGTATATGTGGTAAGACAGAGGTTAGAACTTAACCTATAGCATGGGGCTTATTAGGTTTAAGACGCTTTTTTTTAAAAATAAGAGATTATTGGCAGATGCATCATCCCAGATTTGACACCAATACTCCATGTATGGACGAATGGTGGCTTTCTAGAAGTATAGGATGCTCTCAAGTATGTGTAATTTTCTAGCATGATAAAGGGAACCTACTTTCTTTGTTTGTTTCTGCTGGAAGGATTGTTCTAGGAGGCCCTCTTGATGGCAACAGCACCTTGATGATTCCTTTAAAGGAAAAAAAAAGTTGCATGGAGTAAGATCAGGTGGCTAGAGTGGTTGTTTCAATATGACTATGTTCTTCTCAGCCATGAATTTCTGAATGTTCAGGGAATTGTAAGCAGGTGCATTGTCTTGGTGAAGAAAAGGAAATGTAAAGCAAAGAATGTGAAACTGCAATGATTACAGAAACTTTAAGAAAATGACTCTTATATATTCTTATAAGATATCATATTAGATGATAAAACAATATGCAAATTCCTCTTTCCTCCATAGCTCACACATCATATTCTTATTACTTTTCAGAGCAAGTTTATTAATATATCAACTATGTTGAATTATATACTAGCTGGCTTTGTTGGCTCACTATCGATTTGCAAAGTTTGTTCAATAAAACATCAGGACAAATCAGAAGATACTTCACTTAAAGTTTGCAGCAAATGATGTTTTATTAGATTTAGTTCCTGATATTAAACTTCATCCAACAACTGTTTCAGTTTTCCAAATTTATTTATTAATAAATTGTTAGGTGAAAGTACAAAATAGTTAACAAAGCTTCTCCCCTCCCTCTCTGTTAAGAATGACTTTCTAGACAATATCTATATTATTTCAGTATGGTCAGTAACTGCTGAAGATTATTTAGAAAACCATTATTAACATGGAAAGATAAGGAACTTTGTTAACTATCCTGTACTTTCACTTAACAATTTGATAAATAAATAAAACTTGGCAAACCACAAGAGTAAGTGACCCAAAATAGAAAGTCATTAATATCAAAAACCAAATCTGACTGGAAGCTCTTTGCTTTCGACTTTGAATCAGGATTTCTTTTGGTTTGCCAATATTTGGGACATTAATTAAAAATAATAAACATTTCATCAATAACTTTATTGTAAATGCAAAACAAAATCTTTCTTAATCTACACTCTTATAAAAAGTCACTTTGTGTGTGTGTGTGTGTGAGAGAGAAAGAGTTCCTTCCTCATAGGCTTAGCCGTTTTGGAACCTACCTTTTGCAAATTTCACACAAAGGTAATTTATATGTCCGGCAGTGTTCTTAGATATGTTTTGTGCAGAAATTCATCCTATAAGTATCAAAAATCAAAAAAATCTTATCTTAAAAATAGCCTTTCTTCCTAAAAGATTAAAAAAAAAATTTTTTATAAAGGAATATTTTACGTTACACTGGCCAAAGGAAATAATAAAATCTCAGCAAATCATTTCCTCTAAAAAAAAAACAAAAAACAGAACTATTGCCATCTGGAGATATAACTCAGTGGTAGAGCATTCAACTACAGATCAAATAATCCTCTATTCAAGCCCGGATGTATCTCACCATTTTATTTTAATTTTTTCTTATTAATGAGTGCAGTTTACGATAAAAGAGGTACCATTTAAATTGCCACAAATCATTTCTTCGTTTGCATATTTTAAAACTAAACATTAATCAGAAGTGACTTTTCCATGGCATTCATCGTCAAGCCCAAATATCAACTGATATGATATTGTAGACAAACACAGACAAAATTTAATGAACGATATTATCATTATTTAAAAAAAATTTTTTTTTTTGCGGGCGGTTAGCTAATTTATTCATATACATAGACAAACATTAAGATTTCAGTAATTTTAATACAAATTTATTTATCTTTTAAATGTAAGCATAAAAAAAGTAAAAAGAAGAAATAAATCTGTATTTTCACTTGTAATTCATAAACAGATTGAAATCTGTTGAAAGTCAAATCAGTCCTTGCCAAGAAAGGTACAAAGCACATTTGAACACAAATGCTAAAATTTGTGAAGGAAATAAAACAGTGAAACAAACTATTATATAAAAGGAACTTTGTGTGTGAGTTTGTTCCCTATGAACTCAGAAACGACTGGACTGATTTTATTTTTTTTTTAAATTTCACATAAAGGTACTTGATGTGTCTGGGAGTATTCTTACATAGGTTTTTGTATCAGAATACATCCGATAAGTATCGATAATCAAAAAAATCTGATTAAAGAATCTAATATCAAAAGTGCATTTGAGAAGTTCTATCACCGCACAAGCAGAAAGGCCTGGCCTATCAAATCAATTGTAGATTCTTTTATAAGACAGGAGCGTATTTGTAATATGTTTCTGTTTAGAACCTAATTGAACCATGATACTTGATTTTTGTATGTTTAACTTTAATTCAAGTGATTAGGTTGAAATAATTTCATAAAATCAACAGTTGGTTCTTTGATAAGACGGGTGCGTTCAAAATGAATGTTTTTTTTTTGTTTAGAGCACAATTGAACTATGATACTTGACTTTTGCTTTTTGAACTTTAAATGAAGCCATTATTTACAGATAATTTTATATAATCAACAGAAGATTCTCTACAGCGCAATATAGACTACAATGTATTGTGAAGTCATTGTGCGGAGGCATGTGAAGCTTCTTCTCGATATACCATGGTCGGTCTCCAACTAGCGCAGGCAATTTATCAATTTGATTAAAAAAATAGGTGAGTTAGCCGATTTTAATGGCTTTAAAAGTAATGGAGGGTGCAAATTTTTTTTTTTTTTTTTTGTTCACCGTTATTTAATCTGGACAACATTGGGTCTCCCTGCTACTCTGTTATCAAAGCAATCATTGAATTATAAAACTGTAGCAAATAATAATTGATAAAATGTCCTTTTGAAAAAGCAATATGCAAATTAGTAAAACTAATAACTAATGATGGGACGATTCCAATATTTTTCCTGATTCCAATACAATTACCGATTCCGATTCTTTATAAATTTCTAATGATTTAACAATAAGATTGTTATTTCTCCCCGATTTCCATAAAAACGCATGTTAAATATGCAGATATTTTACTAAACGTCAAAATACACTTGTGGAGGATGATCTATCGATTTTAGCTTTTGTGCTCAATATTTGGTTTTAGTAATTTGAAATCAACAAATATTTATTATTTTATCATAATTACCAGCAATGAAATATTTTACTTTAAACAAAATCAAATAAAAAAGACAATTAAAAGAATCGTTTTGGCATCAGAAAATAGACACCAATTTTTCCGATACCGATTATGATACCCCAAAATCTTCCTGTTTTTCCGATTCCGATTAATCATCCCAACACTATTAACAACTAATGCCTTATGTGCATAAGCATTATATAAAAAAGAATTTGTTTATTGTGTAAAGTTTGGCTTTAATGTTAGTGCGCGAAATTGGCCCAACTTTATTCATTTAACTATTTAAGTGAAGAGTGCTCAATATTTGGTTGTAGAGTATATGTAGATTTACCTTGATTCTGTGTTTTAACTCTTCAATCGTGTACGATGACTGTTAGTTTCCTGCATTATGTTCAGTTTATTCTATGCTATTCATTTTTTTTTTATTTTGATGTAGCTGGGTATAGCGCATCCTATCAGATACCAGACTTTGATCCACTATCTCATACATTCCTACCAAGAGATCTTTTTAAGATTCTTAGCATTCCTTTAAGTGCAATTGTTTGTATATCTCTAGCACTTGGTTCATTGGATATATTTGCGAGGTAGTTTTTAAAATTCTTTCGCATGAGTTTGGTTGCTCCTATAATTACTGGAATGACTTATGTGTTTGTGTGTGACTGCAGACTATAATCACATTTTTTTTTTTTCTAAGGTTTTTTAATTAAAACAAATTTTATTTTTTCAAGATGTTTGGCGTTCTGGTTGAGTGCATGCAGGAATTATCCAGAGGTAAGTATCATTAAAAAATTTGCTTATTTTTCTTCCGGTTCAAACATTTTGTAAAATATTTATTTAGATGCGAACTGTTATCCTCATCTTCATAGTTATTGTTTCACAACATTTCGGCCAACCATTCATCTGGCCTTCATCAGGTGGTTAACCGCAATGGGATAAGGATGCTGAATCTCTTAATTGTATCCTCAGTAATTACTGCCTTCCATAGTTGTTGTCGTCTCTTTGGCCAACTAATCCTCTGGCCGGCTTTGGGTAGGATTGAAACTGCTATCTTCAGACAATGTTCATCTAAAACTGTAGGGAGTTCAACGTCTCTATCCACTGCGCCACAAGCCCTGAAGGGTGATCAGGATTGGATTTTTGGGTCTTATAAATCTAAGTTTTTTTTTTTTTTGTTATTTGATTTCCCAATCGTTGGGCTTGTACCAAATGGTATATTATTTAATTATTGGAATTCTTTGAGATGAGTAATTTGTATATTTATTTATTTATTTGTGGACTGTTATCCACATGTTCATAGTTATTGTTTCACAACATTTTGGCCAACTATTCATCTGGACTTAATCAGGTGGTTAACTGTGACAGGATAGGAATGCTGAATTTCATTCAGAATTCTAATGAGTAAATAATATTTTGAAAAATATTTTCATTCATAATGTAGCTTTGGCAAACAAATGAAGTTGACAGTTGAAAGGACCAGATTTAGCACAACTCCATAGATTACATCCTTCAAATATCATGCTTTCACGAATGTAAATGAAGCATATTTGCATATATTTTTTTTTTTTTTTTTTTTTTTTTTTTTACACAGTGATCACCACTTATCAAGACCTGGAAGCCACTCAGGGATAAGGGTTATTGCAAGTACATTACGTTAGTGTGGAGATTTGATGAAGTGTTTACTTAAGGGGGCGGTTCATTAGGAATTTGTTAACGTTGGACTTGAAGACCTCCAAGTTGTAGTCTGGTGGGAAACAGGCAAGTGGTAGAGAGTTCCACAGGTGTGCAGTTCTAAGAAAGAAGCTTTGTTCATGGAATCCACGTTTTGATTTAGGCACAGATATAGAGTGGGGTAAATTTTTCACAGTGGATTCAGCTAGACGGGTGTTTTTCGTGAAAGATTGGCGAGGGGGGACCAGAAATTGGAGTTCAGACGAGCACCTGCCATGGAAATAACGATAAAACAAGGATAGGCTCGCAACGTGGGAGAGAGGTTGCAGGGTAGAGAAAAGGGCATCCCGCACTAAGCCACGAAGTCTATTTTGTACTCTGTCAACGCAGGATAGGCTGTTTGTAGCAGCTCCTGCCCAGATATGGCAACAGTATTTCATCCTTGGACGTACTTGGCTTTTATATTGATTTGGTATTGGATATTGTATAGCAGGGTGTTTCATATTGGGGCATATAATACACAATTGATGATGGGAGGGGGTGATGCACAGTTCTTATAACACAGAAGAGGGGAGGTGAGATACATTTCTTGTAAGAGTTACATAATGTTCATAATAACGATGATTACACATTACCTTCAATTCGTGGAATGATGACACGACAACAGTTTTACAAAACATGATGATGACTTCTTTATTATCGGATCGACCGGTTGGATGATGATGAAGTCAGGAAGTCAAAGTCGTTCTGCATGATTAAACGTTCTCCCTTAGCTTCTAAAAGGACCCTCCTCTGATCATGTCAGCTCTGTCCGACTGACTCTGCTGACTGTTTGATCCTCTCTTGACTGCCTCTGTTATTCGACTGAAACTAGCTCCTATATTGAGAATTCATTTTTGCTATGACGTCAGATGTGTGGTTTCAAAACGTGGCCAACTCACGTGGGTAGGACATGTTCTTCAAAACACACTTCTGAAACAAAGAATTCTCACTAGCCTATTTTTCAATATGTTTAATTTATTGTTCATGCTTCTCTAGCTGACCTTATTTTAATTCAGTTTTCATAAAAAGAATGAACAATTAAATTCTTTTTACAATATCTATTTCCAAAACAATAGCTACATTCGAACATTCCAATCTGAATCTATTCTGAACCTTGCTTACCAGGTTCGAATCTCTGTCTATCCCAATCTCATTTTCACTTATTTAATGTTCTTCTTACTTACAAGAAAAGAGGACCAGATTTAGCGCAACTCCATATATTACATCATTCAAATATCATGCTTTCATGAAAGTAATTCAAACATATTTGCATATTGATTTGGTATTAGGTAGCATGATATAACATAACATAATTAACTCCTAAGCAATTCATATTTACCTCTTACAAAAGATATATATATATATACAAGATGCCTTCAATGTTTCCAGACGTTTTTCGTACAGGCATTTAAAATTGTTGTAGACTCTTGACAATTCAGTACATTATTGCTATATATCTTATGAGATGACTGACCAATTTTTGTGATTTTAGGTTCAAATGAACAGCTACAGCAAAAATTGGAATACACTCTACTAAAGCCTGATTGTCACAGCTAGTGAATTTAAAAAATGCAATCTGAGCGTGACAACACTTTAGAAGAACGATATGCAATAAAATTCTGTTTTAAACTTGCAAAAAATGCCACAGAAACATATGGAATGCTTCAGACTGCTTTTGGGCCATCTTGCATAAATTGAGCATCAGTTTGTGAGTGGCATAAGAGATTCAAGAAAGGCAAGAAGTCTGTGAGGTGTGGAAGGAGTAAGGAAATTAGAGCATCAGAATTGATTGGCCAAATAAAGAATTTCATGGATGCAGACTGTCATGTGTTTATAGAGACATTAAGTGCACGGTTTGATATCAGTGTGGACACTTTATGCACAATTATTTGTGAGGAACTGAAGATGCGGAGAATTTGCACAAAGTTTGCTCCAAGGTGCAGTCCACAGTTCCATCCTTGTCACAGACTATTTGACCAAGGTGGACATCAAGACAGTTTCTCATCCTCTCTATAGCCCAGACCTTGCTCCCTGTGACTTTTGATTATTCCCTAAGCTCCGAGAAAAACTTAGAGGCTGTTGTTATTAGACAATTAAGAAGATGAAAGAGGCTGTGATAAGGGTCATGGGCACGCTCACACAAGAGGACTTCCACAAGTGCATTGCAACTAGAGGAGATTACTTTGAAGGGGACTAAAGTTTCATGTGTGTACTACCACGATAAGTGCCCATATGAAAAAAGTCTGGAAACTTATTGAAGGCACCTTGTATGTATATGTATGTATGAAAATAATAATGAAAACCAAAAACGTGAGTTTATCAACATTTCATCCGAAAGATTTACTTTCAAAGAAGATATATTAAATACCCGTAAGTGAATTTGGGATTGTCTGCTGTGTGTAACGTGAAAAAATGGTTTCTGTTCCAATCTTCACACGGAATATGTTCTTTACAGGTTAGAGTAAAAGAACATGTCTTGTTTGAAGGGAGGCACAGGAACCCTTTTCATATTAAACACAGCAGACAATTCCAAATGCATTTGTGATTTTAATTTGTTTTCTTTAAAAGCCTATCTTTCTTATGAAACCCCTTAAATAGGGACGAAAGGTTAATAAACTTAATCTTTTAGGTTTTCCTTTATATTCCCATAACGTTGAAATATTTTAATTTTTATCATCTACTAGCTGTCCATACGGCATTGCCTGGTCGTAATATACGCTTAAATATGATATTTTAACTCATGCAGATTACGTAATTATTGTTATAGACTCAATTCTTTATTAATTATTATATTGAACCTAATATATAGTAGTGAGATCAAAACTAAAGAGAATATATATATGAGTATGCCCATACATATCACCTGTCATCCCTTTTTTAAAAGATGGAATCGCACAATCGTTAGAGACAATATTCAAGCAAGGGCGCAAGGTCTACAGAGTTTTATAATTATGTGTGTGTGCGTTTATTTATATGTGTATGTAAGAAGCTTTGTTCATATGGAGGACACAAGACTGCCTAAGTAGTTGTCTTATGGCGAGCTTAGGTCCTGGATATGACCTTAAACTATATCCAGTGGTGAGGCCCGAGCTTGTGGGCTTTGGGGAGTGTGGAGCAACCCTTTAATTACCATTGCTCCCAGGTCCACTCTGACCCGGAGTGGTAGTACCTGTTAGGGTCCCAACTATGGATTAAATAGAAACCGATGTGAAAACAACAAATATATTCTATTAAAAAAATTTTTCTTCAAAACTTTAGATTCGGCATTAAATAACCCGAAAAGGGTTGATATGCCGTAAAACAAAAACAACCAACCAACTTATGGCGAGCTTAAGATTAGGAAACGTCTGCAGCATGGTCCAAAGAAGCACTGCAAGGATTGCATAAAAGACAATCTTAAAGCATTCAAGATTCCTGTTCAGAACTGGGGAAACTCTAGCGAAATGTCGGCCCGAATGGAGAAGGCTAGTTAGAGGTGGATCTGAAGTTTTTGAATGTGGACAAATCGATCATGCTAAGCTCAAGAGAAACCTGAGGAAAAGCAATGTGTCAATTTAACCTGATGCATTGAACAGTTGGAAATGTGAGGTATGTGATCGGATGCTACTCTCAAAAGCTGCTTATATTAACCACAAAAACACATGCTGTGGACAGAGAGAGCAGAAAAGTGGAGGAAGAAATGATACAAGTTTCAAAACTCAGCCTTGTCTGCCACATATATGACAGACTGTGCAAGTCAACTGCTGGCCTGAAAAGTCGTCTTCAGGTTCATAGATGTGGTTTGGATTTCACTGATGATTCACCCAGCAACTGCGATGAGGATGGTCTTGAACCTTGAGATGGCTAGCGTCTGTTAAGATTTATTTATATATTTATTTCTTATTTCATAGTTATATAATACATGTCTCCAGAAAATTGTGCAGGGGTAGATAACTCTTTATATTTTATCTGCACATTTTTATGGGGAAAATGCATAGCCATGTTAATTTTCAGTTTTATTGTCAAACAAAATATCAACATATTCGATGTGTTGAATAGATTTTAGAAATTTACATTCGATCTAATCTATCTCTGGCCTGGTATTTATTTATCCCTCTTTCTCTCAAGCTCATCCTTATCATTTCCTTCCATGTTTTCTTTGGTCTTCCATTGCCAACTGATCCTGCTACCTCAACTGTTCTACATCTACTAATCCAAGAACTCTCATTAATTCTTACAATGTGACCAAATCAACAAAGTTTGACATTTCTCTATACTGTCCAGATTTAATTTTCCTCTGAGGTCATCAGATCTAAGCTTATCTTTAAGACTCACATTACACATTGTATCAGTTTCAGAGTATTTTATTGCATGCAAATTGTCATAGCGTCAATCTTTGCTGGTCTGGCTTCAATTTCATATATCACCACATTGTATACACATACCAGCGTTATCATGTTGACACGCTGATTCTTGTTAGATCACTGAAATTAAGCAATATTGAGCCTGGTCAGTACTAAAATGGGTGACCATTTGGGAATTCCTGATGCTCCATTTGCTATTTGCTTATTTTGACGTTATTTCCAGTCGTCCTGTACTTCTTGCCACTGGAGTCAAGCAATTCTGATTCAGAAGAAGTGTGGTTGGAGATTGCACAACCCTTGCCTCACAATTACTTGTGCAGCTATACTTACAAGGGGTATCCATTGCCTCTTGAGACTGAACGGAGGCATCAATACATATACTTGGTGGACTTACCTTGGTTGATAGCAGTAACATGATCGTATTTCAACATTAAATATAGCAAACATCTAATATCATTAAATATTTTTTGTACATTGTAAAATGTCAGAAATCATGATTTCATTACAAAATAAGTTTCGGGATCATGCCTAGATCTATTTCGGGATCATGCCTAGATCTATTTCGGGATCATGCCTAGATCTATTTCGGGATCATGCCGATATCTATTTCGCTGTAAAATGATATAAGCCAACCTAATTTCAAGTGCAAAAAAACGACTTAATTTCAAATTTAGATGTTATGTTTATTTTGTGGGTTATTTTTGATATAGTTTGGATGTAAAGAAAAAGTAAGCTTTTCTTTTTATAACTGTACGATTCTTTCTCATCTCATTAATAGCTCCTTTTTTTTTTTTTTACAAGCTGTCAAGTTAAGTCCTTAATTTTTTTTTTCTTAAAGAAACTCCTAAAAATAATCATTTGTACAATGTACAAAATCTCTCCCAAATGGCAGTAAATTATTGGTACATTAATGTACATATGAAAAAAAAAAAACTGGCTGAAGAGGTATTCATTTGAAAGCTTTGAATGTTTTCATGTTAGAAACATTTTTTGTAAGAAGTAAGTTGTTTGGAATTCGAAAAAGATATGCCAGTTTTATTTATGCTTGAACGTGTGGAGCTTAAAAAAAACATCGAATATAGGAATATAGCGTCATGTTAAATTGGTTTCACATATCAACATAATTGAGATGCAAAATTTATCTTTGACCTGCTTTTCGTTTGTCTTTTCCTTTCTTTCAGAATTATTGATTTTTTTTAGAATTGTCAGTTTGAAATTCTACTTGATTCTTTTTGATGTAATTTTCAGCTTTGTTTTAAAATATGTATAATGTATGATAGTTTGATCTGCAGATTGTTTGCACCATTATTTCTCATTGATTTATTTTACGAGAATCATGGTCATCTAATATATCTATATATCTATAAAAGTGAAAGTGTCTGTCTATGTGTGTGTACATTTCCATACGCAATAACTCTGTCAGTTTAAAGTCTACAGACTCGAAATTTGATATACAGGGTACTGAGATTTGGGAAAATCGATGTGATCCATTTTCGGCCAGAAATTTGGTGATTAAGGGGTCAAAGTTAAACGATTTGACCTTTGAGAACTCTACCAAACTCCAACAATTTTGAGTCTAATCACTTGAAATTTTAGATATAGGTTCCTTGGATATGGATCTAACTTAATAACTTGATTTGAGCCCAAAACAATAAATTTTAAGGGGTCATAATAGGGATCAAAGTTAAAAAAAATTGACTGCTTTTTTTTATTTATTTATTTTTTTTTTTGCTCAACATACACCTCCAAATACCCGGGCAACACCGGGCTGAAATGCTAGTATATATATATATATATATATATATATATATATTAGTGATGGGACAATTCGAATATTTTTCCTGATTCTGTACTATATTCCTGATTCCAATTCTTTATATACCACTTAATATCTCACTATAGAGTTGTTGTTTTTTTCTGAATGCCATAAAAACATGTTAAATCTTGCAGATATTTTCTCAAACGTAAAAATACACTTGTGGGGGTGATCTATAGATAAGTAGTTTTTACTACTTATTTAAAATTAATAAATATTTGTTTTATTGTTACTACTAGCGGTGGAAGATTTTGTTTTAAACAAAATCAAATAAATAAAATATATTTAAGGGAAACGTTTTTAGCATCGAAAAATAGGCACATCTGTTACTGATTCTGATACTATAAAAAGTTCCAATTTTTTTCATTCCTGATTCCAATTAATCGTCCCCACACTAATCTATAAGATAAATCTCACCTGTCTGTTTAACTCTTTTTTTTTCATTTTTCTTAAACTTTTTCTTCTAGGGGATGGGACATCCAACCAGATGTCTGACATTTACCCCTATTTTAGTGAGTCCAACCAAGAGATCTTTTCAGGATTCTAGCCGTCCCTTTCAGTGCAATCGTTTGTATTTCACTTGCACTTGGTTCACCGGGTATGCTTGCTATGTACTTTTTAAAGTTCTTTTTCATAAGCCCAGTTGCTCCTATGATGACTGGTATAATTGAAACGTCTTTTAATTTCCAATTTCGTTTCATATCATACATAAGTCCTTGATACTTTGTTATCTTTTCCCTCTCAACTCTTTTAAGCCCTGTATCATTGGGTACATTGACCTCTATTACGGTCGCTTTTTTGTTTGCTCTGTCCCAAATCACTATATCTGGTTTAACAGCTGCGTTTGTATGTCTGCTAAAACTTTCACAGAGGCGAGAGATTTTCACAAGATCGGTTTCGTTTTGAAGCTCGACCCACAGACAAATATTGAAAAATTAACTAAAAACATTAATTCCTTCACCCTCAACTGGGCACTTTTCTACAAGGAGAGGGTCACTTTTGCCGATATTTTTGAAAGTTATCCCTCTTTTTGATTGACTAGCCTTAATTTAAACCTTCACCACTTCTGATTTGGCGATGGATGCAATGGCAAAGACGTCACATTTTTTTTTTCACATTCTTTTCCTTCTTTCATGGTACTTGTCCGAGCCTGCTTGCCTACTACCACTTTTTTTTCTTTGCTCAACATGACCTTCCAAATACCCGGGCAATACCGGATACCCAGGCTAGTATATATACACACAGGTCTTGGAAGTTTTTCAACCTTTAAAACTATCAAAAAAACAAACTTTTATATCCCAAATCCTTTATTGGAAAACTCTTTTGCTTGTAATCTGTTGCAATCACCGCATTAGTTTGCTTCCAAGAATTTATGCTGGTATTAATATTTTATTGAAAATATTGTTTTGGGGATTTAAAAAAACAAAGTATTTACTCATAGCTCTCCAGCAGTATTGATCAAATACCACCTCCCTTAAAAAAGAACAAAAACCTTCCAGATATTCGATCTAATATTTTGCTCCAGATTTGTTTATGTATTTATATTATTATTTACTTTTTTTTTTTTTTACAAAGGAGTCACCTTTTATCCAGGCTCAAAGGCAACTCGAGGATAAGGGTTAATGAGCATACAGTGGTCAATGGGACAATGCCGTAGTAATTGTTAGTGGAAATTTGTTAAATTGGATTACTTAAGGGGAACAGCTCATCAAGAATGTTTTTACGTTGGACTTGAAGATGACCATATTATAGTTAGCGGGAAAGCACGCAAATGGAAGAGAGTTCTACAGGTGTGCAGTTCTAAGAAAGAAACTTTGTTCATGCAATTTACGTTTAAGTTTAGGCACAGAGAAGGAGTGGGGGAAATTATTGATAGTGTTTTTAGCTAGACAAGTATTTCTCGTGAAAGTTTGGCAAGGGGGGGGGGACCATAGATTGGAGCTCAGACGAGCACGCCCTTAAAATAACAAAAAAATTACTTTATAATATCTTTATATTTATTATAGTTTTAAAAATAATTATATATGTATTATTCATATAATATATGTATTATTTATATAAGTTATTAATTTTATATCAAATTTCCTATATGTATATAATTACTAACCAAATAGATAGTCTTGCACCTCATCCATGGTCTTTCCTTTAATTGATGACATAAATCCTTTGTGATGTCATGAAGGATTTTCTAAGTATCTTCCATTTAAGTAAACATCATCTTTTTGTGATGTCATAAAGTATTTACTAAGTAAAAAAACAAGAAAACCCGACAGCAAAAAACATCTGTAGAGTTGTATATAGACTCAGTCACCTGTCATACATTGCACATTGATGTATACATTTCATGCCCTTAACCTGTCATACATTGCACATTGATGTATACATTTCATGCCCTTAACCAAGTGGTGAAAAGATCTTTAATGTTGTTTAGTAATATTGCAACATATTTTATCTACAATATTTTTTTCATATTCCCCTTTATTAGCGGAAACTTTGACATTTTATCACCTTTGACCTTGAATCAATCTATCACTAATATCTGTCTATCTGAAACCAAAATTATACTATTATTTCTATCTGGTGCCAGAACTCTGCTATTATTTCTATCTGGTGCCAGAACTCTGCTATTATTTCTATCTGAAGCCAGAACTCTGCTATTATTTCTATCTGAAGCCAGAACTCTGCTATTATTTCTATCTGAAGCCAGAACTCTGCTATTATTTCTATCTGAAGCCAGAACTCTGCTATTATTTCTATCTGAAGCCAGAACTCTGCTATTATTTCTATCTGAAGCCAGAACTCTGCTATTATTTCTATCTGAAGCCAGAACTCTGCTATTATTTCTATCTGAAGCCAGAACTCTGCTATTATTTCTATCTGAAGCCAGAACTCTGCTATTATTTCTATCTGAAGCCAGAACTATACTGTTCATCATCATCATCATAATTTTTTAGGATGTTCTCTCATAGAATCCAAACTCTATCATTTTTGATTTTAGATATCTTTTTGACACCTGCACACTCTTCAATCTCATGACCTGTAATCCTGTAGATTGTCGATGAAAATGTGACTCTTTTACCTCGTTTGGGATGACTGCCTAAAGATATTCTGCCAACAATTTTGTTGACTTCCTCTTCATGATGCTGCATACAATGGCCTCCTTCTCTGCTGCACTTTCAATGATACTTCTGATAGATCTTTGTGTAGGTACTAAATGGTGGCGTGTCTCTTCCAAGATATGTTGCGAACCATCCTGCGCATCTGTGTATATCGTCCATCTAATTCCTTCTTCAGTATCTGTGTTAAGAGTTCCTGTTTCAACACTGTGCAGTAGGACTGTTTCAAAGCATTGATGTAAGGTTGGATGATCATACTTTTCTCAGTTTGTGATATTGCTCCATGCAAGTGCTTTTCAAAGGCAAAACTATACTATTACTATATTTTGCTGTTCAATTTGATATCTATCTCCCTTGCATTGTGGGAAGATGTGATGCCAGGCGAGGAAAGCAAGATCCAAAAAGCCAGCATCTTAGAGGGAGAGCATCCTACACTGCAAAAGTCTGTGGTGAAATAGGGTCGTAAATAGATGGTAACATTTAATGTTACGAAAACTAAGCTTCTTTCCTTTAACAACTAAAAAAACCCTTCTCAACCAATGATTGTCATGGCAAATAACATCTTACCTCAGAGCTTATCTTTCAAATGCCTTTGCTTAATATTCACAGGCAGCATAAATTGGAACAACTACATTGAGGACATTGCTAAGACTACTGCAAAGGAGGTGTGCTAGAAAATGACTTGCACTTGAAAATATTCTATATCTTTACAAAGCCGCATTTCACACATGCATGGAGTATTGTTGCCACATCTGAGCTGGTGCGTCTACGACTAGTCTCTCACTTGGAGACAGGGTTCAAAAAAGAGTCTTAAATCTAATAGGTCCCGCACGTCGACCAAACTAACACCTCTGTCTGACTGCTGCACTGTTGCATCCCTGTGCTTATTTTACAAGTACTTTAACAGAATGTACTCTGATGAACTCATACCACTTGTGCCTCCTTGACATACATACTCTTAACATACAGTAAAATCATACTCTCTTCACTATAGAGGTCTCTAGATGCCGGAAAGCCTTCTACTCTAATAGTTTCTTCCCTCAAACTGCTAGATTTTGGAACCCCCTCCTGTTCCGTGCTTCCCTGATTGTATTAACATGCAGAAGTTTAAATGTAATGTGAACAGACATCTTGCTGCTCAATTCCCCACAGTTCCCTGTTAGACATGATTCCAAATGGTAGCCTCTTAGGTTTCATTATGCCTTGTTTGAGGTGGAAAGGAGTTTTTTTTTTTTTAAATGATGTTTTATGAAATATTAAAATTTAATTCCAATAATTAAATATTTTGGAGAAACAGACAAATGTCTTTGAAACCATGTTTAGATGCAAATCTCTATCTCTACTATTATATAAAAGGAACTTTGTGTGTATGTGTGAGTTTGTTCCCTACAGATTCCTAAATGGCTGAACCGATTTTTATGAAATTTCACAGGAAGGCTCCTTATGTGCTTGGCAATGTTCTTAGATAGGTTTTTTTATTGGAATTTCTTCAGTAAGTATCGATAATCTATAATCAAAAAAATCCAATGAAAGAAGGAACAGGCAATTTTGACCAAAGTTAACATCTTATACAGCCTAACAACACAAATGCATTTGAGAAGCTTTATTACCACACAAGCCGAAAGACCCGACAAATGAAATCAACAGTATGTTCTTTGATATAACAGGAGCATATTCGAAATGAATGTTTCTGTTTAGAGCACAATTGCACTATGATACTTGACTTTTACATTTTAGACTTTAATTTAAGCCATCTATAAATATAAAAGCGACAATCTATGTATGTATGTACGCTTTTCTTCGATGTCCACAAAAGGCTTCTTTCAGAGAAGCGTTCGCTCGCTTCACAACTTCTTAAAACTTTTTATATCATCTATAAATTGTAATATCTCACAATTAACCACGGAACTCGCCTGTCTATTTAATTTTATTGACTTTCAAACGTTAATTATTCCACATTTCCTGCATCGGCACATGTTACATTCGGTTTTTGGTATAAAAAAAAGCGAAACTCGACTCTAATCACAGGCCCAAAGTCAGTGGTCTCTAGAGAGCTAAGTAACGTTTGGTCAATGTCGACTTCGTCATATCAGACGGTAGCTTTCATTTCGAGATGAGAGAGCGGGTTTTTAAAAACAAACAAACCGATTTATTGACCTCATTAAAAACTGTTCCGCACAAAATGCTAACTGCTGAATAGCTATTGCCGTCACGTCAATCAAAAACGCGCACCTGTTTTTTGTTTTTTTTCACACTTTACTATTTTCCAACTGCGTGTCGTCAAGGCTTTGTTTTTTTTTCACGGGTACCTGTTTTTCTTTGAGTTTTTTTCACACACGCCTACAAACACCCGGGCAACGCCGGGTACCCCTCACTAGTTAAATATAAAAAATAATTTTCTAAACTCAGCAGTAGGTTCTCTATTCTGCAGTTTAGACTACAATGTATTGTGGATGAAGTCACTGCAGGGAGGCATGTGAAGCTTCCTTCTGGTGCACCACAGTTGGTCCCCCACTATAGTAGGCAATCAATTGATTTGATTTAAAAATGGAGGATTTCACAGATTTCGATGACAATAAAAATATGGGAGTGTGAAACATTTGTTGTCATCATTCAGTCCCAGACAACGTCGAATCTCCTTGCTAGTATTTTATTTAAAATCATTAAGTTAAAAAAAAAAAAAACTTACGATTTTTAATAGAATAATTAGATCTTAACATGGTTTGAAAGACATCTTTGTCCGTTCAAAATTTAAAATTTTCTTCAAGATGCTTTGGCGAGCTTTGTTGTCAATTTTCATTTTTATTAACAAAGTGAACATCGTACTACTAATAATAATAGTGTTAATAATAAACACCCACCCAACAGCAATATGGACTCTCGACGTTGCTGTTGGGTGCATGTCTGATAACATATTAAAACATTAATTAAAAGAATCAAACCGATAACGTGTTGGATGATAATTTTATTATTATAGAGATGAATGTAATTTAAATTGAAGTGAATCTCTCATCATTGCTCTGTCTGCTTCTTGTAAAATCAGTTCTTTCTATTGCTTCAAACACTTTCTCATATCTGAGGTTATTTTCTATCTTTACAAATCTGTTATCAAACCATTTATTGAGTACTATTGCCATATTTAGCTGGTGAATCTGTCCCATTTGAGGCTTCTTTATAAAGCGCAGAAACGTATCTGTAATTAAATTGGCCCTTACCGTTTCTCTAAAACCTATTTCTCACAGACATGATGTTGCTAGTCCCAGTCCTGGTACAGAATTTGAACCAGACGTAACTAACCATCTACTTGGCTTTGCTTGGAACATGACGCCATGCGCTTGGGTTGACTGTAATCTAACGGAAGACACTGATCAATGCATGGCAAAGAAGCAGACAATCTTTGGTGAAAATATTGAAGAAAAAAAAGAAACAAAAAAATCAACAGGACCAACCGGGAGCTCCTCGACAGTTATCTTTTGGAGTTTATGTGGACACAAAAATTTGGTTATGATCCTTTTATCTCCATCTTAAACCATATATCAGAGAGCTACCCGGTTAAGTTGGCAAAGTTTCTTCCACATCTGCTGTTTCTTCTCGCCCCACTTTGATATCATCCGATGCAACCGTAGAAAAAAGTCTATCTATTCCTAAGGGAATATTCCAGCTGTCTTAATTTAATCTAATTTTAAAAAATTCGTTGCCCAGCCCTACCCTACATGAAAATGTTCATTAAAAGAAAAAAAAAAAATAACAAAAAAATTTACTTTACATTAGTTAATAAAAAAGAAAAAAAATGAAAAAAAAAAAAAATACATGAAAAACACATTAAAAAAAGTGCGTTTTTTTTTTAAAACTCTGTAAAAAAAAAAAAGTGACAGAAATAATGGTTTCCTTACTAGTTTTGTTCAATTTTGTTTGCACCCCCCCCCATCACCTAAAAAATGGTTGAAAAAAATACTTAATTTTATTTATTGCGAACTATTATCCTCATCTTTTGTTCTTTAGCTGTTGTCTCACGTTTTGGCCAACTATTCCTCTGGCATTCATCAGGTGGTAACCGCGACGGGATAGGAACTCCGAATCTCCTAACTGCATCCACCACAGTTACTGCCTTCCATAGTTGTTGTCGTAATTGCGGTGGATGCAGTTAGGAGATTCTAAATTCCTATCCCGTCGTGGTTACCATCTGATGAAGGCCAGAGGAATAGTTGGCCGAAACGTCGTTAAACAACAACTAATAAAAAAGATGACGATAATAGTCAGCAATAAATAAAAAATTAATAAATAATACTCATCTCAATAATGAATTCCAATTGAAATAAGATAAAAAAAAAACTTGTTTTATTTTTTTCACTTAAAAAAATTGTTACAAGAATAAAACAAATTGTTACGTTGTTTCTTTTTATTTTCGTGACATCTTTTTTTTCTGGTAATTTTATTATATTTAAATGCTTTCTTCAGTATTTTCTTTGAGTTGCATTGCTATGCTTTGATAATCTGCGACGCTCAGCGAAAGCCAGCGGTTGACGTCATGTTTGAGCAAAGCTGAGCAGCCAGTTTGTTACATCTGGTTCAAATTCTGCACAAGTTCCTCAGTCTTTTCTTCAAAAACTATTATGACATGTATTCTTCAGAATTGTCTGATCTATTCCCTGCTTCCTTTGTTCCAGCTTGTTTGATTCATTGGTCTAATAGTCTCTGTCAATTCGCTGTTTTCATACCTCATTGTAATTCAGCCTCTTGTTTGAGTAACTTCTTTCCAAGAATTGGAAGCTTATGGAATTCTCTCCATGCTGACCGTTTTCCTTTTCAAGACTAAGGTCAATAGACAATTCCTGTTTTTGCGATAACCCTCGTTTGTTCTTGCAACTCCTTACATCAAGTGGCTTCATGCCTTGTTGGGAGCAATTTCTATGTATAAAAAAGTAGAGCCCTCTTTGCCACTTCATAGTGCAATAACAATAACAACTTTCCTTGGCCTTTTTGCTAAGAGCAAAGTGTAGTATCTGTTTTGATACTTGTAGCGGTCTAGGGTATAGAAGGAAATGCGTGTTCCTCTCGCGTTCAGGTGTCACCAATTTGTTGAGGTGGTGCAAATTAGGAATAATGAATTGCTTTGAGGAAGAAACGAACAACGTGTTAAATTGAATTAAACGAACTAAGATTTATTTTGTGAAGAAACAAATGAAAGAAAAGGGTACTACACGTGTTTAGTCTCTCGCTGTTAACTGGTGAGAAGGAAAGTGTATAGTTTGGCGTGCGTCTCTCGATGTTAACTGGTGAGAAGGAAAGTGTATAGTTTGGCGTGCGTCTCTCGATGTAAACTGGTGAGAAGGAAAGTGTATAGTTTGGCGTGCGTCTCTCGATGTTAACTGGTGATAAGGAAAGTGTATAGTTTGGCGTGCGTCTCTCGCTGTTAACTGGTGAGAAGGAAAGTGTATAGTTTGGCGTGCGTCTCTCGCTGTTAACTGGTGAGAAGGAAAGTGTATAGTTTGGCGTGCGTCTCTCGCTGTTAACTGGTGAGAAGGAAAGTGTATAGTTTGGCGTGCGTCTCTCGCTGTTAACTGGTGAGAAGGAAAGTGTATAGTTTGGCGTGCGTCTCTCGCTGTTAACTGGTGAGAAGGAAAGTGTATAGTTTGGCGTGCGTCTCTCGCTGTTAACTGGTGATAAGGAAAGTGTATAGTTTGGCGTGCGTCTCTCGCTGTTAACTGGTGAGAAGGAAAGTGTATAGTTTGGCGTGCGTCTCTTGCTGTTAACTGGTGAGAAGGAAAGTGTATAGTTTGGCGTGCTCTCTCGATGTTAACTGGTGAGAAGGAAAGTGTATAGTTTGGCGTGCGTCTCTTGCTGTTAACTGGTGAGAAGGAAAGTGTATAGTTTGGCGTGCGTCTCTCGCTGTTAACTGGTGAGAAGGAAAGTGTATAGTTTGGCGTGCGTCTCTTGCTGTTAACTGGTGAGAAGGAAAGTGTATAGTTTGGCGTGCGTCTCTCGCTGTTAACTGGTGAGAAGGAAAGTGTATAGTTTGGCGTGCGTCTCTCGCTGTTAACTGGTGATAAGGAAAGTGTATAGTTTGGCGTGCGTCTCTCGCTGTTAACTGGTGAGAAGGAAAGTGTATAGTTTGGCGTGCATCTCTTGCTGTTAACTGTTGAGAAGGAAAGTGTATAGTTTGGCGTGCGTCTCTTGCTGTTAACTGGTGAGAAGGAAAGTGTATAGTTTGGCGTGCTCTCTCAGTGTTAACTGGTGAGAAGGAAAGTGTATAGTTTGGCGTACGTCTCTGTGTTATCTGGTGAGAAGGAAAGTGTATTGTCATAGAGAGAGAGTGAGTGTGTGTATGAGTATTTCGTTCAAACTCATCCATTTCATTTTAAAATAACGGGTAGAAAGAATGGATGTTTTAAATATAACACGTGTTCATGTCCGCGCAGGTGTAACCATCGTTTGTTGCGGGATTGGTAGTATAGAAGGAAAAAGGAAATGTGTGTTCATCTCACGTTCGGGTCACTATCGTTTGTTCGCGTGTGGAAAGAGAAGTAATATAGTAGAAATGAGAATGATAGTCCAGCGTGTAGACAAAGGATAGAGGGTTGACATCAGTTAGCAGTCAGCTACATGAAGGTGTTCTCAGGGACAAGTTGTATATATATAGAGAGAGAAAGAGTGAGAATATCAATCCAGTTCATGAAGATAGAAAGCGTATAAAGTGTACGTGCTGTCTGTTAGCTTTGTGTCCCACATAGTAGTAAGTAGCGTGAGGTACGCGCATGCCGAAATGGTGGTGACTGGTGCGCCGACCACTCACCTCGGAAGGCGAGATGGAAAAGGAAGATGCTGCTTATCGCTCTTGCTTTTATAATTGTTTCCAGTGGTCTTTTGCGCATGTGTGGATTTCCTTTGAAAGGGGAAGTGACGTCGCCCATGTGTGCGTACATGTGCGTATATGTGAGTACATGTGTGTACGTTAGCGTGTGTGTGTATACACGTGAATGTGAGTGTATGTACGTGAACGTTAACATATGTACGTGTGTGGACGTGGGCGTGTATGTTTGTGTGCACATATGTATATGACAAGTAATATAGCTTGAAATGTGAACGCGTGTTTTTGTGTGAGACTAGAAAAGGCTCGCGCATAATACACGCCACTTTTTCTGACCTCAATCAGTGGAGGAGAAATATTTTTGTTCCCACCCCGAATGCTACTTTTTTGGGGGAGGGGGGCAAGATCAAAGTGTAGTATCTGGTCTTCAGATGCTGCACTTCAATTTCTTGTTCTCTCTCGGTGGATGAGAAATCCTCCACGACTGAGACAATTTTTATTTTTCTTCCTTTTCTTCACGTTAAAAAACAACCCTGGTGTGTAACTTTGTCCCGTGGGGAGGCATTGTAAATAGGAACTCCATCCTCGTGGGGAGGAAAATAAATAGGAGCAATAACTTATTTTAATGTTTTTAATTTTTTAAAGTGTTTAACTTAAGAAACCTCTTATCCCTCCTTCCTAGTATTTCTTTCTTCTATTAAAATGTCATAAAATTGACTAGTAATAATGTGCTACATCGCCTTTTTATTTCTATTATTTGAGAAAACACCTTCAGCCTGCTCTCAGCCTAACAACCTAGTAGGACATTTGGATGAAACTTGCAGATGTTTGAAATATAAGCGTTTTTAAATTTGATGTTTGAAAAAGCTTTTTATGAACTTCAAAATTTAAATCTAATAATATTCATATTTTTATCAAATGTTGGATTATTTATAAAAAAAAAATTTATGTTGCAATTTCGGTTTGTTTGTTTGTTTTGTATTTTAACAAAAGTTTAAAAAAAAAACAAAGAAAACTTATTGTTTAAATTTAATTTCTGTTTTTAACAAGTAACTTTTTTTTCTTCATTCGTGAAGCTCAGTGAAATTAATATGGCATTTATTTGTGGCTTTTTCTGGCCTTGAATCTGGGTTTATAATTCTTCTGGCTTTAACCCATATTCCTGACCTCTTATAGCATGGAGGCGTGCGTGTCCTCTTTCTCTGTCTCCTTCTCTCTCTCTCTCTCTCCTTCTCTCTCTCTCTCCTTCGCTTTCTCTCACACGCACACACTTAAACAGCAGTAGGCAATGCGATACATTATTATTGTCCAAGGTGTAAGAATCCGCAGTGCGGACTCAACTAATATGCTGTAACTCTAACTCACAACCGTAGTTTTTTTTTCTCTTTCGATCTATGAACGTATATATCCTAGTGTATATATTATATTTATAAATACGACATAATCCACTACATATGATTACTACGCTATAATCCCACTAACTAATGTAACCCAATTAACCCTTATCCTCGAGTGGCCTCCGGGCCTTGATAAGTGGTGACTCATTTGTAAAAAAAAAAAAAAAATGTTGACACACAGGTTCTTGTCAAATCATCAAAAATAAGCAATGATGAGTCTGCCCAGTACCAGATCGGTGACCATTTGAAAATACTAGGTGCTGTATGTGCTCTTTGCTTATTTCGGCATTGTTTCCAGTTGTCTTGAATTTCTATTTACCACTGGAATTAAACCATGCCGACTTAGGCGAGGTGTGGTTGGAGATTACGCAACTCTTGCCACAAAAGTTTCACGTGCAGCCACCCGTCAATGTGTATCCATAGTTTATCAAGACTGGACAGAGTCATTCCATATTTATAAATAAATTCATTTTACTTGTTCTGATATTGTTTTTATTATTAGTAGTATTATTATTAGTAGTAGTATTAGTAATGTTAGTAGTACCAAAACTATCTAGATGATCTCATACTTTGATTTCACTAATAGTTGTATCTACTTGGCATTTATTATTTTTTTAATTATTATTTTGACTTTTTAAAATTTTTATCAAATTAATTTTTTTTAAATATAGGATTTTGAAAGTTAAATTTAATTATTCCGATATCTTTTTAAAATTATTAATTGAATCAAATTGTTAGAAAACTATAACTTCATTTTAAAGCCATTAACGTAATGTTGTTTTAATCTCCATTTCTTAAAATCATTGAATGTAATTAGCTTAAATTAAAAAATTTTTAATGTGTGAGCATTTAAGATTTTTAAAGCCAGAAATGACATTTTTTTTTTTTTAAAGTTTAAATGCTAAATTCTTTTCAAATTTTGAAAAGTCACAAAGTAATTCATTCGTTTCTTTTCTTCAACTACTATCGAGGGGGATGCCGTACCGTACCGGGCCATGAAATATGCTTGAATATATTTTCTATCATGTAGATTTCGTATTTATTATTACAGAGCTAATTCTCTATTGAATATTATTTATAGTACTGATTTCAAAAATAAATAATTTGGGTGCCATCAGGTAGAATCGAAACCAAAATATTTTGTATTCTAGCCATGTTCCCTCATTTAATACTCCAGATGTTCCCTACTATTTTTTTTTTTTTTTTTTTTTTTTACATGGATGTCACCACTTATAAAGGCCCAGAGGCCACTCAAGGATAAGGGTTAATAGGTATACATTAGTCATTGTGATTTTAGCATAGTAAACAGTGGGAATTTTGTAACTTGGATTACTTAGGGGGACGATTCAATTAGAACTTGTTCACATTGGACTTTTTTTTTTCATAGGTATCAACACATTATCAAGGCCAAGAGGCCACTCAAGGATAAGGGTTAAAGAGTGTACAGTAGAAATTAGAAATTTGAGCTAACTTCAACAAATCGATAAAAAAAAAAAGATTTAAAACTAAATGACTTTTAGCTAATGATTGAGTGCGTATGCACAAACGTAATAAATATGTTGGCAAGTTGAAATGAACATTTTGCATTTCAGCTTGCCAACATATTTCTGTACATCCATCCAAACAAAGATTTTACTCCTTATAAACCATCCTTGTTGTATGGTTATTATTTCTTCTTGATTAAAGCTTTATGTGACCAGTAGTTTAAAATGGTTAAATATTTTCACATAGACAGACACACACACACACACACACACACACACACACACTGTACTGCTTTATTTATATAAATTAACAAAAGATTAAAATAACTGACTTTTTACAAAAAAACACACGAAATAATGCATGTAATTTTTTTTGGTTA
Source organism: Euprymna scolopes (assembly GCF_053919585.1). Taxonomy (NCBI): domain Eukaryota; kingdom Metazoa; phylum Mollusca; class Cephalopoda; order Sepiida; family Sepiolidae; genus Euprymna; species Euprymna scolopes. Next base: position 29,071,957 of record NC_136504.1, read on the forward strand.
ATCTTTTTTAAATATGATTTTTAAAAGTTCGGTACTTATGCACTTTTGTTACCGTGCTGAAATAATAACGTTATTATTAGGGCTTTGACAACATTGTTTTGACTCTCGCGTATATACCCAACACAGTTAGACACAATTAGTCAATCAAGAGCCACATCACCCTGCATAAAAACATATAAGATATCAGTGGATATATACCTGAGAATCGAAACAAGGAAAAGAATATACTGTTGTCATAGGCCTGGTTATTATTTAGAAAGCCATTCTTAACACGGGAAGGGGGAGGTGTTTTCCAACTTTTCTCTACTTTCACTTTTTAATACAAAAGATATCGTAAAACTTGAATTTTTGAAAATACTATTTAAAAAAAAAAAAATAGCACGGTAACAAAAGTGCATAAGCACCACAAGTTCCTTTTTAGTATTTCGGTTTTGGAATTTTTGAGATGAGGATTGATAATCCCAGAATAATAGCATGAATAATTGAAATAATGCAAATTCATTTGTCGGTATTTTTACGCCAAGGCATTTTTGACAATTGTTTTTATCTAATGAAACCGTTCTCAGTAGGGAAGACATTCTTCTTGACTGTTGTCTCGTTTTAATGCTCCTTTTGGGGAGCTAAATATCCCTCTTTCCCTCCATACAAAAACAAACTTCATGTCTTACTTTGCCCTTTGGCCAAGATCAAAGTGTAGTATCTGTTCTTCAGATGCTGCACTTCCATTTCTTCTCTTTCAGTGGAGGATCAATCCTTCACGACTGAGACAATTTTTTATTTTTGTACCTTTTCTCCACGTTAAAAAACGACCCTGGTGTCTAACTCTGTCCCGTGGGGAGGCATAGTAAATAGGTACTATAATAGTCATTGTCATCATCAAGTAATGTCCTGCCTGGTACAGGCATTGATGGCTATGTCTCTCTCTCTCTCTCTCTCTCTCTCTCTCTCTCTCTCTCTCTCTCTCTCAAGGCATTTATGAATTCATTGTTGCTCATCAATTTTTGATGTTTCCCAAGTATTCAAACTATCAATGTATGTTTCACGTTTTTGTCCTCTGCTTCTTCTACCGTGATCTTTCCTGTCAAGCTAATCTGTTCTATTCCACTTTTTCTGTAGACATGGCCTATGAACCTCATTTGTCTGTTTCATACTGTCCTTATTAGAGACCATTCTGTGTTGCCGTTTCTAATACCTCCTGGTTTGTTTTCTTTTCTGTGCAGGATATCTTCAAAATTCTCCTCAGGAACCAAGTTTCAGTTTCCTCTAGTCCCTTCCTTGTGCTGTTGGTGATTGTCCAGCACTCACAATCATATAAAAGAACATAGAATTTATTTTTAGTTTTTACTATTATAGTATAATATTCTATTATACTAGAAACTAAAAAAATATATATTTTTTTTTTTACTAAGGGGTCACTGCTTATTAAGGCCTAAGCGCAACTGCCGGGAAGACTGTGAGACAACACTGATGATCAGTAATAATGGAACTTAGAGTTTTATTATATAAAAGGACAGCTCAACAAGAATTTATTTACATTAGACTTGAAAACAATCATGTTATATATCAGCTGAGAAGAAATGCCAAGATATTGTGGTCAACAGATGGACTTTTCTGCAACCTCATTCCCACAGAAAAAACATTGCGAGCCTGTCTGTACTTTATCGTTATTTTCATGGCAAGTGTTCGTCTGAGTTCCAATCTATGCCCTCCCTTGCCTAACCTAAACATTTGGTTTTCTAAAATTTTCAAATTTTGTAATGTAATTTATCATGATTATCAGGGGCTTTTGTGCGTTTATTTTAATTTTTGTCTAATTGTCATCTTATTGTTATCTGTGTGTAGCATTTGAGAGAATTCCTTTTAAGCTTGGCCTTGTGCCATATTGACCTTCTTGTGATGAAGCAGAAAGATGCAGAAGCCAATATCAAAATCAGTTACTACATTGATTTTTTTTTTTTTTACCTCTGCCAAAAAAAAATGAGCGTTGTGTTTTCATTGGCGATAGTTTGTCTGTCAACTTGATTATGCAAACGTTTTTTCACCAATATTTTCACAATTTTGTGGAAAGATTTTGCCACAGACGTATTCGTTAAACTTTTACAACGATCCAGAATTTTTAATTTCTCAAGTTTAATCCAAAATTAGTATTAGTGTATTTTGTAATTTATTTAAAAATTTTTTTCGTAAAATAACTTACTCTTTGTTCACCTCAAACAAGGTATTAGGAATATAAGTGGCTAATATTTGAACTTGTATCTAACAGGGGACTTTGGGGAGTTGAGCAGTCAGATGTCTGTTCACATTACATTTAAACTTCTGTGTGTCAGAAGCGAAGGAAGATAACAGGAAGGAAATTCCAAAGTCTAGCAGTCCAATAGAAGAAATTATTAGAGCAGAAGGCTTTCCGGCATCTAGTGACCTTGGCAGTGAAGGGGTGGGATTTTGCTGCTTGCACATTCCATTAGAATACTTGTAAAACAAGTACAGGGATGTAACATTGCAGCTATGGGCTAGGGGTCAGAGATTGTTTGACTGGACCTATTAAATTGGACTCTTTTTTTTTTTTTTTTGCCCTGCCTGAGAGCAAGAAACTAGTGGTAAATGCACGATCTCAGTGTGGCAAAAATATTCTATACATTGGCAAATTTTTTAGCATACACTCTGGTGTAAATGATTTTCTAGCATGGTAGAGGGATCCCACTTTCTTTGCAGCACCCTTGGCAGTGTTCTCAACATAATTATTCCAGTGTTCTGTTAAATCAATACAAAATTTTCTTAATACATGAGAAAAAAAATTCTGAGTTTCATTTTTATGAGAGGGGTTCAATCTACTGTGTAAGTTTCTGTATGTTAATTTATGATTATCATTTAGATAAAACTAAAATTTACTTGATTGTTGTCAATCTATACATTTTATTAGCTCTTATCCTCAAATAGATTTTGGCCTGGATAAATGGTAAAAAACAAACCAATATCTACCCCACTATGTTTTGAATTGCATCTGGGTCTATAAAATCTGCTCTATAAAATCAAATTCAAGAAACTTAATCTTTTCTCCCTTAAGCACTGATTATGCAGTGATCTTATTTTGGCCTACAATTTCATTAATGGTCCTCATGATATGCATCAGGATCTGTTATTCACTGCTGCACCAGAAAGAGGTCTATGTGGACATCACAAGAAACTATTTTATTGCTAATTTCTGCTGAGATGTATTCTCGATCGGGATTCCTAGATCTTGGAACAGAATTACAAAAAGAGATAACAAATAAGCCAATAGCATAGCAATTAAAGGTGGATTTGAACAGTTGCTGAGCTACTTTATGTTCTTCCGTGTAAATTTTTGCCATCATTTGTCTGCATGTCAACTGACGCATGCTTGTTTTTTCCAAATAAATTGAATTAAAAAAAAAAAAAAAGTGGATGCTGTATGCAGAGAGTAAATGTTTTGGTTTTTATACAAATTAGAAAAGCTTTAATGTTTAGTAACCCACCAAAGTGTTGATATGTCATTCAAACAAAGGGATTATCAAACGGATGCAGTGTTTCGTGAATTCAATTCGAGAACCAGCATTAAAAGCAGATATCTTTCTGTTCTGCTTTTGTAATCGTGCAGGTGAGAGATCTTTTGCAAACTTCATAATGGTGAAAGCTTACCAAGTTTGTCTTATCAGGATTTCTGTATCTTTTCCCATTAAATGTTATCCTTATAAAACTTGTGAATATATGACCTAATCATGTTGATACACCGGTTTCTGTTAGATCACCAAAGTTAAACAACATTGAGCCTGGTTTGTACGAAAATGGTAACTTTTTTGGCATACCAGATGTTATATTTGCTCTACGCTTATCTCGACATTGTTTCAAGCCATCCTGAATTGCTTCTTGCCACTGGAATCAAGCAACACTAATTCATAAAAGGTGTGGGTGGGGATTGCACAACCCTTTCTTCACAATTACGTGCTCATGCACCTTTACAGAGGGTATCCATTGCGTCTCAAGATTTCATGGAGGCCTTGCTATAAGATATGGCTGTGTTCGTCTCTTTGATCGTTTCTGGGTATGATTTTAAACAATCTCTGATAAGGCCCCAACTTGGGGGGTTTTGGGAGTGCAAAATTGTAATGTTTTCATTTCAAAACTTGTTATATGTGAATATTGGTCCTCTGATTTATCGGAGAGGGACCTATGTTTTCAGTGGCATCCGAACGTCTGTTAGTCTGGATGATTGCCAGATAAACGCCCATTAGTTTTTCCTGAAATTTTGCCACAAATTGTATTTCATTAAATAGATGTGCACATTAAAAAAAAATTTTTTTTTGCAGAAAATTCACGTTGCGTCCTCAGGGGCTCAAGAGGTAAAAAAATGCTCCAAAATGGCCAAAAATGACACATTTTGCCTCATAACTTTTGATCCATCCATTAAATTTTTCTGAAACTTGGCCAAAATGTGGAGCCCATTGTTCTTAATATAAATCCAGTATGGATGACCCTGGCAAAATTCTGGTTCATGTCCCCAGGGACTTTTAGTGCCAAAAACATCCCTTTTTATGGCTCTTTTTTCATATTTCTCAACAAAAACTTGATATGTCTGACTATATAGTGGTTTTTCATGGTGGTCAACTGAAATATACATGGTAAGGTCTGAAACTGCACCATTATCCATTTACACTGGTATTCGGCGTCCCCAAGGGCTCAAAAGAGGTCAAAAATTGCCCAAAATGACACTTTTTGCCCCATAGTGTTTGATCCATCCATTAGATTTTTCTGAAACTTTGCCAAAATGTGGAGGTCATTGTTTATAATACAAATTTAGTATGTGTGACCCTGGCAAAATTCTGGTTCATATCCCTCGGGGACTTTTAGGGTAAATAAAACATGCCTTTTTGGAGCTCTTTTTTCATATTATTAAAAAACTTGATATGTATGTCTACATAGTGGTTTTCCATGGTACTGAATTCAAATATACATGTCTTAAGGCACGAAACTGCACCGTTTGTTCATTTTCACTGGGATTCAGCATTCCAGGAGCTCAAAAGGGGGCACAAATACCTCAAAATTGTAAAAAAAAAAAATAAAAAAAATTACACTTTTTACTCCATAACTTTTGCTCTATCCATCAAATTTTTCTGAAACTTGGCGAAAATGCTGGCCCTTCACACTTCTCACATTCATCATTTCTTCAATATCTTTTGTGGCGTCATCTCACATGCAACACCAGAGGAGGTCCACACACGCGCGGCTTGTTTGTGCTCAATTTTCTTTTATACATCTTTTGCGTCTTCATTATAGATATGTGTGCATGAAACATACCTTTTTTTATTGTTTTCTTCATTGCAGTTTCATTTAGTGATTTGCTGCAATAATTTCCTTTGCTTTCATCATACACGTGGTCATGACCTGACCCATTATGAGTAGAGTTGGCCAGAGGCAACTTTTTAATGCATACATAAAATCACACTGAGATGTTTGATGGGAGTTTAGTATTATTTCAGAGAGAAATGGTTCACATATGAGAGAGAAGCACTAATATTTCCTTCACTGATGAGTTAATTATCTTATTAAGGATAAATGGGTAGACACAGCTGTAAACATATCTTAGGGAAGCATTTCACTCTTGGTGATTATCAAACTTTCCTTTCAATTATTGCAGCACCGAATGGCTAATTGTAGGCATAGACCGATCCATACCATCCAAAAAATTCCAAAAAAACACCTAACAGCCAGCCATGGTTCTCCCCAGAATGTGCTGCTGCCATTGCGCACAGAAATCACTTTTTCCATAGCTACCAACGTAATAGATGCACTGAGACTAAAGCTGCCTTCAGTACTGCCAGCAACCACTGCAAAAGAGTAATAAAAAATGCAAGAGAGCTATATGCTCAGTCCATTAAATCCAAAGTAGCTGAGCAGCGGCTTGGTTCACACCAGTTTTGGCAAATAGCAAACAGGATCCTGAACAGAAGGGTGCGTTCTATCCCAACCATCATCAATGGACCTAAGGTCATCTCGTCAGCACCAGACAAGGCCAAACTATTTGCTAAGAACTTTGCAGCTAATTCTACCCTATGTGACGAAGGCCATCAACTCCACGTATTTCCTCCTATAACGGACAACACGCTCTGCAACATACAAGTATCTGTGTGTGATGTCGCCAAACTAATCAAGAACCTTGATTCCAGTAAAGCAACTGGCCGTGACCGCATTCCAATCATTGTGCTGAAAAAGCTTCAACTAGAACTTGCCCCCATACTTTAAAACTCTTTAAGCGTTGCCTTAAAGAGAAGTGCTTCCCAACACCCTGGAAAATCTAATCAGTATGCCCTGTATTTAAGAACTCAGGTGATAAGTCCTCTCCCTCTCAGTACAGACCAATAAGTCTCCTGTGTGTCATGAGTAAGCTGCTGGAATCCATATTAAATAGAGAAGTAGTCAACCACCTCAGCAGAAATAACATGCAATATGGTTTCCATTCTGCCAGATCTACAGCAGATGTGCTGTTATATCTCATAGGATTAGCAAATCTCTTGACAAAGGCTTCCTCTCTAGGGCAATTACTCTTGACATATCAATGACCATTATGGCATAAGGGCCTACTTCACAATATTTCCAGCTATGGTATCATTGGAAATGTTTTCTCAATCATAAAATCATTTCTCTCCGATAGGCTCATAAGAGTAGTAGTTGATGGGCAGAAATCAGAGGCCATCAATATTAATGCTGGAGTCCCTCAGAGGTCCATCCTGGGCCCAACTCTCTTCCCGATTTACATCAATGATCTCCCAAAACACATACTTAAATCATTTGTTGACATCTATGCTGATGACACGACCATCTATGGCAACAAATCAAAGGCCGTAAATGACAAAGTTCTCTCAGATTCTCTCTCCTCTGATCTTGAATGCGTGGTACAGTGGGGGGGAGGAGGTGGCTGGTTACTTTTAATGCATCTAAAACCAAGCTCCTATCTTTACATCATCAATTCTGTGATCCCCATCTGGCATCAATTGATATGGGTGGCTCTCGTCTAAAGGAAGCTCCATGTTTTGACAAGCTTCTGGGCTTGACCTTTACCTCTGACCTGATGTTACATAGGGTTATCATAGAGGGGCACCAAATTGACGTTTGGTGTATAACATAAAAGGATTCCGTGTGCGTATGATCGTCTAGTTTCATATGCGGTTGTGTGTGTTCATCTCTAATTGTTCATATGCTTTTGTGTGTGTGTGTTACATGCATTTTCTTCGACATACCTTATTCAATGTGTCGTCGATGTGATCCATCTGGAATTCATCTCCTCTTGGAGCGGGAAACTGGTACCTGTTAGATGAAGATTTATCACTCCAAGACGAGGAATTAGTTTTAGTTTTTTATTCACATTCCAGATGTCGACACAGAAGGTTGAAGTGAAATCAGCCTGTGTGGGTTCTTCTTCTACACACGTCAGCGTTCGTCTCTCCCCTCCCCAGTGAAGAGGGGGAGACAACGGGAAGCCGTCCATCTTCTTCAAAGCCCAAATCCAGTCTCTCAGATCTAGCCAACCTGACCACGTCACTCATACGTAATCTGGTCAGCTGACCCTCGGTTCTGGTAAACGTGTCTACACTCCACGTTTACTCACCTCTCTCTCTCTCTCTCTCTCTCTCTCTCTCTCTCTCCATTGTGTAACACTGAAATGGAATACGTACATCAAGTCAGTTGACAAGATCGCTGGAAAAATGGTAGGATCCTTCTACCGTTCCAGAAGATATTTCACCCCTCATGCAATTCTCTATCTGTATAAAAGCCAAGTACGTCCAAGGATGGAGTACTGCTGCCACATCTGGGAAGGAGCTGCTAAAAATAGCCTATCCTGCCTTGACAGAGTACAAAATAGACTTCGTGGCCTAGTCGGTGTTGCCCTTTTCTCTTCCCTGCAACCTCTCTCCCACAGGAGACGTTGCGAGCCTGTCTGTTTTATCGTTACTACCATGGCAGGTGATCGTCTGAACTCCAATCTCTGGTCCCCCCCTCGCCAACTTTTCACGATAAACACCCGCTTAGCTGAAACCACCGTTAAAAATTTTCGCCACTCCTTATCTGTGCCAAAACCGAAACGTAGATTCCATGAACAAAGCTTCTTTTTTAGAAGTGCACGCCAGTAGAACTCTGTTCGGGTTGCCTGTTTCCCACCTGACTACAACCTGGATATCTTCAAGTCCAATGTGAACAAATTCTTAATGAACCGCCTCTTTAAATAAGACACTTTATCAAATCTCCAACACTAACGTACTGTACAAGCAATAACCTTTATCCCCGAGTGGCTTCCGGGCCTTGATAAGTGGTGACTACCTTGTAAAAAAACAAAAAAAAAACTTCAGGTAATTTAAACAATACTATAGGTAATTTAAATAATAAAGAATTCTCCTCCATTCTACTACATTTCCTGGGCTACTTTTAAGTGGACCACCCTGTATAATGGCAATCCTGAAGAAAGACCTGTTCATCTAAGGGACGTAACTCTATTTTACTAAGAATATTGGAGTAAAAAATGTTTAAAAAAACGCAATAAAATTATCCATTTCAAACAAAAAAAATGTTTTTTCAACTACTTTATTTAATGTAATAAAAAAGTAAATATAATGGTTAATTTTATTGTTTTTTTTAATTTTTATTTTTTACATTTTTTTCTCATTCCAATGTTTTTAGTAAAAGTAAAATTATGTCCCTTAAATGAATGTCTTTCTTCATGATTGCCAATATAATCAAACTACATAATAAATACAAATGAATGTTTACTTAACATAGTATATAAGCATGGTGTACAGATTAATTAACAACACTTACTTCTGACATGTTTCAAAACCGGAAGTTACTTGGGTTGGTAAATATGCAGGATCACCTTATTTGTTTCTATCAAAATTAGTCACACTAGCAGGATCTGTGAAAATTCCACCGGGGACTCATTCATTTGTAATAATATATCAATGTTGGCATTCTGTAGATGTTCAGTGTAAATGGAGACACTCTGATATTGTAGCTGTTTTGTTAAAACTGCAAAAGTATTTATCTAAGGTGAGCAGGGACACTCGGCGTAGCCCGGTCATAAAGTATGCTTTAATATGATATTTTAATTCTTGCAGATTTCGTATATATTATTATAGAGTTAATGTTCTATTAATTTTTAGATATTATAAAGTTGCGATTTCAAAAATAAAAAATATATCTATATGACTTGGGTACATCAGCTATAACCGAAACCAAAACTTAAAAAATATATATATATTTTTTTTTTTTTTTTACATAGACGTCACCACTTATCAAGGCCGATAGGCCACTCAAGGGTAAGGGTTAAAGAGTGTAGAGTAGTGAAAAGGACAATATAGTAATCAATAGTAATGGAATTTCGGTAAATTTGTTAACTTAAGTTGAACGGCTCATCAGAAGCTTGTTCACGTTGGACTTGAAGACAACCATATTATAGACAGCTGGAAAGCAGGAAAACGGAAGACAATTCCACAGGCGTGCAGTTCTAAGAAAGAAGCTTTGATCATGGAATCTATATTTAGGTTTAGGTACAGTGGGGAAAATTATTGATAATGTTTTCAGCTAGTCTAGTGTTTCTTGTGAAAGTTTGGCGAGGGGGGAACCATAGATTGAAGCTCAGTTGAACACTTTCCATGAAAATAACGATAAAGCAGAGACAAACTCGCAACATCTCTTCTGTGAGACAGAGGTTGCAGCGAAGAGAAAAGGACATCTCCCACCAGGCCACGAAGTCTATTTTGAACCCTATCAAGGCAGGACAAGTCTTTTCTAGCAGCTCCTGCCCATATGTGGCAACAGTACTCCATCCTTGGACATATCTGGCTCTTATATAGATAGAGAATTGCATCAGCAGTGAGATATCTACTGGATCGATAGAAGGATCTGACCATTTTCCCAGCGGCCTTGGCAACAGATTTAATGTACATATTCCATTTAAGATCAGGAGTAAAGGTCAAGCCCAGAAGCCTGTCAAAACTTGAGGCCTCCCCAAGACAAGAGCCATTCATTTTAATTGATGCCAGATGGGGATCAGAACGTTGATGATGTAAAGATAGAAGCTTGGTTTTAGATGCATTAAAAGTAACCAGCCACTCCTTTCCCCATTGTACAACGTGATCAAGATCAGAGGAGAGAGAATAGGAGAGAACTTGGTCGTTTACTGTCTTAGATGTGGTACCATAGATGGTAGTGTCGTCAGCAAAAATGTCTACGAATGATGTAAGGATGTGATTTGGAAAATCATTAATGTAGATCAGGAAAAGAGTTGGGCCCAGGATTGACCCCTGAGGGACTTCAGCATTTATACTGTGAGCTTCTGATTTTTGCTTATCAACTACTATTCTTATGAACCTATCAGAGAGAAATGATTTAATAATTGAGAAGACATTTCCAGCAATACCATAGCTGGAGATCTTGTGAAGTAAACCTTTATGCCATACCCTATCAAAGGCCTTTGATATGTCAAGAGCAATTGCCCTAGAAAGGTTGCCTCTGTCGAGAGATTCGCTAATCCTATGAGATATAACTGTAAGCACATCTGCTGTAGATCTAGCAGAACGGAAACCATATTGTGTGTCACTAAGAAGGTTATTTTTGTTGAGATGGTTGATTACTTCTTTATTTAACACAGATTCAAACAACTTACTCATGACCCACAGGAGACTTATTGGCCTGTACTGAGAGGGGGATGAACAATCACCTGAATTCTTAAATATAGGGCATACTGATGAGATTTTCCAGGGTGATGCGTAGCAATTCTTCTTTAAGACAACGTTTAAACAGTTTTGTAAGTATGGGTGCTAGTTCTGGTTGAAGTTTTTGGGTACTATAATTGGAATATCGTTAGGGCCAGTTGCTTTACTGGAATCAAGTTTGTATGTATATATACCTTCTCATATATATATATATATATATATATATATATATATATATATATATATATATATATATAAACTTGAGTTTCTTCAGCTATAACTGAAACCAAAACTTATGAAGAATTCTTGGTAAAATTATTTATTACAAGAAATGAAGTCCATAACAATCAAGCGATAGTCACTTGAATATAAGCATGATACACAAGATAAATAACACATACGCTCTCGTGTTTATATATAGATACGTTTTCAGTATCTCAAATTGTATCTTCAGTGCATATGAACATGTGAGAAAATAGCAGCAGCAATGAAGGATGGCCGGCTTGCGAAGAGATTGGCAGCAGTAGCCAAAAAACACGTACATGCAAATTAGGAAGTGTGTGTGAGTTGGCATGACAAGAAAAAGAGAAAAAGGACACCACATGCTCCAGAGAAGGAAGTGCGTGTCGAAGAAAATGGGCGTGTAAAGAATGGGCCAACTGTGGCCAGCATGCAGTTGGAGGAAGGAGAAAAGCGAGAAAGGCTAGATAGACATGTGGCAGCAAGAGATTTTTTTAAGTGATTTCGAGACGGGAGAGAAACGTGTAATAACTTTTGTTAAAAAGGAAAAAAATGCGGACCGGGATTTTTATTTATTTCTTTCCTTCGTTTGTAATTGCAACATATATGCTCTTTCACTTAGTCTAATGTAGTTATCTCCCTTGCATTTAACACCCCATCAAAACAAATGTTGATTAGGCTGTGTGTAGTGTCTAAATGCACAGATTAAATAAACTAAAGGACAAAATAAGGGAAGTGAGGGTTATAGGGTTGCTGAAAATAAACCCAACGTCCACTTTCTATTCTCCTTGTTCATGTATCGAATATTCAATCTATCCGTGTAAAGGACATCAGCACATAAAATTTGTTATGCTTAAGTTTGCAATAGCATTTTCACGCACATTGAATTCACGCATTTTATTTTGAGGATATCTTTTTTTTTTTTTTTTTTTTTTTAAATATATAACCTTGATTGTGTTGAAAAATCTATTTCGTTCAGGAGGTTATGTTTCAATTTGTTCACTTCTTTGCAACTAAAGAATAAAACTGCATCCTAAAGGTTAAATCTGTGTTAGTCCGTGTATTACATTCCATCTGATCTAAATAATTTCTTAAAGTCAAAGTTTATGAAAACAAAAAACAACGCACACAAAAAAGTAACATTATCTTATCAGGTCAATAATTACCTCCTGCAAAACGGAAGAAAAAAATATTGCTATCACATGTATTTGTTAGTTTATATATTTAACAAGAGTGAAGGGGCAGCATGAAGTGGTCTAATGGAGTCGTTTAAGGAGAATTCAAATCCACTTGGATTTATTAACTTCATTGTCAGTTTAATAAAGCACTTGTCATAGCATTTATGCCACCTCAACTAACCCTAACTCCTGACTAACCCGATAAGCAACAAAATCTCATCCCTTGAGGTACCTACAAGGTGGTCAAAAAGTCAGGTAACATTTTAAAGAAAAACGATATTAGCAATACACGTATATTTAAGTACCATACATTGAAATATAAAATGAAACAAACATGAAATATGTTTATTTTGTTAATTGTCGTCCATTTCTCTCTATCAATCGCTGGAAGCGATTAACCACTGATTGTGTAACACGTGTAATCATGTCAGCTGATATCCGCGCGCAATCTCCTCTTCAATAAATAACTTTAAAGACGCTATTGTATCAGGCTTCTTGCCATAAACGCTATCCTTTACATAGCCCCAAAGCCAGAAATCAGGAGGGGTAGTTTATATATTACACTCAAATATTTAAACAAATAATATTAAACGAATAGAGATTATAATGGATCATATTGTTTTTTTCTACCTTTAACATGTTACCTGACTTTTTGACCACCCTGTAGATGCCGGAAAGCCTACCACTCTAATAGTTTCTTCTCTCAGACTGTTAGACTTTGGAATTCCCTCCCTGTTTCCTGCTTCCATGACTGTATTAACCTGCAGAAGTTCAAATATATTTTGAACAGACATCTCGTTACTCAACTCCCTACAATCCCCTGTTAGACATGATCTCACATCGTAGCCGCTTACATTCAACTGGCATTATACTTTGTTTGAAGTGAAAAAGATTTTTTAAAAAGTAAAATGAAAATTAAGAAAGGGATGAATACCCCTATTTAAGTATGCGCAATAACTTGTGTTCAAATAATTGTTTAAAACGTAGAGACTCCATCATATGCAAGCGAGATCTCGCACAACATATGTCCGGCCTGTACTCTTGCATGGCTGTGAGATGTTAATGTCAAAACAATAGAATTCTGGTTACAGCACATCTGCTGGAGAAAAATGCTGGTTTCCAGGCTTTTTTACTTAATATAGTCATCACACATTAAGGCCCAGCGGCCACTCAAGGATAAGGGTTAATGGGTACCGTGATAGAAATTTGATAATTTATTTTAGAGGATGGCTCTTCAAAAATGTGTTGACCTTGGACTTGAAAATGACCATGTCATAGCCATCCGGGCTTCATTGAGAAATTGCATTGCATAATGTCTTTCTTTTGGCGACCCCTTAGCCGTGAGGATGGTGGTCTTGTTCTGGGTTATAGTGTGTGTAGAGGTGACCAACAAGACCAACCGGTCCTGGCCTTGAACTGTCTTTAGCAGTGAAGGAAGGTAATTTCTTTTCTATTTGGAGGGTTGGCTAAAGACATGTACAAATGAGTTCATGACTGTTTCCTAACAGATGGCACAACGAAAATGGCAACAGATGGAAGAGATGCTAGGTGTAAAAGAACATAGAGTTCCTCATTCAATCTCAGTCAATCCAGTTCTTCCAGCTAGTATCTCCATTTATAAAGTTGGACAATTTGTTGCATTGACAGCGAGATTCAAGTGCCAATTTCAAATTCAAAATAGAGCAATACATTTCTAATATACTAATCATATGCATATATTTTCTTTTATGGAAATTTCTTTGGACACGGCATGAAGCCACTTGTTGTAAGAAAACTAAAAAAAAGTAGTAACAAATATTACTTCAAGGGTAAAAAAAAAACAACAAATTTATGGTAAGTGTTAGATTCCAACCCAGAAAGCAGAAATTCTTCCCCCTTTGTCATAAACATCACTCATGGAATGTAAGAACTAAAGAACATAATAAGGGAAGTGAGAGTTACAAAGCGGCTGCAAATAAACCCATGGTCAACTTTCTATCCTCCTAAAATTGATTGGTATACTAAGGACTAATCTGCATATTGTTTTTCAAAGACATTTCATTAATTCACTTTTCATTCTTATTGTTTTCTAATTCATTGATTGATTTCATTTTTTGTTATAACCCACATGTTTATGCATATTATTTTTTTGGATCATGGATATATTGTTAGCATTTTAGTGGAAAATGATCTTTTGGTTATAGTCAACTAACATCGTCCCTATTTTTTTTTTTTTTTTTTTCACCTTTACCTCAAACGAGGCATATTGCCATTTGGCTACTAATTGGGACCATACCTAAGAAAGATTAAGATGTTGGTTTATGTCACATTTGAATTTTTGAATATCAGTACAGTTTGGGAAACAGGCAACAGGAAGAGAATTCCAAAGTTTAGCTGTTCTAGGGAAGAAACTATTTGAGAAGAAAACTTTCTGACATTTAGGGACCTCAACAGTGAAGGGGTGCAATTTTGTTGCTAAGCGGATTTGTCGGAGATATGTACATCGAAGTGGCGCAAGTGCAATGAGTTCATCAGAGCACATTCTATTAAAATATTTGCAAAACAGGCACAGGGATACAACATTGCAGCGATGGAAAAGGGGTTGGAGCCTAGTTGACAAAGTGGGACCTATTAGATTGGAGACCCTTTTTTGAACCCTATTCAAGAGGGAGAGACTAGTCGTAGATATACCATCCCAGATGTGGCAACAATATACCATACATGGGTGAATGATGGGCTTATAGAGGTACAGGATACTCTCAGTTGTGAGCAGTTTTCTAGCATCATAGAGGGAGCCCACCTTCCTTGCAGCAGCCTTTGCAATGTCTTCAATGTATTTATTCCAGTTCATATTTCCTGTGAGTGTTTAAGCCGATGAGTTTGAAGGAAGAATTCTAAGGTAAGGTGTAATTTGTCATGGTTACCATTGGTTGGAGAGGCTTCTTGTAATTGTTAAAGGAGAGCAGCTTAGTCTTACTCGCATTAAATGTCACCATCCATTTATGTCTCCATTCAACTATGGTCTGGATGTCATTTTTTCAGGATTCAGACATTGTCTTGGATTTGTGTACATCCGTTCTTCCCTCCTGCATGTTCTAGAGCGTTTTCTGCGTGCCGCTACTGGAACTGGTGACAAGGCAAAAGAATACCTTTGCTTTTTTTTTTATTCAGTATTTGTATTTGGAAGTGATTTATTGAAATGGAATATGAAGAAAGGACATCATTGGAAAGTATACAATAAAAATAACAAACTTAGTCTTTATTTGCACATTTAATAATGCAATTAGTGCTAATAAAAAGTAATTTTCATCTGTATATATTTTTTTTTTGTATACCCTTCAATAATGTCCTTTTTCATATTTTATTTTAATAAATCACTTCAAAATCCAAATACTGAATAACAAAAAAGCGGAGGTACTGTTTTGCTTCGTCACTGGTTCCAGTAGCGCCACACAGAAAATTAGGGCAGATGCTAGCTGGCTATAACCAATCTTTCTAATCCTTTCCGATCAATTTATTTGTGTGCGTTATAATTCAATCCTATATGCTAACCCCTGCTCTTTCCCCAAACACTCGCACACACACACACACAAACACAGTAAACGGCCAAGCAAACATGTCAATAAGTGACCTTCTCTGCTATATTAATTTCATTGCAAAATTAGATTCCACCATAATGCATTTTGGTTCATTCGTAAACAAATCGGCCATTCTGTTCTTTTGTTAAATTGTAAATCTAAAACGCACACACACGTGCGCACATCACAGCCAAGCAAACAAATCAGCAAGTATCTCCACTCCCTATATTTAATAAATACTTTTTTAAAATTTTTTTTATTTATGGGCAACGCTCAAAATACAATTGCAAATTACTTAGGACTTCTACTCTGTCATGGCTGACGAAACCAGAGCATGCTATCCCTATAAATTTAATAAAGGATTCTGTTTGAAATTCCGTGCAGGTTCCTAATCTCAACAAGATACACCTGAAGAAGTTTGGAGATTACATCGACCGAAACGTTGTGAAATTAACATTCAAGATGAGAACAGTCATCCGAAAAATCCAAATATGAATCGTAGATAAAAATTAGCATTTTGGGTGAAAAATGTCTTTCTGGTTCTTTCATCCTGGATGGAGAGTGATGGGGTGGGGCAAGGGTTGTGATTCTTGGTTTTTGTCATTTTTTCCCAGGCAATACCAAAACACAGATCCCACTAGTCTAACACTGTTTATACAACTTATTAGACGTCTTGGGGATGCTATGCTGCATAAGTCAGCTAGTGTTGCATAACTCTTTTTTTAGAGCTGCATAAGTAATGAGTCGATTTGTCATAGTGATTATTGCTGTGTTTGCACTATGACGCTATGAGGAACATCAATTTCACCCCCACCCCCACTCACCCTTTCCACAGCATGCAACCAACAAACCATATCTATTGTTATTCTTCGTTTGCTGACCATTTCGATCGTCTGGTCTTGAGCTTCTCTACTTTGACCAGCCACATTCACCGGTGTAGCCTGTGTATTGATTATCAGGTTCTGGATGCGGACATCGCATCGCTATTACTGGCGATGTTCGTCCGTCCCACTTTAACCTGCTTTAACCGCAACCTTGTAAGCTATTGCTGCTGTCGTATTGTTCTGAACGCGACTGAATTTAGAAGTTGTTTTTGTTTTTCAGAAAGAGATTTCTTTGTTGTCATCAAAGTTTTTATATCTAAAACAATAATAGTAAGTATGGAGAAATAGGCTTTTTTTTTTCAACATAAAATTACTTGATTAAAATAAAACGTATTAATCTTGATTTTAAAATAATTGTCTTTTTGTTTCTGTAAAGAATTAGGAAACATGCTATCTATTCATGTTGTCACTTTCATGAATGAAATAGAATTTCTGGCTTGAGATACATAGTACTACAAAGTATTGAAATTGATTTAAGGTTTTCTTTATATATATATAAATTTTTTTTTTTTTTTTTTTTTTTTTTTATTATTATTACATTTTCACCCCAAAAAAGGCACATTGCAACTCAGGTGTAGGGGGCTACTATCAGGGGAAACAACTACTGGGGTACTATGCAGAGATTTGGGCAGCGAGATGTTGGTTCACGTGGCACTTGAACTTCAGCATGTCAGTACAGTTGGGGAAGCAGTTACCTGGAATAGAATTCCAAAGTCTAGCGGTTCTGGGCAGGAAACTACTGGAGTAGAAAGATCTTTTACATCTAGGGATCTCTACAGTGTTGGGGTGGGATTTTGCAGCTTGTCGGGTCTGTCGAGGGTGTTCACGTCGTGGGGGCACAAGTGCTTGTAGTTCATCAGAGCATTCACCATTAAAATACTTGTAGAACAGGCAGAGGGATGCAACGTTTCGTTGATGGGGCAGAGGCTGAAGCTTATAACTGTTTATATCTATATTAATATTATATCTATATAACTATTTCATGCTATTACTAGTGGTGAGACCCGGCATTACCCGGGATTGAATGATGATCAACAAATGTTTCACACTCTCATATTTTTTTTTTTTGGTTATCGAAATTAGTGAAATCGCCCATTTTTCAATCAAATCAATTGATTGCCTGCTCTAGTTGGAGACTCTGGTGCACTGGGAGGAACCTTCACATGCCTCCTCACAGTGACTTAGTCCACAATATATTGTAGTCTACATTGCACTGTAGAGAACCTACTGTTGATTTTATAAAATTATTTTATATATAACAGCTTGCATTATAGTTTAAAATGAAAAAAATCAAGTATCATGCTTCAGTTGTGCTCTAAGCAGAAACATTCATTTCGAATGCGCTCGTCATATCAAAGAACCTATTGTTCATTTTATATGCTTGGTCTTACTGCTTATGCAGTGATAATGGTTTGAATTAAAGTTTAAAATGAAAAAAGTCAAGTATCATGGTGCAGTTGTGCTTTAAACAGAAACCTTCATTTCGAATGCACCCCTGTTATATCCAAGAAACTACTGTTGATTTTATATGTCGGGCCTTCTGCTTGTGTGGTAATTAGACTTCACAAATGCACTTGTAATGTTAGACTGTGTTAGGTTTTAACTTTGGTCAAAATCGCCTGTTCCTTCTTTCATTAGATTATTTTGATTATCGATACTTAATGAAGATATTTTGATACAAAACCTATCTGAGAGCACTGTCAGGGACATAAAGTACCTTTGTATGAAATTACATAAAAATTGACCCAACCGTTTTCAAGTCCATAAAGAACACACACGCACATACCAAGTTCCTTTTTTTTAATAGTTGAGATAGAGAATGCACTTGATTACAAAATCAAAAATACAGAAAAATCTTTGATGTAAATACTCGTCACAAAATGAAGATGTCATATTCCAAAAATCACATAAACTCATCAAGTAGTTTTTTTGTTTTTTTTTTTAATCCAGAAAATAAAATTTTACCATTTTTTAGCGATTAAAGTTTTAAATTATTTTGAGTACAAACAAAATCTCTGTAGTCGAATTGAATTTTCACCCTTGAATTTTGGCAAAATTTAAAACCATATGACAACTCCTGACCTCCTCACTTCATCAAATTTGATTTTCTTAAAAAAAAACTACTTGATTAATTTACGTGATTTTTAGAATGACACCTTTGTTCTGTGATGAGTACATACATCATAAAGATTTTTCTGTATTTTATTTTTTTTTTTAACTATGTTATTCTAAATAAGCATCAACTATTAATATTTTAATCTATATTAATATTATATCCATATAACTATTATTACATCCATATAACTTTATTATTACACCCATAGAACTATTCATTGTAGGTATATAACTCTCATTACATCTAATTAACTATTAATTATTACACACAAATAACTATTAATTATTACATCTCAATAACTATTATTATATGTATATAGCTATTAAAACTTTGATGTATTTTTCTTGTTATTATGCATACTTTTCGTTTGTACATGAATGTTTAGATGGTTGGAGGAAGGACAAATCACGTAAATAAAAGTAATGAGAGGAATTGAATGATGGAAATAAAAGAAAGGGGGAGGGAGTCAGATCTGTTTTATTATAAGATTAGCAGGACCTGATAATCGGCGTTGCCCGGTTGAAGCCCCCCCCCCTTGCAAAAAAGTAAACTATGGTTGTTATTGATGGCTACTGCCATCCCTGAACAATTACGAATGCTGGCAGCCGTGGTTAAAATGAAATAATCTGGCTTTCACTGGTGATTAGTGATGGTTTGGGGCGATAACATGCAGGTACTGTTTAAATTTAAAAAAAATCAATTAAGGGAATGTGTAAATCAGTATGAATTAACAAAAGCACGAGAAATGGTTCATTAGAAAAATAATGGAAAGTAAAATCAATTTTTAAAAGTTAGAGATTCTCAGTGTATATGGACTGTTTAGAGTGATCGAAATCAGTTGTAGCGGTCCTAGCTGTTTCCGTTTGTTGTTCAAGTCTTCCTCTCCTTTTCAACTCTTCCACCAATAGTACTAAAGTAAATTCCAGTTTTTTTCATCTTTTTTTAACATGTAAAACAAAACAATTACGACTTCACTTCTTAGAGTGTGTCATGTTAAGAACGGCGTTTGGAATAGACATCCCAAACTCCCCATGTTAAGAATGGCTTTCGGAATAGATATTACCAACCTCCCCATCTTAAGAACGGCATTCAGAATAGACACCCCAACATCCCCACGTAAAGAACAGCTTTCGGAGTAGACAACCCCCTTTTTATTTAGGTGGGAGGGGCGGATTGTGGAAAAATAATTCCTCCAAATTTAGCTATGATAATCATTATAAACATACCCACCTATAAATGCTGAAAAAAAAAAAGGTTAGAGTGGCAGTGTCGGTAGGAGAGAAGTAGATTTGTTTATTGCTTGTGTGTGTTACATGATAAGGGCTGTCCCCTGTTCATGTAAGTATAAAAATAGAGAGATTAGTTAAAATGAAAATAAGAGAAAGCAGAAATCGAACCCTGGACATAAATTTTAAAGAACAATAGGTTTAAATGGAATGTCCAGTAAATTGTTAATTCGGATGAAATAAATAATAAATAAACTAATTAATTGTTAAAAGAATGTGGATAATAAAATATGGGTTAAATAAATTAGATATGTAGGTTGAATTCCTTTGTGGAAACAACACAAGAAAAATAGGTTATTGGGAAATCAATGTAGGAAACGTGCAAAGTCGCGCATGTTGAAACACGTGAATTTTGCTCACGTGGCCGGGATGCATGGATTTTTCAATATAGGGAGTGAGAGTTAGTTGGTCGGAGAGACAGTCAGGAGAGACAGTCAGGAGAGACAGTCAGGGGAGACAGTCAGTGAGAAAACTCAGAGACAGGCGGACGTCTGAAGCGAGACGTCACTTCAGAAACTAAAATATGAAACTTTGAGTTCTTAATGAGGAAATCACGATAGGTCGTAAGGAAATAAATCCATCATGTGTTTTGTGATAAAGCTCATCTTTGTATTTGTGATTTCTACAAAAAGGTAAATTGTATTGTTATTATATGTCTGTGTTATAAAATGTCATTACATACACATCTCTCTCTCTAAGATACAACATCATATGTAATAAGACAAGAACTCTCACTAAGACTCATATCTTTACTAATAAGAACTCCCGTAACATACGTGCACAAGTGGTATCGTCTAATACTAATAATAATAACTATATAACAACTCACAATTTGGTGTTCGTGAACCAGTTGCATCAGCGATGCAGAAACCGAATCTGGGGTCGATACAACGAGAAAAAAAAAAAGAAAAAAAAAAAAAGAAACACAACGTTTTAAAAGGGTCCAACATAATTTAAAAAAATAAATAAATAATACCACGGAAAAAGAAAAAAATTACACGATCACAGAAATGCGAAAAAAAAAAAAAATTGAAAACACACGCACACAGAGAACACAAGATACAAGAAATATTAAAAAGAAAAAGAAGAAAAGGCCGATATGCCGTAAAAAGAAATTCGTAGTAATGGAAAAAATAGTAAACAAGTCACCATGCGTAATTCATTGATAAATGAATTGGTCTGTTAAAAAACACACACACACACACACACATACACGCAAAGGCAGAGATTGTGTGACCCATTATTGTTTTGAAATTTGTAGAAGTGTCATTAGAAAATCTGTGTCAATATGAAATCGTTTGGACGAATTGTTGAATTTAATCTGTCAATCAAAACAGGAATTTTTCAAAGGTCGCATGTACTCTCTGAAACAGCGTGTAAATTGTTTGGAAATGCATTTTTTGTTCATAGTTGAACTTTTCGGCTTTTGTGTGTTCATTTATTTTGTTTTTGAAAAAAAAAAAGGGACAATTGTTTTGTACAGACGTCTGAAGCGAGATGTCACTTCAGAAACTAAAATGTGAAACTTTGAGTTCTTAATGAGGAAATCACGACCGGTCGTAAAGAAATAAATTCATCATGTGTTTTGTGATAAAGCTCATCTTTGTATTTGTGATTTCTACAAAAAGGTAAATTGTATTGTTATTATATGTCTGTGTTATAAAATGTCATTACATACACATCTCTCTCTCTAAGATACAACATCATATGTAATAAGACAAGAACTCTCACTAAGACTCATATCTTTACTAATAAGAACTCCCGTAACATACGCGCACAAGTGGTATCGTCTAATACTAATAATAATAACTATATAACATATACAAACATAGCAGCCAGTGAATTACAGTGCATAAAACAGGTCTTTATATCTCTATACTTGTCTCTGCAAAATTTGAATGAGATTTTCTTAATCAACTTAGTCAAAAACCTTTCAACGTAGTCATTCTAAAGAAAATTGTGGAGCTGGACCTAATGTACAAATGCCCCCCCCCCCAAAAAAAAACTTAACGTGTGTGCAATCTTGAGAATCAGTCAGGAAAAGAAATTTAAATAAAATACTCCACCTAATTCAATTCCCTATGTTATGAAATTTATGTTAAAACTGTAGCGTAGGTAATCGGTATAAAAACTTGGTAATTGTAACTGAAATCAGACCCTAGGAAATAAATGTTTGTTTTGTTTTTGAAGCAGTAAATGAGAGAGAGAGGAAATGATATGCAATAAAAAACTATAAAATCAATTGCTAAAAAAAGATTACACATTTTTATATATTTTTTATTATAAGGGTGGTGAAATGGGAAGAATACAAAGTGAGCAAAAGAGAGAGAGAGGAAATAAATGTTTGTTGTTTTGTCTTCAAAGTAAGGGAGAGAGTTGGGAAGAATATATACAGCGAGAAAATCCAGTAGATTTCACAGGTTTAAATAAATTATATATAAATGAATTACTTAAAAACAAAACAAAACAAAAAACAATTACAGAAACAAATGTACAAAACGAATGAGCTAGCAATTTACTCATAGGCCAAAAATAGGCATCATTGTGATGCCATGTTTGAATGTATAAAAGATTACAAGATTTTCATAAATATTTGGAAATTCCAAAATGTTTATGTAAATATATTACCTATAAAGAATACTGACCTAACGAATCATAGGCATAGGTGATCTAGTATTAAAAAAAAATAAAAATCAGTTGTTCCATTCGACTTTTTGACTGGATGCATCTTTATTAGCCTTTTGAATTTATGATCAAAGTGTAGTATCTATTTTGTCTTCAGTTGCCCCTTTTAGTAGAGCTGCAAAAAGATTGACCTTGGGTCTGAATTTTTATCCTCAACAAGAGGCAAGTTAATAAAGAACTTGTGTCCTTTTCTTTTTTAGATGCATTCATGCATGTCTGAAACGTTTTGTCCATTAATCTGTCACGCTTCAGTTCATTGCATATAATCATTGAATGCATCTTCTTGTCTTGTTTTTAAGTTCTTTTTAACGTTGACAGGTTTAAACCTTTTCATTCGTTGTTTCCTCCTTGTTTCTTGATTTATCAATTTCAATAGTCTCGTTTTCAGCTACCAACTGTTTTCAAGGTCTATCCATTTTTCGTGGACCACCTATCTCCATTATAACTAATTGCTTAGGATCTTTTAACGACATCCTTAGCATATGACCGAACTAATTTAATCTACTTTGGATAACGGCCTCTACATTGATGACCCCCCACTCCTCCATTAATGAAGTTATTCTTGCTATCATAGATCTGTCAGTTCCTTTCACCTAGGCTAAAGAATTGGAATCCATAGTCTGTTTTGCAGATCCTTACAGAAGAACAGATCTGATACATGCACTATACAAATGTTCTCTAGTCAGACATTTTTTTTTTATCTAAGGTAAAAACCACCAATGCTGCTTCAATCCTGTTTTTTTTTTTTTTTTTTTGGTATATCTAAACATCTTTGACTGATGGACAGAGTATCTTACAGTTTGTCATTTTTAACTTGAAAACTGCATTTTTAGGTAACTGTTGTTTAAAATTGTTTACTAAAAAATGGAAAAAAATAAAAAAAATTTTTTAATGGAAGAATATTTAATGTTGAAGAGCAGTTCATCATTTGTGAATGATTTATTGCATACGATTGAACATATTTATAGCTAGGGAGGGGAATTGCTGTGTCAAACTTTTCCCATCTGTATTAAAGTGTAAATAACTAAATATATGTATGCAAACTTTTGATGAGTTGTAGTACACCTAATCATTATTATCATTAGGAATTCTCACATAGGCCATCTACAGCGATTATTGACAATAACCTGTGGTGTTCTAGTGATAGTCTGTATGAGGGCTTATCTCTAAATCCAGGAGTGCAGTCTCATTTTGGATGCAGTTTGGGATAAGAAACATGAATCCAAAAGAATTTTGGAAAAATAGCAATTTTTGCAGTTAGCACCTAAAAAAAAACTGGCTAATATATAGACATTTTGGCTAAAATTATGTTTTAAAAAAAAAAAAATATATATAAATCCTCTTTCCTCCTTTGCATGCACTCACCCTGAGCAGAAATGCTTTGGTTAACCGCATCGGCAAACTAGCTCATTACTATTTCAACCATGTCATTGCTAATCTAAATAGAAAAACATAAAAAGAAGGGACAACCACGGCAGAATGGGCGCTCAATAAAGAATCAAGGGAAACCACTTTCACTGTTCATTTGAAAAGAGATTTCTTCATAACTAGTTTTCTCAGCATTGGTAAAAATATGGATGGATTGAGCGTCAGG
Organism: Euprymna scolopes; assembly: GCF_053919585.1. NCBI lineage: Eukaryota > Metazoa > Mollusca > Cephalopoda > Sepiida > Sepiolidae > Euprymna > Euprymna scolopes. Next base: position 29,096,218 of record NC_136504.1, read on the forward strand.
AAAAAGTTTTTTACTATGATCAAAGAAACGAGAGAATATGTTGTTTGAGTGTAAAAATAGAGAGCGAGTGGGCTGAGGAGCCATTATGGTTGATGGAGCTCATGGTTGAGCAAGAAAGGGATGCCGAGAATGATCTGTCGATGCCACTAGATGGCAACTGTGATGTTGATGACAAACGTGATGTCACTCAGGACTTATCAATATACCCCAAAACTGTCCCAAAAACACCCCCTAAAAAATTCAATTTTTCAACTAAATATCCCATAAACAATATCTATTAACACAATTGTAATATGAGAAAGGAAAATAGATTAATTCCAAGCACATTTATCTACAGAAATCAGCAATATTTCCTCTTTTTACCCCAAAATCTCCAGACCCTTTTTTTGCCCCCATAAAACCTACCTCTAGGTGTTCCCTGGAGTCCTAATGACAAGTCTTGCAAGATTTCCAATTGTCTCTACCTTATTTATATAATCATTGCAAAGCACCAACAGAAAGTATGAATATTGGAAAACTTTAAAATAAGAAATCAGCTTTGAATATTTATGAATTGTCGGAGTTTGATATTTATGAATTTTGTTAATCCCAGGCATCTTACTCTGAATTGGACCTTTGAAATTCATAATCCTGCTAGCCACAATTTTATAATACTAATTGAATTCATAGCCAGAATAAACTTATGCTTAATAACCCAATAATATAGCAAAATACACAGCAGGAATTGTTGCTTTAGAATTATAACAGCCATAGATTTGCAAAATTAAATGCTACAAAGTAGCCATTTTCTTGTTGGACAGCCTGATATCTTGAGTCCATAGAATGTTCCAGAAAGCAACTAATCAATTATTAAAATGTTGAACTCATGATTTCCAATTCATTATCCCTTGTGGATTGAACTTGCTAGCAATGGTCATGCTTATTTAATGAGTTGGCATCTATCATGTATGTATATTATGTATATTTAAAAAGAAGAAATTGTGCCGATGAGGATGCTGCGGTGCCATGCTTGTTCGCTGAATAGTCATATGAGACACACTCTGCAACAGTGAAGAGATTTTCCATTTTTTGTGTGCATATTTATGTTCGACATATTGACAACAACATGTTATGTATATTAGGCCGCCTGTTTTTAGAGACAATGGATACCCTTTTGTAAAGGTGCTTGTACAAGAAGTTTATAGTGAAGAAAAAGTTGCATAATTTCCAACTGCATTTTACTTAACTGGCATTGCTCAAATCCAGTGATATAGAGAAGTTCAGAATCAACTGAAACTACTGGTATGAGTAGACAAAGACTAATGTTATTTCAGTTTTCATTCAAGACTAGTGACACAACCAAGGCTTGAGAGTACCACTAGTCTCTCTCTCAGACAGGGTCAGAAAAAAGTCTCTTAAGCTAATAGATCCTGCACTATTAACCAAACTTGAACCCCTGTCTCATCGCCACAGTGTTGCATCTCTGTGCCTGTTTTACAAGTATTTTAATCGAATATGCTCTGATGAACTCTTAGCACTTGTGCCCCCCTTACTGTAAATACCCCCAACTAATTTAATAAGCAGCAAATCCCCACCCCTTCTTTGTTTAGATCCGAAGATGTCAGAAAGCATTGTACTTTAAATAATTTCTTCGTCAAACTGATGAACTTTGAAATTTTTTCCTAGTCTCCTGCTTCCTTGACTGTACTGACGTGCAGAAATTCAAGTGTAATGTGAACAAACATCTTTATGCTGAACTCCTTACATAGTACCCCTGTAGACAAGGTTTGAAATAGTCGTTCTTTACGTCAAAGTGGCACTGTTCTTTGTTTGGGGTGAATAAGAATAAAAACAAAATGGAAACATGATGGAAGGGAGAACATATGGATTCATACTTTTCCAAGAATATTAGTGAAAATGATGTGGGGTGACTGGTAAAACTCAACTCTGACATATTGGGCCACAGTTGATACCCATAACCCTAACCACTTACACACACACACACACACACACACACACACACACACACACACACACACACACACATGAAGGTTTGAATGCCAGCCTATAAAGTAAAGGATGACTGTGGAACTGTGTTTGAATCTTTCAACTAATAGTAATTATCACTTCTTACACTGACGAGAATGTAAGTTTAAAACATGTTTCTGTGGCTTCAGGAGGAGTTCTACGACTTTGTACCCTTCTCTCACTGACCCCCTTCTTCCTCGACCTGAACCCACTTGACTACTTTGTTTGGTTATACATTGAGAACATCACCAACATGATCTCCCACAACACCAAAGCCAGCCTGATCGCCACCATCCGCCAAGTATTTGCTGAGCTCTCGCCAGCGTTTGTGGAAAAGGCATGCTCCCAGTTCTGGACCTATATCGAGGTGGTGAGTGAGGTTGAAGGTGGCTGAATTGAGTAGATGTCAGCTCATAATCAAGTTAACTGAATTGATTTCTCTAAAGTTTTAAAATAAAGCTGTAGTGTTGTTTTCTTTAGAGCGCCATTTATTGTTCCACCCTTTAGTATTTAAGAAAAGGGCATCAAGTTGTTATTGTGATTGAACCCTGGACTCCCTGACCATTAGAAAACACCTTTATCATTATGCCAAATTGGCCACTTTAAATGAGTAAGACTTTAAAATTGTTTAAATGTTGCCATCATCTCTGGCATCCTGAAAGACGACAGAGATGAGAGATGATGGGAAATGTTGTTGATTTTTAATATTCCATATTAATTGTTATGTAAAGTTAAATATTTATTTTTTATTTAAAAACTAGCCTAGGTACCTGGCGTTGCCTGAGTGTTTGGAAGTGTGTGTTGAGAAAAATAAAAAAAAAAGTGGTAGTAGGCAGGCAGACAGGCTCGAACCCGTACCGTGAACGTAAAAAAAAAAAAAATGTGACGTCTTTGCCATTGCGTCTATTGTCAAACCGGAAGTGGCAAGGTTTAAAGTAAGGTTAGACAATGGAAAAGAGGGAATGACTTTCGAAAGTATCGGTGAAAAAAAAGCAACCGCTCCTTGTATAAAAGTGCCCAGTTGAGGGTGAAGAAACTAATGTTTTTGGGCAATTTTTCGATATTTGTCATACAAAGGGTCAAGCTTCAAAATGATACAGATCTTGTGAAAATCCATCGCTTCTCTCGAAAGTTCTAGGCAAACATACATACATACATACATTTAAACAGACAGGTGAGATTTATATTATAGATTAGCCTAAATATATAATCCTTATGTGCAACCATATACTCCTCCTCTCGACAACAATCATCAATCAATACAGAAAACACAACCGCTGGCCTATTCCGTAGATATGCGTTGAGATCTGGGTATGTATGTGACACCATCGCAGGAAACCACCCGCAAAGCACTAATGTCCACATTTTTAGTTGTTTGTGGAAGCCTTTTTAATGTCGATATCAGTTCATCTCAATCTGCTTCAAGCCACAACCTGCCGTCCATTGCCCCTAAATTAAGACTGTCCTCAATTGTTACAAACTCAAGATTATCTGTAAACTGTCCCTAATTGTCATAAACTGTTGCAAAATTCTAAAATGTATTGAGATTTATGTCCAATCCTTTGTCTGAGTTACTGCCATACCTTGATTAACAATCCTATTTCAGATAATCTTTGTATTCCTTGGTGATCAATTTTCTTATTTTCTTTCTATCTATTTCCTATACTTTTGTTTTAGTGATCAACTTATTTTTTCTTTTGTTATAGTTTTTCCTCTATTTTTTTTTTGCAGGGGGGGGGGCTCCATAGTATCAAACTTGTATATGTCTTTATATTATTTACTTCAAATATATTATCTTTGTCTGTGTTTCTATATTATTTACTTATATCCTTTTTCTATTGATTATTGGCAGGTTTCTTGTTTTGTACAAAGCAAGGTGCAGAGATGCAAGACAACCATCAATTAGCTGGAGAATTATCAGACGAAGAATCCAACAGGCCGAGCCCTGTTGAAGTAGAACGCTTCCATGGTGGTACAATGAATACTTCAGTCCCAACTGGCGGGGCAAGACCCAAGGTTTTCTCCTCGTACATGCAGATGACCAAATCAAAATCGAGCCACCAGAGTAGTGAATCCAGTGGGCAGACCTCAAATGAAGGAACAGCTTTTGAATCAAACTGCTCTCCATTGACAACATCAGCCAGTTTTTTTTCTGCTCACCATCCATTCTCTCGTGATGTGAATACTGCAAGCAGCACAAATCTTCTTCAAGCTGCGGAATATCCGTGTGATGAACGGGAACCAATGGAACGATGGAAAAATGCTGGAATAGCCCTCCGTAAAGCACTGTCTTCGTCCACTTCCTGCACGCTTGCAGCACCCATTACTAACTGTATGAGTCACTCATTTCACATGTCCAACCAGGGGGCTCCTTCAAATAGCCGGAGCAAAAGAAAGAGCAGCCGACATCATATCACCAGAAAAAACATTTTGGATTCCGATTCTCTTGGAATTAGCGATGCTTCAGCAATTTTGAGCAATTTGCCGGTCACTTCATCACCTCTTCTTTGCAAAAAACATGGGTCATTCATATCTGAATCCCCATTGACTGGAGACGTTGATATTGCGCCTACGAATCAGCTAGAATTAAGAGACGATTACGAGATAGCCACACTTCCTCTTTCGTCGTCATCCCAACGGTTAAAACGGGTCGACAGTTTCTCAAAATCTGAAAACGAGATTGACGTCCCCGAAAAATGTGTCTTAGAACGGAGTCCTGGGATGTTTAACCTGTGTTCCGATGAGCACGACCTACGGACGTTTGATTCTAAAACTAGTCATGAATTGTATAACTCGCAAACAGATCTTTGTTTTGGTCAGCACCATCACAGAGGTTTGGTTATGAATCTCGATCGAACTTTAGAGAATGTAGGGTCAAAAGTTTCAAATTGCACACATGGGGACAACCCCGATAGCAGTCAGTCGCAAACGTACAAAATGTTAGAATGTCGCCTGAACAGTCTTATTAGCAGTGACGATAAAAGTTTTGTCGGATACTCTAGTAGTAGCGACTCCGATATCACTGACTGCAGCTCACTGTATGAGGACGATGATGGGTGTCGTCCAGAGATAAAAGTGTTAGCGGCCGGAACGGCCCGGGACGAAAGAGAACCAAAGAAACAAAAGCGCAAGTCACAGAACGCAAAGAAATATCGAAATGGAGAGACGGCCTGCTCTTCAGATTCCATACAGGAAGGCGCTAAAATTTGTCAAAGACAGAAGAAAAAATTGAAAGGTGGGTTGGCAGGTAAGTCTACCATTTAAGAAAATGTTTCCAAATAAGTTTAAAAGCTGCTCTCCACGTGCTTGTTTTCACAGAGGGCTAATTAGGATTTTGTCCATATAATTAATAATTTAGAATGATAAAAATATGAATTTTAATAGGTAGACAATTTGTTTAAATATAAAATAAAAACTATAAACATTAGTCATGACACACACACACACATATTTGTAAATATACTAGTAGGGAGACCCAACGTTATCCGGAATTGAATCATGATCAACAAATATTTCACATTTCCAATACTTTTATTGTCATCGAAATCCGATTGATTACGTGCTCTAGTTGAGGACCTATCAAAGCTTCGCATGCCTATCTGCAGTGATTTGATCCACAATATATTGCACTGTAGAGAACCTACTATTGATTTTATATAATTATTTTTTCATAATGGCTTGAATTAAAGTTTAAAATGCAAAAGTGTAGTATCATGGTTCAATTGTTCTCGAAGCAGGAACAACTATTTCGAATGTGCCTCTGTCAAAGAATCTACTGTTGATTTTATATGCCGGACCCTTCTGCTTGTGTGGTGATCAAACTTCTGAAATGCACTTGCGATGTTAGGCTGTGTAAGAGTGTTTACATTGGTCGAAATCAGACTATTCCTTCTTTTAATAATTTTTTTTTAATTATCAATACTTATTGGAGGCATTTTGATACAAAACCTATTTAAGAACACTCCCAGACAAATAAAGTACATTTGTGTGACATTTCAAAAACTCTGCACAGCCATTTCAGAGTCCATAGAATACACACACCCACACACACACAATAGAGATATATATGTAATATTTTTTTACATACATAATAATTATCTATGGATGCATTTCTTGCTTACTAGCATGGTTTGACATTGGTAAGGATCAAGCTCCCAGATGTTTGTAAGTAAAAATGCTTCCCATTGAAAAGGGCAACTTAATGCAGGTATTTGTGTGTAAAATAGCAGTACTCTCTATTACTTAGATAAATGAATTTGAATGCAATGAACATTCTCACGCTTTTTTTTTTTTTTTTTTTTTTTTTTTTTTTTTACATGGAGGTCACCACTTATCAAGGCCCGAAGGCCACTCAGGGATAAGGGTTATTGCGTGTACAGTAATCAATGAGATAGTATTGTAGTAATCATTAGTATTGGGGGTTTTGATAGAGTGTCTTACTTAAGGGGGCGGTTTGTCAGGAGTTTGTTTATGTTGGACTTGAAGACGTCCAAGTTGTAGTCAGGTGGGAAACAGGCAAGCGGCAGAGAGTTCCACTGGCGTGCAGTTCCAAGAAAGAAGCCCTGCTCATGGAATCCACGTCCGGATCTAGGCACAGATAAAGAGTGGGGAAAACCGCTGACAGTAGCTTCAACCAGACGAGTGTTTCTCGTGAAAGATTACTTGCTTTATATTATCGTTTTGTGGTTGTAAATAGATGTATCCGCTTTAATTTGTATGGAATGAAATTTATTAATTTATGTAATGTACATTGCTTCTACTATTGTTAATAAAACAAGAACAAAATTATATATATATATGGAGAGAGAGAGAGAAAGAGTGAGAGAGTAAGATGATTGATAATTTATAATTAAAATTAAAAATTAAAAATCGGTTTCATAAGGAAGAACAAACAAAATCAATAAATTGTACGATCGTTTCGGAAACAAGGTTTTTATTGAGATAGACAATAAGTCTTGGACAATAATTTTATCATACAGTTTTTTGAAACAAAGTTTCCTCATCAGCAAAAATATTGAGTGAGTTTTTTTTTAAAGACACCAAAGATAAACCTAGCATTTTTTTAAGTAAGGCAGATGTACCTTTAATGTTTTTTTTTTGTTTTTTTTTTTACACAGTGATCACCACTTATCAAGGCCCAGAAACCACTCAGGGATAAGGGTTATTGCAAGTACATTACGTTAGTGTGGAGATTTGATGAAGTGTTTACTTAAGGGGGCGGTTCATTAGGAATTTGTTAACATTGGACTTGAAGACATCCAAGTTGTAGTCCGGTGGGAAGCAGGCAGACGGAACAGAGTTCTACAGGCGTGCAGTTCTAAGAAAGAAGCTTTGTTCATGGAATCCGCGTTTTGATTTAGGCACAGATAAAGAGTGGGGGAAATTTTGACGGTGGATTCAGCTAGACGGGTGTTTTTCGTGAAAGATAAGCGAGGGGGGACCAGAGATTGGAGTTCAGACGAGCACCTGCCATGGAAATAACGATAAAACAAGGATAGGTTCGCAACGTCTCTTCTGTGGGAGAGAGGTTGCAGGGTAGAGAAAAGGGCATCCCCCATTAAGCCACGAAGTCTATTTTGTACTCTGTCAAGGCAGGATAGGCTGTTTTTAGCAGCTCCTGCCCAGATATGGCAACAGTATTCCATCCTTGGATGTACTTGGCTTTTATATAGATAGAGAATTGCATCAGTAGTGAGATATCTTCTGGAGCGGTAGAAGGATCTCACCATCTTTCCAGCGACCTTGGCAACAGACTTGATGTACGTGTTCCATTCCAGATCAGGAGTAAAGGTCAAGCTCAGAAGCTTGTCAAAACACGGGGCCTCACCCAGACGAGAGTCATCCATCACAATTGATGCCAGCTGGGGATCAGAGCGTTGATGATGTAAGGATAGGAGTTTGGTTTTGGATGCATTAAAGGTAACCAGCCACATCTTCCCCCACTGAACCACGCGCTCGAGATCAGAGGAGAGAGAATCAGAGAGAACTTTGTCATTTACAGCCTTTGATGTGTTGCCGTAGATGGTCGTGTCATCAGCATAGATGTCAACGAATGATTTAAGTATGTGTTTAGGGAGATCATTGATGTAGATCAGGAAGAGAGTTGGGCCCAGGATTGACCCCTGAGGGACTCCAGCATTTATATTGCAGGCCTCCGATTTTTGTCCATCTACCACTACTCTTATGAGCCTATCGGAGAGAAATGCTTTAATGATTGAGAAAACATTTCCAGTTATACTGTAGCTGGAAATCTTGTGAAGTAGACTCTTATGCCATACCTTGTCGAAGGCCTTTGATATGTCAAGAGCAATTGCCTTAGAAAGGAAGCCTTTGTCAAGAGATTCACTAATCCTGTGGGATATAACCGTCAGCACATCTGCGGTAGATCTTGCAGAGCGGAAACCATATTGTGTGTCACTAAGAAGGTTATTCCTGCTGAGGTGGTTGACTATTTCTCTATTTAATATGGATTCCAGCAACTTACTCATAACACACAGGAGACTTATAGGTCTGTACTGAGAGGGAGATGACTTATCACCTGAATTCTTAAATACAGGGCAAACTGATGAGGTCTTCCAGGGAGTCGGAAAGCACTTCTCCTTAAGGCAGCACTTAAATAGTTTCGTAAGTATGGGAGCAAGTTCTGGTTGAACCTTTTTTAACACTATAATTGGGATGCCATCAGAGCCAGTTGCTTTACTGGAATCTAGGTTCTTGATTAGCTTGGCGACCTCATGCACGGATATTTGTATGTTACCTAGCTTGTTCTGTGTTATAGGAGGAAATATGGGGAGTTGATAGCCTTCGTCGCATAGGGTAGAATTAGCTGCAAAGTTCTTTGCAAATAGTTTGGCCTTGTCTGATGCTGACGAGATGACCTCTGGTCCATTGATAATGGTTGGGATAGAACGCACACTTCTGTTCAGGATCCTATTTGTTATTTGCCAAAACTGGTGGGATCCAAGCTGCTGATCAGCTACCTTGGATTTAACAGACTGGGCATATAGCTCTCTTGCATTTTTTATTACTCTTTTACAGTGGTTGCTGGCAGTCCTGAAAGCAGCTTTCGTCTCAGTGCATCTATTACGTTGGTAGCTATGGAAAAAGTGATTTCTGTGCGCGATAGCAGCAGCACATTCTAGGGAGAACCATGGCTGGCTGTTAGGTTTTTGTTGGAATTTTTTAGATGGTATGAATTGGTCTATGCCTACAATTAACCATTCGGTCAGATCTGATACTATAGAGGACACTTCCTTTTTAAACATGGAGTGCAGAGGTAAATCAGATATGAATGTACGGAAGCTATCCCAGTCAGCCATAGAGGTTCGCCTTCTAAAAGTCGTAAGTATCCTCGTCAAAGCATTCATTTGGATGGTAAATGTAGTTTACGAAGAAAGTGAACACTCAAATGATCTAGTGGAAAGTAGCATGACAGACGAGTATATTTAGACATTTGATGACCCCTGTAGATTATGTCTGAATGAGAAACTTTAAAGATTCCCAAAACCTATTAAACTGGAGAAGTGAAATAGCAAACAACTGTACACAGAATAAACTTTACTTTAGGATAACGATACATAAGAAAAATAAAATAATTAAACTACAACCTGAAATAGAAAAACTATTCTAATCACTCACATGTTAAAATAAGGTCACCTATTCATTCAACACATTCACAAAAGGGTGCATCACCCTCATACAAGAGAGAACACAATTAGAGGAAGTAAAAGTCAGCCAAACCTTTGTTTTAGTGAAGCTCTGCTGTTTGCTAATGAAAATATTAATCCAGGAGGGAATAACAATAAATCTGATTGGTTAGCTATCTTGACTGAATACCACATGTATATATAAAACAACCAATAGCATGCAGAAGCCTTTTAATAGCTTAATTGCCATAAATATACTCTCGTAGCTTACTATACTACCACTTACTATATTAAATAAAGCTATACAAGTTGACAAGTTTTCTCTATGGATCATAGACACTCTACCTGTATCGCCTCTGTCAATTCAGTGTATTCCACAAGGTCTAGGAGCCATCTGTGAATATAATCTGATAAAGTCACTAATATTTACCTTTTCAACACCTGCAAGGTTGGTGGAAGAGAAAGTTTTTTGTTACAGTTATGCTGGGCTTGCTATGTTGTTAGACCGGATGAGAGAACACCAAAAAATCTCATGTACAGTCAATTGGTCATAGAAATGTAGGTTGCCACTAGCTGAGATACAAGTACTAATTGAAAGATACTCTGACAACAGTCGGTATACTGCACTAAGATTTCTAGAACTATGCACAAGAAAGTGTAGAGAGTGATATGTTAGAATAGACTGAAAAATTTCATGGCAATTTGTCTGGGTAACTTGAGAGATGCTAGAAAGAGATGATAAAAATGCTCCAACTTTAACATCAGATTAATCATATGCTTGCTTAAGCTGTGGACTTCGCTGCTAGTCATTGCCAGACTTAGGTATCATGAGAGATTTAAACATAAATAAAAAAAAAATAATTGGGGGGGGGGAATCTCATATGTTGAAACCAATGGGAGAGTCCATTATACATTTTAAAGATAAATCTTTCATAAAACAAAAGGTTTGTAATAGAATTAAAACTGTGATGAAAATATTTTATTTATTATTTATTTATCTGAAAACCGCAACAAATATAAGGACAACTTCTCACAAATTCAGTAAAAACTGTGCTTTAATGAATTTGTGAAAATTTGTTCCCTACATTTTCAAAGTTTTCACAATAAAATATTTAAAATTTTTTTTTTTTTTTTACATTTTCACCCCAAACAAGGCACATTGCAGGGGTACTATGTAGGGAGTTGGGCAGCAAGATGTCGGTTCATGTTACACTTGAACTTCTGCATGTCAGTACAGTTGGGGAAGCAGGAATTCCAAAGTCTAGTGGTTCTGGGGAAGAAACTACTGAAATAGAAGGCTCTCTTACATCTAGGGATCTCAACTGTGAAGGGGTGGGATTTTGCTGCTTGTCGGGTTTGTCGGGGGTATATATGTTGAGGGGGGGTACAAGTGCTTGCAGTTCGTTGGAGCATTCACCGTTAAAGTACTTGTAGAACAGGCATAGGGATGCTACATTTCGTCAATAGGACAGAGGCTGAAGCTTAGATGACAGTTCAGGACCTAACAGGTTGGCGAATCTCTTTTGAACCTTGCCTAGGAGTGAGAGACAAATTTTATACATGAATGATGTGGATGTAGGTTTGGACCATGAAAAGACAACTCAGAACACAGTATAAGTTTAAAGATATATTGAAAACAGAACAAGATCGATAGAAAAGTATAAACGTAAGCTAGGCTTACTTATTAGTCGAAAATCGGTTGAGTAGCCAATATTCATGCAAGTACTTGGCTCTTGATTAACATAGGATTTGGAAGAGTCCATCAAGAGATAGGTAACGGTCGCATAATAGTGAATAAATGCCATAAGTTTTTCCACCTATATCAACTATAGAAACATTAAAACAGGTGAGGCTTATTTAATTCTATCATACAAAATATCAGTTTGAAATACCGTATTTATAGTAATCTGCAAACGTCTCAAAACGGCTTTAGATTTTGCTAATTTTCATATTTATTTTTAAACAGTTTCAATAATCTGTGATATACATTTATAATTTGCATTTTCATATTTTTTTTTGTATATATATATATATATATGCAACATTTTTGTTGCCAGTAAAATGTCGGGATGCTGAAAACATTTACTGCACTTTGAAAATTTCATTTATTTATGAAAATTATACGAAAGTCATAAATATGTTAAGCACAAGATCATTCAAAATTATGAGGAGGAAGTTCTATGGCAGTCTTTATCACTGTACTTTATGATTGAAGATTCTAGCTAGGAATAGCTTAGACAATCACCATAATACCATATTTACTCCAGGAGGCATCCTACTTAAGATTCCGAAATTTATTTATTTTTTTATTTATTGCACTTTGATCTTAGTCAAAAGCCAAAGAACTATAAAAACACTGTTTTTATGGCTAGGCATTTTTAAATGAATGTAAACAAAAAACTAATTTATGTGTAAGTAGTGTGTGATCAGTTTTGTTGTTATAAGATTGTCCTTCCAGGAATTACTTCAACCTTTTGAAAATGGTTGGGCTAATCCTACCAGATATTCTATTCTCTTTTGGAAGAGAGGTTAATGTAGTATTTGTTATGCTTTTTTAAGAAAGTTAAAAACAAAAAAATATTTGACAAAAAATACATTTATTTGCTGTTTGTATATATTATATATTATTGTATAATGTGTGTTGTTAAAAAAAAAAAGACCAGAAAATTTTATAAATATACTTTTATGAAGATGGAGTATATTTAAAGTCTTAAGATAGTTTTTGTCTTCATAATGCACTTTTAAATTTTACGGAGATTATGTAACATTTCTTTCTATAGGAAACACACGAACATTGGCATTTATATGCATAGATATACATATTGCTATTAATACAAAAGTTATTCTAAAAGTAAGGCCTCCTATTTTTTAACTGAAAAACTAAAATATTGAAGACACAGCTCTACATTACGAGTTAAACAGTCGCATTTGCGAGTGATTTTTCCAAGTGGCGACTAGAAATAATTAAACACTTATCTTTTGGCAATTCCACTGACAATCTTCTTCACTACTGAGTGAAAAACATCTTTCCAGCTTTTTTTTTTTATTAAAAAACGAACAAAGTTAAATAATTTAAACAAAGTTTAATAGAACAATATACTCTTTTTTTTTTTTTAACGAAGGCTGTTTAAAAAAGTATCTGAAAAAATTTGAATGTTTATACCTTCAAGTATCAACATAAAATTTGTATATATTTAGAATTACACTTAAAAAATAAAAGACACAAAAATCTTTATGATGTACATACTCGTCACGGAACGAAGATGTCATATTCTAAAAATCATGTGGGTTTGGCTAGTAACTTTTCTATTTGGCTAGTAAACGAAAATATTTAGTCGTCAAAGGTCAACTAAATATAAATTTGGCAGTAGAGCCCTGGAAGAGCTATGTAGACAGAAGTGGTACTATTAAAACGTTCCAGAATTTACTTTTCTCAAGGCTTTATGTTGCGAGTGATTTTACAAAATGACTAGAACTAATAAAAGGCTTATCTTTTGGCGATTGTTTTTTTTTTTTTTTTTTTCACCAACAATCTTCCAAAACTCATTACTGAGTTAAAAATTTCTTTTCAACTTTTATTTTTTTTAAATAAAACGAGTCAAGTCAAATTATTTAAACAATAAAAGTTTAATAGAACAATATACTCTAACAAAGGCTGTTTAAAAAAAGAATCTGAAGAAATTAGAATGTTTATATGTTCAAGTCTCAATATATAATTCAGTGCATATTTAGAATTACGCTTACTTAAAAAAAATACAGATAAATCTTTATGATGTCCATACATCATGGAACAAAGATGTTATATTCTAAAAATCACGTATTTGACTAGTAAACGAAAATCTTTAGGTGTCAAAGGTCAACTAAAGATAAATTTATCTGTAGAGCCCTATTTGAGATTTCCAACCATCTTCAGGTGTATCTTGTAGAACGCAAACCTTTCTGTCGAATTTATGAATCTGTATATAATTTAGAACAGAATTCTTTACTTAATCTATGGGGTAGGATTCTCTCATTCCGTCAACTGGGTATAAGTCTTAAGTAATTGGCAATTGTATTTTGAGTATAACCTACATGGAAGATTGAACCTTGCAAAAATTCGTGGTGTAACAGATAAAATACTTGGTAAAATTCTGTTGTAAGTAACACTCTTCCAACGGTTGAAGGTTCAATCTTCAGTGTGGATGATACTCAAGTGAGCTGCAAGGAGCCCTGGGGCTCTGTGAGTGAGGGTGAGGGGCTCTGGAAGCCTTTTCTTAAAGAGGACAAAATGCTTTATATGGAAAAATTAAATGGCTGCAGACATTTAATGATCTTTTTTACTGGAAAGAGATATACATAATTACAGGTGTAAATGGTTTCAGGATGGTTCATGAAAAGAAAAATAAATTAACAAAAAAATGCAACAATTTTTGATTAATCAAAAACAAAAGATGATTGTAAACATTATCATTAGTTACGCTTAAAATTTGAAATTAATGTTTTCCATTTTGATTCTAGAAATTATCTTAGTGCTCCATGAAAAACTCTTACCTTGCTCAGGAACTTTATGGTGTCCTGAATTTTGGGAAACCCTGCGTTAGACTTTATTATGGCTGATGGCTGATGGAACGTTGATTAAATAAATGATTCCATCTGAAATTCCGTGCAGATTCCCAAGTTTTCAAGAAAGAATCTTGAGTCCGATAAAAGACACCTGAAGATGGTTAGTAGTCAGATTGTCTGAAACGTTGTGAGAATAACACTCAAGATGAGAATAATAGTCTGAATATTTCAAATAATATAAATTATCAATCCTCATCTCAAAAATTCAGGAACATAATTTTCAATTCCTTTCTTTCCAAAGTACACAAAGGGAATGTACATGTCAAAACTTATAAATATTAAATGTTTTTCTTTTGTTCAGTTTATTTTGCTTAACTCTTATCCAACCAATCCATCATTGTTACTTATATGTTGGATCAGCCTATGAAAAATAAAAAAAACCCCTCAAAAACAATAGGATAGAAAATGTTTGTTGACCCTCTCACCTTCTTCAATCCAGAATAAAAGGGCTCTTTTTTTTGTTAGGTTATTTTTCTCCATTATAATTTTTGTTTCAGGTAGAAATTGATCCATTAATTTCTGAGTTTCAGTTGCATGACAGGCTTAAAGTTTATCATTTGGGAAAGCAATTGAAAAAGAATTATAATAATGTATTTTTTGTTTCTGAATTACTGTTTACAATGATCTAATTAATTCACATATACTTTTCCTATAATTGAAAAAAGTTAAATTTCATCATATTTGAAAAAAAAAGAATATTGCCTCGTGCGAAACATTTCTTTGATCTCCCTTCGCACTGGGAGGTCATGTTGGTGATGATCTCAACATATGACCAAACGAAGTCGTTCAGCAGGTTCAGGTCGGGGAAGGAGGAAGGCCAGTGAGAGAAGGATACAAAGTCATAACACTCCTTCTGAAGCCAAGCCTGAGTCTCTTTGGACTTATGGACCGGCACCAAGTCCTGCTGCCACCTGATTGCACCAGGGGATCACCATTCTTCACATCCAGGTACACTTTAATGTTGACTTTCAAGCCAACTTCGAAGATGTGAGAGGTGGCATGATGTGACCCTCATTTGAAAACCACACCAAAAACCGTGGCCTGAAACTTTGTTTTCATCACTCTGGGTACCTCCCTGTTATTTGTGGCAATCCAGCGATGCATTTTGAAGGTCCTATTTTCATAACTTGGATCCATAGAGAGCACGGGTTGTACAGCGGCACATCTCCAATCTTGCTTGTTGAACATTGTATCACTTTCAGAGAAGGCTCCTATTGCTCTTAGGATTTGTACACAACTGGCCAACCAGTAGATAGTCTGCAACAAAAAAGAAAATCGGTTTTCTTCAAACAGAAATGGAAGCATGTCTTTTCTAGGACAACAATTTTATCATTCCACCCTGTATATATCTTTGTGTTGAATCGAATTCTGGTCACAACAGTAAGATTAAATGTTAATACAAAAAAAAATGTTATGTTCTGGGTCATAATCCTAGTACCATTTTTAGACAATCCAAGTTCATTTAATCCAACCTTGGATTTTCATTCACAAAATCTCATTTTAGAAAAGTGTCCAGTTCTATTAATTACCTGTGTTTTGGACTGTTGTCTTCATATTTCAGCTTTTATACTCTTCAACGTTCTTCAGATGCCGTTTGCTATAGATAATCACAGAAAAAGAAATAATACTAATAATAACTAATTAATTTTATATATACAATATAATCATATTGATGCACAGGGTCTCATTAGATAACTGAAGTTAAGCAACATTGAGCCTGGTTAGTAGTAGATGGGTGACTTTGAGAGTACCACACATTTTATATAGGAGCATGTCGACAAAAAAAGCTATAAAAATCTTATGTATCAGGTGCAGTGAGAATTGAACCCTCAAATTCCAGAAGAGTGCCGCAACTAAATTTTACCAAGTATTTTATCCATTATGCCACAGGTTTCTTGCAGGCAATTCTAGTATGAATTTTAGAAGCTTTAAATCTATCGTATGACTGATCATTACTAAGAACTGTGTGTGTATGAGATTCCATGTAAATGTGGAAAAATATACAAAGAGGAGACATGTCACATACTAAAAGTAAAGTTAGAAGAACATCGGAAAGCCCTAATATGTGGAAATATTGAAGTTTTGTATGGCTGACCATATATGGAGGGAAAAGAGAAACTACTCATATAGATAGCTCAAACAGTAGGGAACATGGCTATAGTGCTAAATGTTTTCATTTCAATTCTAGGTGATGACACCCAAATCATTTTTTTTTACTTTTGAAATTAATACTGATATATATATATATATATATATATATATAGTAATTTTGAAAAATATAATGGCAATTAAGCTACACAGAATATTCCGCGTTTCATCCACACTAGGATTCGTCAGGCCTGACAAATCCTAGTGTGGATTAAATGCGGAATATTCTGTGTAGCTTGATTGCCATATATATTTTTCTACCTTACTACCTAGCTCTACTTATGTATTGAGCACTATTGAAGTAAATACTTAGTTTACACATAAAATTATACTTTTGTATATTAATTTATGTGATTAAATGAAGTAGTCATATATATACAGTCCTGGTCAAAATCAAGACCACTTAAGAAAGTAAGCGTTTATGCATATTATCGAATTTTTAATCAAACAAATGGTTGAAACCATTCCCAAAAGGGAAAATATGATGGAAAAAAAATGAAATCTGGTTCATTCGAAACCTTAACCCTGATCTAATAATTATTTTTTAAAAAACAAACATTTTCACCTGGTCAAAATGATAAGACCACTTTAATAAAATCGGCTAGTTTTGAAAAAATGAATACGAAAAGCTTTCTATGTTACTAAAAGCAACTTGTTAGTGGATAAAAAACATCTTATTAAATTATAAATGGCAAAAGAGAAACCATTATCAGAGTTTGAGAGAGGAAGGATCTTTGAGCTTAATAGGGGTGGACTCTACCATAGATCCATTGCAAACGAAGTGAATCGTAGCAAAACGGTCATCACAAATTTTTTAAGAAATCCAGATCAATATGGGCACAACAAGAGTCCAGGTCGACCAAAAAAAATAACCCCATCACTGGATCGCCGTATCAAAAGAAGTTTAAAAAAAAAAACTCCAGTATGAGCTCAAGTCGATTGAAAAGCCAAACAGCAGCAGAATGTAGTCCTAAAACCATCAGAAGGCATCTGAAAATGAAGGGTTTCAATTATTTAAAGCAACTGCAGAAACCACGTCTTCTTGAACAGCACAAAACTAACCGACTTAAATATGCCGCCAAATACCAGACTTGGGATGAAGAGAAGTGGGAAAATGTAATTTTCCCCCGATGAGAAAAAGTTTAATCTAGACACTATTCGCATGATAAAAATTTGCCCAAAGAGACTTTTTCAACTCGGCATAGTGGAGGAGGGTCTTTAATGATCTGGGGTGCTTTCTTGTCAACTGGGACCCTAAAGTTGCAAGTAGTGAAAGGCCGGCAAACATCATTGAAGTACATTTCAATGCTTGAAAATGCTTCTATCAGGACTAAAGGTCCACGTCTGTGTTGAAGAAATTGGATTTTCCAGCAAGACAACGCTGCAATACACACTTTTCGACAAGCACAAGAATACTTTTCTTCAAATAATATAGAATTGTTAGATCATCCAGCATGTTCTCCGGACCTCAATCCCATTGAAAATCTTTGGGGATGGATAGCAAAAGAAGTGTTAAAGGATGGAACCCAGTATGATTCGATAAAGGAACTTCCTGATTTAGTTTTCAGTACATGGGATAAAATTCCTTCTCAACTGATAAAAAAACTTAGTCGCAAGCATGCCGAAGAGAATTTTTGAAGTAATTCGTAATAATGGAGGCTATACTAAATACTGAGACCCTTTTTAGCAATTTATAATTGCCTTTTGTTAGATAAATTATCAGTGGTCTTATCATTTTGACCAGGCGAAAATGTTTGTTTTTTAAAAAATAATTATTAGATCAGGGTTAAGGTTTCGAATGAACCAGATTTCATTTTTTTTTTCCATCATATTTTCCCTTTTTGCAATGGTTTCAACCATTTGTTTGATTACAAATTCGATAATATGTGAAACGCTTACTTTCTTAAGTGGTCTTATGATTTTCACCAGGACTGTATATATATATCTCAGATTTTAGTCATTCAGTAAATTTAAAAATTTATAACGTGAAATGTTTAAATTTCAAATCAAAAGACTTTTATTATTCTATGTAAGACAAAGAATACATTTGAAATATTATAACTCCTTATCCGATAGGATTTCGATGTCTACCATCTCTTCAGAGGAGAAAATATTAGCAAATAATTATAATGGTTTACACCTTATTTACTAAAGTTAGTGAGACATGGAAAATCACAGTTAAAAGTTCAAGTATTTAAATGTCATAGAGTAAGGGAAGTTAATGAAAAGGATATAAAAATTCACATCCAAATTGCATGGTAAAATCCGAAGTGAATGTCTTTGATAGCAGTGGGGTAAAAAGATTCAAACTTTATTTTGAGTAATTCACATCATAATGTAATGGTCCGAAGTAGTCATATTTCCCTGAAGCAATTTTCTTTGTTCATATAATGAGTCCGGTAAAAAAAAATAATTTTTATATAGGTCTGGTGGATCTGTTTATTAATAAACATATAATTTAATATATTTAATATTTTTTATAATTATAGAACATGAGTTTCAAATTCCACTCCAAAATAACTTCAAATTGTTACTAAATAAAAATAAAACTGCTTTCAGTAGATAGGCCACGCAAATTAAGAGAAACTGAACTGATATGAAAAATTTATTTTTATTTTATTTTTAATTGTTAATTTTTTAAATTTTAGTTTTTTTTTTCTTTTTCATTTATTTTTCAAATGTATTCTTTGTCTTACATAGAATAATAAAAATCTTTGATATGAAATTCAAATATTTCACGTCATAAATTTTTAAATTCATTGAATGACTAAAATCTGATTTATTTGCTCTATCTTGTATATTGAGCAATTCTTATTTAGGTGGAATAGTACTTATAGAATATTACTGTTGCAATATTTTGGTTGTATAATGGGGTATGATCCCACACAGTCGGACAATTCTATTTATAAACGATGCTGCTAAGAACTGACGAATCAAATTAATTCATGTTCTGCTACCAACCAATCAGAAACCGGAATTGCTTCATAAATATTAAACCTTTTCTGGAGCAATTTCACATGTTCTTTTCCGTCTCGACACGGTAAGAATATTTTGTTCTGTGGAACTGTCTACTACAAACAAGTCACCTCCCAGGACTTGTGTGTAACAGCGAACCATCTGAAACTGTTCTGAAACTCAAAATGGCTTACACTTCTAGAGGTTATGGCAACAGCGTGCGTCTTTATTTCGATGGATCCGAATCAAAATTCGAATTGTGGCAAGTTAAATTTCTAAGATATCTATGAATCCAAAAGCTACACAAAGTACTACAAACACAACCTGAAAACAGAAACGACCCCGACTTCATTGAAAAGAACGCAACTGTCTTTGCGGAATTAATACAGTGTTTAGATGACCGAAGTCTATCACTGGTAATGAGAGAAGCCCTGGACGATGGCTGCAAAGCATTAAACATATTGAGAGAGCATTATTTATCGAAAGGAAAACCCAAAATTATTTCTTTATACACTGAACTGACCTCTCTAAAACAAATGGAAGCCGAAACTATTACTGATTATATTATAAGAGCCGAGACAACTGCAAATTCTTTAAAAATGTCTGGTGAAGTTATAAGTGACAGTCTGTTAATTTCCATGGTTCTTAAGGGATTACCGAGTGATTTCAAGCCATTTACCACCGTGATAACCCAGAAAGAAAAACCCATGACTTTTAGCCAATTCAAGGTAGCACTCAGAAGTTACGAAGAAACTGAAAAAATGATCACAGAAAAAAACGAATCCACAAATATCATGAAATTTAAGAATGCACACATAAAAACACCAAAATCGAATTATACCCATGCCAGGAATAAAAAACGCAACTTTGTCAAAAGCAAGATTTTTCCTAAGAAAAGTACAAAAATTATTTGCTATAATTGTGGACGACCTAATCAAAAGAGTTTCCAATGTAGATACAGGACTCAAAATGGCGACTACATAAAAAAATGTAGAGACCTCTGTTAGCGAACATACATTTTTATTTTCATGTACATTTGATGCTTCAACAAACAATAAGTTTCTTGTCGATTGTGGGGCCACGGCACATGTGATTACAAAGAAATCTGATTTTATCAATTTTGATCCCAACTTTAAGCCACAAAATCATTTTGTAGAACTAGCTGACGGGAGTCGAGTCAATGATATCGTTTTGAAAAGAGGCAATGCGAAAATCTTGCTAAAGAACAATAAAGGTGAACTGTGTTTCTGTATTCTAGAAAACGCTCTTCTAATCCCAAGATTTAAACAAAATATATTTTCTGTACAAGCTGCCACAAAACAAGGTGCAAATATAAACTTTAGCCCCAATAAATCAAAACTGGTATACCCGAATGGAACTGTATTCGACATTAAAGAAAATGGAAGACTATATTATTTAAATAGCGTAGTCCCATCAAAAACTGCCTGCCATGATCTACAGACATGGCATAGAATTCTTGGACACTGCAATATTCCTGATATCAAAAAGTTGCCGACTGTAGTTGATGGAATGCAAATACAAACATCAAAAACCTTCAACTGCGACGTCTGTACGCAAGGGAAAATGACAAACTATCAAAACAAGATACCAGATAAAAAGGCCAAAAAAAAATCCTATCAATGGTGCATTGTGACTTGAATGGTCCCGTAGAACCGATGGCCAGAGAACATTATAGATATGTGTTGAATTTTGTAGATGACCATTCAGGTTTAATAATGGTTTACTTTTTAAAGAACAAATCTGATACCCTGCTAGCAACTAAGAAATATCTAGCCGACATGGCCCCCTACGGTGAAATCAAGTGTATTCGCTCTGACAATGGTACGGAATTCACCAATAAAGACTTTGAACTTTTACTAATTAACCATCATATCAGACATGAAACATCAGCTCCTAGATCGCCACACCAAAACGGGACTGCTGAACGTGCGTGGTGGACACTTTTTGAAATGGCAAGATGCCTACTCATTGAATCAAAACTCCCTAAAAACCTCTGGACGTATGCACTTATGGCGGCAGCCTATATACGCAACAGGTGCTTTAACAAAACACTATCTTAAACTCCATATGAATCTTTCTGCAGTAAAAAAACAAATTTAAGCAGAATGCATATATTTTGTTCAACTTGCTTCGCATATATAGAGAAAAAGAGTAAATTGAATATTAAAGCAGACAGAGGTATATTTCTTGGATACGATGAAAACAGTCCAGCCAATTTAATATTTTTTCCCGAAAAAAAATAAAATAAAAAGAATCCGGTGTGTAAAATTCACAGACATGTTTAATTTTACAGACGAAAACCCATCATATGAAGAGGATGAAATTATATTACCTCAAATAATTAGAACAAACGAAAACAATAAAAATGATGTAGACGAGAGTGTCCATGATGATGATGATGATAAAGTTGAAAGATATCCCAAAAGAAATAGAAGATGACCCGATTTTTTTGCGGTCAACAATATAAAAGATTATCAAATCGACTATTGCTATTCGATGGAAAATGCGCCAAAAAGCTTCAACGAAGCAATTAATTCAGAACATTGTGCTGAATGAAAAATTGCCATGAAAAAAGAAACAGATGCCTTAACCGAAAATGATATCTATACGGTAGTGCCTCTCCCAAGAGATAAACATGTTATTTCTACCAGATGAGTCTTTACAAAAAAGAGTGCAGCATCAGGCGTAGAACAGTACAAAGCAAGATTTGTTGCTAAGGGGTACTCTCAGATTTACGGTATAGAATATTTTTCTACATTTTCACCAACCACAAACCTAACGACAATCTGAATTTTACTGCTAGTCGCATCACGATATGACCTAAACATCTATCAAATGGACGTAAAAAATGCTTATTTGAATGCCCCAATAGACTGTGAAATTTATATTACCCCTCCAGAGGGATTTATAATGAAAAATAAAAATAGCGTGTGGCGACTTAGCAAGTCATTATATGGTCTAAAGCAGAGTGCTCAGTGTTGGAACACAGTATTTCATGATTATATTATTAAACAACAATTTAGACAATGCGCTGTAGACCCCTGTTTATATACTCAATACAAAGACGATAAACTACTGATTTTGGTTTTGTGGGTCAATGATATTTTAATCGCATCAAATTGTGACATAATGTTAACTGATGTTAAGAACAAATTAAGTAAAAGATTCAAAATGACCGATCTTGGCAAAATATCCTGGTTTCTGGGGATAGAATTTACTCAAAGCAAAGGACTTGTTACGATGACTCAATCGAGATACATCGACAAAATACTATTAAAATTTGGAATGGGAGAGTGCAAGAAACGCTCTACACCGGTCGAAAATGATATTAATAAAAATATATACACAGAATCTGAAATAATAAATGACACACAATATCGCAAAATTATAGGTAGTCTTATATATTTAATGACTGCAACCAGGCCCGACATATGCTATACAGTAACAAAACTGTCACAAAAATTATCACGACCGACAATGAAGGATTTAAACAGAGCTAAACAAGTCCTACGTTATTTAAAAGGAACTAAAGAACAGAAGTTAGTATTTAGAAAATCAAGAAATCCCCTAAAATTAGGTTTTTCGGATTCAGACTGGGCAAACGACGAAGATCGCAAGAGTGTATCTGGATATTGTTTCAGACTCTCAGAAAATGAGCCTATTATTTCATGGAAATCTGAAAAGCAACAGATTGTATCTCTCTATGTGTGAAGCAGAATTTATCGCGATCACACACACGACCCAGGAAGCACTCTACCTTAAAAATATCCTAAAGACTATTTTAGAGCCAGAATTAATTGCAAGCCCCATAGTAATTGTGATAATCAAGCCAGTATAGTCTTAGCACAGAACACGATAATCAACCAAAGATCTAAGCATATAGATATAAAATACCATTTCATAAAAAACGAGATAAAAAAGGAATCCATTTTATTTGTATTAACACTTTAACCTACTAATGTGTAACTAATACTTTTGCTTAAAAAAAACAAAAAAAAAAACTCTTTGTAATTTTCCTTTTTGACATTTGAACACAATTAAAAATGGCGTCTTTTTAAATGCTAAAATTCTAAGATCCAAATGATTTCTAATTCTTGTTATGTCCAAGTGAATATAAAAATATATATTTATTTTTGAGCAGAACAAACACAAGGGACTTCCCCATTATAAAAAATAGGGAGGATGTTGTAATATTTTGGTCGTATAATGGGGTATGATCCCACACAGTCGGACGATTCTATTTATAAACGATGCTGCTAAGAACTGACGAATCAAATTAATTCACGTTCTGCTACCAACCAATCAGAAACCGGAATTGCTTCATAAATATTAAACCTTTTCTGGAGCAATTTCACATGCTCTTTTCCGTCTCGACACGGTAAGAATATTTTGTTCTGTGGAACTGTCTACTACAAACAAGTCACCCCCCAGGACTTGTGTGTAACAGCGAACCATCTGAAACTGTTCTGAAACTCAAAATGGCTTACACTGCCAATAATATTTTGTAAAACTTATAATCACAGGTTTCCATACTAGTTGATTGTTAGATAATTTTATTCTGAAGAATTTTATATATATAATTATTATTACTATGATTATTTTTAAATTTTAGAGAATGGGCTTTGTAATAATAAATACAAAATCTGCATGAATTAAAATATTAAAATATATTTAAGCATATTTTATGACTGGGTAGTGTTTTTATTTGGAATACAATTTTCACCTGTGTACATCTTGTTACGTACATAGTTCAATTAAAATGTGAAACAAATGATTTCAATTTAATTTTATTTTATCTATATTTAATTTTTTTTTCTTCTCATTGTTATTTTCAGAAACGTTGGAAAACTCGCCACAAAATGGTTGCTTGTATATGTTAGACACACCTTTACCCCACAATGATTGGAGTCACTCGAGTATTACAGATTCTGACTCCGAAACGCATGCCACATCATTCCATCGCCGATCCCGCATCCGGTCTGGTCGGACATCTCGAGAGAAAAAGGCGGCTGCCATCGATGTAGATAAAATGTCCAAAGATTTTAGGTGGGTCTCTCCATTACCCCGACGGCATAACGGTCAAGCTTCAAAACATTCAACCACAAAAGGTCCTCATGACTGGACATCAACTGACTCTTTATCCGACAGCTTACTCAGGGGACAGAGACATTTGGGGACATACAGCAGTTCAAGTAGTCTTGATAAAGTAACTGGCTGTGATCTTGACCGAACAGTTCCGCCTTTAACTTGGAGTATTGTAGATGGACTTCAAACAGAATCGGATTCTTATCACCGGGGTCAAATGTCACGTGGTCTTCTTCATAATTTACACCCAAATCATCAAGACCAGTTGGTTGACTATAACCAGACTCACACGTGGTCACTATTGGACAGTTTGTACAGTCAGTCTAACGAGAACCTGTCTAACCTTCTGTCGGCGAATCCTGGTCGGCATGACGACCAACAAAAACAGGATGACAGTGATCCATCTTGTGTTGCCTATGATGATGTATGTTGTAGCTGTTCTGGGAACAAGGGAGCTAACACTTGCCGGCGTTCCGAGTCATCACACAACGGCTACCATTATAAGGAATGTCAGAACATAGATGAGTTCACCTGGAACAAACTTGATACCCAATTGGCTTGGGATATGTGGGATCTGCCTCCCAGTGAGTCTACGCTTATTGACATCCCAGCTGCTGTAGGTTGCCAAAGTGAGGTAAGTCTAGAATTTCTTTTAGATTTTTTTCAAAATCTTTCTGGAACATGTATCTGTATCTGTATATTCAGTAAATGCTTTGCGTGCTGTTTCCTCTGGGCTAACATCCACCTTCTACTGAAATGGGAAGTTTCTAGGGAATATCAAATTCATATGCGAGATCCTCAGCTGCATAAATGTCCCCGTCAGGAGAGATGGCATACCATGCTTAGTATTTCCAAGCAGTCACTGATCTGGTGTTGGCCAGGCTCAACATGGCATAATTCTGATGATCAAACGAGAACCATTGTATCAACATGATGATGCTGTATATATGTTTACATCAAGCATCTCAAAAGAAATGCAATACAAGACATTTAGTTTAATACTGGTCATTCAGAAGAAAAATGTTGCCATCTATCTATATATATAAAAGGCAAAATGTGTGTGACCATTTCGTGTATGTCTGGCAAAGGCTTTTCTCGCACACGGTCTCGGGTTCGTTACTATCGCTTACAACTGTTTATATAGTTCCTAAATAATAATAATTAGGATTTGGGAACACATGTAGCTTATAGATTTATATACGTTGACTTTTACAAAATTATTCCTATTTTGGCTTCTTACGTGTTGATAAGGCCTTTTCGTATAAAAAGCGAAACTAATTCAAAGCTAACAAAGTTCCTGGCAATTGCATCGGGAAACGTCCAGAAGCAATCAGCTTTGATCAATCTTGTATATCAGACAGTTGCTATTCAATCTGGACAATTGGGAGCTGCTTTCCCCTCCCAAACATCTGTTGGGGAAAAAAACAGTCAAATTTGGGTAAACAAACCCAAACGCTGTGTGACTTCTATTTGACCTTCTTAATTAGGTCAAATGGAAGCAGCAGAATTAACTTTTATTGCGCACGCCTGTTTTTATAGTTAAATTAATAAATTCAAACCTGTGTATGTTGTATGTCGCGGTGGCCTAATGGATAACGTCGCCCGTTTTTTTTTTTTTTTTTTTTTTTTTTTTTTTTTTTTTTTTTTTTTTTTTTTTCCACATATTAATTTCCAACTCAAGGGTACGGGTTCGATTCTCATACCTATCAAAACATTTTTTTTTATTATTTAACGCCCCCCCCCCCCTCGGAGTTTTGATTTTCCTCAAGACACCTGGGCATCGCCGGGTACCCCCCGCTAGTATATATATAAAAGGCAAAACGGCCGTGCACGTTTTTGTATGTCCAGCAAAGGCTTTTTTCTTGGGGGGGGGGGGTTACTATATTTTAGAACTTTTTATATACTCCCTCGATTATAATATCTACGAATCGTCATCGTCTCTACATTTATTTACACTGAGTTTAAAAGTTTAAAAAAAAAACCCTGTTTTTCAGTGTTTGTTTTTTTTTGTATGAATAAAGTGAAACTGAATTGAATCAAATCAGCTCGCCGGCCTTCGTGGCCAGCACGTCTTGAAGGCAATCAGCTTTGATCAATGTGGGGAATACTCTTCATATCAGACAATTACTATTCATTTGAGAGCTCCCTCTTTTTTCGGGGAGCTTAGTTTCCCCAACATCGTGGAGAAACAAATAAATGAAACGGCGGAAAGCTGAACTGACCTTCAGACAACATTTATTTCTGCACGTGCGTATTCACTTAGCAAGACTTGCTTTTTGATTGACATCACTAAATTTGAATGCTTTTCACTTCTAGCATCATGATAAGATGTCACTTTCTTTTCTGCTTTCGCCTCACCGCGTCACAGGTTCGAGCCTGTCTGACTACTAACACTTTTTTTTTCTTTTACACCTTCAAACACCCGGACAACGCCAGGTACTCCCACTAGTGTAATGCTAAATCTGAATAAACACAACTTTGGAATAGGCGCCGGTGCACTTGTTAAATAATTAAGGTTGTGTTTACTGAAATAAACACTGAGAATGCAGAATGACAATGAGACGTCATCACAGAAAACAATGGTTGGAAATTTGAAAGACCATTTTGAAATACGATGTTTAATGCAGCGATGGCCGGCAAACATAAACCAAAAATAATTGGAATTCCGAAAAGCCATTTAAAAACGATCAGAATTATACGTCTTGTTTATTGTAAGCTAATGGCAAGTGAATGTCATAGGACATGCAATCAAATGTCAGAAGAAAGAGAAGTCAGAGTTCGCAGATGTTATACACAACAAGTGTCTAAATTAAGTTGAGTTCTTGCTTTGACGAGTAAAGACTGAAAGAGAGCTCAGCAAATTTCTGCGTATGTGCCGTTCTCCTACCAACCCGTCATCCTCTCCCTTGACTGGACTCATCATTACCACCACCAAAAACTGCAATGAAGCTGATTTCTATTTTCATAAACTAAAGTGTTGTCATTCTATTTAGTTTGGTCGGATTATATATTACAGATCCCTCCAATCATATATCTGTCATTCTTCTTGATGTAACACAATGGCAGATCTTAGATGGATCTGCACTGTTGAATCTGATTAAACCCTACACATCAGGTTGGTATTATTTGGATTGTTTTTCTTTCTACTGTTTTCATGTTGCGTGTTAATTTCACATTTCAGTCAATGTAACCCCCGATCTTCTTCAGATATACTGAGTTTGACAGAAAAATTCCTGAGTTCAACAAGATACATTTGATGAAGCTCGGAGGTAACATTGGCTAAAACTTTGTGAAAATGATACACCCGATTAGAACAGTAATCCGAGTAATAAAAATTATCATTCATTGTCGCAAAAAGTTCAGTAACATTAGGCTAATACCATATCCGACAGGATGGATTATTTATGCTGATACGGTCATATGAAATGCTTATCTTCCGGAACAAACAGTTGCAGAAACATGGATGTGTTGGATTCTACAAAGTCACAATTTGCCCATGCATGGAATATTGTTGTCACATCTGACCTGGTGCATCTATCACTGGTTCCTTTCTTTAGACACGGTCCAAAAAAGGGGTTTCCAACCTAATAGGTATCATACTATCTGCCAAGCTCCAACCTCTGTCCCATCGCTGCAATGTTGTATCCTATGTTGTTTTACAAGTATTTTAATGGAATGTGCTTTGATGAACACCTACCATTTGTGCCCCTTTGACATACTCCCAACTAACCCGACAAGCAGCAGAATCCTAACCCTTTCCTGTTGAGCTCCCTTAGATGTCAGAAAGCCTTCCACTCAAATAGTTTTTCCCTCGGACTGCTAAATTTTATGAATTCCCTTTCTGTTTCTTGCTTCCTTGACTGTATGAACCTACAGAAGTTTAAATGTAATGTGAACGGATATTTCACTGCTCAACTCCCCACAGTCTTCAGACGATCTTAACTAGTAGCACCTGCTCCTCTTACCACAGTCGCTTGTTTGACATGATGTCAAATAATAGCCCCCTATGTTCAAGTGGCTATATACCTTGCCTGGGGCAAAATTAAAAAAATAATAACTAGCCTAGGAAAACTGGAAAGTAAGTTATTGGACAAAACAGTGTGACATTTGCTGAGAATTGACTTGGAGAATTGAATCGGAAGAATGAATTTATAAAAACACTTGAACAGAGGAAAAATGATGTTGAATGAATAGCGAGGTATATTTAAGCTGTCATTATGGAAAAGAAACTAGCTTTATGCTTTTTATTAGTAACAAATAAATCAAGTATAAATTCTGACCAATGGAAGGAACATTCGTTGTATTCTGACATCAGCGAAACAGTGTCACACCTTCCCAGTTATAAACAAAACATCAGCACATATTTTAAAATTTTTATTAAAAATTTTATTTTAAATTTTGGGTGGTTGTTTTATGCTATATTAACCCCTTTAATGCTGAATCCAGTAATAAAAAAAAAAAAATATATCTTCACATATTTATTTGTGGTGTTTGGTTTGATTATTTTGTAGAGTAAAAGTGTTTTTTTTTTTTTTTTTTTTTTTAAACTTTGCAGAGCATGATTGAGTTTTGCAAAGGGAAAGGAAAAAAACAAACAAACAAAAAAAAAACAATAGCAGCAATGCTTGATGCATTTTTGATCAAGAAGCCAGTATCTTTGGACAGTAGCACCAGATGCCTGAATAGATATTACCACTCAGGGCCAAAGTTGACCTGGGAGCAATGGTAACTAAGGGGTAACTCCACATTCCCTATAGCCCCCAAATAGGGCATCACCACTGAATATCTTTTAAGGTCATACCCAGGACCTTTGTTATTTTATTTCAAGTTTTGTTATTATAATCCAAATATTGAGTAGTACTTAGCCTGTGCGACGGCTGTTGTTTGTCACATTTTATAATTCTTTAAATTTGTAAAAAAAAAAATAAATAAAAAAAAAAAAATTAAAACATGGGTTTGTTTGAAGTTATTTAAATTCTATGATTAATGAAAAAATATAGTCTCTATAAATACTCTCAATGGATTTTAAAATTTGAACTTACAGAAGGTTTATTGGGTTGAGAATAATAAAATATATATTAATAGGTAAACTGGTTCAAATAAAATCGCAAGTTAAATATGAGTATATAACAGTAATGTATTATCGTATTAAGGCTGGCTGAAACAAAGTTTATTTCTTAAAGGCTTTTTTTTTTATATATCTTAACTAGTCTGGGTACCCGGCGTTGCCCGGGTGTTTGGAGGCGTGTGTTAAGCAAAAAAAAAAAAAAAAAAGTAGTAAGCAGACTCGAACCAGTAACACGTCAGAGGAAAAAGAGGTGAAAAACACAAACTGTCTTACCGATGTGCCTGCCAGGGTTGTGACGCTATGGTCAGTCGAAATAACACCTTTTAAGCAACGTCATGAACACGAGGACTCAATGACTTGCAAAAGATGTCGGTGAAAAAAATTGACCCTCCCTGTAGTAAACTGCCCAGTTGGGAGTGAAGGAATGAATGTTTTTGGCCAATTTTTCGATATTTGTCGTCTGAAGGGTTGAGCTTCAGAATGATACTGATCTCATGAAAATCCAAAAAAGTTTTAGGCAGATGTACAAACATACATACATACATACATACATTTAAACAGACAGGTGAGATTTATATTATAAATGACAGACAATGAATGAATGTCTCCGTTTAGTTTGGAAAGATAAAGGATACCCGCCTATAGGGGCATGTGACAAGGGTTGCGCAATCTCCAACCACACCTCTCTTGAATTGGCACTGCTTTAGTCCAGTGGCAAGGAGAAGACCAAGACAACTGTAAACAATGCCGAGATATGCGGAGAGTACATACAGTACCTGGAAGCCACAAATGGTCATCCGTCTGGTATTGGCCAGGCTCATTGTTGGGTAACTTTGGTGATCTGACAGGAACTGGTGTGTCAGACCTGATTATGCTGTATATAGAAAATAAATACTAAAATATTATTTAGTTTTAGGATTGAGTTATGTTTGAAAAGAATTTCATTATAGTTTAACAGAGTAGTCGTAATTTGTAATTAACTGAGCAAATCACCCGTTTTTTTACTTAAACTATCTACCTTGCCCTCTGTTTCAACAACTCTTAAATGTTTTTCTGACTTGTAAAATTTTAAAATAAATATTATGCTCTTATATTGAATTTTTTTTTTCTTTATAATTGAGCACTTAGCTGGGTTCTTTCCCCCAAATACTAAAGTTTTATATGTATGTATAGTAATCCAACAAACACTTTAATATTTAAAAGGTAAAATATCTACAAATATATAATTAATAATTCTATTATCCATACAAATATTAATGGAAAAACTGCAACATTATCACCCTGTAATAATAAAAAGTGTAAATTATAATTTGAAGAAAAATATCAAATTCATCGCATTGATAAGTAACAAGAAAAATATTGCCTTTTAAAAACAAAAATAGAGGTTTCGATGTGTAACTACATTGATGAGACAGTAAATAGTTATTTCCCTTCATTAGTATATTCACGCCGTTTTAAGATCAATTTTAATAGCCGATTACATTGACTATACAGTAGTTTAATAGTTATTTCCCTTTATTTGTTATATTACCATAGAGGTTGTACTTGTAAAAATATGTTGGAATTATTTTCCTTTTATTATTATATGAGCAATGAAGCAAGGGGAATAACTCTATTTAACTAATTTAAAAACATCGCGAAATAGAAGTTATTGTAAAATTAATTAGAGTTATTTCCTTTGTCTTATACGAACTGTTGAATAGAGGTTGTAATTGCGGATTTAATTGATTAAACAGTAGTTAAATCGTTATTGCCCTTGCTTTGTTATTAATTTGATGCCAATAAATCGGGGTTCTAATTGTCAATTACATTCAGTAAACTGTAGTTTAATAGAGTTATTTCCCTTGCTGTAATTACTTTTTTTTTTCTCTGTTAGTTCAATTTATCACCATGTTTCTAGATCGTAAAAAAGCAAAAACAAACATTTTTCTATAATGTGAAAAGCATCTTATGCAAATGTTAATCAACTTTAGCAAAATGATTTGGTACTTGCACATTGTATATGTGCAACTATTTTATGATTTCTTTAAAAAAAATTTTTTTTTTTTCTTGCAGTCCGAGACGCACTCGGGTCTCGATGGAGATACAGATAGTGCTGACGCTGACGATGAATTTGAATGCGACTGCATTCATTGTCAACAAATGAGGGATGTGTTCAGCCACCGACCAAATTCCCAAGGAAATGAACCAGAGACAGCAGCAGCCGCTGCAGCTGCAGCGGCTACTGCCATTGCTGCTAGCAGTAGTCCGCTGCCTTTGCCCACCTCAACTGCTTCGGTACTTCTAAACACTGGAAGCAGTGGATCTCTAAGTTCTGATCATAATGATTGGTAAGTATTTTATCTCATCAAAATTTCTATACTACTACAATTCTGATGCTGTTGTTATCTAGCTTGTCACTGTGCACGCTACGTCTGTACATGAATGTTTTAGATGGTGAAGGAAGGGAGGGTTTATAAGAGAAATAATGAGATCAGGGCCCCACATTGTGATAGAAACAGTCATATTTGTGAGTGATTTTCCAAAGTAACGACTAGAAATAATGAAACGCTTATCTTTTGACGATTGCATTTTTTTCACCGACAATCTTCCAAGGCTCACTACTGAATGAAAAATATCGTTTCAACTTTTTTTTTTAATAAAACGAACAAAGTTAAAGTATTCAAATAAAAGTTTTATAGAACGATATACTCTTTTTTTTTTTAACAAAGGCTGTTTAAAAAAAAACATCTGAAGAAATCAGAATGTTTATACGTTCAACTTTTTTTTTTTTTTTTTTTTTTTTACATAGGCATCACCACATTATCAAGGCCCAGAGGCCACTCAAGGATAAGGGTTAAAGAGTGTACAGTAGAAATTGGACTATATAGTAATCATTAGTAATGAAAATTTGGTAAATTTGATAACTTATATGGAACGGCTCATCAAGAACTTATTTACTTTAGACTTGAACACAACCATATTGTAGTCAGCCGGAAAGCAGGAAAACGGAAGACAATTCCACAGGCGTGCAGTTCTAAGAAAGAAGCTTTGTTCATGGAATCTACGATTAGGTTTAGGCACAGATAAAGAGTGGGGGAATTATTGATAGTGTTTACAGCTAGACGAGTGTTTCTTGTGAAAGTTTGGCGAGAGGGGACCATAGACTGAAGCTCAGTCGAACACTTTCCATGAAAATAATGATACATCAGAGACAAACTCGCAACATCTCTTCTGTGAGATAGAGGTTGCAAGGAGGAGAAAAGGACATCTCCTACGAGGCTACAAAGTCTATTTTGAACTCTTTCAAGGCAGGACAAGTCCTTTCTAGCAGCTCCTGCCCAGATGTGGCAACAGTATTCCATCCTTGGACGTACCTGGCTCTTATATAGATAGAGAATAGCATCAGCAGTGAAATATTTACCGGATCGATAGAAAGATCCCACCATTTTTCCAGCGGCCTTGGCAACAGATTTGATGTACGTGTTCCATTTAAGATCAGGAGTAATGGTCAAGCCCAGAAGCTTGTCAAAACTTGAGGCCTCCTGAAGACGAGAGCCATTCATTTCAATTGATGCCAAATGTGGATTAGAATGTTGATGATGTAAAGAGAGAAGCTTGGTTTTAGATGCATTAAAAGTAAACTACCAACATAAAATTTGTTGTATATTTAGAATTACACTTCTTTAAAAATATACAGAAAAATCTTTATGATGTACATAATCGTCACAGACTGAAGATGTCATATTCTGAAAGTCATGTGGGTTTGGCTAGTAACTTTTATATTTTGCTAGTAAAAGAAAAATATTTAGTTGTTAAAGGTCAACTAAAGATAAATTTGTCCGTATAGATTAATGGAATAATGTGAATAATTAAAAAAAAAAAGAAAAGAGATTTAAAAGTAGAGAAAGAGTTTATGACATCAGAAGAAAGAGGAAGTGTTTATTATGACATCAGAAGAAAGAGGAAGTGTTTATTATGACATCAGAAGAAAGAGGAAGTGTTTATTATGACATCAGAAGAAAGAGGAAGTGTTTATTATGACATCAGAAGAAAGAGGAAGTGTTTATTATGACATCACAAGAAAGAGGAAGTGTTTATTATGACATCACAAGAAAGAGGAAGTGTTTATTATGACATCACAAGAAAGAGGAAGTGTTTATTATGACATCACAAGAAAGAGGAAGTGTTTATTATGACATCACAAGAAAGAGGAAGTGTTTATTATGACATCACAAGAAAGAGGAAGTGTTTATTATGACATCACAATTTAAACATGTATTTTAATAGTTATGTATATGCATATATTTGAGTATTTTATATTTTAAAAGGAAATAAAAATGTTAATATTTATATATCAATCCAATCTTTATAAAAATGCTCAATATTCAAGATACTGCATCAAATATGAAATGTAATGTTATGTAAAGTCCTAATTTACAAAAAAACAACATTTATTGTTCATAAAACAGAAAATACAAGATAAAATAAATTAATTCCTTATTAATAGTTTAAAACTCCTGGGAATAAGAAAATAATTCACTTGTAATCCATGTTTTATGAACAATAAATGTGTGAATTAGAACTTATATTAAATCCCCGAAGCAGTGTTTCATGGTAAACAACTGATGATCCGTTAGAAAATAAATTATTTCTGGTACTATAGTGAATACGAGAGAGAGCAAGTTGATGCAGTGATTGCAGGTGATTAAATGACTTACTGACTAAATAGTTTTCTAACGAATGATAAAAAATAATTTTTTTCTTATATAGTTTTAAAGGTTAAAAACTTCCAAGACTATATATATATATATATTAGCATACTGCCTCCCATTGCCCAGTCATAAAATATGCTTAAATATGATATTTTAATTTATGCAGATTTTGTATTTATTATTATAGATCAAATTCTCTATTGATTATTATATTGTACCTAATATATATAGCAATGATTTCAAAAGCTAAGAAAAAATACAATTCAATGCCATCAGCTGGAATCAAAACCAAAATATTCAGTGCTTCAGCCATAGCCGTTTTTTAGCACTTCAGCCTGTGTCGTTACCGTCTGAGCTATCACCAGATAGATAAAAAAAAAATTAAAAATAAAGCAACTTCAAGCTAAAAATCTACATGTTCACATGCTCAGAAGTTAATTTACTCTTGGTAAGGTCAACTGTTTTTTATAATTTTGATCCATTAGCAGCTACTTTTGCAAGCTAAAAACCAAATCAGAAGTGTACCCAACATTCAAATACCTTATATATCAAGTTTCAAGTTTGTAGGCCAAATATTTAGAGAGGAATTTTGTAGAGACGTTTTGAACACACACGGACAAGGTCACTTTTATACTGTATGATGTACGTACATCGGAGATCTCATACTTCTCGAATTCCTTTCCAATTTGCCATAAAGGCAGCCCAGCTCCTATTATTATTTTCATTTTTCTTCTTGTCTCATGTTGAGGTTAGATGTTTTGTGAATGACTTCCAACTTCTGTCTGTTGCCATTTCGCTTGTGCTGCCTACAAAGATCAGGTCATCATCAACTGATTTCTTTCATGTCTTAAGCAGCCTACCACGTGGCTTTAAGTGATCAATATTAATGTGGACACTTTGAAGCGATTCAAGTGATTTAATTTTACCAGTTAAAGATGTCATTGTGTGACACACACTTTCCCATGAAGGGTTATAGTTACACCGGCAATTTTCTCCATCTGATGCACTGCAACCAGGATCATGTCATTTTGACATTTTGTCGATGATCACGTCTCTTGACCACACAAGAGTATAGGTTGGACTGTGTGTTGCATGCTGTCACTCTCATAAACAATGGCATTCATATGTTGTATAAAATTATCAACAGTTGACTGAAGACTCTTATGTATCTATGTATATATAATTTAATTTTTTTTTTTTTTTTTTTTTTTTTTTTTGTAATTTTCCAGTTTCATCAATTGAGAAATTATAATTACACACAAACTTTATTATGTATATACTTGTCGGATTAAAAAAATACTGTACATCAAAATTTATGCAAGGTCATCCAATATTTCCAATATTTTTGCTTTTATGAAATCAAATGTTATTGATAAACGCTTTCCAATTCATATTATTAGGATTGTTATAGAAGATTTTTAAAAAGAGCTAATTAAAGGGGAGAAAACCAGTGACAATTTTCAAATTTCTTAGAAAAATTTTTAATTCTCCAAAATTGGGAAAATTACAAGTGGCAAAAATCTAAAAAATGGGCAAAAATGATTCATATTCAAACAACCTTTTTTTCTCTTTTAGTAAGGACTAGTGGGGATGCCTGGCATTGCCCAAGTGTTTGGAAGTGTGTGTGTGTTGGGGGAGTGGGTAGATCAAAACAAAAATAATAAGCGAAGTAATAACTCTGTTTAAATATTAAAAAAAAAACCGAACAGAAACAAAAAAAAACAAAAAAAAACGAACAGAAACAAAACAAAAAAAAAACAGCGAAAAAAGTTTTGGGAGGGAAGTAGGCTCGAACCCAAAGCCTTGAGGTTAATAGTCTGATGACATAGCATGACACCATGAAGGCAGGGACTTGAGAACAGTTGAAAATAAGCGTTTAAAAATGTAGGTGCTTTTCTAGGTCAAATATCATGCCGTAGCAGTAGCAGAGAAAACGAATTTACAACGCAAATTTTGTAAGATAAAAGTTGCTAAATAAAAGTTATTTATGACATCATTTCATAAATCGTAGATATTATAATCTAAGGAGTATATAAAAAGTTCTAAGACATAGTAACCCCCCCCCCCCCCCGTCCCCGGAGAACTCGCTTCAAAAAAGCCTTTGCCGGACATACAGAAAAAATGTACACACACACACACACACACACACACACACACACACACACACACACACACACACACTTTGCCTTATATATAGTAGAAATGGTAATTAATAAAAACTGAAGAAAGTGCTCAATACTGTTGTAGAGCAAATATGTGTTTATTTTTTATTACCGTATCTTTCTGTTAAGTTACATTATTGTTTCAGCTATCGGGCCGTTTTTTTGGCCGTCTGTAGCTTCCTCAGACTTACAGCCCATCATAACGAACATTTCTGTAAAAGTCTGAGGAAGCTACAGACGGCAAAAAAAACGGCCGGGTAGCTGAAACAATAATGTAACTTAACAGAAAGATATGGTAATAAAAAATAAAACATATATATATATATACAGATGAATCAAAATTTATTGATTTTTCCACAATCACATAAATTGTTTTCTTCAGCTATGACTTATGCCTAAAAAAAAATAAAAATAAAAAACTTTACTTGAATTAAAATTCAAGTTCTGTCCTTTTAACTTAAAGTGTGATTTATGTTCCATGGCCATTGACCTTACTGAAGGCTGAAAATAGTTGATGTGAGATTTCACTAATAAAATTTTCTGTTTTTTTTTTTCAAGCAAAAATACTAGATAAATTTAGGTAATTTTTAGTGTATTATCTTTTTTAAACCAAAAACACAATTACATAATAAATTTGTGTGCCATTTTATTTATTTTCTTTTTACAAACAGTTTTTGGAGTGAAATTGGAGAATCACCCTTTTTTATGAAAGATTGAAATAAATTTTGATTTCTTCTCTTCGTTGCCAAAGAATTTGATATATCTTTGTTTTTTTGCATTATACCATTTTTTTTTTTTCTCGCTTTAAAAATTTTTACTCTGATTATTCATATTTAGGTCAACGAGTCTGTCAGAAGATAATCCGTTAGACATAAATATTGCTGAGCTGAATCCCCTGGATTTGCTGTTAATGCGTCAGGATGCCCGACGGGATATGTTGGAACTCATGTTTCAAGTAAGTAGTCCTTATAAAGTTACAATTGTATTATAGAACCTTTGAATTTTTCATCGGTACTCCAACATCGTTCCTATGTATGGAGTGCTGTATCAACCTCCTAATTTCAATAAGACGTTATTTTCTATCTGTTTTAATGGATAATGTCATCCTTTAGTGATGAAGTCATCATTATGCTGTTATTCTTTGACATCATCCATTTTGCACAGGGACAAAAAACACAAGATAAAAAAACAAATAAGATAAAAAAACAAATAAGATAAAAAAACAAATAAGATAAAAAAACAAATAAGATAAAAAAAAAACAAGATATAAAAAAAAAAAACAAGATATAAAAAAACAAACAAGATATAAAAAAAACAAACAAGATATAAAAAAAACAAACAAGATATAAAACAAACAAGATGTAAAAAAAAACCCAAACAAGATGTAAAAAACCCCCGAACAAGATGTAAAAAAAAACCCAAACGAGATGTAAAAAAAACCCAAACAAGGTGTAAAAAAAAACCCAAACAAGGTGTAAAAAAAACCCAAACAAGATGTAAAAAAAACCCAAACAAGATGTAAAAAAAACCCAAACAAGATGTAAAAAAACCCCAAACAAGATGTAAAAAAAACCCAAACAAGATGTAAAAAAAACCCAAACAAGATGTAAAAAAACCCAAACAAGATGTAAAAAAAAACCTGGGTCTAAAAAGAAAATGACTGCCAAGTTCTTAGAATGCGTCTAACAAGTCTTGTAAATGATATTTATGACAACGATTTCATGCGGATTAAAGAAATAATAATATTCCAACTTATAAAAGTAGCAATTTTCAGAATGATTCAATGGATTGGCAAGCGTTGGTTGATAGCCAATTTTGAGGTGTGAATCTGTAATTTACCATGCGCATTGAACTGTTATTTGCAGTCAATTGATGGTTAGAGATGAAAATGTTCAAAAGATGGATTTTGTCATGTAATACAAAACAATTTTTTTGAGTGAAGCAAACTTTCCTTACAAACAATTATCTTTTATAACGTAAAGATTAGTAGAAGTAAAGATTTCTTTCAGTTTTTTTTTTTTACATAAAAAACTTGAAATCATCAGCCATTTTCTTTCTAGGCCACTGTGTCTAAACATTGCCCAAATCAGATAACAAGATCTGCATGTTTTTAGTAGTATACTAGACCCTTTTTGGCTTATACAGTTTGTATAGTGTATATATTTATATTTCAAATGTAAATTTTAATAACACAGGTTTTTCCAATAGCTCAATAGTGTAAGGCTAGAGCTATAATGAAAAAAATGTTTTAATATCATAAACACACATCAAATGTAAAGGAACAAAATCGTTGCAAAATTCACCAATGTTAGTTTTTATTTCCAGCAACATACTACCAAGATCTCTTTATCTATGAAAAGGCATTTTTTTACCTGTTTGAATGGCTACCTACTTTTTATTTAGGAGCACTGAGAATGATCTAATTGAGAAATTAAATGCTTTACAGATTTTGAACAGGAAAGATATTTTGGTGGTAGGTCGAAACAATTGTATGCTGAAAATAAAAACTGATTTGATGTGGTTTATATATAATATTTATAATAAGTATATGGATGATTTACAGTAATCTACAAACACGTGTTTCGCGATTCTACTACTTATCAATGTAGCTTGATTGTTTTAGGATTTGAACCTCAGAACATGTATACTATGGTTGAGTGTGTTAACCGTTATGCCACAAGGATCCAGATGACTTTACATGTTATTTTTATTGCTTATAAACTTATGTTGAATTTTTGTTTATTTTTTTTTTAACAATACAATTATTAGAGATGCCAACCTTGGAGATCTAGGAAAATATTTTTTCCTTAGAAGATCGTCCATATTTTTTGGATGTAAACAAATATTATTTATGTATTATTTTACTTATAAAACAGTAATCTATGAACAAGTGTTGTGGGTAATAATATTTCCCCTCTATGTTATATCTCCCCTCTTTTGGAAATAGGGTACAATTATGAATATCTCCAGTATCAAATAATGCTTATACACTGTGAAATTTACTTTATGTATGAAAATCAAAGAGAGGAGATATAACATAAGAAATATCTGGAATTAAGTCTCCCCTTGCTATTATTTAGATCATTTGAAACAATAGCAGTAAGTTTTAGTCCCCAACCTCCATCAAGGCCAGTGGTCTTGGGGAAATATCAGATATTTTGTAATTCATATGCAAAACTAGGAAAACAAATGACTGATTGAAACATTTTATGGCTGTAAAAAAATGCCAAAAATAGGCTCTGGATAATGGATGATCCCCTAAATGTGCGACCTTAAGGGAAAATGTCACATAACCTACTTCACAATTCAGGTCGTTAGCTTTCCAACAAGTCTTCATTTGTTAAATTCTGATCAATAGTCGCTGAGATTTGGAACTTATAATATTGCCAAAACAGGTGGAATATATAAATAAATAAATTTGGCACAATCACGCTGACATGTTCTCATCAGATGACTGAAGTTAAGCAACATTGAGCCTGGCCAATACCAGATGGGTGACCATTTTGGAAGATTAGGCACTATAAGTACCGTGCCAAGTCGTAGAAATTTCCAGATGGGTATCTGGAGGCACATTAATTCACTGGGAGAGATGTGTAGAAGTCACAGAGAACTATTTTCTCTGGTGAATCAATGCCCTCCCCCTTTGATTTCTCCCGCCACAGCCTGACCAATCAACTAACAGGATGCATTGATTCATCTGCTCCCCAAAATTCTTAAGGGAATGTCAGCCAGTCAAATCCGGACCGCCAGCGTAGCAACATCTATCCTTTTTCGTCTCCTGTCCACCGAACATCTCGCTATAGCATTGACGGTCTCAATTTGAGACAACTGCTATCCAGTCGGGAACGACACGGTACTGATTGACTGACGACGACCTTAAAAGAACTTTCTTTGCCTTCTTCCCTTTTAACAGCCTGACCTGCCAGTTCCTGCTACAAATAAAATACTCTTCATTGTTATTGTTTAAAAGGCAGTTTCTGTTTCTTTTGTGCCTTGTTCTTTGCTATAATTTATCTCACCATAGATGCACCGCCAGTCTTAGTTAAGACTTGTATCTAGGAGAAGGTAACTGATGTAAAAACCTGTGTTGTACTGTGTGCTTTGTCTTGTGACAGTCATATGCACAGACAAGGATTAGCAGTGATAGCAAAAAGTGTGGTTGGCTCTACACAAAACTTTCCCACTATAAACAAAGAATATGTGTGGATTTCCGAACAATGCAGTAGTTGTGGCGGAACCACATATGTCAAAATCGACGGGAGAGTCCATCATATATATATATATATATCTATACTGGTAGCCAAATTGAATATTGAAATGTTCATATCTTTGGTTCGATTGGATAAAACTAAATGAAAATTTGCAGGCTTTTTGAAGATTATAATACTATTTTATGGTTAAAATTTTATGACAATTTGTAAAAAAGAACCATTATTTTCAAACCAATAAAATATGTCCAAATTTGCCTACATTTGTATATTTAGTGTCCTGGCAAGCCAGCTTTAGTTTTGCTGCTTTGGGATGAATTTTCTTAGGGAGTTTTTTTTTTTGCTTGGTTGTTTTCCCTGTTACTTTATTTCTTGATTTTATAAGAGATCTTGTCCCAATGTCGTCTGTACTCTTATTAATGAATAACGTTTATGATGTCATAAAGCATCTTCTCAGTTTATTCTATTTCTATTTTAATTAATGACACAATGCTTTGTGATGTCATTCTTATGCAAAATTATTATTGTATATTAATATTTCAAGTTTTTAGTGAAAGCAAAAAAAAATGCAGTTAGGGATTTTTTTTTTATTTTAGATCAGGGTTGATAATTCGTATTATTTGGATTACTGTTTTCATCTTGAGTGTTTATTCATAAGATGCACCTGAAGAAGGTCAGCGGTCACATCAGCTGAGATGTGAGAATAACATTTAAGATAACAATAGTTGAAATAATGTACAAGTTGATGTTTTACAAATCAATGTATAAAATCAAAATACATAAACACGTTTGTACGCATGTTGTCTGCGCATGCACTATCTTAAATAAAACAAATAATTATATTTTGGAGTGATCAGAAAACTTTCTGAATTTATTTAAAACTAGACTGGGTGCCCAGATGTTTGGAGATGTGTGTTGAGCAAAAATGAAAAATAAAAAAAAAAAAGTGGTAGTAGGAAGGCAGGCAGGCTCGAACGCGTACCGCGAAGAAGGAAAAGAATATGAAAAGAAAACGTGATATGTTTGCTGTTGCGTCCATCGCTAAACCAGAAGTGACGTAGGTTTTAATTAAGGCTAGACAATCGAAAAGAAGGGATGACTTTCGAAAATATTGGTGAAAAAAGCAACCCCTCCCTGTAGAAAAGTGCCCAGTTGAGGGTGAAGGAATTAATGTTTTTGGCCAATTTTTCGATATTTGTCGTCCGAAGGGTCAAGCTTCAAAATGATACCAATCTTGTGAAAATCCATCGTTTCTGTCAAAAGTATTAGGCAGACATACAAACATGCATACATACATTTAAACAGAGGTGATATTTTATATTATAGACTAGCGGGGGTACCCGGCGTTGCCCGAGTGTTTGGAGGTGTGTGTGGTCGGGCGAGGGTGGGGGTGTTAATGAAAACCTAAAACAGAAAAACGAACGATAAAACTTAAGCAGGGGGTACCCGGGCGGTTGGGTGGGGGTGGTAATCAAAACATTGAAAAAAAACACAAAAAAAACCTAACGTAAGGCAAACGAATGATGTTAAATATAAAAATCGAAAAAAACAAAAACAAAAGAAAACAGAAAAATGAACGTTAAAACTGCTTTAAAAAAATCTGAAAAATAAAAACAAAAAAAAAACATGTGAAAAATGGCTTAAATAAGCCTGTTTCGATATTAAAATTTAAAAAATCAGTGGGTACCCGGGTATTTTTGGGAGTGTGTGGTCGGTCAGGGGTGGGGGTGTTAATGAAAATCTAAGAATAAGCGAAGTAAAAAAAAAAAAACAGAAAAACGAACGTTACGTGAAAAATGGCTTAAATAACACTGCTTCAATATTAAAATTTTAAAAATCGAAAAAAAAAAAAATCTCACACCATAATTCGAACCCAAAATGTTTAGATAATGACCTAACGCTCTAACCAACTGACCTAACACAACACAACACACATGAAATTCTCTCAGTTCTTCAAATATTTAAACTAAATCAGGTCATGACGTTGTCTGACGCATGTGTAGAACTGATCTTGTCATGAGAGGACGGTTTTTGCTGACCCCCCCCCCCCTGTAGAAAAGTGTTGATTTCAGGGTGAAAAAATGAACGTTTTTGGCCAATTTTTCGATATTTGTCGGGCGAAGGATGGGGCTTTCATATGAGACCAAATTTGTGAATTTTTGTTCTGTCTGTCGAAAGTTTTTAGCAGAGACACAAACATACACACATACATTTTCGCTTTTATATATATAGATGGTGTTTCTGGGAGCTACCTAAACCCTTTAAAAGCCAAATTTTTCTTCAATAAACCAGTGGAACCTAGTTGACCCGAATCTGCAGATCAGTGTCGCTGGGCCCCTCACCGTTGGCACTCATCTCTGCAACATTTCTCTGTAATCATGCACACAAACATTAATGAATACACAGACACACACTGCTCATCACAATTATCATCTGTCAATCTATATAAATTATAATTCATTGAAAGTTGTTTTTAAGAGTCATTGTTATTTTGTTATTAGTAAAATATTTCAGCGTGATGGATTGGAAATATTTCAATGAATAAAGTTTATATAGGTTGACAGACAATGTTATGTATTGTGTGTGTCTTTGTGTGTTCATTAACATTTGTGTGCATCAGTGGAGAGAAATGTTGCAGAGATGAGCACCCACAGTGAAGCACCCAACAACACCGATCCACACATTTGAGTCAACTTGGTTCTACGGGTTTATTGAAGAAAAATCTGGATTTTAAAGAATTTAGGCAGCTCTCAGAAAGACCGTTTCAAATAAATTTAGAAAGTTTTCTTATTGCTCCAAAATATAATTATTTGTTTTTATTCAGGACAGTTTATGCATTTTGATTTTGTACGTCGATGTGTAAGCATCGACTAGAACAATAATTCCAAATATTTAGAGGTTATATTGAATTTTTTAGTTTTTGATGATTATCATTAGTTTCTAGTTTCATAGCAATTTGGTCCAAATAATTTAATGACCAAGCAATAATTAGATTATATTGTTTCAGTATTGTTTGACAATTAAATTATTAATTTTATTGCTATAAAACTAGAATTAATTTGGGTAAAATAATTTTGTTTCAACGGTAGTCATCTTAAAGCTAAAAAATTCAATTTTTTATTTAAGACAAGTATAGTGCCTGGTGTTGCCAGTCATAAAATACGCTTAAATATGATATTTTAATTTATGCAGATTTTTTATTTGTTATTATAGATCCAATTCTCTATTGATTATTATATTGTACCCAATATATAATAGTGATTTCAGAAGTGGGGGAAAATAAAATATGACTTTGATGCCATCAGCTAGA
This sequence comes from Euprymna scolopes, assembly GCF_053919585.1. Lineage (NCBI taxonomy): Eukaryota > Metazoa > Mollusca > Cephalopoda > Sepiida > Sepiolidae > Euprymna > Euprymna scolopes. The sequence goes on from NC_136504.1 coordinate 29,140,124, forward strand.
ATTGAATCCAAAACATATAGCGCTCTATAAAAGAATGGTCAACAGAAAATGTAATAATTTGACACAGCTCGTACTGATCTATGGCCTTACATCTCAGAGGAGATACAGTTTAACAAAATGGAGACAGTTTTATAAATTGTATTTTCAAATTTTTTTCTCATTTTTTTGGGGGGAGAGGGTTTTGTATAGCATATTTTTTGTTAATGTTTTCATATAAGAAAGTCAAATTTATATTATAATTGTTAAAAAACGATAACTGAATCAAATCATGCTTAACTCTTTAAAAATGGCTCTTCATCAGCAGTCATCTGTATAACATAAAAATAGAATCATAATAATTACTGTATGTAATGAGAATTGGTCTCACAAGAACCCAGAATTAAAGTCTGATAATCAAGTAATTCTCTTTTGACAGACAAAACAAATATTTTACAAATGCGCCATACATGAACCTATCAGGTGACAGATTCCTTATGTTAAGAATAAGTAGGTTTAAAACACTTTTTAAAGGACATGTCAAGCTGGCCTAATGGTTATTGTATTTGAATCACTATCTTTAGGTTTTGGTATCGATCTCAGCTCGAGTATTTTTTGTTTTACTTAAAAGAAGTGAACTGTTTAGAAAAAACATAATACTTGCATGTGCATGTCTCAGTTTCTGTATGAATTAAAATATAATATTTATGCATATTTTACGATCAGGCAACGCCAGGCGACCTGCTAGTAGAGTTATAAAAATAAAGAAGTTGATTTAAAAAAAAAAAAATAGAATTCATGTTTGATGAATGCTAAGGGGGATAACTCTCACTGAAAATTGAAGATGAAGCAGTTTTTATTTCCTGCTTTATTGTTTTATAGAATGTGATCCTGCAGATGCTGGCCGTGCACCCCGACCTCCTCAACGACCAGGCTCCACCTCCAGCAACACAAACAGCTATTGAAAATCTGCACTCCATCCACGTCACTCAAGAGGATGTCGGTAAGAACAAATGCGCTACATTACGTCTTATCACGAGTGTATAAATTCTTTATACACCCGTGTTTCTTTGTAAACCCAGGTTGTTGATCAAATGTACGTGGGTTGATTCTTTTGTCTGTGTCACTCTCATCGTCGCTGTAAAACTTGGGTTGCTTTTCGGCTGTTGAAAAAAACCACGTGGACGTCAATATTCAGTTTTTGCATGTGAGGCAAGTACTCTGCCACTCAAGCAACCACGCCACACGCAATATTAACATAGATCAAGCAAATCGCGGCAAATTTTATCTATGGAATTTCTTGTATGTGGTGTGATTGCTCAAGTGACAGAGTACTTACCTCACATGCAAGAGACTCAGGTTTTGAATCCAAAGTTTGGATGTGTCCAACTGATGAGGCCAAATGAGGGTGAAACTCAAATCTTGGACTTTCGTTTGTTGACTCTCATGACTCTTTTAAGCTGTAACATTGTTTACCTGTGGAAATATATCATCCTTCACAATCTGAAAATTATATATATAGTAGAAATGGTAATTAATAAAAACTGAAGAAAGTGCTCAATACTGTTGTAGAGCAAATATGTGTTTTATTTTTTATTACCGTATCTTTCTGTTAAGTTACAGAAATCTGAGGAAGCTACAGACAGCCCAAAAAATGGCCGGGTAGCTGAAATAATAATGTAACTTAACAGAAAGATACGATAATAAAGAATAAAACGTATATATATATATATATATATATATATATATATAATGTGTTGGGATGATTAATGAGAATCTGAATTGGGAATTGAAAAAATCAAAACTTTTTGGAGTATCGGTATCGAAAAAATGTGTGCCTATTTTCCAATGCTAAAATCGATGCTTTTGATTGGCTTTTTTATTCGATTTTCTATAAAGAAAATTCTTTCTACTGCTGCTAGTAATACTAAAATAATGAATATCTATTGATTTTAAACGATTAGTAAAGCTAAAAACGATAGATCATCCCTCACAAGTGTATCACGCGTGAATTTAATGAGGTCAAACATCACGCAACTTAACTTTGGCTGGTTGGGGAGGCCGAGGATTTGACTTCACTTTCAGTTTCACTTTTTTATACGGAAAAGCCAAAGAAACACGCAGAAAGTAAAAAAATATCGCGAAAATAGCATGTAAAATTTGCCTAAATTAAAGATACACACGACCCCCTTTCGTAAATCGGAGATATTATAATCTAGGCAGCATATAAAAAGTTCTAAGAAACAGTGACCCCCCCCCCCCAAAGCCTTTGGCAGACACACAAAATACACACACACACACGCACTAACTCACATTTTGCCTTTTATATATATATATATATAGATAGATAAGTATACATATTTCATCTATCTATTCTAAAATAAACTAATATTACTGAACATAGGAATATTTGTTGAATTATTGAATGTATATATAATTTTCTAATTTGTACTTTTCAAATACTTGCTAAATTATATATACACCTAACAATTCTTTTGTCATCGTTCTCAAAATCAGATGAATTTGTCAATATAGAAATTTATTTACAATTAACTTTTGCCAATCGACAAAGAGATTTTTAGCTGCATTGGTGAGTTTGATTAAGTCTTTATTTTCTTACCTTGTTTTGTTTAAAAAAAAAATTTTTTTGTTCCTTTGATTTTCAGAGCAAGATGCCAGCTGTCCGATATGCTTGTGTTCTTGGGAATTGAACGAGACAATGGCCCAGCTTCCTTGCCAGCACATGTTCCATCCTCTCTGCATTCGTGCTTGGCTAATCAAAGTAAGGCATTTTATTCTTTGCATTATTCTTAAAACTCCTTTGTTTCTCTACTCGCACTTCAATTATGTTTGAATTTCAAGTGAAAGTGATGTGATTGTTTTATAACTCGCAGTATTTGCCTCTTGACATCAAAGGACAGCATTCTGTGTTGCCAAAGGTTGTCATTAAAGATATCTCTGCAGTAGGCTGAAACAATTGTATGCTACAAATAAAAAAAACTGATTCTTAACATGGAGGAGGAGGGGCATGTTTTGTAACGCGTGTGCACATTAGTACTTAATTAGTTGGGAAAATACATGTCAATATTGAGTGAATGTTGAGTTGCAGTTAAAGTAAAAAAAAATACCAACTGATTTTAGTAAATTTTACGAGAATTTTGTTTTATCACATTTAATTTGATGCAATTTATATGATATTGAATATATATATATTAATAGCAATACACACGGATGATAAAACGCTTTGAATAATCACAGATTTCAAGGGGGTTCTGCTAAAATAGTCATATTTTAAAAACCAAAGCATTTTAAATCTTCAAAATACCATTTTGTTTGAAAATGAATACATTTTCAAATGAATCAATAAATAATAATGTACATTATATTTTTGAAGAGATTTAAGCAAATAAAGTGATAAAATATTAACATAATAAAAGTGTTTGTGATAACGTTTTCTAAAGAGCCCCCCCCCCTCTCGCGATTTGTAAATACTGGTACTGCATTTGTATTATGATTTTTGTCATGAAATTTGGAAACTAATCAAAAGAGATGTCACTTTTAATAGTTTGGAGTGTCTGAAATATTTTCACGCATCCACTATTATGTAAATCAATCTTTTTACTGTTTTTCTTTATTAAAAAGTATTATTGTATGTTGTTTTCTCTCGTGGTATCTAGCAATTTAAAATACCAATAGTCGGAAAAAAAATGTTTCTATTTGAATTTGGATGGAAAACTGTAGTCGTAGCAACAGCAGTGATAGCATGGCTGTAAACTTTGTTGACTTCTATTCCAGAACGAATTTTAAAAAGAATTGAAAATATGAATATAAAAAAAATGTTCTTACATATTTAGTTAGAGCTTTTTGTTATCAGAATATAATTAGTTTTATTAGAGCGATTCGGTTATCGGAATATAAATAGTAGCATTTCAAGCGTATGCTGTATTTTCGTGGACATCGGCAATATTACATACCTAATGTGCTTCAACAAGTCATATCTTTTTTTTTTGTGGTCAATTTTTAAAAGAATTACATTGATGGAAAGAGAATAGAATAAGCATTCCAATGATATTAATTTATTTTTCTTTTTTATGCGTTCAATGTTTTTATGGTCTAAGTTAAAAATGAAAAAAACTGTAAAAAATGAAGACAACAAAAAGGGAAACAGTTTTTTCAATGTTTACATTTCATACGTTATGTTTGGATACATATGCGCGGGGTTAAATTTGAGTGGATATGGCTTAAATTTTACAGGCTATATAAACAAAGAAGTCCATCTCTACTCGTGTTTAAAGCAAAGTTATGACCGAGCAAAGTTGACAAAGAATATTTCAAAATTGATAAGATAAATCGGCATATATCATCCATTTTCATATAGATAATAGTTTCAGAATTATTTTCATGCATAATATATAAATATTTGATGATTATTAATTGTGCAGAATTTTCTTTAAAATGTTATCTTTTATAGAAATCAAATCCGCTTACAGAAAAATGGTCGCTAAGCGTGTCATGCGCTGAGCTGACTAAAGTATTCTCTTAAAAATAGAAAACTGTCTTACTAGACTAGTCATTTTTTATTCTGAGTTTGCCAATTAAAAAAAATTATTTTCAAGTTTTTCAAATTTGATTTCCAAACAATACTATTTTCTTGTTTTTAACGCTTTTAGTACAGATGCACTAAAAGTGTTTAAAAAAAACGACAAAATGTACTAAGTATATGCGTTTAACTTCTTATTTGTACTTAAGGTAGAATTGTGTTTTTTTAGTGGTCAAAAACAAAACAAAAATATAACAAATAAAAGGTATTTGTGCACTTATGCTAGCATGCTGAAATAATGTTATTATTTAGAAACCCACTCTTAACATGGGAAGGAAGGGTGTTTTTTGTTAACTATTCTGTACTTTCATTTAACAATTAAATAAAAAAGATATTGTGAAACTTGAATTTATTTTTAACTCATTGTCAAGACCATTTTTTCGAATCTGTAAGACAAACCCGTTTTTTTTTTTTACCTGAGGATATCTAAATAATAATAATAATAATTAGATGGCTCTATAAAGAATTTCATTGTGATGCATTTTGTAAATTTTTACCTTTTTTCCACCTTAACATTTTTCTTTAAAATGACTACCTTTAAACGTTTTCGAGTATGCTGAAAACGAATATCGCATTTGAAGTTTTCACAAATAAGCAGCTTTCCAAATGTTAAGCAATGTCATTTCTTATGTTATTGCTGGTGACCATCTTGGTATGCGCGTTTGTGCATAGTTTCTCATGGTTGCATTTTCACGGTTGTGCCTACCAAGATGACCACCAGCGATAACATAAGAAATGACATTGCTTAATATTTGGAAAGCTGCTTATTTGTGGAAACTTTAAATGCGATATTCGTTTTCAGCATATCCTAACACCTACAGAAGTAATCATTTTAAATGTTAAGGTGGAAACAAGGTAAAAAATTACCATTTTATTTCTTTGTTTCCATAATTGAATTTTCAGTAAAACAACAGAATAGAAATGACAAAAATTACCATCAACTGGTAAATATATAGTTGTTGCTTATCAGGATTCCTGGTATCCTGGTATCCTGGTACTGTGAAAGTTACATTGAGGATTCATGTAGAGTATGATTTATGGTTGCATCTCAGAAAATAGGGGTATATTTTGGGCCAGATAGAAAAGATTTACAAAATAGAAAATTGGACCGGTTCCAAAATGCATAAGTTCTGGTCAACTATGGGAATTTCCATCTTTTACAGAAATCCAAAATCTATATGAAAAATTTTCTTTGATTTATTTCTGAGATTAATTCATATCTACTCAATTTTTTTTTTCTTTGAGGAGAGTAGTAAATAGCGGCCAGGAATGCTCTTTAGTCATTCAATGACTACACCCAAGATTAAGCTCTCCTTTGATGAGGGGGCAGGAAAATGCCTATTCTCAATAAAGTTATATTTAAATACTACTATAATACTTAGTTTTGTTCATAAATAAACACCCACTGTATTCTAAAGAAAAATGTCCACGAAAAAGCCTAAATTTTGGCATTTAAAATTCTCATAACTTTTGAACTACTGATGGTATTTGCATAATTCAAACGGTTTTAAGCATCTTTTGCATAACTCTTTTCATGAAAGATGATAACATAAAAATTATCTAAAAAAGAAAAAAAATCAACTTGTAATGCTATAAATAGTGCTATTTTGTTATCAGAATATATACTTAGAGCAATATCAACCACTCCAGCATTATGAACTTTGTCCAACTTGAATTTCTCACATATTTCTAGTCAAATTTAAAAAGTATTTATATTGATGAAAGGAAAAGAATATAAGCTCTCTATGTTACTTGCATGCACTTTTATCCATTGAATTAGTTTTTAGTCGCATGCAAGCGACTCTATAAGTCACTCTGTCGGTCGTTTGGTAACACTTTTGTGCTTGGCCTTTTTGGTTAAGATCAAAGGTCTGTTAATAAATGTTGTTCTTAGCTTTTAAAGATCAAAGTGCCCCCCCCCACTCCCACCAGACACACATAAATAAAATTTAAAGGGGTAACCATGATAAAAGAGGCTTGCCGAGAGAAAAATCATTTAAAATTTACAACAGAAACAAGATGGATCAACCAACCTCACCATCCCCCCCTTCTTTTTGAGTTGGCCTTGTGCCTAAGTTTTTTGTTCATTTTCCCAATTGTATTTTTTTCCTGTGAATAAAAAATTTAATATCTCAATGTGTAGTATCTGTTCCGGCAGATACTGCAAGCAAAGACCATATGTGGGGGCCAACCCCACATATTAGACCTTGGTCAATGTAGGGGGAACCCTTCATACCAATTGTCACTATCCAACTCCCCTACTCCCCGGGGAGTTGGTCCCCATTTCCCCTTCACTCCTCACATTAAAAATCGGCCTTGTGCCTAATTTGCTCGGTATAACTGGAAATGTTTTCTCAATCATTAAATCATTTCTCTCCGATAGGCTCATAAGAGTAGTGGTAGATGGACAAAAATCGGAGGCCTGCAATATAAATGCTGGAGTCCCTCAGGGGTCAATCCTGGGCCCAACTCTCTTCCTGATCTACATCAATGACCTCCCTAAACGCATACTTAAATCATTCGTTGACATCTATGCTGATGACACGACCATCTACGGCAACACATCAAAGGCTGTAAATGACAAAGTTCTCTCTGATTCTCTCTCCTCTGATCTCGAGCGCGTGGTTCAGTGGGGGAAGATGTGGCTGGTTACCTTTAATGCATCCAAAACCAAACTCCTATCCTTACATCATCAACGCTCTGATCCCCATCTGGCATCAATTGTGATGGATGGCTCTCGTCTGGGTGAGGCCCCGTGTTTTGACAAGCTTCTGGGTTTGACCTTTACTCCTGATCTGAAATGGAACACGTACATCAAGTCTGTTGCCAAGGTCGCTGGAAAGATGGTGGGATCCTTCTACCGCTCCAGAAGATATCTCACTACTGATGCAATTCTCTATCTATATAAAAGCCAAGTACGTCCAAGGATGGAATACTGTTGCCATATCTGGGCAGGAGCTGCTAAAAACAGCCTATCCTGCCTTGACAGAGTACAAAATAGACTTCGTGGCTTAGTGGGGGATGCCCTTTTCTCTACCCTGCAACCTCTCTCCCACAGAAGAGACGTTGCGAGCCTGTTCTTGTTTTATCGTTATTTCCACGGCAGATGCTCGTCTGAACTCCAATCTCTGGTCCCCCCTCGCCAATCTTTCACGAAAAACACCCGTCTAGCTGAATCCACTGTGAAAAATTTCCCCCACTCTATATCTGTGCCTAAATCAAAACGCGGATTCCATAACAAAGCTTCTTTCTTAGAACTGCACGCCTGTGGAACTCTGTTCCGTCTGGCTGCTTCCCTCCGGACTACAACTTGGTTGTCTTCAAGTCCAATGTTAACAAATTCCTAATGAACCGCCCCCTTAAGTAAACATTTCAGCAAATCTCCTCACTAACGTAATGTACTTGCAATAACCCTTATCCCTGAGTGGCTTCCGGGCCTTGATAAGTGGTGATCACTGTGTAAAAAAAAAATAAAATAAAAAATAAATATCCTTTTCTTGGCCTTTTGGCCAAGATCAAAGTGTAGTATCTGTTCTTACTACATGCTGTACTTATGTTTGTAATTTTGTGATATAAAGTGGAGGATCACTTTTCTGTATTAATTTAATGTAAAATGATCACCCACTTTACAACCAGTTAGTCTCCAAGCCATTCAAGTCATTCTCCAGATCATTTAAGTTGTTTTTGGAAGGATTACAGTTATTTTTTAAGCATTCAAGTCATTCTTGAGTTAATTAAAGTCATTCACTTTTTATTTATTTAAGTCATTTCAGCCCATTTTTTGGTCATTTTAGTTTATCTTTAAGAATTTCATGTCAATCCTACAATCACGCATTCATTCATTACACGAGAGCACGCGACTAATAGCTATCGGCCTTGTTAATGGCGAATTAAACAGTTTTTTTGCTTTGAACAACCAAAACTATTTTTTTTTTTTGTTTATGTGTACAAGCCATACCGCCCCTATTTTTTTTTATTTTTGTCCTTTTTACAATTTATTTTGGTGAAATTGAATGGACATTAATCTACCAAATTAATAAAAACAAAATGCAAAAAAAAAAAAATCAATATTTAAATATTTGTATGGGGTGTTCAGTTTCTAATGAAGTTAAGAAATGAAACATGTCATAAACTGGAAAGTTTAAGAACGAGATAATGTGTCACTTGGTAGAAAAAGAGACAAGGAATTTAATTGAAAATAAAAATCAAATTCATCCAAAATTTGTGAACGATTTATCAGCTTTAGCAAAAAGTTTATTTGACATTCAAATGATTGGACAAAAAATACTTGATACTTATCCAAGCATTGGTTAGAGTTTTAAATAAATTTTATTTTTGTCTGTTTGTCTTAATTCTTGTAAAGTTTCACACAATTTAAACTCATATAAAAATAATTGATATGAATATCTTTCCCCCATAAAACAAAGATGGCAATCCAAAGTACACACACAATTGAGAGTTCTTCTATATACTTAATTTTCAACATTATATGATTATGCTTCTTTCTAAGAAAATTTTTGTTTATTTTTTATGAGTATGTAAGGAAAAATTCAATGCCAACACAAACATATTGATTGTTGCATGTAAACGAAAGAGATCTATAAAAAAAATCTATCAAAGTTTTGATATATTGAAAGAATTGATTAAGATAATAAAACCTTGAAACTTGAAATATAGCAAAATTGTTTTCCATTTATATATATATATATATATATGTGTGTGTATGTGTGTGTATATCGTTTATTTATACTGGATTTTATTGTATATTTTCAGTCTGGAACCTGTCCTGTTTGTCGCCATGTCTTGTAGCAGCCATCAATTGCAGGACATCATCTTAAACATGGGAAGTACAAAGGAGAAAGTTAAAAAGCAAAAAACAAACAAACAAGAAAAAACGATGATTAAAAGAAAAAATTGTTCAAGCGGTCAACAGCTCACATCTTTTCCCCATTTCACTTTTTACAGTAAAAACAAAAAGATCTTCACACCTCTCACCATCACTTCCCCAAATAATGTACCAACGTTGAACCAACACTTTGGATATAGCTGACCGCTGACTCTTATCGCATACCAATATATCCCATATATTGACTAAAATATGGACACAGCTGACCATGTATTATTTGACTTAAAGCTGTTTGATAGAGGTGTAAAATAATCTCAGTGTACAAACACGCATATAACCGAATATTGGTCACTCTTAGAAACAAAAAAAAACCCAGATCATTCTTTATATATGTATATGTTGAATTTAAATGGCTGAGATGTTTTCTATTCATACTCTTGGCCATTGGCTAGTCAGGAGCTTTAAATATATGACTTTTCTTGAACATTGTTTTTTATTCACGCTCCCCCCTTTATGCTCCCCTAGAGTACCGGTACGAACAGAAGAGAAACCATTATTTATTTATTTGTTTACGATTTTCCACCAATGTTTATCGGTTGCAATGCAGAAATGTAAAGGCTCTCTTTTAGAATTCAACCATAATTAAAAAAAAAAAAAAAGAAAAAAAAACACTTCAGAAAACTCCTTATGATGTACATCCCCATCATGGAACGGAAATGTCATATTTAAAAAATCATGTAAATAGATTAAGTAGTTTTGTTTTTATAAAGAAAATCATTATTAAATGATTTGAAACGATTAATGTGAAATCGTAAGCATTACAAGGCGCATCTTGTAAATTTAAATTATTGTGGACTTATCTGCCCATGTTTTGTTTATGATTTTTGTTTTTTTCAAGATAGCGATGTGAGACAGTGCGGTTTTGCTTACTCATAAAATTTGATTTTTTTGGTTGAAAATAAAACTTGATCAATTTACATGATTTTTGGAATATGACATCTTCATTCCATAACAGGAATGTACATCATAAATATTTTTCTGTATTTTTGTTCTTTTAATTAAGTTGAATTTTAAATAAGCACCATTGTAAACATGCTTCTTCTCTTAGTTGTGTACAATCAAATCATTTAAAAAAAAAAACGCAAAAATCGTTGCAAAATGTCATTCATTTTAATTGTTTTTATTTCATACAATTTTTAGCAATTGTGCAGTGTAGTTGATAGGATAAACGGGTTAAAACACAAAAAGAAACAAATGTGCACTTATGCATTAATGACTTGAAAGTTTCATCTCTGTTGCAGATATTGACAGTGTGAGCAATTCTTATGTGTCAGAAGCAGAGATGCGGCATTGACTTCCTCCATACAGAAATAATTGTACCAATCAACATTCACCATGACCTGTTGAACGTTTACGAAGCTGATTCAATTGATGCCAGCACAGTTAGGAGATGGGTTAAATGATTTCAGAGTGTTGACAAGGCACGTTTTGGATTTTTACGATCACGGCATAAAAAAAGCTGGCAAAACTGCCTTGAGAATGATGGTGACTATGTAGAAAAATATATTCTGGAGCACAAAAAGTTGCTTGTTTTAATGGTACTATTCCCATCTTTGTAGCTCTTCAGCTTTTTTAAGTTAAAAAATAGGAAGCCTTACATTTGGAACGACCATCATGTATTCATTATATAGTCAAACTCTCATGGTCTTAGCTGAATGGATATTCTAATTTTTCAAATCCAAACGTTTCTACTCTATGACTGCAGAACAATAAATTGGTTTTGATTATGACAAAGATCAACAAATGAGTTAAGCAAGATGTTTTTTTTTTTCTCGATTAGCATTTCATCTCTATGCAATGAAACAAGGATTGAATATCACAGTAAAATACAACCTTCAAGTTAAATGCAACCTTCAAGTTAAATGCAACCTTCAAGTTAAATACAACCTTCAAGTTAAATGCAACCTTCAAGTTAAATGCAACCTTCAAGTTAAATGCAACCTTCAAGTTAAATGCAACCTTCAAGTTAAATGCAACCTTCAAGTTAAATACAACCTTCAAGTTAAATATAAAAGTAAGAAAAATGAAAAAAAAAAATATAGTTTTACATTTACATAAGTTTTTGCACATAAATTATGTAAATATGAAACTAAAAAGTTTGCAAATTCATTTTGACGAATCATAAATTAAAGTTATTGGATTCTCCCTATTGTGCTAGTTTACTCACACCTGAGAGTATCCTGTATCTCTACAAAGCCACGTTTCATTCATGCATTTTTTTTCACAGGCATCACCACATTATCAAGGCCAAGAGGCCACTCAAGGATAAGGGTTAAAGAGTGTACAGTAGAAATTGGACAATATAGTAATCATTAGTAATGAAAATTCAGTAAATTTGATAACTTATATGGAACGGCTCATCAAGAACTTATTTACGTTAGATTTGAACACAACCATATTGTAGTCAGCCGGAAAGCAGGAAAATGGAAGACAATTCCACAGGCGTGCAGTTCTAAGAAAGAAGCTTCGTTCATGGAATCTACGTTTAGGTTTAGGCACAGATAAAGAGTGGGGGGAATTATTGATAGTGTTTTCAGCTAGACGGTGTTTCTTGTGAAAGTTTGGCGAGGGGGGACCATAGACTGAAGCTCAGTCGAACACTTTCCATGAAAATCGCAATACATCAGAGACAAACTCGCAACATCTCTTCTGTGAGATAGAGGTTGCAGGGAAGAGAAAAGGACATCTTCTACGAGGCTACAAAGTCTATTTTAAACTCTATCAAGGCAGGACAAGTCCTTTCTAGCAGCTCCTGCCCAAATGTGGCAACAGTATTCCATCCTTGGACATACCTGGCTCTTATTGATCATCATTCAATTCCGGGAAACGCCGTGTCTCCTCACCGACCGCTAGTTCTAAATTAGCACTTTCATGATTTTATTAATCTTTTTCATTTGCCAATAATGTAATAATGTAAATTAATTGTTCTTAGCACTTTTCAACGATTTACTATCACCGAAATACACCACCTGTAGCGAGGAGCGAAACTACAAACCAATTCCAACAGGAGAATCCAGGATCAGAAGCAAATAAACTTTGCTGTCATAAAAACAAAAAGTCTTCGTTGAATTGTCTCCCTTGAATCATATCCTTTGAATTATCCCCCTTGCACTGTTTCAACATTTGTTAGAAAAAAAAAAAAGAAGAAAAGTAGTGCTGCCGGGCTGCCCGCTGCCGCGCCGTAAAGCTATACGAAATTTGAAAACTTTATCTCATATAGGGGAGAAAAAAAAAAAAAAAAAAAAAAAAAAAAAATTTTAAATAATTCTTGTTTAGTAAATATTTATGAATGATTATAGCTTTTTTCAAGATCAGCACGGCCGGGTTTACAAAGGCTTTTGCTGTCCTGTAAAGTTGGACGGTGAAGACGTTAAATATCTCCTCCCTAGTTTGTTTTTTTTCAATAGTAAAATGAAACGAGGTGGTGGTGAAATTATGGCTTTTGGCTTGTAAACTTAATTGTGTGTGTATATGAAGACATATATAGAAAAATGGAATTATATATATATATAAATTCCATTTTTAACCCAAATAAGGCACAGTGCCAATTTGATGCAGTTACAGAAATACTATGTAGGGAGTTGAGCAGCAAGATGTCTGTTCACATTACACTTGAATTTCTGCATATCAGTACAGATGGAAAAGCAGGAACCCAGAAGAGAGTTTCAAAGTCTAGCAGTTCTGGGGAAGAAACTATTAGAGTAGAAGGCCTTCTTATCTCTAGGGATCTCTACTGTGTAGGGATGGGACTTAGCTGTTTGTCGGGGGTATTTACCTCGAGGGGGTGCAAGTGTTTGTAGTTCGTCGGAGCATTCACCATTAAAATACTTGTAGAACAGGCAGAGGGATGCTACATTTCGTCGGTAGGACAGAGGCTTAAGCTTAGACCACAGTTCAGGCCCTATCAGGTTGGTGACCCTCTTTTGAACTCTGCCAAGAAGCGAGAGACTAGTAGCAGATGCACCAGCTCAACTGTGCCAACAATACTCCATACATGGGCGAATGGTGGCCTTGTAGGGTACAGGATACTTTCAGGCTAATTTTCTAGCACGGTATAGAGAGCCCATCTTCCTCGCACCAGCCTTGGTAATGCTCTCAATGTATCTGTTCCACCTCATGTTCCCTGCGAACCTTAAACCGAAGAGTTTAAAAGAAGTATTTTCAGGTAATCTATCGTTAGCCATAGCTATTGTTGGTTGAGAAGGTTTCTTGTAATTATTATAAGAAACAAGCTTAGTCTTGGCAGCATTGAATGTGACCATTCATTTTTGTCCTCATTCCATTGCAGACTAGAGGTCTTCCTCTAGGGTTTCCACCATTGCCTTGGATATGTGTTCGTTTGTTTCCCCCTTGCGCCTGTTAGAGAGTATGTTGTCATCAGCAAATATACCCATCTCAGAGATAATTTTATCAGGGAGGTCATTTTATTATATTATTTATATATTCATTGTATTAGGAATAATGAAGGTTCAAAGATAGACCCCTGAGGTACATCCGCATTTATATCAGCTTGTTTAGATGTACGACCGCCGAGGACAACTTGGATTCTCTTATTTAAGAAGGATCTAATTATGTTAAGTATTCGTTCAGTGATACCCTATGATCTGATTTTCCTGAGAAGACCATCGTGCCATACCATATCAGAAGCCTTAGATATATATATATCTAGGGCTACCGCTCTTCCCTCCCCTGCTTTGTCTAGTGTATGATATATACGTTCAGAGATTACAGTTAGGATATCTGCTGTAGAATGGGCTTGTCTAAATCCATATTGTTGGTCGGTTAGAAGTTTAGCAGCTGTAAGTTGATGGACTAGAGCTTGGTTGATTATGGACTCAAATATTTTGGCTAAAAGTGGGAGGAGGCTAATGGAGTGATAATTTAATGGGTCAGTTTTTTAACCAGAATTTTTGTAAACTGGTATCACAGAAGCAATTTTCCAGCAGTCAGGAAAGTGAGATTCGATGAGGCATTTGTTGTCAAGTTTGGAGAGGAATGGGGAAACCTCAGCAGAGCATTTTTTAATAGTACAGCCGGGATGAGATTGGGTCCACATGCTTTCGAGGTGTCTAGTTTTTTTTAATGATATCATGCATCTGAGAAGGGGTGATTTTTAGAACATCTAGTGTGGCATCTGTCCGCAAAGGAAAATCAGGGAGGGAGTGATTTGCTGAGTCCAATATGGAGTTTGAGTCAAACCGACTGGCAAGCATGTTAGTCTTCAAACAACCTCATGATTGTTGGATAGTTGGAGAATTGTTGATTGCACAATATTTACTACACTGTTGTAGATTTTCCAAAAATCGCGTGTTACTAATTTTTGTGTTTAAAAATGTAGTTAATATATAAACATTATTGTTTGCTTTTCTAAAGCTTTCAAATTGACCTTAGGAAATAATGTTTTCGAAGATGCACCCTCGTTTCTACTATTCAAACATAACAGCAAAAAGAATTTCCTATATAACATGACATCTTTTCAGATATTTCTAAAGAGTGGAACCATTTATGCAGTTGATTTTATTTACAGTTTGAGTTTCTTTTTTACTTTCTTTCCATATCAGTATTCACCGTTAAGCTGACGACTTAGGTTTTCGGGTATGCTGAAAACGAATATCATGTTTAAATTTAGCGCAGACAAGTAGTATTATAAATATTAAGACCTTTATTAACCAATTTAATCCATCATGTTTTTTTTACCAGGGACCATGTTTTTTCTCCAACTGAAAAGTACTAATGTGCATACGTGTTACAAAACACACCCTTCTCCCCATGTTAAGAATGGCGAACGCCCCTGACATTTATTAAGTAATACATTGGGGTAAAAATGTCTTTATATCCAGAAAACTATTTGGCGGCGTTAAATTTTAATGTGATATTCGTTTTTAGCATACCCGAAGAACTATAAAAGTCGCCATTTTAAAGGTGAGTGTTAAAGTGGAAATAAACTACAACGTTACCATATTTGGTATTGTTTTGTTGTTTTAATGAAATTTGAAAATTGAAATATTGAATTTAAAGTGAAAGCAATGGTACCTACTGAACTTTCATGTCACAGTAACGAACATATCCAAAAATTACGAAAAACGATAAGGTAGAAAATTATTTTTTTTTTTACATGGAGGTCACCACTTATCAAGGCCCGGAAGCCACTCAGGGATAAGGGTTATTGCGTGTACAGTAATCAATGAGATAGTATTGTAGTAATCATTACTATCAGAGATTTGATAGTGTCTTACTTAAGGGGGCGGTTTGTCAGGAATTTGTTTATGTTGGATTTGAAGACATCCAGGTTGTAGTCAGGTGGGAAACAGGCAAACGGAAGAGAGTTCCACAGTCGTGCACTTCTGAGAAAGAAGCTATGCTCATGGAATCTACGTTTGGATTTAGGCACAGATAAAGAGTGGGGGAAATTATTGACAGTAGTTTCAGCCAGACGGGTGTTTCTCGTGAAATATTGGCGAGAGGGGACGAGAGATTGGAGCTCAGACGAGCACTTGCCATGAAAATAACGATAAAACAAAGACAGGCTCGCAACATCTCTTCTGTGGGAGAGAGGCTGCAGGGAAGAGAAAAGGGCATCACCCACTAAACCACAAAGTCTATTTTGTACTCTGTCAAGGCAGGATAGGCTGTTTTTAGCAGCTCCTGCCCAGATATGGCAGCAATACTCCATCCTGGGACGTACTTGGCTTTTATACAGATAGAGAATTGCATTAGTAGTGAGATATCTTCTGGAGCAGTGGAAGAATCCCACCATTTTCCCAGCGTCATTGGCAACAGATTTGATGTACATGTTCCATTTCAGATCAGGAGAAAAGGTCAAACCCAGAAGCTTGTCAAAATATGGAGCCTCCCCAAGACGAGAGCCATCCATTTCAATTGATGCCAGATGGGGATCAGAGCGTTGATGATGTAAAGATAGAAGCTTGGTTTTGGATGCATTAAAAGTAACCAGCCACCTCTTCCCCCACTGTACCATGTGCTCAAGATCAGAGGAGAGAGAATTAGAGAGAACTTTGTTATTTACGGTCTTTGATGTGTTGCCGTAGATGGTCGTGTCATCAGCATAGATGTCAACGAATGATTTAAGTATGTGTTTTGGGAGATCATTGATGTAGATCAGGAAGAGAGTTGGGCCCAGGATGGACCCCTGAGGAACTCCAGCATTAATACTGTGGGCCTCTGATTTCTGCTCATCAACCACTACTCTTATGAACCTATCGGAGAGAAATGATTTAATGATTTCCAGTGATACCGTAGCTGGAAATCTTGTGAAGTAGACCCTTATTTTTTTATTTATTTATTTGTTTTAATTCAATTTTCACCCCAAACAAGGCACAGTGGCACTTTGAAGCAGGGCGCTACTATCAGGGACTTAATTAGCGGGGTCATTATGAAGGGAGATGAGTAGAAAGATGTTTATTAACATTACACTTGAACTTCTGCATATCATTGCAGTTGGGAAAGCAGAATCCCGGAAGGGAGTTCCAAAGACCCGCAGTTCTGGGGAAGAAACTATTGGAGTAAAAAGCTTTCTTGCACCTAGGGATCTCTACTGTAAAGGGATGAGACTTAGTAGCTTGTCGGGTTTGTCGGGGGTAGTTACGTCGGGGAGGTACAAGTGTTTGCAGTTCGTCAGAGCATTCACCATTAAAGTATTTGTAGAACAGGCAGAGGGATGCAACATCTCGTCGATGGGACAGAGGCTAAAGCCTAGATGACAGTTCAGGACCTATCAGGTTGGCGACTCCTTTTTGAACCCTATCCAGGAACGAGAGACAAGCAGCAGATGCACCAGCCCAGATGTGACAACAACACTCCATACATGGGCGAATGGTGGCCTTATAGAGGTATAGGATACTGTCAGGCGTAAGTAGTTTTCTAGCACGGTAGAGGGAGCCAACCTTCCTTGCAGTAGCCTTGGCAATGCTCTCAATGTATCTATTCCAGTTCATATTCCCTGTAAACGTTAGGCCGAGGAGTTTAAAAGAAGTACTTTCAGGTAATGTATTCTTGGCCATTGCTATTGGTGGCAGAGAAGGTTTCTTGTAGTTATTGAAGGAAACAAGCTTAGTCTTAGCAGCATTGAATGTGACCAACCATTTTTGTCCCCATTCCACTAGGGATTGGAGGTCATCCTCTAGCGTTTCTGCCATTTGCTTGGATATGTGTTCATTTGTTTTCCCCTCATATCTGTTATAGAGAGTGGTGTCATCGGCAAATATACCCATCTCCGAAACAATTTTATCAGGGAGATCATTTATGAATATCAGGAATAATAAAGGTCCAAGGATAGACCCCTGAGGTACTCCCGCATTTATGTCGTATTGTTTCGATGTACGACCGTCGAGGACAACTTTGATTTTTCTATTACTTAAGAAGGATTTAATTACATTATGAATTCTTCCAGTGATTCCATATGATCTAATTTTCCTTAGAAGACCATCGTGCCATACCCTGTCAAAAGCCTTAGATATATCGAGGGCCACCGCTCTACCCTCCCCTGTTTTATCCAATGAACGGTATATACGTTCAGAAACTACAGTTAAGATATCTGCTGTTGAACGGGCTTGCCTGAATCCATATTGTTTGTCCGTCAGGAGTTTAGCAGCTGTTAGGTGCTGGACTAGGGCTTGATTAACTAAGGACTCAAATATTTTGGCGAAAAGCGGGAGGAGGCTAATGGGGCGATAATTTAGTGGGTCAGTTCTTTCACCAGAATTCTTGAAGACTGGTACCACAGAGGCGGTTTTCCAGCAGTCGGGAAAACAAGATTCGTTAAGGCATTTATTGTAAAGTTTGGACAGATCTGGAGCAATCTCGGCAGAGCATTTTTTTAATAGCACAGCCGGGATGAGATCTGGTCCACATGCTTTTGAGGTGTCTAGGTTTTTTATAATAGCATGTACCTGAGAAGGAGTGATTTTCAAATCGTCTAGTGAGGTGTCTGTTCGCAGAGGAAAATCAGGGAGTGAGTGGTGTACCGAGTTCAGTGTGGAGTTTGAGGCAAACCGACTGGCAAGCAGATTAGCCTTGTCAGTTGCCGTGCAAGCAACCTCATGATTGTTTGATAATGGGGGAATAGTTGACTGTCCATTATTTACTACGCTGTTGTAGATTTTCCAAAAATCCCGGGTTCCTAATTTCTGTGCTTCGATGCGTTTTCTGGTGGTTTCAGAGTAATCTGTCTTAGCTGTCTCTATCACTCTCTTACAATTATTTCTAGCTTCTATAAACTTCTGTTTATTTGAGCTGGACTTATGTCGGTTGAATCTGCGGAACGCATGCTGCCTTTGACAAATGGCAGCTGCACAAGCAGAAGTAAACCATTGGGGGGAGTGGGGCTTGCTATAGAATTTCCGTGCGGGAACATGTGCTTCAATAGCAGTTTTGAACCATTCAGTGGTCTCATTTGCACACTGTTCCGCTGGAAGAGTAAAGATATTTTGCCATGGGGCATCTCTGATGAGCTCCCTGATGGCTTCCCAATCAGCCTTTTTGTAATACCTCGTTGTTTTGAGTAGTGGGTCTTCAGTTTTAGGGCAAGAATTTAGGCTGATTTCTACCATTATCCCAGCATGATCAGCATTCCCGAGTGGGCTGTGGGCATTTGTTGTACAGTCATTGGGAACCGTTGTCAGAAAGAGATCTAGAAGTGAGGCATGTTGATCTTGCTGGTCTGGGAAACGTGTCGGAAATGTAACCAACTGAGATAGGGAATGGGATATAGAGAAGCTATGTGTTGTGATACCATCTACGTCTGTATGATTAGAGAATCCTAGCCAGTTACTGTGGTGGACATTGAAGTCACCAAATACATGTATTTGTGCGCTACTATCGAGGGAGAGTGCTATATCTATGCTGTCTGAGACTTTGTTTATTAGGGTACAGTCTTGGTTTGAGGGAGAGCGGTAGAGAAAATACAAGTAGTTAATATTGTGTTGCATATTTAGTCTGAAGCACATAAAGGCCTGGTCCTCTGATTCTAGTTTTATTTCTCTAGTCAGGGGGAGGGTGTTACGAATATAGACTCCAAGTCCATGCATATGTCTGTCCGAGTCCTTACGGTAGAGTGGGAGATAACCAGGCATGTTAAAGTGGTTAGAGGGAATGGAGGAGTGAAGGTTAGTTTCACTTAATGCTAAGATATCCGGGGTGTTTACAAGGAGAAATGACTCAACATCATCTAAGTTAGTTCTAAGCCCGCAGATATTAGTAAATGCAAGCCTCAAGGGAGGAGGCAGGTTGGTTTTCTTTGAGTTTGGTCCTGGTTTAAACGTAACTTTTGCTTGAGCTGTCATTTCATTTTATTTTATTTAAAAGTTTCAGTTAGGGTGAGTGAGTGAGGGGATGCTGGACAAGTAGTTGTGCAGAATACCAGACATGCAATACAAGTAGACTATCAGCTGTCCTCACCCACAGGATTGTGGCCTCAGGAAAGCCCACCGGGAATGAGTGCAGGGTCCCTTTCCATGCGCAACATGGCACTACAAACATCCCGATATTTTACAACTGCTGATGGAGCAGCCGCTCTAAGCGCTACCAAAGAGTTAGGGCCCCTGTACTATCAGTCGGAAACAGCAGCCAGGAACTGTCAATCCGGTACCCTCAATCCGTTTGACAAAGCCAGCCCAGTCCAACTGCACCGACATATATGGCACTGAAGCACCCCACTGTGTCCAGTTTAGGGGGATGGGATGTGGCAGGAGTGGGGAGAAGCGGCGTTCATTGCCCTAGTCAGGAAACAAGGTCAACCACTGGGTGATTCAGTCGAGTCCCTGTGATAGTACCTCTACGCCTGGCCAATAGGCAAAGAAGGAGTATGAAAGCCGGGCGATAGACAGAACCTATCTCCTCCTTAAGCAGTTTAGGTTTGCCAACCGGTGATTTGTTTGAGTCACCAGATCTAGGAAGGTTGTCGTCCAGGACTGAAGAGGCCTCCCTCCCCTAGGTTTAGTTTCAGAGTTTTATGTCATACCTTATCGAAGGCTTTCGATATGTCAAGAGCAATTGCCCTGGAAAGGAAGCGTTTGTCAAGAGATTCACTAATCTTATGAGATATAACTGTTAGCACATCTGCTGTAGATCTTGTAGAGCGGAAACCATATTGCAGGTCACTAAGAAGGTTGTTTCTGTTGAGGTGGTTAACTACTTCTCTATTTAATATGGATTGCAACAACTTACTCATGACACACAGGAGACTTATTGGTCTGTACTGAGAGGGATATGACTTTTCTCCTGAGTTCTTAAATACAGGACATACTGATGAGGTTTTCCAGGGTGTTGGAAAGCACTTCTCCTTAAGGCAACGCTTAAACAGTTTCGTAAGTATGGGGGCAAGTTCTGGTTGGAGCTTTTTCAGCACTATAACTGGATTGCCGTCAGGGCCAGTTGCTTTACTGGAATCAAGGTTCTTGATTAGCTTGGCGACCCCACGCAGAGATATTTGTATGTTACATAGCATGTTGTCTCTTATAGGAGGAAATATGGGGAGTTGATGACCTTTGTCGCATAGGGTAGAATTAGCTGCAAAGTTCTTGACAAATAGTCTGGCCTTGTCTGATGCTGACGAGATGACCTCAGCCCCATTGATGATAGTTGGGATAGAACGCACGCTTCTGTTCAAGATCCTGTTTGCTATTTACCAGAACTGGTGGGAACCAAGCCGCTGCTAAGCTACTTTGGATTTAACGGACTGAGCATATAGCTCTCTTGCATTTTTTATTACTCTTTTACAGTGGTTGCTGGCAAAACAGCTTTCGAAGACGATTAACGAAAATAAAGTTTTGTAAAGATTTTCAGTTTTCAGAAAATATTTATCTCACTTTTGCTACAATCAGAATTCTCCGGTTTCTTTTTTCTTTCTTTTTTTGTAAAAATCAATTTTGGCTAATTGTCTTCGAAAACAATTTTCATTAATAATTTATTTTCTACCTGATCGTTTTTCGCAATTTTGGGATATGTTAATCACTGTGACATGACAATTAAGTAGATACCATTGGTTTCCTATAAAATACAATATTTCAATTTTCGAATTTCATTAGAATAATGAAGAAGATCCCAGTTTTTTTTTATTTGACAAGTATAAATATAAATTATAAAATAATAAAATAACATAATAAAATATAAATTATAAAATAATAAAATAAAATAAAAAAACAACAAAAGAAAAAATAACAAGAGAATATTAAGAATTTTTATTTCCTTTTTAAGAAAAACGTAACTTTTTTTGTGAAAAATCACAAAACAATTTGGTCATGAAAACAAATATTCATTTTTTTCGCTAGAGATTCTTAAAAAAATATATGTCTGCTTTAAGAATCGTCGTATTTTACAAAATATTAAAAATATATTTGATTTGCCCTTTACGTGTATTTCACGAAATAATCTTCCCTCCCGCCTAAAAAAAAAATGTAAAACGCTGATGAATATGGCGACAATTTTGCAGCCATTTTTTTTGTTAAAGTCATTACTTCATATTTTTCACCGTTTTATAAATTTTATGAAAAATAAAATAATTTGAAAAAAAAAAAGAAATATAATTTCTTTTAGAAACAAAAAATATAGCATTAATATACAGATCATTTACTTTGAAGATTAATTTTAAATACGCACACACACATACACACAGAGAAAAACACATACGCATAAAAGAAAATATACGGACTCATATGCACATACACACGAGTGCAGGTATACGGACGGGCACACACACACACACACACACACACACACACACACACACACACACACACAGGAAAATATATGTACACATACAAATGCAAATATACACACACATGCATACACACAAAAACACACATATACAAACACATATCTACACACAAAAGAAAATATACGATCATATACACACGCGCGCGCGAATACGAGTGTAGATATACGGTCACACACATACACGCACATACGAAGATCTACTGATATAGACGCATATATAAAAACACACACGCGCACATAGATATACGGACAGGGACGCAGATTAACAGAAACACAAAGGCCGATATATTCAGGCACACACATCAGCACGAACAATCGTATTTGATTTGTATTGCTTATACGTTTTAATCGAAGAAATGAAAACTGATCTTTTTCTACTAAACGTATTCTCCCAGATGGATGGATGTATTGGTCCCAAAACTTAAAATAAGCCCAGCTTTATTATAAGCCCCCCACCCACCTATCCTCTTGTGTGCATGTTTCCTTTGAACGAGTTTCCTCCCTTGGAAATTAGAAAAAAAAAATTCTGTTAGAATTATCCCCCTTTATTCAAATTGATATGAGATTATAAAAAAAACTTTTGGCAGCTTCGAAAATCTCACTTATCTTATTTTGTCCTTCGGTTCTATTCCGTAAGCAATGCTTCCGACAAAGGAGGAAAATTTTTGCTTCCTGTTTGGTAATCTATCCATCTAGTTCCTGACCATAAAAGGATATATTATTAGCTGCTTATACCAACTAGATTCATGTTTTGTCTGAGTTTCAATAAAAAATATATTAGATATATTAAAAGAGAAAGAAAGAATTGTCGGTCGACTATAATGAATATTTTTTTTTCGTTTAAGTTGATTGTGTAAATGAGCAGGTTGGTGGAATATGTCAGATACCATACCTGGTCGCAGGTCGTATTTCAAGGTTATATATAAGCTACTAAGCCCGGCGAAACTATTTCTAGTAACTGGAAAAAAAAGGGCGAGGGCAGTCTACTGGCACTTAAAACCAGTCACTTCGGGCAGGTGGGGCTTGCTAACTTTTAAATAAGAGAAGGTAACTCTGATTCAAAACCCCCACTGTGTTGCGGAATTACCCAGTCCAGGGAAAAGCTAAAGGAGTAAATGCCGATAGAAAATCCGGAAATAGACTCCCTAAGGCGGCCTGACTTTATATTATCATCATCGGAAACTCCTGCACTGCAGTTAGAGCCAAGCCTTATCGACCCTGTCTTTCACTTGGACCCTATGGTCTCGTGGAGAGGGGGAACTGCGACACAGGCAAGAGCTATGCTCCTATATCACCCTGTCCGGACTATGTAGCTCAACTAGGCAGAGATTGGAACTCTCGAGTTGGATTGAATAGCCATTTTCGGTGGTACAGATAGAGACCAGCGCTACACAATCGTCTCCTAAGACGGATGATTGCCGACGATGATATATATATATAGCACTGTGGTAGAGGTTTAGGCTTCTTATCACGAGGTGCCGCTTTCGAATCTCTGATCAGTCGTGGACGACGAAACACGTGTCAGTGGATAATTATATTTTAAAAATAATATATATATATATATATATATATATATATATATATATATATATATATATATATATATATATATATGGCAAGGAATGGATGCTACTGAAAAATAAAATGTCCAGTATTCTCAACATTTTCGATTTTGAATATCAGAAAATAACAAATTAAAAACATCATTTTTATGCTTATTACGCCAGAACACTTATATGTATTCTGATGTTTATATTGTCTGATAGAAGTATTTGCTTGAAAATGAATAACGTCATAAAGGACGAATTGTAGCTTTAAAAATAGCAAAATTCATTTTCTAGCGTCATGAATTTTCTTCGTCGAAAGGCGAGTGGTGTTAACGAATATATTTTGACGTTTAAAGGCACTTGCGGAAATCAGGAATGCGATGGAAGAAAAACACACGCACTATATATATATATATATATATATATATATATATATATATATATATATATATATATTATTATTATTATTATTATTATTATTAAGAAAATAATCCCCAAAAGTTCATTTTAATAAATGAGCCGGAAACATTACTGGTTGTTGTTCAAAAAACAAAACAAAATCTAGGTCAGACAGTCGACTACGGACTACTTTTTCATTCTTTCTTTTTTCGTTCTTTTTCCTTTTCTTTTTCTTTCTCTGTTGTTTCTATTATATTGTAAGCAATCACAAAAATTGTGGATGAGAGAGATAGAGATATATAGATAGAAATATATATATATATATATATATATATATATATATATATATATATATATATATAGAGAGAGAGAGAGAGAGAGAGAGAGAGAGAGAGAGAGAATTTTTTTTAAATTATAACGTGACTCATGAAGGTTTAAAAGAAAAATGTGGTCACTTTTAATCTTTTAATTTTTTAAAATTAATTACCACAGATCCGGAGCCACCCCAGGTAGCTGTGATACTTGATAGTAAAAAAAAAAGTGTGTATAATACGTCACATCTTGTTTTTGATTCCATTTTTGTTAGTGTAACTATTTTTTTCCTATAATTTCTATTGTGTGTGTATGTGTGAGTACGTGGAAATAGAGGAACATTAAATATAAGATTTACTCGGAACGGCACAAACTTTAGATATACCATCCAATGAAAATTCGTTTTGTAAATGCAATTTCAGTTTTGAATTATGAAATGTCTTAAAATAATTAATGTTCTTATTTCATCAGTGAGCCCAAGGCCGCCAAACATTTTCTTCTTCCGTTGGTTGCGGAACCGGTGCGACTGGTTCAGCGATTATGTGATCTTCTCTTTTTGCTGGCGTCTGGAGTTGGACGGACGGCGTTGAGGCCGTTTGCATTTTGGTCAATTCCGGCACCAAGACCGGATGTTTCATTTCAGTTATTGATGAAGGAAGCTTTACCGGAAGTGACAACCCGGTTCCGCTCGCCGTTGTCTCACTAGGGTAAGCGTTGACTAAAGGCAGATGTGAAAATGGGGAATTCACCCCCGTCATCTGTGGAAGTTGAAAAACGTGGGGCATGAATGCCATGCTGGTTGTGGGGGTGACACTGTTTTTGGGAACTTGCGGTAGGAGAGCCATTACTCCAGGCTGGCCGCTTACCGTCGAGGATAAAGGGGTGATAGATGTGGATGTTGGGGCGAAGACAGGGATGGGGATATAACTCTGTTGGGATTGCTGTCGCGGTTGTGGTTGAGGTTGTGGCTGGTGTGCTTGTTGTGTTTCTGTCATGAGGTTTGTTGGAAGGATAAACGCCATCTGCCCGTTTGAAAGCCTGGTTGTAATAAGTTGGACACCGCTCAGTAATTTAGCGGTCGGCACCTGAGGACAGCTTGTGTCCAGAGACAGGATTCCTCCCGAAGCTGGCGCTGAAAATGTTGATTCTGTTGCTGTTGTCGTTGTTGTTGTTGTGGCTGTACAGAAATCAGCTGGAAATATCGTGATTTGTTTGGGTGCGACCATCGATTCCGAACCAGTGGTTGTCTCGACCGTGGACATTGAGATCTTGGAAGATTGGACGCTGGATGGTGATTGAGCCAGCGATGGGGTCAACTGCAATTGTATATGTGATGACGGAGTCGACGGTAACGGCGTTAGACGTTGGGTGGTCGACGGGGAAGGCGGCGAGGTTACGGACGCTGCTGGTGAGTGGACGGCTGCGATATCTGTGACAGACGATGGACGGCTAATCGGGGTTGAGATGGCGGTCGCTGCTGCGGAAGAAGAAGTGGTGGACGTTGGCGAGGAGGCCGTGGATGAAACTGTGGACGGAGTAGACGGTTGGCTGACGTAGGTAGCCAGGTGATTTAATAATCGAGTTCGAATGTCGGTGTCGACTTCGGCAACCGAACTTAAATAGCGACTGACTTCACTTGTGCATTCTTGGAAGCCTAGACTGTATTTAGTCAGGAACGGCGATTCCTCCTTTGTGGTCGGCACTAAAAGACAGAAAGATGAGAAGAGAAGACGTTATATGGATCAGGCGTTTGCAGTCATTGGTACCAATCATAAAAAATAAACACAAAAATGTGAATGTTTCTGAAATTTTGAGATGTGGTTTGATAATTCGCATTATTTACCTTATTCAGACTATTATTCTCATCTTGAGTGTTATTTGCAGAATGGTTCAGCCGATATTACCTCTGACTTTTTTCAGATGTTCCTTGTCGAACTAAGGAATCTTTATTTTTGGCCCAGGAATCTGCGCGCAATTTAGAATGGAACCCTTTATTTAATCCTTGGGGGTAGCATGACATGCGTTCTGCTTTGAAGTCCGCAAAGACCCGTAGTATAACGGATAAAGTATTGGATCAAAATTAATTCTACATGAAAATCTTCTGGCGGTTGAAGGTTCAATTTTTACTGCAGGAAATACTAAGAATAGAATTACAAATTAGTTTAGACTCCGACCCAGTTTTGGCTGATAGAGCTAGAGTGTGCTACCTTCATGGATTAAATAAAGGGTTGCGTTCAAAATTCCGTATAGATTTCGGAGTTCAACAAAATGATTCCCGAGTTTTACAGAAAGATTCCGATGTGCGACAAGATACACCTGAAAAAAGTCGGCCACATCGGCGGAAATATTGTTAAAATATTGTTAAAATATTGTTAAAATGTTGTTAAAATATTGTTAAAATATTGTTAAAATGGCAATCAATATAAGAAAAGTAGTCCGAGCAATCTGAATAATACGAAATGAGGATGGTTTAGTTTTGTCTGCTTTATGGCATGTCAATCATAGACTGTGGACTTTATTTTCTACGTGAATCAATGATGAAATGAAAATATTCATCAGTAAGCAATTTTTTTCTGCAAACCTAAGGATTCATTTGCACAGGAGATTCAGACTACCAATGCTCTAGAAATAACTATTATGTTTGAAAAAATAAAACAATGTTATTTTATGAGGCCTTGTTATTTAGTGTCGAGACATAAAGTACTAATGCTTGACCACTTACCAAGGTCAGAAGCTACCCGAGGATAATCTGGGAGCTTACCTTCCAAAATGCATTCGTGCCTAAAATGGCCCCATTGTGTCCAATATGATTTGAACTTGGCAAAACTGATTACAAAGACCGCAACGCTACCAGTTAACATTTCCGTAAAGCTTCAAATATCATTTTACAAGAGTACAGGGTGCCCCAAAATTATCTGGCACATTTGAAGGTAAAAAAAAAAATTGAATAATTAAATAAAGAAAATATTTGTTGTTTTTTAAATGTACGTAGAATGCTATTTTATTTTAATTAGGTCAAAATTCATTTATATCTGTAATTATGCATTTTTTACACATAGTTCACATTTGGGACCCGTATTTTTTAGAGGATGACAATGGAACAGTGACAGTTACTTCTGAGCGATATGGTGTCATGCTAAATAATTTTCTGAGAGCCAAACTGAATTAACTGGAGTATAGAAATAATGTATGGTTTCAAGAGGAGGGTGCAACATCGCATACTTCTAGACGTGCAATAGGAATTCTAATCATTTGATTTCTTTTGCATGGTGATATTAGTTAGTCCGCAAGATCGCCTGATTGCGATTTTTTCTTGTAGACAAAAGTATTCAACCACATCCCCTGACCTCTTGAATAATTAAAACAAGCTGTTCGTTCTGAATTTGCTGCTATTCCACCCGAAATGATACATCGAGTTATTGAAAACTTTCGTGAACATCTGCAGTCGTGTATTAGCAATGATGGGAAAAATTTGGCCGATTTAATATTTAAGATTGTGTGAAATTAAATGGCATTCTACGTACATTTAAAAATATAACAATATTTTCTTTATTTAATTATTTCATTTTATTGGACCAACAAATGTGTTAGATCATTTTGAAACACTCTGTGTATCCGGCATAATTAGGTTTGCACACCGAAGTTAAGCGACATTAAATCTGGTCAATACTAAATGGGTGACCATTTGGGACTTTCAGGTGTTGTATGTGCTTTCCGCTTATCTCGGCATTGTTTCCAGTCGTGTTTGCCACTGGACTCAAACGGTGCCGATTCAGGAGAGGTGTGGTTGGAGATTGCGCAACCCTTGCCTCACAATTACGCACTTAGCTTCCTCTACAAGGCGTATCCTTTGTCTTTAAAAACTGAACGGCAGCATCGTATATGCAAGCTTAAAAACAATGACTTCGGCGGACATTGAGGCTTGCCCTCGCGAATAGTTGCATCTTGGGATAGTACAACTAAAATGGTATTTAAGCAATAAGTAAAAGATACACTATTATACGGCTGAACCCCCTCTCTATCTTTTTCTCTACCTTTTTCTCTCTCTCTCTTCTTTCCTCTCTCTTAATTTCTGTCTTTTTCTCGCCTTCTAACACTCTAAAATAAACAATGAAAAACTGTAGACCTCATTCTCTGCGTGAATGGAATATAAAATGAATGTTTCGTGAAAATATTCCACTATAATTCATTGTTTTTTCGTAAACCTGAAGATTGATTTGTACATTAGATTCAAACTAACAATATCATAGCTGCGTGTTCATGACGGAATAACTGTTATTTAAAAAAAATGACCCAATGTTATTTCATATGAGGCGTTATTTTGTCGGATATATATATATATATATATATATATATATATATATATATATATATATATAATTTACAAAACTCACTATGCCTGACTGTCTGTCTGTCTCCATATTTTCAAACTCTATCTCTACCGAAACAAAAAGTAGCAAAGCAACGCTAGAGGCCTCAAATGATTGAATCTTTTATGTGTCTGCAGCCGGTTAAAATAGTTTTAAGGGATCAAAATGGGGTAAAAATTGAAAAAATCGTTATACATTTTGAACATTCATCTTTATTTTTAATTTTTAAACAGTTCATATGCGCATCACGTTGGTACAGTGGTAACGTCACAAGCTTTGAATGCGACAGTTTTGCTTTCAGTTTCGATTCTAGCTGATTGCACCCAAATACTTTTTAAAAAAATATTTTTGAAATGACGACTACATAA